>NW_026781982.1:562500-1762500 GCF_031769215.1 Ylistrum balloti | reverse complement strand
CGACGACGGGTTGGCACACAACAATTTTGGTAATTAGCCAAGAATGGAAGCACACAATTATGTAACTCGGCGGGGGCACAAATGATGCAGACGTGGAAGATAACTTTCTTAAAAATCATCTGAACTCCTGCGAAGCACAAGAGTTGTTTTTGTTGTAGAAAAATTTGATTACCAGCGGTTATAGCGGAGACTGGACAACAGATATTAACGATAACAAACGATGTTCCTAGACACAGAAAATCCTCCACCAAGCAGAGGAAAGCCGATTTAAACTAGTAAGAATACCACGAGGAAAATACATTCTGTCTATGTTGGCGGTTCAGACTCTGCAAACATAGAACCGTGAACATGTTTAGCTCTGATATGACTAAACTTCACCTTCATGTGAGTAGAACACTAAACAGAAAGCTGAAAACAAATTTCGGGTGGATATGATTACAATATACATACATATTATATCCTATTTCAACTAAGATGGCGGAGAACAGAGCCAACATTATTCGAACAATAATTAAAGACAATACCACTATCTACGTCATAATATTATGACGTCATCATGAAAATTTCTTAAAACCTCGGGGTGAAAACCAGGGAAATCTGTTTTCTAGGTTTTTTTCAATCAATGGTGCCAAAGAGATTACTGATGTACTATTACACGTAGAATATCCATATCAAATTGAAAGCTATTTCATAGCTTTTCATCAGCATTCTGTATTTGTAAACAACAACGCATGCACCACCTTGCCATACAACAAAAGACAAAGGGATGGATATTATAAAAAAGACAATTCGAAACAAGAACAATGCAACGTGACAAAAAAATCAATAATCAATCAAATCTAGCTTGTACAGTATATAACTTGTTCCGTTATTGGTATTATTTATGTGTATAACAATAAACACACACAAAATAGTGTTGTTATCGATCTATAATGTATACATGATTTATACTTTTACAAATTTTGTTTATCATATGATTTAGATATTTTTACTTCATGAAAACATCATTTAACAACACTGATACAAAATTCAATTTGACGATCGTTCAGTAGGCGTGATCTATAATAAGAGTAGTCTCCCCTAACCTGTTTGCCATATGGGGATTTAAATATGAAACAAAACGCGATAATTAGATTTGAATTGATTTTACATCGGACACGTGTTCAAACAACCCTTTGAAATATAACTATTCACCTCTAGCATTTAGGGGCTCCTCTTACGAATAAAGCATTCTTTATTTCATCAATTTCTATGGCTATGTATTGAATGGACATCACGGTAAACGATAATAGTGACACGGTAAGTGACGGAATTGTGAACGACAGTAGTGACACAGTAAGCAAAATCCCATTGGTCGACATTGTCGTTTTAGTATTTCTGTATCAATGTTACAGAGGTCGACATTGTCGTTTAAGTATTTCTGTACAAATGTTATTGGTAGACATTGTCGTTTAAGTATTTCTGTACAAATGTTAGTGGTCGACATTGTCGTTTAAGTATTTCTGTACAAATGTTATTGGTCGACATTGTCGTTTAAGTATTTCTGTACAAATGTTATTGGTCGACATTGTCGTTTAAGTATTTCTGTACAAATGTTATTGGTCGACATTGACGTTTAAGTATTTCTGTACAAATGTTATTGGTCGACATTGTCGTTTAAGTATTTCTGTACAAATGTTATTGGTCGACATTGACGTTTAAGTATTTCTGTACAAATGTTATTGGTCGACATTGTCGTTTAAGTATTTCTGTACAAATATTATTGGTCGACATTGTCGTTTAAGTATTTCTGTATCAATGTCAGAGGTCGATATTCATTTGTTTTATGTACTATGTATGTGATGTAACTTGTGTAATACTTTGTGTGTTGATAAAGGGGCAGATTGTCTTGAAAATTGGACAATTCAATTGTTCGTAATGTCGTTATCATTTCATTGATATATATATAATGTTGTATTTTAACTGACAAATCTAGGAACAAAGTCTGAAGCTGTCATTCTAATTACCAGTCACACAGCTGGAAACATCCATAACAGTCAGGGATCTGTTCCTCACCAAACAAAGATCAAACGATGTCACGGTGCTTCGGTCGACAAGTGAACTGCTTTACTGCATCAGAATGCCGTAACAACTGACGAGAACGACACAGACAGACAATGTATTTCGAGACAATTAATTCTACATCGGATATATATGTTCGTTTGTGAACATCACACTTCATACAAAACAAATCCTCGACACCACCAGGTATATTATAACAAGCGTCTATTTGAATCAATTCCAACTCAAAATCACATAAGAAAAGATGATAGCTGCCATTATAACGGATCATTAAAACCTGCGTCTGTCATGCAGTCACGGTTGTAGGAAGATGTAGAACGGTCTGTCGTGTCCGTAGTTTCCAATTCCGAGAATAACAGGTATATAGAATGGATCAATATAGGTTTTGTAATATATTTGTAGGACTCCTAGTGTATTTGTACCTGTTTCGTAAAGTCCTTTGATAAAACTCGGTTTTTTGGTATATAACCAAAATTAAGTCAGCCTGGAGAACACTGCTTCCTATTGGTATGTCAGTAATCTCTTGTAAGATCCTAACACCAATCCTGACGAAGACATTGTCAAACTGAAATTCAGTCATTTTAAGGTTTGGAGTCAAAAGTATATAACCTGCTCTCCTCGTCCTAACACCAGCTATAGTTACAGTTATTATATAGCTAACAGGTAATACCGTAAAGTCAAGGCGGCTCCCGACATCATCACCTCCGGATGACAGTTTTAATCAAAAGTGTATCATCGGTTTCGGGTTGTGGTAAAAACATACCTCGGGTACCCTTTGTCCTTCAGGGTGTAAAATGGAACAAAAATGATAAAATAGCAAGACAAATGATCTTACACGTGTTTATGCCTTCGAGGTAAAAACGAGTCTTTCAAACATGTAATGGAGAATCAAATTAGTCGGTATCATTAATTCCACCGTATCTTTCATTTGAAAAACAAATAATAAAAAAGAAAATGAATTGTGCTTTGTAATAACATCATTTATTGTATACAATTTACGTAAAGATTTACATATATAGAATAACAATTATATAACAAATATTATCATTGGAATTATATTCTGACTAAAAAACATATATCTTTATGTGGATTTTCTGTTTATTAATTATCGCCCACTTGGCCTATTAACTTCCCCGATAGGTGGAGTAGCTATACGGGCTTAACAACAAAGGCACGTGGTAATGCTGGCCCGGGTCTTCAATATAGAACACAACCTGAAATAAGACATGCACGTGTCAGGTTCTATCACACAAATGACTCACGTGACAGAGACATTTGACAAACAAGGTAGGAGCAAGACGTCTCATTCAGTCACATGGTGTATTGATCTTCTCAACTTTTATCGTAGATTTGTTTTTCTCTACACGAACTATTACAATATTTGTGATTAACAATAAGCAATTAAGTAAAGAAAACATAACCCGTGACAAGCCGACATGTCACCAACTTTCCCGGAAAACTTCATCACCACTGAATTTGAGGATTCTGTTCAATTTTAGTGAAAAAATAAAGTACTCTTTAAAGTGAAAATATGAAAATTTCATAAATTAAAAAAAATAAGCTTCTGGTCTTGGCCTCATTGAAACGTGATTGAAAACACATCTCCACTTATAGGACTTACATAGGCTACAAGCTGGCTGTAAAATCAATTTTTTCACGGCTTCTTAGTTTGTGTCTTCTCCTTGTATATTTGTTGATGAATAGAATATTGTTTTATCTAACATCCGATCCTGGTAAAAATCTAGCACCAACCATGTATTTTTGTTGTTTTACGAGTACTGCACCAACAACAAACATTCACTGCCATACAAAGCCTAGGTATAATACATAAAGAGATGTACTATTGTCTGACATGGAGACTTCCGTTTGTTACCAATATGCCAGTAAATATTTTCAATGGATTTCGATTTCTGAAACTACCGTTTTCAAACCTATAGCCTTTTAGTATGTTTGATGTTATTTCCTTTTTGGATCGCTGTGTGTTTTACCGGTTGGTGGACCTAATGACCTTTTATATTTTGACGGGCCGTTAAGAATATCATAATGATAATAATAATCAAACATATTGCAAATAAACGTGTACCGCTGTATACACTGTATACATAATTCAGTTAATTCTATTTAGAGTGAAAGATATCTTACTTCAGACTGGTCAAAAATATCAAACTTTCCATCCCTTATCCTCAGAGGGTCAAAATTGTTCCAATATTAATTATTGAAATAGAAGCAGATAGACATAAATCTCGGTGTCACTGACCTCGACATATGGGTAGAAACCTTTAGTGTGTAGACTGGCAAAGTAGGCTCCAGTATCAAAGTACAGTTTATAAGTACCGGCTGTCCATTTGTCACTGCTACCAAAAAACCCACCTCGTCCGTCTGTGTTGGTTATCCTGGAGACAAGACATTTTATAAAGAATCAACCAGCATCGGTAAGCTTATATCCTTAATATGTTATTAAACATCATATAGTTTATTAGCAGTGAATTTGTATAATATATGGCCTTTCATAATATCTAGTCACGTTTATTACAATATGCCGGCTTAACCAGCCATCCACTTAAAGATGATTGTGGTATTTCAATTTTTTACGAAAAAAAATACGTTTATTAATTTTACTTGGACCGGCTTTCTATGGTAATAATTTCCCCTAAAACACACGATAAAGCATAGTTTTTAGAAGCCAGATATTGTGGGTTCTTTTACAAGTTTAGGGATTTTTCTAAGTACGTAACAAAAGAAGGCTGAAATAGTTATAATGGAATTTTCCGTGATTGTAAATGGTTAAATGATCCGAGTCACAGCTGAAGGGCAAAATACCCCTAAAGGTTTTGGAACAACAACAGCGATATTAGTTTTCTTTAATTATTCTGAAAATGGTTAAATATTTATCCAATACATCATGTATTACAACAGGAAACGAAGGGAGTGATGACGATCTTTAAAAATAAACCAAAATGTCAGATAAACTGAAATATTACTTATGTCAGTCTCTACACTTGGAACATGGACGTCCCTGACAGGAACAGATGGAAGGAAACATTCAAAACTGTAATAAGTTCATAGTAATAAGATTATCTGAATTTCATTGTACATTGACACCGACCTAATCACTGTTTTTACGCTGAACGCGGAGACTGACAGCCACTCTCTAGCTATAATTTCCTGTACGTATGTATAAAGTTAGTCTGAAGGAGTTGGACTGTCTATTCGCTATCAGTTGTATACAGCATAGTTTTAACAAGTCACACGGCTTTTCAAAACAAATTACTGACCCTGTTTCCACTGTTTGCCATTGCCCACTCTGGTCGAGTTTAGAAAGCGTCATGGCCACACCCTGTGCCGGGCGACCACGCGCCGTGTCCAGTATGTGAGTGGTCAAAGGGGGGCTACTGCCTCCACTCTGGCCTGCCATCGTGATCTGTGATAGAAGGGAGACAACTCATAGATTAAGATAATAATATTGAACTATTGTAAGTATTGTCCAAATAAAACTGAATAAACGATACAAGTCACCATAATACCAAAACAACCAACACAGGAACTGTAAATGTGACAAGATGTTTAACGTTAGATCTGGATGACATTGCAGACCTTGGACTGCCACATCCCAATTTGAACGAGTGACATTTTCAGGACACCATAAGTTATAATTAACAACGAATCTCCACATATCTATTTTACCTTTGGTGTGGAAGCGGATGGTGTTACGTGCCCGATATGACTTCCTACCACAGACAAACGTGTTGAGGTGGACATGTGTTCCACAAGCACGTTTAAACCCGGAAGTTTACATTTGATATCCCATCTTCATCTTTCAGACGCTTTGAAATTTTTAAAGATGCTTGGTCCAGTAAAAGCGATTTACAAAAATAAGTTGTTCTAAGCTCGAGAAACTTGACAGTTACATATAATTTAGTAAATCATGTTCAATTGACTTTGATTATAATGAGTGCAATATACTTCTTAAGTGGTTTCATGACATAACAACTGGACAAAGCACGGGGAGCTTAAGAGATTGCTAATTTACTGAGACCTTCTTATTCTCAATAAATTTCCTCCAAATGTAGCTTTATAAAGCGTATACTTATTTATTTGTATTATATTTCGAAAAACAAACATTTCGCTAAAACGGTAAGTGTACATTTAATTTCAAACAAACAGAACTACACTATAGTTAAATTAACAATAACAAAAGCCAGAAAGAGTAAACAGTTTATAACAAATAGTCTGAATGTTAAAGATTTGGAAGACAAAGTAGAGATGGGTTAGAAACCAATGATACGGCAAATGTTTATAAACAACAGTTGATTAGCCGGATTAGTAACTATGAGTACCTGTGATGGGTCTCCTCCAGACCACGGGGAAAAGAAAAATCCCGAACATGTACTGATCCAGGAGATACAAAACAAAATCGGTTTTATATCCATAACGTTGAGGACAGCGTTATACCGACAGTGAAACAACCTATAGAACGGGTGTTGTGAGCTCGCTAAGCACACACGTATGTACATACATGTTTTAATCGTATGATCAACATATACACCTGTTGTTAAACTAATCACGCAGGACAGGTGTCGGTGTCCGCAAACTGACCGCGACAGGTGATACGATACTGTTTGTGTAAAGTTTTACCTTATTTGACGTCCAGCTGGCTGACCCAAACAACTTTATAACATGAAAATAGAAATGAAAATGTACACAATATGACGCTGTAAACGAATGTTGCCAAGGGTGATTTTACAATAAACAAATTTCAAATCCACGGGACATTTCTGTTTCCCAGTAACTCGATTATCGCAATCCTTACATCAGAAAATCGTTATCTATTCCCGACACCGAGAGCGACCGTCGGGTTTCGGAGGTACGGGGTTGGAAACTTTAGAACGAATCCTTGAAGTGTGTGTACGCTGGACATGTATGGGGAATTTTTAAACTTTGGATGCAATTTGTCGCCAAGTCAGATGTCTCCTGACACGTGATTGGCGTTCTTGGCGACATCAAGTGTTTAAATAGTTTTTCGTGCAGAAGTTGATATTTCTCTACTCTATCACAATAATAGCCCCGCGAAATATACAAAAATAAAATCCGTTTTTTTTATATTTATTTTATTTCTCCCGGGAAATATATTGATATTAATGTTAAGACAATGTAAACGACTTGATACCTCCATTGTGACTACTCGTCATACACAGACCAAGCCTAATTTCTCGATCTTTTAACAACAATAAAAAACTTTTTACCCTTACTCGAAATTACGTATAGCATAGGTTCACAAATCATACATAAGTAGTGATACTGAAGATAGGTAAAACATGTATATACTTACATAAGTAGTAAGTCGGACGGACGACAGCTAAAACATGTACATACTTACATAAGTAGTAAGACGGACGACAGGTAAAACATGTACATACTTACATAAGTAGTAAGACGGACGACAGGTAAAACATGTACATACTTACAAAAGTAGTTAGACGGACGACAGGTAAAACATGTACATACTTACATAAGTAGTTAGACAGACGACAGCTAAAACATGTACATACTTACATAAGTAGTAAGACGGACGACAGGTAGATATGTACATACTTACATAAGAAGTAAGACGGACGACAGTTAAAACATGTATATACTTACATAAGTAGTAAGACGGACGGACGACAGGTAAAACATGTACATACTTACATAAGTAGTAAGACGGACGGGCGACAGGTAAAACATGTACATACTTACATAAGTAGTAAGACGGACGACAGGTAAAACATGTATATACTTACATAAGTAGTAAGTCGGACGGACGACAGGTAAAACATGTACATACTTACATAAGTAGTAAGACGGACGACAGGTAAAACATGTATATACTTACATAAATAGTAAGACGGACGGACGACAGGTAAAACATGTACATACTTACATAAGTAGTAAGACGGACGGACGACAGGTAAAACATGTACATACTTACATAAGTAGTAAGACGGACGGGCGACAGGTAAAACATGTACATACTTACATAAGTAGTAAGACGGACGACAGGTAAAACATGTACATACTTACATAAGTAGTAAGACGGACGGACGATAGGTAAAACATGTACATACTTACATAAGTAGTAAGACGGACGGACGATAGGTAAAACATGTACATACTTACATAAGTAGTAAGACGGACTGACGACAGGTAAAACATGTACATACTTACATAAGTAGTAAGACGGACGGACGACAGGTAAACATGTATATACTTACATAAGTAGTAAGGCGGACGGGCGACAGGTAAAACATGTACATACTTACATAAGTAGTAAGACGGACGGACGATAGGTAAAACATGTACATACTTACATAAGTAGTAAGACGGAAGGGCGACAGGTAAAACATGTACATACTTACATAAGTAGTAAGACGGACGGACGACAGGTAAACATGTATATACTTACATAAGTTGTGAATGTTTTAATTTTTTCTTTGCTGTCTTTCGATGTTTTCCCATTTTCTTTTCTGTGTCTGTTTCCCTCTGTTTGTGTTTCTTTTTCTGTACACGAACCCATGGTTGCTTTTGTCTTCAGATTTGACTACCGCGGATAAAAAGTTAAGTCGGACCTTAATCCATCGTTGCTGACAAACATTCTCCGGTGCCAGATCGTGTGCGATATCCACGTTACTGTGGGGGTTTAGACCCTGGTATCAGGGGAGCGGCAGAGACTTATCAGGGAAATGTCGACCAGAGCAAACAAATGTACTAAACTACACTGTAAAATAATTCATTAAAAGTAACAAGGAGTTTAGACAACCCTATCAGATAATTTCCTTCCAGTTCAGAGATAAATAAATACCGGGTCTAAATTTAAACAAAATTGATTAAATCTTTATTTTGTTTTAAACTATATTCTAATGGGATTCAAAATAATGGAAACAAAATCACACGGAACAATTCAAGAAATAAATTTCCGTTTTTCGTCATCAAAAGTTTATAGTAAATGTGAAAAAAACCATTAAATTAACACACGTAGTTACAAAGACTCGCACTACTTAATCACAGTTGATAGAATAGCAAAATTAAATATCTATTTTATTTCATTCCATCATATTAATAACAGCAGTCATGTGTTACATTATGCACGATAATCAATAGGTAGGTGTTTAAGATAGTGATTCAAAGGAGGTACAACAGGGTACGAATTAAGTCAATTATATGAACACATGTATACCTAGATACAGCCAGGGGCCGAGATCCTTACAGTGTAACTAGATACAGCCAGGGTACGAGATCATTACAGTGTAACTAGATACAGCCAGGGTACGAGATCATTACAGTGTAACTAGATACAGCCAGGGTACGAGATCATTACAGTGTAACTAGATACAGCCAGGGTACGAGATCATTACAGTGTAACTAGATACAGCCAGGGTACGAGATCATTACAGTGTAACTATACCTAGATACAGCCAGGGTACGAGATCATTACAGTGTAACTAGATACAGCCAGGGTCCGAGATCATTACAGTGTAACTATATCTAGATACAGCCAGGGTACGAGATCATTACAGTGTAACTATACCTAGATACAGCCAGGGTACGAGATCATTACAGTGTAACTAGATACAGCCAGGGTACGAGATCATTACAGTGTAACTAGATACAGCCAGGGTACGAGATCATTACAGTGTAACTATATCTAGATACAGCCAGGGTACGAGATCATTACAGTGTAACTAGATACAGCCAGGGTACGATATCATTACAGTGTAACTATACCTAGATACAGCCAGGGTACGAGAACATTACAGTGTAACTAGATACAGCCAGGGTACGAGATCATTACAGTGTAACTAGATACAGCCAGGGTACGAGATCATTACAGTGTAACTAGATACAGTCAGGTACGAGATCATTACAGTGTAACTATACCTAGATACAGCCAGGGTACGAGATCATTGCAGTGTAACTAGATACAGCCAGGGTACGAGATCATTACAGTGTAACTATACCTAGATACAGCCAGGGTACGAGATCATTTCAGTGTATTTGGATACAGCCAGGATACGAGATCATTGCAGTGTAACTAGATACAACCAGGGTACGAGATCATTACAGTGTAACTATACCTAGATACAGCCAGGGTACGAGATCATTACAGTGTAACTAGATACAGCCAGGGTACGAGATCATTACAGTGTAACTAGATACAGCCAGGGTACGAGATCATTACAGTGTAAATAGATACAGCCAGGATACGAGATCATTACAGTGTAACTAGATACAGCCAGGGTACGAGATCATTACAGTGTAACTATACCTAGATACAGCCAGGGTACGAGATCATTACAGTGTAACTAGATACAGCCAGGGTACGATATCATTACAGTGTAACTATACCTAGATACAGCCAGGGTACGAGAACATTACAGTGTAACTAGATACAGCCAGGGTACGAGATCATTTCAGTGTAACTAGATACAGCCAGGGTACGAGATCATTACAGTGTAACTAGATACAGCCAGGTACGAGATCATTACAGTGTAACTATACCTAGATACAGCCAGGGTACGAGATCATTGCAGTGTAACTAGATACAGCCAGGGTACGAGATCATTACAGTGTAACTATACCTAGATACAGCCAGGGTACGAGATCATTTCAGTGTATTTGGATACAGCCAGGATACGAGATCATTGCAGTGTAACTAGATACAACCAGGGTAAGAGATCATTACAGTGTAACTATACCTAGATACAGCCAGGGTACGAGATCATTACAGTGTAACTAGATACAGCCAGGGTACGAGATCATTACAGTGTAACTAGATACAGCCAGGGTACGAGATCATTACAGTGTAAATAGATACAGCCAGGATACGAGATCATTACAGTGTAACTAGATACAGCCAGGGTACGAGATCATTACAGTGTAACTAGATACAGCCAGGGTACGAGATCATTACAGTGTAACTATATCTAGATACAGCCAGGGTACGAGATCATTGCAGTGTAACTAGATACAGCCAGGGTACGAGATCATTACAGTGTAACTAGATACAGCCAGGGTACGAGATCATTACAGTGTAACTATATCTAGATACAGCCAGGGTACGAGATCATTACAGTGTAACTAGATACAGCCAGGGTACGAGATCATTACAGTGTAACTATATCTAGATACAGCCAGGATACGAGATCATTGCAGTGTAACTAGATACAGCCAGGGTAAGAGATCATTACAGTGTAACTAGATACAGCCAGGGTACGAGATCATTACAGTGTAACTAGATACAGCCAGGGTACGAGATCATACAGCCAGGGTACAGTGTAACTATATTACAGTGTAACTAGATACAGCCAGGGTACGAGATCATTACAGTGTAACTAGATACAGCCAGGGTACGATACAGCAGCAGGGTACGAGATCATTACAGTGTAACTAGATACAGCCAGGGTACGAGATCATTACAGTGTAACTAGATACAGCCAGGGTACGAGATCATTACAGTGTAACTATATCTAGATACAGCCAGGGTACGAGATCATTACAGTGTAACTATACCTAGATACAGCCAGGGTACAGATCATTACAGTGTAACTATACGAGATCTTACAGTGTAACTACAGCCAGGGTACGAGATCATTACAGTGTAACTAGATACAGCCAGGGTACGAGATCATTACAGTGTAACTAGATACAGCCAGGGTACGAGATCATTACAGTGTAACTAGATACAGCCAGGGTACGAGATCATTACAGTGTAACTAGATACAGCCAGGGTACGAGATCATTACAGTGTAACTATACGTCTGAAGAAAACCGAAAATGTAATAAGACAGGTGTAGTAATTTTCTTTAGTGTTTGTTATCAAAAAAACATCAAGAAATAAAATTGATGAAATGCATTTGGAGATCCCAGATGTCTATTCTGCGGTGTAAATTTATTCCATGTTTGATTTGAAGAGCACATGGACATGTGTTGTTAAGTCCAGCTTGTCAGCATCCCTTATTGTTTGAGTGGCTGGACTGTAACCCCGGACCTTACTGGAAAAGTAGTTAACTCCACAGTCTCACTTTCGTAACCTTTTGTCGCAAGTTAAGACTTCGCCAATTATCAAAGCCAAGCAAACTATTTGAATTGTCTCCCTTCAATTGCATTCTCTCCTGTCAGAACCCTCGATAAGAAATTCCAGTCACAGCAAATCTGCCACTTCACTTTCTCCGAGTTTAATTTTGACTTCGTTTAACTGAGACATGTGATCATATTTCCTCTTTCATGTTCACTGCTTTGAATTCGATCATTAGCCTCGATATCAAACAACATGTAACAATACACGTGCACAATAAAACATGTCATGTCACATTTAAAAAAACATTAAAATAACATTCAGTGGCTTGGAGTGTGATGATCATCCGTTTCCGATTAATGAGACGCTGTGAAAATGTGTCACTAGAAAATATACTTTATACGAATATATATAAAACTTTGTGTATACCGAGATTTACATATATATCAGTATTTTTATCACAATTTACAAATTATGACAACCTAATACCATCTTTTAAAATATCTGTTTTCTGTTATCAGCATTTTTAACTATCAGTGCTTAATATCTTTTTTGATAGATGAAATCAGCACAGTTTGTATGACTACGAACTAGGGGAGCGATTGTCTGTGTCCTTATCATAAGATATACAGACACAGCTAGTAAATATACAAGTAAGTATACCTGTATCTGGAACATAGAAAATACAATTCGCGAAAGATACGTCAGCTTGTGGAAATAAATCAGTATAATTATCAATCGGACAAATAAAATTAATTATTTGTTTAAGAATTAAAAGGAAAAGGCATGGATCTCTGATTCTCAGGTAAATTAATGTCTAGTCTCTGTCATCACAGGTAGATGTTCGAGTTTTCGAATTTAGTTACCCTACCTCTCTAAGGTAACCCTCATTCCCTCCCTACATCTCTAAGGTAACCCTCATTCCCTCCCTACCTTTCTAAGGTAACACTCATTCCCTCCCTACATCTCTAAGGTAACCCTCATTCCCTCCCTACCTTTCTAAGGTAACACTCATTCCCTCCCTACATCTCTACGGTAACCCCCATTCCCTCCCTACATCTCTAAGGTAACCCTCATTCCCTCCCTACCTCTCTAAGGTAACACTCATTCCCTCCCTACATCTCTAAGGTAACCCTCATTCCCTCCCTACCTCTCTAAGGTAACCCTCATTCCCTCCCTACCTTTCTAAGGTAACACTCATTCCCTCCCTACATCTCTAAGGTAACACTCATTCCCTCCCTACCTCCCTAAGGTAACCCCCTTCCCGCCCTACCTCCCTAGGGTAACCCCAATTCCCGCACTACCTCCCTAAGGTAACCCCAATTCCCTCCCTATCTCCCAAGGGTAATTCCCTCCCCTCCCTACCTCCCGTAGTTAACTCCAATTCCCTCCCTACCTCCCTAGGGTAACCTCCCCCCCCTTCTCGCCCTACCTCCCTATGTTAACTCTCCTCTCCTCCCTACCTCCCTAGGGTAAACCCAATTCCCTCCTTACCTCCCTAGGGTAACTTTACCCTTCCCTCCCTACCTCCCTACATTCCTAGGGTAACTCCCTCTTCCCACCCTAACTTCATATTTCTGAATCACTCGTGCATTACATGTACATCATGCCTACACAATTGATGTGCTGGAGAGAGATTTATATCAGTGAGATAAACTCGTTTCCGAGTCTAAGTTGATGTTTGTAGTAGGCTTCGTGATTTACTGAATTATTAAATATACGAATGACATAAAATCTATGGTAAATAAAAAATTCTGTATCATCTTCACAACCACGTAAACATCGCGAAAATAACGCCACAAATATTACACATGTATACAGCAACTCGTGTGTGTGATAACTAATCACCGATGAGCTAGAGAAGCTAAAAGCGTGTTTATTTTATATAAATCATGTCACTGTTTTCGTGTAAGTCAGCTAACATCAGTAAATTCCGCAGTGAATTCTCTAGCACATCGCAGGACGGTAAAGTCTAAAGCTGTATTAAACGTGTTTCATATTTAAGGCTTTGTTATTGATTTTTCTGTGAAAACTTCCTCTACCTGGCGATAAGCTTGATTGAATACCTTTATCCGCATCTGCAAACCTTACTGTCAGCAACTGTATCTCTGCCTGCATCACCAAGGGTCAAGGTCACTCATCAATTCTAAACGTCGTAATTGCATTGAAAGATGATGTAATATTCCACAAGAATTACTAATTGCACTCTTTGAATTAAAAAAAACTTTGGTATTGGTGTCATGTCTATGTATGTACATAGATATTTGTAGCAGTCCCAGGAATATTTACTGTAGAATGACACATCCAACTGTACACCGCGATATTTCTCTATAATGTACAAAAGTTCAATCAGAATACAACTGGTTTTCAATCTACTCCTACTAAGATTTGATAGGTGACATATTAGAGACAAGGATTTAACTTACGTGAATGACAGAGGGTGAGATAGAGTGGAAGTGTGTCCTAAATCGGTTTTATTCCAATATTTGTATAAAGACACTGTTGAAATACACCAAAAACAGAAGTTGGCGATGAAGCGAAAACAAAAGGTATGAAAGAAGTACAATACACGTCTCTGTACTTTTATATGTATCTGATATCGTCTCTTATATATATATGTGTATGGCAATCCCGGGGACTTTTCCAGAAAGTTACGGGCGAAAGGAGAAACACGACCGAAAAAAATATCAGCTGTATAATTTAATCTGACAATCTGACAAGGCGGAGAGTGCAGAGATCGTTTTCCTCCTTCACCCGTAAATTAGAAAATGTCCAAACCGTACATTTTTTAATTTGGAGATGAAAAATAAAGGAGAAGAAAACTCTCCATCTAAATATATATATGTTTTTCCTGGACTTATTATTAAATTATTGTAGTTCTCCTGTTCACATTTATTTATTCAAATAGAACTGCGCTATAAAATAAACAAACATATATTGGTTTACACAGTATTCTACATGCCTACTGATGATAAACTCACAGAGATCAACAGTAGCGTGACACGAAAGTTGTCTAATAGTCATCGAACATTAACCTGACAGGTGTTTTTATGATCTCACATATTGTATGACAGCTTGATTAGCTCGTAAAAGTTCGATATAATTGTGTAGTACCAGAAGGTGCCATGTTATTGAATTGTTTAATTACAAATCAAATTTATACCCGTGATACAGCTCACGTCCAACGTTCCTTTGTACTGAACGACCCCATCCATGTTCCGTTTGATTTATTGATTAATTTATTTATTCCATTATTTGTTTATTTATTTATCTAAAATTATTTGAGAACTGGAATTATAGAAGGACACGGATCTAATCCCTAGGATTGGGATATGCGAAATGTTTTTAGAATGACCAGAGATGGAGGGGGACTCATTGACAGACAACACGCGATATTATTCCCTGTGAATATCCGGACATTATTTGTAGTAAAAATGTGCTCGGTATTTCTATAAACACAAACATTTAAGGGCTAACAGGATTCCTGAGATTTCCGGCCGACGGGTATCATTCCGAACATGGCAATTATATATTATTCCGGTTGATGGAGATTACGGGAGTGGATGGCCGAGTTTGTTCCTTGATAGGTCTCCAGACAACATGGTGTTTTATATAATTGAATTTTTATTAATTGTGGGTGAATTCACATCACAATAAACTAATCTGTTTCTTTCTCTTGTTTGTCAAACAGAAAATCTAATATGGAAGTAAAATCTACATTTCTATATAGAATAGACTTATGGGGGACTTCACTATAACGTCAAAGGGTAGAAATATTTCACACTTCTTTAAGGTGTAATATAGCTGTTCATCTATTGAATTTCTAAGACAAGGAAGTTTCGATGTATGTACGCAAGGTAAGGAGAAGCGAGTAGCAAAGTGGTTCGAATCTCAATGGAGGGGAAATTTGGTACATCTACATCTGTATAATGGTACAATTTTGAAAAATCTGACCTGGCAGAAAATGAATCGGTCAGAATGGATTACTGTCACAGTCATTTAAACAGATGGATGGTGGTCCCGCCATTTTCCGTCTGTATATTTGATATTAAAATTTCCATGGTCAGCATTCACTGTATCTCTCAACGTGATTTCTGAAAACACCAGGGTACCAATAACCATTACTGTTGATATGTTACAGATGAGCTTCAAGAAAGTCTGGATGGCGACAGAAGACGACTCATGGTTGGGGCGAATAGACCAGTTCTATACCAAGGACACCTGTACCCAACATGTAAACTTCCATCAGAGTGTTCCGACAGGAAAGGAATGTAACAGACAAAAATATTACGTAAACACACAAATGTTCTACAACACACATGCATTCAACACGTGCGCTCAATTCGTAGACGTGTGGGCCGTTTAGTGACGATAGCAGATGATTTGACGTGAGAGAAATCATATCTCAAAATAGAATCAGCAAAAGTGAAGTCCCGTCCTGGAGAAGAATGCAAAATCAAACCGACGCATAGATCTCTGAAAGACTGTTTACATACACGTAACTGCAATGTTAAAATTTGATCAAAACTTGTGTTCCAAAAATAACCATCTTCATCTTAAATAATTAACATATCGGGTATTATGTACTGAGGATGACGTCACAGAACATATAAGAAAACCTTTGTCAGTCTCTTTATACTTAACACAGATATCTGTCGGGAGGTTGTTACTGGTGGGTACGGTACTTCTATGGATACTGTTTGGTTCAGTCGTATGGAAACTTCACAGGCGCAGTTCGTGACAACGAATTTAATTTATGGCCACCTAAAACTTGACATATATGATAAACCGGATTGCTTGTCGTAATTTTTTCCTCCTGTCTTCGCTAGCGAAGAAAAGTTGTAATAATGCAGGTACGAGTCTACGTATATACGTGTCTTTTTGTGACGTAAGAACGGACGCCGTCTTAGGCGTTACGTTTTGTCCTTTTTTATGAACTTTAATCTTACCTATTAATTGTAAAAAATAATATAACACCCTATAAGAAATAAAATGATGGACATCACGTATTATGGAATACCATTGGTTTGGACATATAGCTTAATACAAACTTGTTATCATTGTAATCATTATTATTTCATTTCACAATATGGAAAGACTACATAATGGCAGGCGGTTGTGTTGACGTGGTTCACTGTAGAGGTAACGCAATCGACATTGATCCCTGTCAGACTCGACTGGCATGTAACAAGACTACAATAGGGCATGGTGACACACGCATCGATAATTAACGACTTTTGTGATGGTATTGGAAAAAAGGACGGTGGCATCTAAATACCGATAGTGCGTGCCGGACCAACTGATCCGGATTGCCAGGAGACCATATCACGTTACGTGAATTTTTATGACGATATATTTTATTTGATTAAAATTTGATGTTGGATGCACATTGGTATCGGAATCATATTTGGATTAAGATTAATATCAGTAATGAATTTCAAGGGAAGAAAGACTACGCCCCTAGCCCCTCAGCCCCCCTCCACCTTTCTCGGCCCTGAGCGAAATATCCTAATTGGCGTGTGGTACATCATCACAATGCACCTGACTACTCTGCCCAATTGTTCGATCCCGTACACATCCAATTGTTTTTTATCGATTCCACTGGAATCCCTCCGGAGCCTTCGATGTTAAAACCACGTATCGCGTCATGTTCAAATTGATGTAGAACCACAATCGGCATCAACAAATAGGTTTGGCACACAAATCATCGTAGTTAATGTGTATGCGGGTCGAATGTGAGAGTTTAATAACCTTATCGCCAGATCTTGTGAGGTTGAGAGCACGACCTTTGACCTCACGCGACCCGGGTATAATGGTCTGACAAATTAGTAATAAAAGGAAAGGCCTCATTACTGAACTGGTTGATGTCAAACACGACAAATATAGCACCTCATTAATCCAGTCAATACAATCAAACTACTATTGCAGGGAAGTTGTTCAAATATTGACGCTCGATGTATACAAGCTATTCTATATGATGTTATGCTACATGTATGCTATGTTTTGTTATGTTATGGTATGCTATGGCATTAATGACACTATGTGTTGACGGGCCGTTAAGAACGTTATCATTATATCATGCTGTGTTTTGTTACAATCTGCTATAATATGCTATAGCTCGCCATGCTACGTTATACTGTGATATGTTATGCTATGCTGTTCTATGCTATGCTATGCCATTCCATGCCATGCCATGCTATGCTAGGCTATGTTGTTCTATGCTATGCTTTTCTATGCTATGTTATGCTGTTCCATGCTATGTTATGCTGTTCCATGCTATGTTATGCTATTCTATGCTATGTTGTGCTGTTCCATGCCATGCCATGCCATGTTATGCTGTTCTATGATATGCTATGCTATGCTGTTTTATGCTATGTTATGCTGTTATGTTATGCTATGATATGCCATGCCATGCCATGCTTTGCTATGTTATGATGTTCTATTCTATGCTATGCTATATTGCGGATTTATTTGTTACTGAACATCAAACGAGTTGTTCGTGGTCACCAAATATCTTAATGTCAAACTATCTCACGTATGGTGTTCGGTCAAATGAGAGATACGTGCAGAATAGTTACAGTGTAGATATTTCAGACCTTACTGTATATAAAACGGACCGAATCCGTTTAAGATATTACTTTAAGTTTATCAAATGCTTGAAAATTGTATCCGCGACTTTAAACGAATCTGGATTAGAAGTTATATCAAACCTAGAATCCACCTTTTTACACTATATGAAGAGGTAACTAAGGTATGATATCATTTTTTCCATTACTGTCAAATTTGTTCACTCAATCTCAATTATTTACAAAACACATCACAGCGATGACAAATTGGAGGCTAAATTAACCATTATCTCCTCGGTGAGAAACGGAAAAACCGCGATATATTTCCGAGACACTCGGAAACTCTCGGCCGACTTTATACACAATAAATATATCATAACATTGAGCCGTTCGGTAATATCATACCGCGTTTGTTTAACACTTGAAACAGTGGATGTTGTAACAGTTACGTCTATATATGTCTGTTCAAACAAGCTACTCAATCAGTGCCAACAAACGGTGTGTGTTGTAGGCTCAGAATTCAAACCCCCATTAAACAAATATTACATCATAGAGAAGCTTGGATTCAACGTGCATCAACGAGACAAATATAACTCATGGAGCTGAATGGCGTCACTTGATACATTTAATAAAGCACTCATGTTCAAAGGGTCAAATACACTTCTAGTCTGAGAGTTAAATGTAGTCGTAAATATTTTTTCTTTTTATTGTCTGTTCTTGTTAAAACCTATTCATCAGTTATCCCGGTTCATAAAATATGAAATTATTCACAGGTAAATTTAAACGGATTATGACAATTCATGTACAATGTATACGACGCCAGTAGAGAACCACCACGGACATATATTTCTCTTCATAAATTCCCTTTTTTTTCTTAATGAATTCTATTTTTGGACAAATAACCGTATCAGAAACATTCCTTGACGTACAATCGCAACACGTTTAAATTCATGAGACCAAGAAGTACTGTAACCTTATATCATATAGAGGTTACAAATACCAATATGATGACAGCGTGGTCGATAGGGCATCCTGCTTGACCCCCAAGGGGTCCAAATGACCGGTGATTTGCTTTCTACTTGGCAGTGGTCACCATTGTCTCCTTCACACGAAGTAATCAGTTGACTATTGATTTTTAAGATGTGTAATGACTGGTCACATCTGTCCACTGGCTGTGTAATGACCAAATTATCATTAGAAACCATATATTTCGTCCTGATTTAGTAATATTAGAATGTCCTTTGTTGTCAAGATGTCCGCTGTAGTAGGAGAACGCTCGCTGTAGGCGGGGACCATCTCAGGCGGTACATGGAACTCTAGTATAACACAGTAACACAGAATACCACTGGTATTATCAACTACAAAATTTACAGGGGAATTATAGTCATACAACAAGAAGGGCTCTTATTAGCAAAGCTGGTTGATAGAAAAGTACATTTAGAGAAGAAAAATGACAAAATGATAAATAAATAAACAAATAAATAGATAGATAAAATAAAATAAATAAAATCTACAAGAACGCAAAAAATCGCTCCTTATTGTAATTACCCTCCAGGTTATCAATAAGATACATTAAACGTGACTAATTTCTGTAGGCAAAAAGCTGAAGGATAAAAATCGGATTATTCCGTGCCATAATTTGAAAAAGTCTTTCTTCACTCTTCTTCACACGGAAATGAAGAAAGCTTTTAGCGTAGCAATATGTTTATACAACCTGATTAAAAGCTGTTACAAATGTTTAATACAATGAAAATAATAGTGATAATTTCTAACAGAGCACTTAAAAAAACCTCACATTAATTGCCATTTCGATCTCTCCATCTGTGTGCTGTTTCATTTTCGTTACAGAACAATCGAAGTCCACCAATCATTTCATATCTCAGTACATCTGTAACAACAACACTTAATATCACATTATAAATATTTAATACAAAACACGACATTAAACTTTTTGTGATTAACTTCATGGTGAACTTGTATCTGTTCATCTCGGCGTGCCTTCTGTTCAACAGGGTGTTGCTATATACATGACTGATTTGGAATGTCAGGCGATACGTGGAACGAGTCTAATAGATCTGGACATTTCAAGCATATTCTTTGGGATGTGACAAAATGGCATCCGTTTAAGTTTACACAGACATGTTTTGTTGCTGTGTAATGTTATTTCAATATGACGGAATCAAAGCAATAACTGTCAAGATTTAGGGAGGGTAAAAATCATATCTTACCACCCCACCCCCGTCCCCACCACCAGCACCATCCCACCCCGTCCTCACCACCCCACCCCCGTCCCCACCACCACCACCACCCCATCCCCGGTCCCCACCACCACCATCATCCCACCCCGTCTCCATCACCAGCACCATCCCACCCCGTCCCCACCACCAGCATCACCCCACCCCCGTCTCCATCACCAGCACCACCCCACCCCCGTCCCCACCACCAGCACCACCCCATCCCCGGTCCCCACCACCACCACCATCCCACCCCCGTCCCCACCACCAGCATCACCCACCTCCCCCTCCTTCAAAAAGTTCTTCAACACAAATTACGGCGTTTGAATTTTTTCGTTTTCTAAAAGAGAAAACTGAGGGGAGATTTGTATGATTTTTTAATCATTAAACAGTGTATCGATCTTTTTGATTTGTTGAATGCACAGCAGTGTAGATTTAGTTTGTCTCGGCTCAGAGAATGGAAACATAAAATTTGGGAACTGGCACAAACAAACACGATTAGCCGAAATAACTTGGTTATAACTGAAATACTTGTTTTCGAACAGAACTTCTGTAGAAACTTGCCTCTGGATTCCGTTAAACAAACCCAGTCAGATCTGATACGGTGACATCTTAGGATGTTTTTACATGTAAAACACTCGTGTCATTTGCTGTTTTTTTTTAAAATATGATCTATTTATAGTAAGCGATTAAACAAAACAGTCTTCCTTAGAAGGTTTGAAGTTCCGACCATTTCTTGTTGTACATTATACTGAAAGGATAAAGAAACGCAGGGTAATATTTATTCCGATATTTTGAAAACGCGTTATCCAAATACAGTGAAACTTTGTGGATTGAGTAATTAGGTCATATTACACCTTGTCATGTATCGAAAATTTAGTCACGGTACAGTGCGCAGGTAAATGGAGGAAGGAAAAAACAAGAATCTCGTGCACCGTGTTGTTCTGGTCTCATGCAGCGTTGGTCAAGTCACTCTTCGTTAGTCTTTATACAGACCAACTGCTTCCCTAAAATGTATTGAGAATTTGATCCGTTTTAAGAATGGCACGACTCACAGAAGTTCAGAGGGGTCAGGCCATTCAGATGCTGATGCAAGGACAGCTGCAAAATCAGGTTGCTAGGCACTTTGGTGTTAATGTTTCCACCATAGAACGTCTTGTAAGACGTCTTCGGGAAACTGGGCGATTGGCCGATCGACCTAGGTGAGGACGTCCGCGCGTAACGTCACGACGTCAGGATCGCTATATCGTCGTCTCTCATGTGCGTAATCGGCGCCTTACTGCCGTTGAGAGTGCACTTAATGTTCGTGGAAATCACGGGCGTCCTATAAGTTCAAAAACTGTAAGGAATCGATTACGAGAAGTTGGTGTAAGAGCACGTCGCCCCTACGTAGGTCCACACCTTACCCCTGCTCGACGTCAGCGTCGTGTGGCCTGGGTCGCTGCACATGCTCCACGACGGTTTCCACTGAGGCAGTGGAGACAAGTTTTCTTCACGGACGAGTCTCGATTCTGTCTTTATCGATCTGACGGCCGTCAACGTGTCTACCGACGTCGTGGCCAACGTTTTACGGACGCTTGCGTTGTAGAGTGGGATAGGTTTGGGGGCGGTTCAGTAATGGTGTGGGGAGGAATCTCACACGGGTTAAAATCATAATTGGTTGTTATTGATGGCAATTTAACAGCAGCTAAGTATAGAGATGAGATCCTCCGACCCCATGTTATCCCTTTCTTACAGCAGCATAATCTTCTAACCCTCCAGCATGCTAGGCCCCACGTAGCAAGGGTTTGCCAAGTCTTTCTGGCCAACAACAACATTCAACCACTAGATTGGCCGCCATATAGCCCTGATTTTCCCCCGATCAAGCATCTTTGGGACCAGTTGGATAGACAGGTTCGAAAGCGCCAGCTACCCCTTGCTACTCGAGAGCAGTTGACCAGAGCTCTGATTGAAGAGTGGGACAACATCCCCATAAGACGATTAATGCTCTCATGAACTCTATGACCAGAAGAATAAGGGCCGTGACCACAGCAAACGGCGGACACACAAGATATTGATGACTCAGTTCAATTTTAATTTCAAAATCCTATGGGTCCATTCAATTTAATCGTTAGTACCTCTAAACCAATTGTCAAATGCAAAATGCAGATTTTGGAAATTTTTAAGCTTTAATTTATCTGTAAGTATACGAAATTTCGTTTTAAATGAAGCCCGATATCATACTTAATTTCTGGTTTAAAGTTCACCCTGCGTTTCTTTATCCTTTTAGTATATATCTGTCCTAACTATGTATGGTTCGGCAGAGTAATTAGTACTGACGCTGAAGTCAGCTTCAATGTGTGCCACTGTGTAGTGGTCATGAGTTCGAACCATGGTGGGGTATTACTATCAGGTTAATCACGATTATCATACGAATACTCTATACATGGAGGGCTGTTCGAACTTATTCAATTTTAGCTTTTCTTCTTCGTGGAGAATTTAGATCGAGGTAGAACATTGTAACAAAAAGTAATCCAACTTCCGCCAACCTCGAATAGGACGTATCTCCTTTGTGAGATATTCCATAAGTCATTAAAAAGTGCTCGCCTTTTTATTGCAAGTGTGTTCAGTTCCACTGCAGTGACGTAATATAGGTTATGTCATGTCATTACACGTGACACGGCGGTCGCGTGATTGGTAATCAATAAACAATTGCTCAGGGCACTGTGCTAATAACGTTATTGTATATGAAATGTGTCAATATTCAAATTGTTAGATAAAAAATGAAATGCTCAAACATGCATGTATTCTATTGAAATGTTGTTCTCCCGATAGATGTACTACACCTGGGTATGATTGATTGACACCAGAGATATATAGTACTGTAAGTCTGTGGTGTGTTGCAGTTTTTTTATTCTGTAGATGACAGACTTGGTGAATAATTAATAGCATTAAGTGTCAATATCAATATAACACCACACAGAATTAGATACCATTTTTTATCAGATAATCAATACCACAAGTACAATAGGTAGTCACATTTGTACAGTATATACACAAGGCTTGTTCGTATCACTCAATGAAGAATGCTGACAAAACTGTACAGGGATGCCACCTTTGTATATACAGATGTACCATGTACAGTCGTTTTATTTATAATTTAACACGTCAAAATTTTATATTGATTTCATATTTTTTGGTCTTCAGCTCAACATTAAACAATGATACCAACGTGATGTAAATCACAAAGCATTAATTCTGCATCACGTTACACACATTTATGATTTTCCATTCATCCATCCGTCCATCCAGCTCGTCGGTCCATTTGACGTTAACTTGTTAAAATGTAGGAGAAGAGTGTGTTTTATGCACGTATTTTGTCCTTTGTATTTATGCGCGTGCGTTTTCAATAACTTAAGAGCGTCTATACAAATAAGCTGGTAATGTCATTGTATCAAAACTGTGGAAGTTAATTCTACGTATGCATGGGTGTTCGTAAATAACGACACGTGTTAAATTCATTGCATTACTTTATTTACAAACATGCGCACGCATTGGTTTTAATTTGTACATATTTATTATCCTCTGATATATACATATGTGCACGTGTATGCACGCTTATTGACAAGAAAAATACATATGTACCGACAATCTACCTTACGCAACATCTGTACAGAATATTGATCTAAATGATTTTTTTTTCTACACAGAATTTTAAAAACACACATTGATTTAGACATAATACTTTTTAGCCGGAGTGAGAATCATCTTTCAGTGTAGACAACTAGAGGCGGTTTGACATTTAAAGGAGGTTTTGGTTCAAGCAATATTGAAGATCGTGCTGAAGAATATTGAGTCCAAAATTAGCAAATTTCAATATGAAAAAGAAACATATATCACCTGTGATTGTTTGCCAGTATTGTCTTCTTCTGGTTCGGTACCCATGGCAATTTTCGTCGAAATAAGTTTGTATTCATTTTAAGGAAAAGAGTTTGTTAATAAACTGATAGAACAGGAACAAAGACTACCTTACAACAAAGAATATTACTAAGTACAGATATTGATAACTAGTTCAATGCTCATACCATGTTGAACGTAATATAGGTATATGTAGAGTATATATTATGTATGCATGAACAATTTATGAATAACCATTAACCAAATGTTTGTTATGAAGTTATAACATCATGACGTGGAGAGATCTCATTCATAGCCCTGTAAGTGCTGTTGTGATGAAATAACTTTTTATGAGTTAAGTTGTGGATTAAGTATAGAGATTAAATCAGGAATTCGTTTGACAGGTATTTTGTTTTATTTTGATTATTCTAATTAATATATATATATATAACACTTATTGTATTCACAGATTTTTTTGGTTCTCCAACCTGTAACTGATCTTATAAATGTAAGGTTTTGTCGATTGGTTATCAGTGTAGAACACATCTTAAATATGTACCTGGTGGCCAAGGCTAGTATAATTAACTCTCTAGAACACATCTAAAATATGTACCTGGTGGCCAAGACGAGAAGCACAATTAACTCTCTAGAACACATCTAAAATATGTACCTGGTGGCCAAGGCTAGTACAATTAACTCTCTAGAACACATCTAAAATATGTACCTGGTGGCCAAGGCTAGTACAATTAACTCTCTAGAACACATCTAAAATATGTACCTGGTGGCCAAGGCTAGTACAATTAACTCTCTAGAACACATCTAAAATATGTACCTGGTGGCCAAGGCTAGTACAATTAACTCTCTAGAACACATCTAAAATATGTACCTGGTGGCCAAGGCTAGTACAATTAACTCTCTAGAACACATCTAAAATATGTACCTGGTGGCCAAGGCGAGTACAATTAACTCTCTAGAACACATCTAAAATATGTACCTGGTGGCCAAGGCGAGTATAATTAACTCTCTAGAACACATCTAAAATATGTACCTGGTGGCCAAGGCGAGTACAATTAACTCTCTAGAACACATCTAAAATATGTACCTGGTGGCCAAGGCGAGTACAATTAACTCTCTAGAACACATCTAAAATATGTACCTGGTGGCCAAGGCTAGTAGAACACATAGGGCTAGTACAATTAACTCTCTAGAACACATCTGTACCTGGTGGCCACAATTAACTCTCTAGAACACATCTAAAATATGTACCTGGTGGCCAAGGCTAGTACAATTAACTCTCTAGAACACATCTAAAATATGTACCTGGTGGCCAAGGCGAGTATAATTAACTCTCTAGAACACATCTAAAATATGTACCTGGTGGCCAAGGCTAGTACAATTAACTCTCTAAGAACACATCTAAACACATATGTACCTGGTGGCCAAGGCGAGTACAATTAACTCTCTAGAACACATCTAAAATATGTACCTGGTGGCCAAGGCGAGTACAATTAACTCTCTAGAACACATCTAAAATATGTACCTGGTGGCCAAGGCTACTACAATTAACTCTCTAGAACACATCTAAAATATGTACCTGGTGGCCAAGGCAATTAACTCTCTAGAACACATCTAGTAGCTACATACAATTAACTCTCTATTAACTCTCTAGAACACATCTAAAATATGTACCTGGTGGCCAAGACGAGAAGCACAATTAACTCTCTAGAACACATCTAAAATATGTACCTGGTGGCCAAGGCTACTACAATTAACTCTCTAGAACACATCTAAAATATGTACCTGGTGGCCAAGGCGAGTACAATTAACTCTCTAGAACACATCTAAAATATGTACCTGGTGGCCAAGGCTAGTACAATTAACTCTCTAGAACACATCTAAAATATGTACCTGGTGGCCAAGGCTAGTACAATTAACTCTCTAGAACACATCTAAAATATGTACCTGGTGGCCAAGACGAGAAGCACAATTAACTCTCTAGAACACATCTAAAATATGTACCTGGTGGCCAAGGCTACTACAATTAACTCTCTAGAACACATCTAAAATATGTACCTGGTGGCCAAGGCTACTACAATTAACTCTCTAGAACACATCTAAAATATGTACCTGGTGGCCAAGGCTATTAACTCTCTAGTAAAATAACTCTCTCTCTAGAACACATCTAAAATATGTACCTGGTGGCCAAGGCTACTACAATTAACTCTCTAGAACACATCTAAAATATGTACCTGGTGGCCAAGGCTAGTACAATTAACTCTCTCTAAAATATGAACACACAATTAACTCTCTAGAACACATCTAAAATATGTACCTGGTGGCCAAGGCTAGTACAATTAACTCTCCATCGTAAGTATTTGATAAGGTGATGATAAAACTATATAAACCCCGAAACTGCTTTAGATTTGACAAATATGGTAGTTATAAGATTGGTTGATATTATTTAATGAATGACCGAACCGATGATAACAGAAATCACACCTGTTCGATACTCGATCAAAATATAATACCCAAGAACATATATGGTATATACATATACCATTCTACTATTACAACGTGTTCTGACCAAAGTATTGCCAATGAGACAATTAAACTACGCGAGAAACATCAGAAGTTTGGTCGTTTGAGTGTTTATTCTACACAAATATCTACACAGTACCTTCACTGTGCTCTCCGAATTCTGCTCAACATGGACTTTAGTAATACTTACTCACTTTGCCATGTAACTTTCAGTCGGAAAAATGTATATTGAGGTTTGCAATGACAATACCATTGTAAGAGCTAACGAGTTAGAAGTGGCAGTTATAGTACGATAAATGCCAGTGGAACGTCATGATCACGTGTATGTATACGGCATCTAAAAATGACTGTCTCATTTAACGGATTACACTATATCACTTCAGTTTGATTCAAGCCTTTGAATGACAGAGATTTGCGGGGAAATATACCACATTGCGCCATATGATGTCTACCTGTAGATCTGTCATTTATAACTATATCATATCACGACACTTCAATACTTAAACAGTTGACACTGATTATTTTAGGAAGACCCGAAATGGACAAAATGGCCGACAGACGGCCATCTTGTATTTTGACAGTTAAAGTTTGTTATCGCTATTCAGAAGTATACAAAGGATCTTATTATGTGTTATTTTGAAACTGATTAATAGTGAAAAATTGCTGTCATGTTCTTTGTTTAATTCTCACACGGAGGTTTTATAGGAGTAGAATTGGCCACTTTGGAAAAGGACAGTTGCTGATAAAAAAAAAACCTTACTTTTTACATGCAATGAGTTTGATTTTTCCAATTTCCGTTTTTCTTACTTATGATATTACTATATGGCTAATTCGCCTGTCCATACCATTTTTACCGGTTATAAAGAGGAAAGAAGAGAAAAGAAGGGAAAGATCCAAGTAAAGATAAAATAAGGA
Source organism: Ylistrum balloti (assembly GCF_031769215.1). Lineage (NCBI taxonomy): Eukaryota > Metazoa > Mollusca > Bivalvia > Pectinida > Pectinidae > Ylistrum > Ylistrum balloti. The sequence goes on along the minus strand of NW_026781982.1, from coordinate 1,734,259 downwards.
TCCTACACTGGTGGGAGCCAAGATCCCTCAGGGATCTCTTGATAGCTTACAATGATTCAAGTGTAGTTTGTTTTGACTTTGAAGCTAGGACTTTACTGACAAATCTAAACATTTGTATTACTTACAGCGAAACATCTTCTGAGAGGAGTTGAACAGGTTAATCCATTAACATGCGCTGTTTCTCGTATATAAACCGATAAATCAGACTATAAAGAGTCGTTCTTGACGTTGATGCTAAATCAATATTACTTTATAAAAAAGTTAACAAAATATCTATACCTCTATCGAATTACTAATTAGCAAATTAACGATCAAGAAATTACGACATAGAACCATAATGTTGAAATTAAAGAGCGGTGTAGGGGGTTTAATGGCTGATCACATCAGCCTTCTAATACGTTTCTGTGTAGCGAAGCGGTTAACGATTTGATAACCTTAAGAAGCATTGAAGCTTGAAATGAACACATGGAAACACTTCTACCCAAAGAGCAGTATTCAATCAGCATTAAGTCTCCCTGCCTGCGCCAGAAGTCACCGGGCGATGTGATTTACACAGAGTGAACACGGAACGCTATGTCGTGTAAATATGGTCATTCTAAGAACGGCATCGCGTTTCCCAACAAAACCATTTCTGCGATAAATTTGTTGGTTTATTTACAAAGTCTATTCGATTTCTTTTCCACATACACAAACATGTATCATTTTTTTGCAGATTAAATACAATCCGTTTTTCTCCATGAAACATCTTCTTTAATCTTAATCCGCAGGTAAGGTGTAATTTCGTCAACACCATTTTACGTAGTGATGAAGTATTAACATGCCTGTACAAGTCAAGGATTGTAGCCGTTCATTATTTCTTCTTTGAAAACACAGAGTAAAATCCACTTTGCAGCATTTGAATCCGTTGATATATGAAAATAAATTAGTTCAGCTTGTAGGAATAGTTTTGCTCGAGAATGAGGCCTAAAAAACTGATAACCATGACCGGAAATACTGAACCCACAATCCATGCCTTTCGCGGTATAACTGACCTAAAAACAAACTTTAAAAACGTACACAGATTATTTATTGTACACGTAAATATATACTAAAAGACACAGCGGTGCAATCATTTAAGACTCAACTTGGTGGAGTTTCCTTGTCATAATAAAGACTGTAGCATACCTTGGCTTGACTATACTACTGAGAGGAACAGAACTTCCTCGGTTTGACTATACTACCGAGAGGGACAGAACTTCCGAACTTGTATCGACACTCTCGTTATCTCCGTCATAACCCATTGTTTTGTTTTCGTTCCTTTATTTATTGACTCGTTAAACTTAGGAAATCGTTCTTAAAGATAAACTAAAACAGATTATAAAGCCCACTCTTCCTGTTACGAGTTCCGGAAAACGAGAAATCATTCTAAAATATAAAACAATTAGGACCGAATCTTTAAGATAACACAACAAACTGGACGGTTGTTGTGTTCTGTGTGTATTAAGTAACTGTCAGTATCATTTGGGTTACATACATTGTTCTCTGAAACGACTGAGGATATTGTTGTGTATATGTGTATATTCAAGCACTTTCAGTCGACATATATTTTGTAGTTTGCAGATCCTTGATTAAAATAGTTTTCCTACTTTTCAGCATACGTAATAAATTCCTTTCATGTCTATACTATCGAAAGCACTTGATATTACATTTAGATCTTGATTCCCTTTGCAAACATTCAAATCTTCTATATTTCAAAACTAACCAAACCCCCCGGTCTAGTAGTGTGGATTTAGTGACATGAAGTATTGTTCTTTAAAATATGATTTATTTTGTGTAAATCTGGCTGATGATACCGAATGATCGCGAGGAAACCTTTGTTAAAACGATCTTCATTTTTTCTTTTTTCTTTTTTTTTTTTTGATTGCTCCAATTATGAACACCAGAGACTTTTGTTTATCCTTCATCTTGAAAATGCATTCTTTATTTTGAAGAATTGAGATTAACTTCCTTCTGGAATTGAATTCTGTTTGAAGACACTAATGAAATGATATTTAGAAATATGTTCTTGTTCATGAAATCATGCGATAAATTTTAGATAACATTCTAATTATTTTTCTACTTTCGCAGATCAGTGTAACTATTCAATATGTATATAATTAAGGATTCATGACCCTTTGCCAAATACGGTAATTGTTATTTTAGGAAAGGGCTTAAGAAATGTTGTAACAACTTGTGCCCAAACCTATTGCCGATTATTATGGCGATATAAATCTTTGAAAGTTTCAATCGTGGAGATTCGGGTACAGTATCACGTGCATGAAGTTCCCAATCAAACCGGGTGTTCCACACAAATGAACTGTACATAGTGTTTCGTTACGTATAAGACAATGGCTCCCTCTGGTACCAGCCTAGTATTTTCTCTCATCAAGGATCCGCGATCTTGAATGACGATGATCATGCATTAATTATGAACCATTACACATCCCTGTTAAAGATACCCGACTGAGAATGGGAAACAGAGCCGTTTTTATTGAGTATCGATCGAAAATGTCGCCCTTCATACAAGACTAAGCACCAGCATCCGTGTGGTACCATACAGTGAGTACCTGTTGTAACGCGAGGTCTGAAGCTGACAGTAACCTGTAGGTATAAACATGGACAGCGCTAGTACATAACCTTCAGATAAAACAATCTTATTTGTGATTTCTTTGTGATCGCCAATTCCACAGGTGAACAATGCTGTCATTAATATTTGATTAAATTGCAATCAAATTATTGGAATCTGTTGATCCTGGTGGCGGACGGTTCTTGGTTTGTGTTTGGCTCATGTTATGCACATGCGCACGCGTGTTGTTACTGTGTCTGGGAATCCTGTTCATTACTCTTATATCGGGAGACAAACTAGAACCGAATGCCCCACTGTCTGGACAGGTAAGTGTCGATTCTCTGTCCGATTTTTATATCTTCTGTCTTAGTTCCGTCCGCTTAATCCCCGGAAGTCCGTCCGATTATAGCGATTAAGCAGTTTTAATTCAACTAGTGAGAGAGTAGAAATATTGTCTGGAAAGTTCTTGGTCTGCAATATAGTCGGCTTTTGAGCAGGTTTATATAATTTTGAATGAGTATTCGGCCAGGTGTGGCATCCTCGCGCTGAGGAAGATCCTACAATACTACATGTGTACTACAACGAGAAATTCTAAGGTTTTACGAATATATTACGGAGAAATGGACTCAAGTATAATTTTTTTCAATATTTGTATTTTTTGTAAACATGGTCGGCTTCAACAACTTAAATTGGTTATTTCTTCTTCACTTGAAACTTCGAATTTTGATTTAATTATTTTTCCTATTTTTCCTAGTTTGTTAGAACAGTAGTTTCCAGTTGATATCGATATCATATGGTTAAATAGACATGTATATATTTTTCAGTATACTGAATTTAATGAAAATCATGCTTGAGAAAGTTTGAAGAATTGATTTTGTGAATACATGTGATTATAAGGGAGAAAGAAAAGAATTGACATGTTCAGTTATAGTATTGGCTAATCTTGTTGTTGCACGTGATAACAAAAATCAACATTCATGAGCTGATGCTCAGGGACCGGAAGTACAAGAGACAACATAGCGTGCTATAGATCACGTGATAACTGATGCACCGAATGCACGCATTTGGTACTATTTTACAACATCATTTGATAGGCTGCAATCGTTATCTCTAAAAGGTTTTGATTAACGACGAGTAAATACACATTAATTTATTTATTATCGCATTTATTGAGCATTTCACATTTACATTTACAGTGAAAAATACACAATTAGTAAGTAAGGACATCATAACAAAATAATTGATTTACGAAGATTTATCAAAAAAACAAAACGGACACCACAATAAAATGCGAAAGGCAATTTCAACGATAATCGTTTATACTCTAATAGTGACAACTCCGTTTGAGTTGTTCGAAGTCTTGTGATATACTGAAACAGTACTTGTGAACGTGACAGTATTCGTAAACAATAGTTGTCAAAAATGTCCTACACATAGAAAATCTACATACGAGAAATGATTGGTCACTCTGCGAGATACGTCATCACCGGCCGCCCCGCCCTCTCTCGTGCTGTTTTATTAAACTTCTCTTTTTCTCAACACGAAAGTTGCAAGATCTTAAAACCGTTATTGAGTGTACAAGTGCAAGTAACATATAAACCTGTGGCGTTTATCTGTTTGTTCATTGTAACCAGAATACAAAACGCTTAATTAACGTTAAATCTTATAGGATTTTTGTGATCGTTTCCACAATATAATTGAAGTCCTTCTGCACTTGACAAAGTACAAAGTGCGCATAACCTTATCGGCGTTCACAAGTATGAACAACGTCATTTGTTTTTAATTTGCTGGTGAAAATAATGTTTACAACCCGTGACAATGTAAATTTCTGGTTTTGCCTTTTTTTTTAAAAACTTTTCTCAATAGATAAATCGTTAAAAGTGAATGTATTATGTTTGATCAGTTGTAATTTGAAGTCTTTACAGATCAAGTTATATCCGTAGGACATTAGTACATTGTAACTGGTCCAAAAGGGGCTGAGTACATTGTAATTAGTCCAAAAGGGGCTGAGTACATTGTAACTAGTCCAAAAGGGGCTGAGTACATTGTAACTAGTCCAGAATTGGCTGAGTACATTGTAACTAGTCCAAAGGGGGCTGAGTACATTGAAACTAGTCCAAAGGGGGCTGAGTACATTGTAACTAGACAAACAGGGACTCGAGAACAAACATCCTGAAGCTGTTACCAGGTGTCAAGTTTTACCTTTCACAACAACTAAAAAAATATATGTAACCAACGGGCCATAAACTTTTAGTCTGAATTTAATTGTTGAGTACACAATAAAGTATACCAGTCCGCAGGCCCCTGTGTATCTACCCGGCTAACTACACTAAGGATGGTTCCCATGTCGACCTAACTACTCTACTTTACCATAACAAGCCTCCATGTGTCACGAGTACCATTAGTCTCTATTGTGACACACGATGTAGAGCTCGTGGTTTGTCATGACTAAGTGTCTTCCCAGCCTCTGTACCCAGTATCATGATCGTGCGATCAGGTCACTGTTGTTATTGCTAATTAGTAACAATCAATATCACCTGTAATTACAGCAGGTATCCAAACGTTACCAGGACGACTTTGATGCGGATGCATCATTGCATTTGTTTTGAAGGAATCCGTTTTATATTATAAATATCAGGTGTTTATGATATTTTGATTCTCAGCTAAGTGCTATATCACTATGTTATTAGGTCTGTTAACGCAGTATAGTTCATTTGGATCAACCGATACAAGACAAGAAGGGAAAACGTTCAAGACCTTTGTCAAATTACTATTTTCAGGTTTTAAAATTTAAGATATTTAACAAATATACAATTTTAAGGAGAACAAACGAAAAGACTTTTTAAAAGAACACTTTTATAAAATTGCAAAGATTTCGTAAAATTTTGATATTTGTAGTTATCAATAGATATGAAAATGATATTGAGATGTGTATAATATTTTCCTAAGATAATTTTCATTCAATAGACAAGAATGGACATAATAAGCATAATGTAATTCATTACATATTTCTTGTGTATCACCATACTGATACGTTCATTTTAATGTTTCATTCCTGAAGCCAGTTTCCACTAATCAAAACATCTACATATACAGTCTTAGATAAGGTAGTCTCAGTAATATCGTGTAATACGGACTGACAGACTATTAACTGCTTCAAAAAAAATTTAGAATAGATAAATCAAGTATTGTTGTTTCGAAAAGTTTTATCATCAGAGTAGGACATTTGCGTGATTCGTGCATGAAATTGACCGCCAGGGACAAAAAGGACAATAACAACAACAGCTAAAAAACTTAACATAAATAAATAAATAAATAAATAAATAAATAAATAAATAAATAAAATAAAAAAAACTGTTAAGCAATCATGCTTATTCAGACTTACATGGAAAATAGGAAGTGTTTCCTTACGACATTTTTTCGAAAAGTTATCAGCAAAATTTAGATCGTAGAATGCAATATATGAACCAAACACTTAAATATCGATTGTACTCTCCCTGGCATGACCATAAATTTACACCAGAATGTAAAAGTTTCCATCATTAGCATGCAGATCAGGCCTGGTCTCTCATTTTACAGTGTTTATTTCACTTCACCAGAAACATCAGTGAATATTTGATCACCTCTAGGGGAAGAAAATTGTATTTTATTTCATGGAGACTTAATATCTATCTGCCGTTATGTAATGAAAGTGAAAATATTACACACAAACAAGCAGCACAGTTTCTAGTATTGTTTTAATGGTATTGCGACTGAAACTAGAGATATTTTTTTTCATTTTAAAAGTGTATATATACCGCATGTTTTTTTAGTCTTAGGTCTCAAATCACAGGCACTTGTTAACAATAGTGTATTTGTTTTCGTAAAACATGATAAGTATCATAGATTGAAACCAAATCACAGTATCAACATCTAAGCGATTAATTTCATAAGCGCATAAAAATAACAACTCGCATGGCCTTAAAAATCCTACGAGAATCATTTTTTGTCTATTTGAAATTAACGTGTTGATGTTAATGGTGCGATTTATAGTCACGATAATTACCGTATTTAGTGAAGAAAACTCAGAAGAATTCGTGGTCTGAAACGTGCATTTATATATCAATGTAAACATCCATTGCAGAAAATGTACGATATTCAGTCTTTTAACAAGCAGTACGTGTCGACAACTAGACAGTAAACAACTATCTAAAATAGTAAGCCTGACCATAAACAAAGGTAGTAAACTCCACGACTGGAATCAAAAAGATGTTTTGGCCTTGAAATTACAACAGAATTCTTTTTTTTTACATTAATTCAGTGTAAAGAACTTTTTAAACCGAGATCGCAAATTGTCCCTACTACCCTGATACCATTAGAGTTTATTTGAACAGCAGTATATAAAATAAGTTTAACGATTTCGTCTACTCGAAAGACTTAGGTTTTGTTAGAATTTCCGGAACGATGGTAAAGTGTACCTGTGTCTACCTTAGAAACTAGCTTCCGCGTGTGACTTCCGGTTTAATATTTTCCACTAAATGGTTTGCGTCAGTAGTAACGATTTTCCACAATTGTTGATGTCGGGAATTGTTGTAATGATGCTGTGACATCGCGAGCTGGACATATCACAACAAGATAAAATATAAACCAGTCTGGTGACCTGAATAATCTGTATCAAAATATCTATGTACCGACTGCACTTCTCACACACAGCGCCACCAAACTACTCCATTAATGTCACAGAAACGCTTTGATTTGGATGGGATTGCAAACAATACGACAATCGATCTCTGCAGGATTAGATAGTGAACTGTTCAATCATCAGTGAACTTGTTTGTGAAAACATAACAGTTTTTATATGTTTTTCACGACAATGACTCTTTGATAACATCAAACGTCCAAGTGATTTAGAATTCATAGTCAGAAGTGCGTTTTGGTTCATACGCCAGTGAAAGATCCGTCGTCCTGATCAAACTCAGTCATTACGACCAACAGACAGTTAACGACCGTTCTGGGATTTAACGTTTGATACAGGTGGAAAACAGAGAGTGACATCATATACAACTTTTATTTCAATGACTAGTCTTCAATGATTTGGTTACACACAGGGGCTTGACACCGATTGCCAGCACCATGGTTACACATTTCTATTGCACAATGTAACGAACCGTGGTTGGTGCGTTAGCATCAAGACCCTGTGATTGTATATTGTTGACGAATGATACATGTCGACTCTAAATCCAGACAGGGGAATGATTAGGAAGCCTTTCCAAATTTCTCCCTTTTTTAAATCGTGGTTTTATGGAGTAAAGAGTCTAGATATCACGGATAACTAGAATTCTGTCAATGTGTTGTCTTTCCTGACAGACTTACTGTGATAATCAACCGTGTTAAATTATACCTTAGTTTCTGTAATAAACGACTCTGATAATACAAACAAAGAGAAATAATATTATCTTTACCAACAAAAACATTGTCCAGCGCAGTCAGCTGGAAATCGATAGGTCGATTTATCGTGAATGGTTGCCCGAAACCTATTTTTATAGTTCGGCTTTAAAATGCATGCATCCTTTTTCCGATACCTCCGAAAAATTCTTTATAATTCATTAAATTGAAAGTCTTGACACTGTTTTCACGCTATAGTATTTCAGTCACGGAGTCTTCTTTACTATCTGAATTTCGACTCAAACTTGAAAACTTATTACATTACATAATTGTATCACAGAAAATTTAAGAAATTTTTCAAGAAATACTCATCTGAAAGTTTTTCATGCCCCTACCTTCCCCTCGATGAGCGGAAATTACCAGAAAATACCGGAAACAGACGGCGGTGGTTTAATGATACGTCGGTCAACTTGAGAGTATATATCCGATACTGCGAAATTCATATTCAGATTCTTTATTAGCCACGAACCTTATAACTCCTTCTATCCAGCATTTTCCACGATAATACTGTTTAAAGGTCACAAGACAATTGTACTACACAGCTTCTATCCATCGTCTGGAAGTGTTATGGTAAACATACTCCGGGTACATAAAGTATAATACTTATGTTGGAGGGTACACAAAGTATAATACTTGTGTTGGAGGGTACACAAAGTATAGTACTTATGTTGGAGGGTACACAAAGTATAGTACTTATGTTGGAGGGTACACAAAGTATAATACTTATGTTGGAGGGTACACAAAGTGTAATACTTATGTTGGAGGGTAAACAAAGTGTAATACTTATGTTGGAGGGTACACAAAGTGTAATACTTATGTCGGAGAGTACACAAAGTATAATACTTATGTCGGAGGGTACACAAAGTGTAATACTTATGTTGGAGGGTACACAAAGTGTAATACTTATGTTGGAGGGTACACAAAGTGTAATACTTATGTCGGGGAGTACACAAAGTATAATACTTGTGTCGAAGGGTACACAAAGTATAACACTTATGTAGGAGGGTACACAATGTATAACACTTACGTTGGAGGGTACACAAAGTATAATACTTACGTTGGAGGGTACACAAAGTATAATATTTACGTTGGAGGGTACATAAAGTATAATACTTACGTTGGAGGGTACACAAAGTATAATACTTATGTTGGAGGGTACACAAAGTATAACACTTATGTTGGAGGGTACACAAAGTGTAATACTTATGTTGGAGGGTACACAAAGTATAACACTTATGGTGGAGGGTACACAAAGTGTAATACTTATGTTGGAGGGTACACAAAGTATAATACTTATGTTGGAGGGTTCCTATGATACTCGGGCTAATTCAAATATATTTACAGCGTATCATACTCTCATCATACTCTCTGTAGGACACTGTTTAAGTTTCTACAGGAGATTAAAAAAACATACTTTTCTTAATGGGTTTCAAATGGTCAAATGATACTCTGATTATACCAACTGTAATAATTTTGTTTATAAACCGTAGTTTCGGTGTTGTGGTGGTAGGGTCAAATGATACTCGAATTGATCCAGTCATATATTGCGGTTTAGAGGTGTCACGGTTGAGTACACAAACTATTTGTTGATGGTAATGATCATAGACTTGCTATAGGGTAGTATATGTAAATACCTCCGACATCTTCGGGGACGCGCCACACGGGGGTGGTCCTGATCAGGAACCACAGGATACTCGGGACAGTCCAGACAATCACGTGACTTTTATCACGTTTTTACCACCGGGCAAATTGTTTGGAGTTTAAATTTTGTTTTTGTTGGTTAAGGTAAGTATGAATATATATATTAGTTTGGGCTATACATGTATACTTGTCTAAACTGAAGCTACCTGCATGTTTTGAAGATTTCACTCAGCGATAATAACATCTGTAGCTATAGGTGTTTAACTCGACCACCACATGTAGGATGAATGTCACACAAAGTTTCGTCATAACAGTATTTATAAAATGTCTAACAAGCTTCGTTTAAATGTCAGTGTTTACTGCTGTTGTCCATCATTGTGTATCGTGTTATGACTTGAGATGACACAATATATATTTGTTATGTTCCACATCAGTTTGATAAGCAACATCTCCATTGTGTTTATCTATTGTGTCCTTGTGGTACGTAAGCGCGCAAATGAAGAAGATTAAAGTTGTATCCAAATAAAACTCCCAACTAATCTAAACGTTCTAATATAACATTGTGATACATGTCGGCTACAAACATAGATATGATGAAGATTTTCTAATGTCCATTTTACACTTCTGCCATTTACCTTGCACTAATACATTAATTACTAGAAAACTAATTTATTGGTCGAACTTTTCACTGGGCGTGCAGAACCGTCAGCGTCTTTAAAACGTTTATGAATATCTTACACGTGAAAATAACATTTGAAATGCGCAATTGTCCTTGAAGTGACTATTAACAACAAAAAGACATTTGTCATTCAGAGTTTCGCATACCAGATGTCCGCTAATGGCCCCCCGAACACGCCGATATCGCCGTACCTTTTAGATGTCTCACCGACTCCCCATTGCGAAGGTACCCGGAGAACAACACACCTCGCGCCGTACGTTTTCTTTCTGTAGTGTAAGGTATCACCGGTGCACATATATAATCGCGGACACGAAATGATCAATCGATCGTACATTCCAATTATCCCAAACCAGGCTGCCTTTACTTTACTACTTGGTTGAAATGAATGACAGGATTACCTGAGAAAATCCATACATCAAGAAGACAACGCCGCCTCGATCGTCCCTCGTTTATTGTCAGTATCGTGTCCTAATAACAGTTTTAGTTGTAAGTAAGACCCACCGGCTAATAGCCTGCACACTAATATCTACAACAGGGACGGAATATTGGTAATACAGTCTGTACCTGTATTTAAAGGGACACACTGTCGTGTTTCACTAGAGTGAAAAAGGGGCACTATTCCTGGACACTACTTCAATACCACTAACGCTATCGTCATATGTACTGCGAGCGGGATAGTACTTTATATGCATGTACAACACAACTTAAGGGTGTATTGTTGTGCTACACGCGAGATGACAGGTGCACGTTCCGCTCCTTGACTGCTACTAATACTACTGCCGGTACCTTTACGATATAGGGGTGCCACGCTCCAACGCCCCAACAGTTAATCGAGGTACTCGTGTTACGGCTTCAGCTCAGAGCTCAACAGTTAATAAAATTCAAACATGGAGGAGACTTTTACGATACAAGTGTGTGTTTACTTTCTCTGCAGTGGCGTGTGCTGACCCCCGGGACTTATATGTGGGATTTAACTCTGACGGTCGGGAGGTATGAGGCGTAGCCATGACAGTCCTATGGACCCTCCATCTCTGCACGTGGATATTTCTGCTCCTAACGCTAACCCAAGGTAACTTCTCACTATCTCTGTTCAACAAGTCATTTAAAGATACGACTATAACTTAATCTATATGTGTATGTGTGTACCCTGATACCGTCCTTGTCTGACCGGGAGACTTGTAATACAACATGGATATTCAAATTAGGATACACTTACATTTCTGTGTAGATTTATGTAAGATCACACCCTTAATACCCGATATAGTCAATAATTTGTGGAGAGAACAGAAAAAGTAAACACTTGTCTACATGTATATTATACAATCCTGATTTCAAGTTCTTTACTACCACGTTGAGTCATCATGTAATAAATACATGGTATCCTGGCTATATTAGGTGCTTCAAAATACTTGCACTGAACATGTTGCTCTCAACTTTAGAAATCATTATTTTCTCATTTTTTAAAGTTTAAAAGTTGTTACAGTAGAAATATTTGTTTTAACTTGATAAATTATATTTTTTTTTCTTTTTAAAATTTTTAAATTTGTTAAAGTGGAAACATTTATTTTTACCTTTGAATTTTTACGCCAGCCTTAAAAATCAGATATGTGCGCCTGAACATGTTGTCTGGTGTTGGGTGACTGATCTGAAGCAGAAGAATCTCGTACGAGGACAAGCTTGCACAATGATGCATTATGCTTGGTCGATAGACTCCAACGTCTTCCGTACCACCTACAGAAATGGTACGACGTCAGATAAAATATTTATCACAGAAAATGATAAAGATCGACCATAACCAGTATCCTAGTGATATAATATACAGGATACACAAACGATGTAATAATGATGGTCACGGCTGAGTGAATTTTGAAGTTTTATTAAACAAGATGAAAGTGACAATAAAACAATATGAGGGAAAAAATAAGTAAAACTTAACAAAGTTATGATAATTTGATGGATACCAAAGCGTTTAAAACTACAAATAAGAAAGATGGTTAGCTACAAAGAGCTATTGTGACACAAGATCAACTAAACATTATGGAATCACTTTGAGGAAAGTTATGGTGGCTGAGCATATTAATATTTAATTTTTAAAACGACAATTGATGCTCTGGGGAAAACATCTTCTGAACTTTTTTTTGAAATAAATAATGTTGTTGAATAATTGATACGAAACTAATAGTAGAAATTGATAAGTGGGATGTCTAGAGGGGATTCCTTGTTTGTTTGATCTACGAGATTCGGAGTTTGATGTGTAAATTAGTCACCAACTGACACCTGTTCACGTGTTACACAAAGACCAACAAGGAAATCGATTGTCGATGTACCCCGAACAACAGGCTAGGCATATAAGAAAAGATCCCCAATGACAATGAGAAATATTTCATTCTCGTAAACAAAGTAGTGTATAGAATTTAAATACACGTACAAGTAGGACATGTGCAATACCACAATTACATCACATTAGTACAAATGATGTTAGTTTTCCGAGTTTAGCCGAACATTAATTATCTTTATAAATTTTACGTGATGTCAATTCATCATTAGCAACATAATTAAATAAAGTGTTAAATTTAAATGCACTTGGTCTTTCGAAATAATATCTGGATATTAATTTCTTTCTATTAACCAATATTTGTTGGTCACTGCAATTAAATAAATAATGAAACTCCTCTCCAATATCGTGAATATTACAAAGGTTACAAATTCTATTCTCTCTAGGTACATTATTCCATCAGCCGATTTCTACAGCTAATTTTAAATTACACGTTCTAAATTTACAACAAATCTTAGACAATCTGGGAAGGAGATCCAGCAAATATTTCTCTAGAACCAGTTCATGTTTGTAAATTCTATAATTTGTCACTTTTGGGGAATTGAAAACATCGTTTTCCCATCAATAAATAAAATTAATTTTAAAAGTATGGAAGATAATTTTTTTCAGACAAGGTATATTGATGATTTGTTGGGATTCGAAGATATTAAGTAAATCACATTCTTCAGGGATATTTTTAATACAATTAGACCACTGTGTATTATAATTATTACTTATCTGATGAAGCTTATGACTCAACTTGTTTTGTGAAGATTTTATCAATTTTGCTCAAAATCCGACCATACGTACTTTGATAGTAATATTCAATGGAAATCTTCCGAGTTCGCCGTAAACCATGAAGTTGGGGGTCGATATTTTCAGTTTGAGAATATGTATACAAAATTTTAAATGTAGACGTTCTAAAAGTCACAAAATTCTCAGACTTCACAACCGTATAAAATGGTGGGTTTTATAGCTTTATCAGACGTATCTAATTTACAGTCAATGGAACGATTATGATTTCTAAATTTAGCAATAGCACCATATAAGGCTCTTAGAACCTTTTCATATAATTGATTAATATCAAATTGAGTTAAACCATTACGTGTGAAATAAACGCCTAGATAGTTGAAATTGTTCACTATCTCTATAGGATTCCCAATATAGGTGAACTGTAACATCATTCGACACGGTGCCATTTCTGTGCATAATTATATAACATATCAAGTTGTTTTTGTAAATCTTCGACATAAATACGAAAAATTTCTATTCTAAACATACCCTTACCCCCACCCCACCCCTGTGATTGTATGTAATGATACCCCGGCCCCTGGGTCCAGAAGTCTATATTAAAGTTAACATGGACTCCGCGGAAATTCTTGTTTGAGCTGAAACCATTGAAGAGTCTTGGAACAGTGAATATCTAGAAACCTCACAGTTAATCCGAAACCTTTACAGTCACCAAACTTGGCGATAACGTTATCTTAGGATTTCCTAATACAGTTACCACATCAAAGTGAAGATATTATCAGTGATTTTGTCGATCTCGGTATTGATCTCCACTAAAGACGAGGTCCATTTCCCTTTTTTTCTCATCGAAATAAAGCCATACATTATTAGCTGACGTTCTACATTTTGTAATCTCTGATAATCTCCGGTAAATTAATTACCTTATTGATGTTGAGGGAAACGTCTCGGTCAACTGAAGGAAAAAATCATTGAAGGTCACTGAGTCTTCTCAGGGTATATTTTAGGGTTGTATGATGACTTGTAATCACTTGGTATTACGTGAAAATCAAGGTAGAATGCAAATTAAAAATAAACTATCTTAGAACAACACAGATCAAGTAAAAAATGTTAAATGTTTTGTTATAGATAACATAAAAACACACATACATTCATTTCTATTTATTTTCTTATTACATTTCAACATTATAACATACAAAACAAATCAATTCACAGTATTAACCACTTAGTGATTTACATCTTTATAGTGGTTCACGTATAAACACAACACACACTTAGTGATTTACATCTTTATAGTGGTTCACGTATAAACACAACACACACACTTAGTGATTTACATCTTTATAGTGGTTCACGTATAAACACAACACACACTTAGTGTTGACATGTACACACAAACACTCCTACAGATACATGTTTATACACAATAAACATATTCAATGTAGTATATTATACAAAAACTTAATTGACATAGTAACATTTCATAGAATCTTAATGTTGAGAAACGAAAGTGAAGACAAAAGAGTAGAAAATTACTAGACATTGCTAGAGGAAAGGGGAGATGAGAAGAAGGAGTTGGAGACACACATACTTTAATCATAGATTATCTATTCCCATATGGATATTTATCAACCTGAATATGTTATTAACCGGAGGGATGGTTAATATCACATCCTGTCATTATATTCTATGTAATAAAACAGTATTTATATTGATATAATACAGTACATTATAGGACTGTAAATGTTCACGGATTATATGCCTTTTAAAGTCAGATGAGCACGTTTACAACTTCTTGCCACTTGTGAGGAGTTCATATTGGCGTCAATCTCGCGACTTTGAATACCCTTCTAATCTCATCATGACAATAGTGTATTAAGACGGATACATGTGTATGACTAGGTTTTGAACAGCACCTGCCTCGTGCGCGCGTGTTGGAATTTCAGCTTAATCGGAATAGTAATACATAATTCAAACACCGCGTTGTTGTCATTTAAGGCAGGTCTTTGTATCAACGTAAAAGGTCAACCGATCTGTCTACTCTACACAGGCCCAGACTTCCGGCTGAAACACCCGAAACTTAATCCCGGATCACCGCCATTTTTTTTTTGAATGTTTGATTGGGTCATGATGACCGATTTGGACGCTTCCGTGTCGAGTTGACGCGTTGTAACTTTCCGAGTGGTCAGCGGTCAAGTTTTAGATTGTGTCATCGATTATTTGGTCGTCTCGAGCGTTATTCACACCCTCGGGACAGGTGCAAGTCGCGTCTGTCGTGATGAGCGAAGAGACCCATTGTGCTTTAGTTAAACTGTAAAGTTGAAACCTACATGCGGAGTAATAGTGTTTACTTAGTAATTCTAACCTGTCTATAACACTGTCACATCTGAATGATGGCTGACAAACTGATAGATTTACTGACAGACACATGATAACATTTTAATGTAAACAGCCAGACATGACAGATTCGGTGGGTAGCAGGTAACATTAACTCGTGGAACTGGCCTAGGTATATGATAAACGAAGCGCACGTTCAGTCCCGATAGAGTCCTTTTATATTCTTATTTACTTATTAAAAGTTTAATTGATTAAAATTTTCCGAAGGTCTTTTACCAGAAATAAACTAAACAATAGTTTTATCCAATTAATCATTATCCATTTTCGACATCTAGAGGTTTACATCACGTAGTTTTTTTTTATTTCAAAGACACAAAGTTGAAAGTTCAACGAGGGGGTCATGCGTAGAGATTTCATTGATAAGTTAGAGCTGGTGTGTTTCTATGGATTTTTATTATGTAACAAACACGAAAGTCTGTCAGAAAATGAAACCTTCCAGTTACGCAATGTTCTGGCCTTTTGGCCAAATCCCCAATCCTAAAGATTTTTTAGCGTGGAAGTTTTTAAAAAAAATATTTTCTTTAACAACAAATCTTTAATTAAAAGATTTTATTTTCAATTTTGCTGCACATTTAAACATTTATAAATAAATTGTTAGTGTTCCTGTAACTTATTCTTAAGATGTAAGTTTTTTGTTTTTTGTTTTTAAATTTTATCTCATTTAAGTGGTACCAAGACATATCTGTTGTAAGGGGAGAGTCAGAACGGGTTTTACAAACATTATCGATTTGATAATATAAAATCTTGAGACTGGACAATTTATCACAGAATTAGAATATTTGGAGCAAATATACACTTTATATTGTATCCGTTTTGTTAGAAGTAAACGTCGAGTTCAAAAACCCATGTAAATTTTTCTTGACATTTGTTTCGTTCTGCTGCAAAGGCGGCGAAAAGCATTCCGAATTTTGTAAAAACCGATGAAAGAATCAGAAATGTGCATACATCGCTGCACAAAAGATGGCTTAACCGAACTGCCGCTGTAATTCTGACATAACAACATTTATTTGTACACTGTTGTAGGCTGGCTTTGGTTACGTGTCAGAAGTTGCTTCCAGCTGCTTCAATGATTAATCAGAAGCAATTTTTTTATGGAGTTGCAAAACTTTTTGGTTTTCAAAACGAGGTTAATTAAAGTGTCCACAACAGATACTGTTGGGTGTACGTAGAGTATCTACTTTTATTAATCTTAAACGACTAATAGTAGAGATCAAAGTACCAGTATCAATTATTTGCTGTCGTTCGGATGCTGGGATCATAGTCGGCGATAATGGTTTTACGTTAATGGCGTGCTTCCAGACAGAATACGGTAAGGTCCACTATCTGAGGCTTCCCCGTTGTTTCTGGTCTATAGCCATCTAATTAGATAGTTTGACAATGCAGTATAGATTAGAGTTTACATACATGTATAATGATCAATTGACTTTATTATGTAAACATCGATAAATCCTGTCATCATTCGGGTGTCACGAAATTAACCGATGTGTGACAAATGTCAAAAAGACATTGATACCCGAAATTGATCAGAAGTTTTATATTAGTTACTATAGTGATACAGTAATAGTGGTCTCGTGTGTGTTTGTGTGTGTGTGTGGGGGGGGGGGGGTTAGGGGTAAGGGGGTAGGTATTTGTAGGAATAAACATTACATAGTTACATACAGACAAAATGATTTTACTTTGTTGAATAGGAAGTTGATTTATGTAAAACAATAGTGTCACCATACATGTTGCATGCGGTGCTGCCCCCTCTACGGCTGAAAGACAGAGCATACTGTGATCTAAGTGTGCTGTTTCACCTTGGTGACAAGATCACATACTGCAGCTGTATCTTGATGAGAAGACAGCATACTAGAGGTGTACTTGTGCTGTTGTACCTTGGTGAGAAGACAGCATACTAGAGGTGTACTTGTGCTGTTGTACCTTGGTGAGAAGACAGCATACTAGAGGTGTACTTGTGCTGTTGTACCTTGGTGAGAAGACAGCATACTATAGGTGTACTTGTGCTGTTGAACCTTGGTGAGAAGACAGCATACTATAGGTGTACCTGTGCTGTTGTACCTTGGTGAGAAGACAGCATACTATAGGTGTACTTGTGCTGTTGAACCTTGGTGAGAAGACAGCATACTATAGGTGTACTTGTGCTGTTGTACCTTGGTGAGAAGACAGCTCACTGTAGATACTAAAAGTTCAATATCAAGATGAATTGCAAATATGTTATATTTTCGGGGTATTTAAAATACGATTGACACTCCAAATGTACGTTTTTTGTAAAATTGTAATGTATGATGCATACTGCCATTCATGTACCTGCCATGGATAATAAGAATAAATACAGTTTTGTTTGACATAAATGTTTTAGATTATGAAAAGTCACAGGTGGTGTCGGGGAGAGGGGACGGGAGTAGACGGGGAGTAGACGGGGAGGGGACGGAAGGAGGAGTCCCGAGAACGACAATAGATACATGTGTTAACTCTTGTGACAAGTATCCGACACTTTTAATCAATAGTTAATGGTGCTATATACGACATGCCATCTAATGTTTACCTAGACCCAATTATTACTTCTCCCGGGTCTATGTATTTATATACAACACTACTCGCATTGGACATAAATTTAAAAAATACTCATAGTTATATACGACTTAAAAGTAAGCAAATATTTTAAAATTCATGTTTATCTTTCAGTGTAATAAAAAGATTATTATGCTATCTATTTAAACGCTCTGTAAGAGATCTATTGTATCTGAGCTGAAAAAGGTATTGAATGTACAGTGAGTGATCTTATCCCACGAGGAGCGCAGGATGAAACGATCCAAATGATTTGGAGTATTCGTGTGCAATCGTTCATACCCCATCTAAAGGTATTCAGTATTAAGATAAGCTCGGGTACTTCGAGCTTGCCTTTGATACGTCAGTCGTGTAAAACTCCTTCGCTCGTTATAGTTTGACAGGGTCACACCCCTCAATGACGGAGGTCGGGAAGATACGGGGTCTTTGACTGTCACTTCCGGTTGATCTATTTGTGCTCAACTACAGTTTGTCTTCAGATCATAAATCAAAACTTGCATTTTATTCACAGTCTTGTTTACAAATTTGAAAGTTATGTAGATCTAAAATCATATATCTCGCTTGGAAATCACGAATCCCTTGATCATTTATAACCTCACTCTGAATTTAAAATGGCGACACTTCCGGTTTATCAAACATAGTGACAAATGTTATAAATACTGGATCAAAGGTTTCAGTTGATAATGACAGACAGGTGTTCATGTAGAACGTTAGTAATCTTCTTTACCTTGTTATAATAAGATAACCCGTGACAAATTAATTCTGGTATGTGTCGTGTTTCAACTTCAAAGAAGAAAAAAAATCAATATCCGTTCTAACAAATATAAATAATTTGCGAAATGATAATAATAGTTTCACGCATGAATGACTTGGATACCTTTAGTCCAGATTAAATAGGTAATAGATAGATGTAAAGCTAAAGACGTGTTTTTTTCTAAATTGTTTGCACGGTTGTAGCACATGTTTACGAGAATTTAAAATAATAATGATCGCTTGTGCCTTCTGAATTTTGCGATGGTTTTTGATCAGAGCGTCCGTTATTTCCGGTCTATACATCTCATTGTCACTGTATAATATGTATCAGATGTCTAAGATAATCATGTTTCAAGGAGATACCGATGGACGAATCCCTCAGTTAAGTGTTATTACCAACGGACAGTGACGTCAGGTTACAATGTATAACGAGTTTCCAAGACATCAAAGATGTTGAAGGATAAATTAATTCGCGGACAGTTAATAGGAGTCAGTTGATGGATTTAATAACGTTCACATTTAGCACAGCCAATGGATGATACAGGTCATCAACACAAACGAGTTCACATCCGGTCATTGCATTCTAAAAGGGAAAAAGATTTGCATCTGAATAAGTCTTATTCGGAATAGAAAACAAAAGCAAAAGAAAAAAAAAAACACATATAGACTTTAATAATGGTTCTGGTCTCTTTTCCTCCTCCGAGCAGTGACGTATTTCGCTGTAAATACAAAAAGGCATGTAGCATGACTTTCTCATGGACACGAGATGCGACAGCACTCTTGCACCAGATTTAGGCTCTAAAAGCGCGCGACTTATGTAAACGACGTATGTAATGTCATGAGTTCGCGAAGGCAAATGGTGAAACTAGGTCGGGATTCTAATAAAGTTTGTGGTCCACGAATTATATATATGTTAAAGTAGAAAAGGAAACTGACCTAATGATCTATCTTAAATAGTTGGGAAATGTTTCTAATACCCCAGTCTTGCTAGCTGCCGTTCAGTTTCTACTAATTGGTCCGTGTCGGTTAATCACTCGAGTCCTCTTTGAACCGTCCATATATGGTACTACAACCATTTAAATTCATACACGTCGATACTTTTCGATCTAAAGCTTAAAAGTTCAAGAATTAGTGGCATTATCATTACGGTATTTGAATGCCATGTTTCCTCTTTACAGAGCAGCTCAGAACGTAATACAAAACTTTAAAGTGATGTATATGATCTGCATCTTATTGCATTTCTCATGAAACTGCGAGGAAATGGCATCACTTAGGGTAAAAATTACAAAACTATTAGTTTTGGTCTGTAGTTCTTGGCTCATAAACCATAAATCGATGTCCTGAAGGAGTACTTAATGCCCTCACGCCTTCCCGGGCAACGTCGGCAGCGGCGAGTTTGTCTAAATAGTTTACGTAATAGCAATAAAAGTCAATTAATGATAATCACTGTTTACTCAATTTGTTACAAGTTCAGGAAACGACCATTGTTTGTCATTCTGTTGTTGGTTTAATACGCTAAGCATATTTACACTAAAGATATGGTCATTATTTAAATCACATCCCTGACCTATCGACGTAACAGGTTATAGAGTGAAATATTGAAGGAAGTGACAGAAGAATCAGGTACACAGACACACAGTATCCGTAAATAAAGCAGGTCCATCGTATACCTTAAATAATGGACTTCTTTATTCCGAACGTCTTAAATCCGGATAAACGTATCGTTAGGATTTTGTCATACTTAACCATTGAACGTCTGTCAGATTGCATTTATTGTCAATATGAATGCAATCTGGATGACTTTATTCCGAACATCTTAAATCGGATAAACGTGTCGTTAGGATTTTGTCATACATGTCTCTGAAAAGAACTTTTATAATGTGATGTTACATATCTACAGACCTTTAAGCAGTCAACATAACATTTGTACGTGTACTGTGGAAATATTTTCGATATTTTGGATTTTCCAATTATTTAATCTCTAATTACCAGGGAAATTACGCATCTTTTAGTCGATTAATACAACACTATTATCATTATATAGTTTATTGTCCGGTACTTTATGTTTCAGATTTTCTGAGGACGAATAAAGCGCAAACTTTTTACAAAACTAATAATCCTTAAAATATGTTCCGTTGTATTTTTACCTAAGATACACTCATCATCTCAAGGAATTTTCTTTTCATATTTTTATTATGGCCCATGTACACGCAACAATTTGAAGTAAGAACTAATTCCAGTTTGAACAGGCAAAACAGAAATTTAACTGATACAAGCACCAAAAAAGAAACAGAGATATTATTTTGGTGGGTTATCTTTACACAAAAACCCTAAAAAGTAGTAATGTAGGTGTCATGTCCACTGCTAAAGCCAAAAGCTATTCTGTCAGGAAGCACGTGCATATAGATACTGACGTATACCTCGGAACTTTATACTCATTAAGATCTATAATTACAAACTTATCTTCTATACAGCATGTCTATAATTGAAACGAGGAGCCTTAATATTCGAATCTATTGTGTGGTAAATATTATATCATATAATTGATCATTTGGGATTTTTTTATTCGCTTGTTATTGTACAAAGCAACTGGACTCTTTTGAACATTTCCAAATACACGTATATTCTTGTCTGATCTGACGTCATAAAATTTGTTCTTCATTAGCCTACATGTACTGTACATATGTGGTATTAACACTTTCACTCCGCAAAAATATTATTCTTTGATAATGATATGAGGCAGATGTTTCGGCGACGATAAATTCTAGAACCACGACTTCTGTTCTGTTGAACTCTAGGACTGATGTTTTAACGAAAATAGGTCAATTGACTGAATTTATAAATCACACGATACCTAGGTAATTTCTTAATATCAAAGGGACACAGACTGGTACACACTTCTTTTGTCAGGTGTTGACTGCTGAAATAAACATTTTTCACAGCATCAATCATATTAAGGATACTGTAATCATTGATCTATAAAAATTTCTTAATCAAAGTTTCTTCAGTGTGTATTGATATTGAAACATTTGGATTTTGACGATATTTTCTTTCTTGTACTTCTTTCATGTGTTTTAAAATTGGTACAGAGCCCCTGGTGAATGACCGTTAAGAATTATCGACGACACTTGTCATTTAATCAGGACCCTATAACGCCATCTACATGTTTGCTTTCTGTATGTAAACGATGATGTGAAAACAAAGACGATAATTTGGCCAATGAACTTTTTTTTTGTTGTATTTCCAGGGTCCCAGTACCGGATATCCGTTCCCGAGAAATATGTCGCCTTCATGGGGGATCTCGCTATAACGTACAGCGTCCCCATCAATGTGTCCATGCCCAATGCCTTCATACGGGTACTAGCCTATACCGGCAGAGGACGACGGGAAATCACTACCATCAAGCTCACCGTAGGCCAGTCGACCGGAAGTGGACGTGTCACGTGCGGATTAATAGAAGTTGCCGGTCGCCATCTTTTGGAAATGTATATGTATCTAGACGGTCCGTTATTAACATCCAAAGAATTCACCGTGAGATGGCCAGAATTTCATTTATACCTTCCTAAAAGACATTTAGCTCAGACCACAGAAGTGAAACTTCATTACACATCGGAAGCTAGGTGTGGTCCGCTGTTGCAGCAGTATTCGTTTCAGATAGATTTGGAATATAGATCTGTAAGCCAATTCGATCCATCTTATTACAATACGAAGCCAACAGTGCTTCATTCGGAACCTGTACTCGATATTTCCCGGGCAATAACAAATATATCATATACTTGTGATAAATTTGACTTCAAAGGCAGCTACAGAGCATTCTTACGCAACAGCTACAACAAAAACGAGACGGTTGCTAGGAGCAACGTGATGGACGTCAAGTGGAGTGACGTATATGACGTTCGGATATCCTCGTCTAGTGTTCACCCGTGCCAGGGTCATCTTGCGGTGTTGTATGAACACCCGCAGTGCGCGGGATCACACGATAAAATCCGGATGTACGTTTTACGTCGTGACATATCCGGGTCACTAGCAGCCCCTTTAAAGAGGGTTTACGTCACAGAGAGACACGCACACCCCGATAAGACGTATGTCGTTTTTAAGTGCAATTTATTTCCAATGGATTACACAGCAGTGGGATTTTGCTTCGTCTACGTCACTATATCAAAAACCAACCTTGTTGTGGAGCAGCACAGCTCCTGTGTGTCGGCCCATGAGGGAGCAGGTATGATTTGAGTAATATCTACGGTAACAGTATTGAGTAATAGGGCTCTCAAGCTTTTCCCAAAATGAATACAGCACGTGTAGAAGAGGCTTGGAGATGATAATGTTCAAATAAATTATTTTAAGCCCACCACTGACTTCCGAATTAAAGTAACTGGCCCTCGATATATATCTTGTAACAACATGAATGTCATGGCATTCATGCCAATATGATTGATATTCCATTTGTTCCAAACAGAAGAATGACCAATCAGTCACACGAGCAATTATGATATAAATTTCTACCACGTCTGTATAAGAAACCAACTTCTTTAAGAACTGAAGTATTTGAGGATTTCAAGTAGTTTTGCTCAAGTCCTAAATTATGTCTTGAGAAAAGTCTCGCATGTTCTAGTTGCCTAGATCTGCATTGCTGTGGGTATGAATCAACATTAAGCTGCCATGCATTTCCGTACTGGTTCGTCTACTCATGTATAGTAACTTATACAGCACTGACTTAATGTGACCGTTATCTTAATTTACATTAATTTCCGTACAGGTACGTCTACTCGTGTATAGTAACTTATACAGCACTGACTTAGTGTGACCGTTATCTTAATATACATTAATTTCCGTACAGGTACGTCTACTCGTGTACAGTAACTTATACAGCACTGACTTAATGTGACCGTTATCTTAATATACATTAATTTCCGTACAAGTACGTCTACTCGTGTACAGTAACTTATACAGCACTGACTTAATGTGACCGTTATCTTAATATACATTAATTTCCGTACAGGTACGTCTACTCGTGTACAGTAACTTATACAGCACTGACTTAATGTGACCGTTATCTTAATATACATTAATTTCCGTACAGGTACGTCTACTCGTGTACAGTAACTTATACAGCACTGACTTAATGTGACCGTTATCTTAATATACATTAATTTCCGTACAGGTACGTCTACTCTTGTACAGTAACTTATACAGCACTGACTTAGTGTGACCGTTATCTTAATATACATTAATTTCCGTACAGGTACGTCTACTCTTGTACAGTAACTTATACAGCACTGACTTAATGTAACCCGTATCTTAGCCGTATCCAATCGGTTGATGTATTTTATGAAATTCCTGCACTCTCGATCTTGATTTTCATTTAACAGGTCATCGTAGTGTTTATACTGCTGCAAAGCAAATATTGGATGTTATCGATACCGGCCACCTAATCACTGTCGGATACAGCTAGAAACATTGTCGAGGAGTATTATTGATCTGTCTTATCACACATCAAACGACGGAGGAAGACAATAAAATCCCCGCTTGTCATTCCAATATCCTCTCCTAACAAAGACCTGGACTGACCTCGTGGTAGCAAAGCGTTAATGTTGAGTGCATGTCATGATAGCTAGGGAATTGAAACTGTTTATATCGACTGTTATAACGTCCTTTTTATTTAGTCTGTCATTGGAGTGCTTCTATTGATGACCTGTCTCATTATTGAACGGACAAACCTTGCCAATGATGTACGGCCTAAACCATGCCTCGGACATTTTATCCACCGATGGTAGTTCGTTATGTTTTTCACGATACAACAATAGTTATCGTGTGGCGTTACAGTAATAGACACAATACAAAGTAAATAGACATCACAAACGGACCATTAATAATACGACCTGTGTACCTGTTGTAAATTAATCATTAATCGGACAGGTATTTTATGATTGTAAATATACAATGTTTAATCTGCTACACAGGACGTCACATATCTTTTCATCTCGTTATCAGCCATAAATTACGGTCAACGTTTGAAATGGAGAGGTGACACCGAAGTGTGCGGTACACTGAAATATCTATTCTGAAAAAGCACGCAATGACGAAATTTGACAGCGCTGACAGGTTTCAAAACTTCAGAAACTATTGATCGCTGTGTCCACAAGATCTCAATGAGTTTACTTGAATATTATTTTTTCGTTTATGATATATTTTTAGAAGTTTAAAACAATCTTTTCACTCCAAGGAATAGCTTGAGCCGTAGTCACCAGCCGATTCTTATTGAAATCCACGGGGAGGTTTGCTTGCCAGTTCCAAACTTTAGAATTGCTTGCGAATTCGTGATATATGTAAAGTTGTAAATGACATTTTTTTATTTTACTGTTCAGAAAGATTGGCGCGTGTCCTCGTCGAATTAGCATGAATCGGCATTTTTTACGTGTCCTGACCAAATTGACAACTGGAAAACTAATCTTGTGTCAAACGCTATCCGAGGGTGGTCAGGCCGAGAATGAATTGCTATTTATTTGAATGTTGAAAGGCGAGCGATCTTCACGAGTTGTTAACTCATGCATGAAACGTGTAAAATGCAATAACGCCGGTTTGTCGAGAATGTTAGCCAGTCCTTTCAGGTATAGGATGACATAAACAAGTCTAGTTATATATTGTGCAAGATTTGGGAGACAATTATTTTAAACGACTGAAGACTACTCCGAGTGTGTTATTTACCTGTACTTCCAATACAGGTGTAATCCACACCGTCTATATATACTGGCAAGACTGACATACGAGACAGACAAATCAACAGTTTTGTATGGAAGTGGGAACGTCCTATTGTTGGTTAATTCAAATACAACGGTTAAAGCTATCAAGCTTTTCATTGCTGAAAGCAAGAAGTGTCCTGTGTGTTTAAGCCATTTTGGCCCGGTGTTTTAGAACGTGACGTACACGGTCTTGTATAGGATTTGAGATGCAATAGAAAAATAACGACAAAAGATATAGCTAACATATAGATATTACGTGTTCATTTTTAATCATTATAAATGTCCTTTTAAAACTATAAGTGGAATGGTTTACACTACAGGGGCGGTTATCAGTTTTAAAAGTTCCTGTCCCGGTATCACGAACTCTTTAACTTCCATGTTTTTAAACTTAAAAATCCCTTGGGAATGCCTTACCTAAGCTTTCCTTAAATCTGCGTTGCATGAACGCTTCTTGACTAATTACGGACTCCCGTAACGATTTAAGGCTAGGAAGAAATGGTCTTTAATATGCAAGAAATTCCTTAAATCAAAGACGGATATCCCTTAAAGGATAGTCTTTATATTCAAGGGAAAATTCGGTTTAAGTGCTCCTAAAGGTTAAGGAATGTTTGTGAAACTCTGGCCTAGCAGTTGAACTGACATAATGATAAACAGACAAACTATGGCAACTACCGCTGTTCTGTTTACTGAGGGACTTTATCGATAGTAGAAGTGAAATTGTGTATTAAGGTTTATGTGTCCCCGTACTTAAAGTGCGAGTCTTACGATATTGGTTTGTTAACTGTAAAGGTTTTCATGTCCCTCATTAATCAAAGCCGAAATGGTGAGGATGGGTAAGTCAGTTTTAAATACTTTTATTTTATAAATTAACAACTAGATTAGATTTACCAGTACAATTCTATCTGCGTGCACCAATTCGTTATTGGTGAAATGCCGTAAAGTGGACGTGGTGTCGTAAAATTGACATGACATATTAAGGAACAAGCTATATAAGGCTGGCACATACAACGATTTGGCCTGAAACCCGACAGACTGTGTCATTAATAACAGTTTTCAATTAGGGAATCGCGAATGAAAAGCCACGATCATTAAAGTTTGGTAATTAATTTTGTTAAGAAAAAGGAAACTCACAATATACGTTATAGGAAAATTGTGTATCAAATATAACACCGATACATAATCCGAATCTACCGAGGTTGTAAATTTGAAGGATATTTCTATCGTTTGTTTGGGAAAATACGAGACCTATTTATGATACCAGATGTATGGTCAGTACTTATTATGTAAAACGATGCTAAGACATTTCTCATATTTACATTTCCGCATTCTTTCTGGAATTTCATTGGAATCTTATGGTTGACGTAAGTAAATCGTGCACTTCCGGTGTCGTACTTCCGGTTATGTTGCCTTTCAAATTTTGTTCTTTAGGTTTAGTTCGTACACTTGATATGTTGCATGTTGTTTTGTTGTTTCTGGAAACCAAAATTGGTTGTTTTATGTTTGTTTTGAATGCGACATGATTTCTTTTTACGTTTTGTTCATTCCGATAGATTTTATTATTTTTGACAAAGTACTTGATGTCTGATCAAGGTTGTATTTTTTTATTGTGCTTTTAGTGTTCTATATTGTAATATGAATTAAATTTTCTACAATCTCTGTGAATATTTCGGGATATTTTATCCATTCTGTGAAAAGCCATCAAAACAACTAAACAAAATATACATGTCGTGTTGTTCATTACACTGATGTGTAATTTCAGCTAAAACAGTTGATAACATCATCTGATCTTACACGCCTGACAGTAAAACAGAATATACAATACCATTGATTAACATACAATTCGTATGCTCCCTGTTGTGTTCTTCTCGTTTAGATATCACGGGTTTTTTCAAGAAAAAAAGAAGTGTAAAGTCAATTACCGTGAAATGAAAAGTTACAAATTGAATAGCATGACAAATGGTGATTCAGTTTCGTTTATATTGTTATACAATGTTTACATGTCCATTGTCAGTTTTCATATTTTGTATTTAGAAAAATGAAAACTATTCATGCTGTTGTTGTATTAATTTCGATTCTGCTCTCCTTCCATCCTTTTCTAGTCTCCCATGTTTTTAAATTCTCTTGCATCACAGTATTGAAATTTATTCAAAAAATATTTAGAGTTTAAACGCCGACATGGAGTAATTGAGACGAGCACGAAAAACACAGCAGTATTTCTACAAAATCTGACAGTTTATCGTAATTTGTTCACAGTTCTGCCGACAGATGGCGGTTGGAGCGAGTGGGGTGCCTGGAGCACGTGTTCGGTGACGTGTGACATGGGGAAACGAAGCCGGTACCGGTCGTGTAGCAATCCTGCCCCGGCTTACGGAGGGCAGTTCTGTGATGACTTTCCCGTCCAGTTCGAACCCTGCTTCTCTCTGTGTCCTGGTTAGTAAACAGTTATTAGTATTTATACACAGAGTCTATGACAAGCAGAAGAAAAAAGGTTCACACAAACTTCATTGAATTATGCTTGCTTTGCCTGTCTTGTGTAGACCTGAATTCTGTATTTGGCATTGAAGCCGTTTCTATACAGACGTAATGCATACCGTTTCAGACCTTGGGATATTGGCATTCCTTCAACCTTGTCATATATTTAGATATTTTATTTGCTTTGAGGAATTATTGAGGGAAATAATTTGCTGCCCTGGCAAACACTAGTCGCAATATACCACTCAGCTGGATATTTCTCGAGGCTTGTAAAACTAGAGGCCATGAGTTCGATCCCCAATAGAGGTTCTGTTAAGTAAGCATCATCATAATGACAGAATCAGGTTTAAAACTGAGTTCTTAATTCACCAACAAGAAGGTACTATTTTGGACAAGTAGGAAGTGTACCCTGAATGTTTTCCTGAATCTAGAATACTTCATATTACACAGGAAAGTCCAGAAAGTACGATCGTTGTAGAAGTTCCATTTAACAATAGTGTGAGAAAGGCAATGGAGATTGTAAGAAAAGGATGACCCTAGTCTCACAATACATATGTATCTATATTGTGAAAGTTAATCGCACACGACCAGAGAAATTGTTAATGAATACGAATGAAATAAAATGTATATGTTTTATTCCCCATCAACAACTGGATGTAAACAGCAAGGAATTATAGTGCTGTAATCGACCTGAAATTCTCGAATTTAGTACGCTGATATTTGTATGAAATTGTTTAATTTGAAATATTCTGAGTGTCAGTATTTTAACGTTATCATTGTTACAAAGCTATGATCAAAGCATGTTTTTGTACACCGTTGTAGCTGTCTATATATTCAGGGTGAATCCCTCCACCAAGGCGCCTGTGATTCAATCATACAAAAACACCTTCAATAGAGATCTAAACACTGGTTTAAAAACATATATTATAAGCCAAGTATCTGATAATGCATCGAATACCAAAACTCCAGATAGGAATTTTCGTTTTACAGTCGGTCTCCTATAAAATCAGCCATCCGCTTCCGCTTCAAAGTGTGCTGAAATCAAAGATGGCGGACTGTTCTTGATAACGAAAATGTAGTATTGACAGCTTAATCTCCTCCTGTTCGGATTTACGATCGCTGGAGAAGCATTTTATGTGTTGCATTGCTTTAATTCATTCGTGGAACAATTTGCTGGTTTCGACAATATACTGAATGTATTTTGTGCCTTCTGATTTACCCAGAATGCATTCTGCATTTAATGTTACAAGAACTTTCATCTATTAAATGGAATCTGTAGATATAAAGAGAAGTTAAAGATTGCGATTTTGTCCATGCACCCGTTCGTTTGATTACGATCGTGGATGTGTGGAACTTGAAACACGCCCTTACATTTGATTTGGCACTGATAGCGCCGACCAAATTCAACAAATCGTTCCGACATGGCACAAAATCGAACTAACTGCTGATAAACACTGGTTTTAAGATGCAACATTGATCAATGGGTTCATCCGTATCAGTGACGTAATACCCACGAGTGTCACAAATTCAGCTCACGTGTCGATACTTAATATGGTCGGCTTTTGTGACGCGATCAAAATCAGGACCGCCGAGGTGTTAAGGGGGCGCCTCGGTTCACAAGCTCTAAGGAATTTCTATGGAACTTTAAAACTACACTGGATTTTATCCTAAATGATTGTAGCTGTTGAGTGGATGATCAATTATAATAGTTTAATTAATGATTGGGGGACGAGATATGTGTTTATACGTCATATTATACAACATCTTTATCAATACTAGATCTTTGTGAGGTCTTATAACAGACCTCTTGGTGGTAAAAAGAATTACTAAAACAGATACTTACTTCTTGGTGGTGAAAAAACTACTAACATATACTAACTCTAAGTAATGAACGAAACGTCATATCATTGAACACTCAGCTAGAGGTATGTCACAGTGGTGAACCATCTAGTCACTTGTCACTGACTCAGCAAAAGTTATGTCACAGTGGTGAACCATCTAGTCACTTGTCACTGACTCAACTAAAGGTATGTCACAGTGGTGAACCATCTAGTCACTTGTCACTGACTCCGCTAAAGGTATGTCACAGTGGTAAACCATCTAGTCACTTGTCACTGACTCAGCTAAAGGTATGTCACAGTGGTGAACCATCTAGTCACTTGTCACTGACTCGGCTAGAGGTATGCCACAGTGGTGAACCATCTTTTCACTGACTCAGCTAAAGGTATGTCACAGTGGTGAACCATCTAGTCACTTGTCACTGACTCTGCTAGAGGTATGTCACAGTGGTGTACCATCTAGTCACTTGTTTCTCACTCAGCTAGAGGTATGTCACAGTGGTGAACCATCTAGTCACATATTACTCACTCAGCTAGAGGTATGTCACATTGGTGAACCATCTAGTCACTTGTCACTGACTCAGCTAGAGGTCTGTCACAGTGATGAACCATCTAGTCACCTTAAGCCTCGTTTTAATTTCTAGCAGATGCACTTTGAATAGCTATCGATGTTTATATATTGAACATTTCAACGAAAGCGTGTCTCGTTAGTTGTTAATATTACATTACATAATGAAGTAGTATAACCCAACACGATCTTATCTTATTACAAATGATCGTGCTTTTGAAAATCTTTTATTACGCGTCTCATCTGATTAACCTTTGACCTTCGTCAGGCCACACCACAAAACCATTCTGCTTCATAAAAGCAAGTTGAAGATGTGCCAAAATGGTATATGTTTTTGAAAACCTTAATTTAAATCCAATTTTGTCTGAAAAGATAAGATTTTAATTAGACGGACATAAAGCTATCGTATAACTTGAGACTCCATGGTAATTTCTATAGTGTAAAGATGTAACGCGTTTCTATAATACCTCTGGTTTGTACTAATACTCCACTAAACGCTAACACGATACCGTTTGAGATCGTCGGTGATACAATCATGATCAAAGGAAGATATGACACACAATTTTATCACAGAAATCGGATATTCTTCGATTTTTAAAACTGGAAAAAAAAATGACAAACTGGACGCTTTGTGTATAATTGTGGAGAGTAATAATAACATGAAAGCAATTAAATGGTGGTGTTTTCGTGCTCGGCGAACAGGAAAGACATTGTCGTCATCGAACGAGCTCAAGAGGGCAGGGATAATTAATGTCTCTTACTGACGAGACTCGCTGCTGATGTATAGTATTACACACCTACAGGGTAGCTGGATACAGTCCACAGGACAATCTCTATACCAGTGTTGTTCATTACAACTGGTAAACGCGGAGGTTATACAGCAGTGCAATCTGGAAGAGATTGTCCACGGAGTAGATGAAGCAAGACATGAAAAGCGACATGTTAAGATGTCATTGTATATAAATGACTTGCTCTCCATTTTAACCTATTTCAATAACATGTATGAATGATCCTTTGAGATGCATAAAGAGCGACGTGCACCCAAATCAGAGATGTTCTCTTAATGTCGTAAATATACTACCTCAACTTTTGTCCTTTCCTTCCGTTTGACTTTTTTTGTTGCATTTTCTGTTCAATTCTTATAGAATTAAAGTTATTATAATACAACCAGTAGGTTTGAGTGTGCCTATCGATGACTACACAGTCACCTTAATTTTTAACCAGTATGGAGCGTACTTTCACCGACATTCGTAGTGTGCGAGATAAAAAAGAAATCGACAAACGTTTTCGGTTGTACTGTAATCCTATTCGGCTACACTTTGTTTAACACTTTGTCATAGATGCGCGAGAGTCTGTGGTCCCCTTCATCCCTGTTTAGTACTGGCCCGCCGAAATGTTCAATTCTTTTTCATTTTAATTTATGGAACTGTATCACCCTATGCGAGTTGGAATATTTCACTATAACGGTAGTTACAAGCAATGGCCTACAGACAGATGATCGGATTCTCTTGCGGTTCCATATCTATGGAGACCGCTGTGATAAGGTTTTAGTTATTGTCAGATCCTAATGTAATGTACATGTAACTATAAAAAGATGCAGTCAGAAAAATATTGACAAATTTCAAAGAAGATAAAAATAAAATGACCGTTCACTGTAAATTTGTATTCGTGACGTTGTATTATTTTTCTTCCATTTGCAAAATGGCTTATGATTATTTACTGTCAGAATTTCATATCTTTGCTCTGAAACTCTCTAAATACTTTTAGAGTTTTACACGGCGGACGGACCTATGTGTAAATCAGATTAATTTTTGATAAACGTCTTTAATATGTACTGAACAAAGACGACAAAATATGATGTGGGAAATCATCGAATACAGGGACATTAGTGGTCCTTCCACCAGGGAGTGTAATAAACATTGACATGTAATCCTAATAGATGTGTCGTCCCTACATTACCTTGAGAACTGTTAATGGAGCTGACCTATACCTCGATCTCTCTCCAACACTGGTTGTGTAATCGTCTTATCCCCGACTTTTAGCTCCAATCTGATGTGGTGTTATATCGATCTGCATGGATGTATAAATGATTGCGTGTGAAAACTACATTGGTTTGTGAGGTTTGGGGGATGAAGTCGACTCGTTCATTACCACCAAACATGTACGTGGCCTGGTAATATCGTAATGGCCGCCTGTCGTCCATGTCGACTCATTACACCCGCGAATTTGCTCGCACGACCATGTTCATTACATCCGGGACATTGATTCTCGTGAGTCGTCTCGGTAATAATGACCAATCAGTCTCGCGGCGTTGAAAAAAAGGAGAACAACAAATTGACGTAATTACTAGACATGCGCATTAGCGATTATTGAATTCTTGAAATACACGAATATCCTATTAATGTCCGTTTGTAGCAGCATGATATTGAGATATTGAGGAATTCTGACACATGCGTATACGTATACCTTTATCTTCCAAGTGGGGAATGCATCTGTCGGCATCCAATTGTATCAATCGTTACATATATTAAATTGTCACTTGTATATATTCAAATGTATCCCAAGGTAGATAAACAGTACCCGCAATATCTATTTTTTTGTTTCATTTTCAGATGCCATACCTCATACACCATTACACTCCCCGACGTATAATCAGGAGTGCGCATGCGGCTGCGAAATCAAGAAACAACGAGGGGAGATAATCGGGACCGGACGATGTGACGGATTGTCGTTATGGCTACTGACAGTAGAAGATGACCAGAACATCAAACTTAGTTTTCAGTATTTCAAGTTATACGAGGATAGACAATGGATTAAGATAAGAGATGGTGATAGTGTGGACGCAAATCTATTGGCAGTCAGCTTCGGAGGTATCATTGTGACGGAAGTGACGTCATCATCTAATAAAATGTTGATTGAATTTATGAGCAAGACTGATATTAACCCCAATGCATCAGACGTCTATCATTCATCATCCAAGACAAATTCATCGTCCGCATCATCTACCAGGCTGTTCCAGCGTGTTCCTACCCGGAAAATTCACGTGCATGGCTTTATTGCCAACTTCAGTTCCATACGTAAGTTTGTAAACTGTAACATATTTCAAAATATATATTCGACAAATTTTGTCTTGGCTCGAGATTCAAAACACTAGTAGCGCTGTACTAAATACTTGTATTGTCAAAATTATCTATCGTGGCTACATTGCTGGTAGTATATCTTTAAATAGCAGGTATGAGTGGCGTTTTACAAGAGTGGCGGTATTAAGGGGGCTATACAATACATTTAGTATAGAAAAACGTTCTGAAGAAAATCATGACGATATGCAGGGTTAGCGATATAATGGGGACGGTATATCGGGGGACAACTGTACAGTACATGCCAGCAAATTTGTACGTAATGAAACATTCTTTCAGTTCGATAATTTGCGTTCTGTGCATCCGAGACCGATCCCCGTATTACACATTGTAACTTATGAATGAGCTATTTGTAAACGCACATCACAGTGAACAGTTCGGTGTTACAACTCTTGGCGACCTACAATATATCAAGGCTGGTCACAAAAAGTATACATGCAATTCAAGCTCTCAACCTCCGTCATATCTGATCACCAACTCCTTGTCGTGCCCCCCAGACCTCACTGTCATATCTGATCACCAACTCCTTGTCGTGCCCCCAGACCTCACTGTCATATCTGATCACCAACTCCTTGTCGTGCCCCCAGACCTCACTGTCATATCTGATCACCAACTCCTTGTCGAGCCCCCAGACCTCACTGTCATATCTGATCACCAACTCCTTGTCGTGCCCCCAGACCTCACTGTCATATCTGATCACCAACTCCTTGTCGTGCCCCCAGACCTCACTGTCATATATGATCACCAACTCCTTGTCGTGCCCCCAGACCTCACTGTCATATCTGATCACCAACTCCTTGTCGTGCCCCCAGACCTCACTGTCATATCTGATCACAAACTCCTTGTCGTGCCCTCCAGACCTCAAAACATTAGATAAAACATAGTGCATCAGAACCCGTCGACAGCAACACTGGGAGTTTTCGCTGTAACACTTCCAAATCAATGCGAACCAGACAGCACAGAACATTGGAGCATATCGTGGAAATATAGGACACATACATCATAAAACTATGAGAGTCATACGTTACCAAATTATTGGAGCCATGCATCACAAAACCATGGGAACCATACGTCACACACCATGAGGGCCATACATCACAAAACTGAGAATGATTGACCTCAAAACAATGGGAACCCCACGCCACAAAATAAAGGGTGCAACACGTCGCATATCTATAGGCACTATACATAACAAAACTATGGAAGACATAGGCACCATACATCACAAACTTATCTTAATCATACATCAAGAACATATGGAAGCCACGAGTGACAAACTATACACAATAATATACCAGTACCACAAAACTGTACACAATAATAGACCATTACCACAAAACTATACACAATAATAAACCAGTACCACAAAACTATACACAATAATAAACCAGTACCACAAAACTATACACAATAATAAACCAGTACCACAAAACTATACACAATAATAAACCATTACCACAAAACTACACACAATAATAAACCATTACCACAAAACTATACACAATAATAAACCATTACCACAAAACTATACACAATAATAAACCATTACCACAAAACTACACACAATAATAAACCATTACCACAAAACTACACACAATAATAAACCATTACCACAAAACTACACACAATAATAAACCAGTACCACAAAACTGTACACAATAATAAACCAGTACCACAAAACTACACACAATAATAAACCAGTACCACAAAACTACACACAATAATAAACCAGTACCACAAAACTGTACACAATAATAAACCATTACCACAAAACTGTACACAATAATAAACCAGTACCACAAAACTGTACACAATAACAAACCAGTACCACAAAACTGTACACAATAACAAACCAGTACCACAAAACTGTACAAAATAATAAACCAGTACCACAAAACTGTACACAATAATAAACCATTACCACAAAACTGTACACAATAATAAACCATTACCACAAAACTATACACAATAATAAACCATTACCACAAAACTGTACACAATAATAAACCAGTACCACAAAACTGTACACAATAATAAACCAGTACCACAAAACTACACACAATAATAAACCAGTACCACAAAACTATACACAATAATAAACCAGTACCACAAAACTATACACAATAATAAACCATTACCACAAAACTATACACAATAATAAACCAGTACCACAAAACTGTACACAATAATAAACCAGTACCACAAAACTACACCATTACCACAAAACTATACACAATGATAAACCATTACCACAAAACTGTACACAATAACAAACCAGTACCACAAAACTGTACACAATAACAAACCATTACCACAAAATTATACACAATAGTAAACCATTACCATAAAACTACACACAATGATAAAGCAGTACCACAAAACTGTACAAAATAATCAACCAGTACCACAAACTATACACAATAATAAACCAGTACCACAAAACTATACCATTACCACAAAACTACACCATTACCACAAAACTACACCATTACCACAAAACTATACACAATAATAAATCATTACCACAAAACTATACACAATGATAAACCAGTAGCACAAAACTACACACAATAATAAACCATTACCACAAAACTACACACAATGATAAACCATTACCACAAAACTATACACAATGATAAACCAGTACCACAAAACTATACACAATGATAAACCAGTACCACAAAACTATACACAATAATAAACCATTACCACAAAACTACACACAACAATAAACCATTACCACTGTACAGAATTATAAACCTATGTGACCCTGTAACACTGCCCATATCAATTTTTTTATTATTCAACCTTTCATTCAATAAAAAAGCATTTCAAATATACTGTTACTCTAGGATTTTATTTTAAAATTCCGCCAATTTTACAAAGATTTGTCACGATCATTACTCGGAATTTCCACTCCCAGTAAAATGTACATTGATACTACCGTGTTTCTTATAACGTAATGTAAAAGCGAATCAAAGGAAGTCCTTGTTTGGTAGGATTAGCGTAGCTTACGATCAAACAGTCAATATCGACTGGTCCTGTCTACCCTTGTCAGACGACAACATACTAACAGTGAGTTTGTACGTGGATACAAAAAAAGTTTAACCACGTAACGTGCATTTCTTTGCCGTCATATCGATCGTGGTATTTAACACGGGTCAGTGAATGTTATAGTAAACTGAGTCATCAACCTGTTTACCTATCTTTATTGGTGTTTATTTACGCAGCGTCATTAAATGTAATTCCATTAAATTTTATTTGAATTTACAATTTAAAATTACATATTTTTCAGCAGTTACATAACTAGCTATAGTAAAAGAATTAAGTTGTTCTTGTTGGTCAAGATTGAAGCGCGTGAAGGAAGTAGCTCGTGGGTGGGGGATACTCAGAGAAAACCCACGTGACCAGACAGGTGGCGCCACTTCATAACTGACACCAAAATGTCCATAGTGTACTAATCGTGATTTTTAAAGTTGTCACGGCTTACATTTATAAATGTGGGATGATTTATATAAGTTGACCACAATAAGAATAAGTGCGATCGTTTTATTACTTTTATACTAAGAAGTTTCACGAAATGAAAGGGGCTGATGAAATATACATTACGCATTGAATATAAAATGATAAGTATTATTCAATATTAAATGCCACGGGTTTAATTTTGATATAAAGTACACCGCATACGTATTTATTTGATAAGCACACGTAGTTTTTCTTCTCACAGCTTTAGTCTCGCTTTGAAAATTTTATCAATAAACGTAGTCTAGTGGAAAGGGAAATTGTCCGTCTTCTGATTGGACAAAATGGCTCCACAACAGAGGCAACTATTGTGGTAACTATTTGAAGACATAAGAGATAGGAGATTAGTAGACATGTGTAACTGTTCCTGGTACAATTACAACTTGTTTAATTTGTATTCGAGCCCTGAATCCTTAAGGAAGGATATATATTTAATCCGGTAAAAAAACATGATTTGAAGTTGCACGCAATAATTAGACAATTTTGTTTAAATATTGTTGCTTTCTTACTTTTTACCAGCTCGAAACTTCAGTACTGTGCTGACAGCCGTCCCGCTCCAGACTTTGCCGTCAGAGGGCAGCATATGGAAAAGTACTGTAACCATCGTTGGGATTTGCCTGTGTGCTGTTATCGTTATGGTGGCTGTGGTTGTTGCCTTCCATCATAAGTGTGTCCGTAAGAGGGAACACAAATATTCTATTGCTGGAACGATGGAAAGCCCCAACCACATGGCAAAAAGTACCAGCATGCACAGTACGCCGAGTCATCACAGTGCTTTAAGTGGCATTGAAATAGACTATGACATGGAGCGCCCTCTTACGGGACAAAGTAAACAGAAATCAAGGGCATCATCCATATCCAGCATACGTAGCAACGGTCGTGGTAACAGTAACAGGAAGCGTCTGAGGAGTAAATCCGATCACGATTCGACGGGAGGAAGTCCTAAACCCCCATCTAAGCATTATTCACCTCTCCCTAGTCCTCTGATACAGGCAGCAAAGAACGAGGAAGGAGACGAGAAAAACAGTCTTTTCAATACTAGTCCTATATTAGGCCGTCGGCCAAAATCACCTAAAGTACATCCTTCATCTAAATTTAAAAACAACAGAGACGTGAAAAGTCCGTTATCTCCGCCATTGACAAAACATGAAATGTTGAAGCGAAAACGTTTTGACAGTGAGCAGAGTCAGGATAAAACTCCCACTAACGGGTTCATGGAAAGAACTCGGGGGATGGACAGTCTAACTGCAACTCCTTTGTCCACAGGCTCCGCAACTCCTACTACCAAAGTGCTATGTGCCGAGGTACATCCCGTCCAGCGAGAGAGTCCTCAGTTTACTCAGCTCGAGTTCTTGGATAAACCTAAGCCAGAGGAAGTCCGAAAACCCGGGTCGGGAACATCTGACGACTCACAGAGTCCGGAAAATCTGTGCAAAGAGCAAACGACGTCCTTTATAAACAAACCAGATTTTATGAGAAGAAATCCCGACAGCTCAAAAGAAAAACCTCGGCGACCCACCTCATTGACGGAGAGTTATAGTATGAATGCTCTTCCACCTCTTAACGGTTCTGACAAGAAAAGCACCGGAAGTAATACCTCTCAAAAAATAGTGGCCCCTATGGATAGGCATAATGATTTACCGAAACCGGACGGTCAAAGTCCGAAAACTCCACGAGAAATATGTTCTAAATCTTCCACTCCAAAGAGTTGTCGAAGTTCTCGAAGTAGACTGACCTTGTCTCCATCTCGTAGCGCCACGACGCCATCTGACGGCAACTTGGAGATGGAGTACGACGACTTCATAGACTATGATGACACATATTCATACTTTGATCCAATAGAGACGGAAAAACTTCAGTGGCGGGGGAAGGAAAAACTCAGCAAGATTGTTAGTGCGGAGGATGATTAATTCTCAGAGTAGGTGCGGAGGATGATTAATTCGCGAAGTTAGTGCGGATGATGATAGATTCGCGAACCTGTTAATATGTCATCTTGGCTAGCGTTGCTTGCAGACCATGAACACAAATTGCGCGACTTTTACGTTATAGTTTGTGTCCGAAGTTTG
The DNA here is from genome assembly GCF_031769215.1 of Ylistrum balloti. Taxonomy (NCBI): domain Eukaryota; kingdom Metazoa; phylum Mollusca; class Bivalvia; order Pectinida; family Pectinidae; genus Ylistrum; species Ylistrum balloti. The sequence continues at coordinate 1,694,809 of NW_026781982.1, read as the reverse complement.
CGTGGAACATCACCTAATCTAGTCCACAAATATTTGTCTGATATATAGAGCTTTGAGGATGTCGCTGTTTGTAATATGTGTAATAGATTTCTCAGTGTTGTGTGATGTCTGGTAAAAGATACACTTACAGAACTGAAACCTGATACAACAGAAGTGTTCTGGGCGGAACACGCCTTGTTTAGTGTCACGTAACACAACAGAAGTGTTCTGGGCGGAACACGCCTTGTTTAGTGTCACGTGACACAACAGAAGTGTTCTGGGCGGAACACGCCTTGTTTAGTGTTACGTGATACAACAGAAGTGTTCTGAGCGGAACACGCCTTGTTTAGTGTTACGCGATACAACAGAAGTGTTCTGGGCGGAACATGTCTTGTTTAGTATTACGCGATACAACAGAAGTGTTCTGGGCGGAACACGCCTTGTTTAGTATTACGCGATACAACAGAAGTGTTCTGGGCGGAACACGCCTTGTTTAGTATTACGTGATACAACAGAAGTGTTCGGGGCGGAACACGCCTTGTTTAGTGTTACGTGATACAACAGAAGTGTTCTGGGCGGAACATGTCTTGTTTAGTATTACGTGATACAACAGAAGTGTTCCGGGCGGAACATGCCTTGTTTAGTGTTACGTGATACAACAGAAGTGTTCTGGGCGGAACACGCCTTGTTGAGTGTTACGTGATACAACAGAAGTGTTCTGGGCGGAACATGTCTTGTTTAAGTAAAAGTGATGGCATTAATGCAGACAGATGTGGTGCCTATTGGACTAAATGACCAGAAGTGGATATTCGGTGGTATACAGATTTAATCTAGTGGAGTTATATTTCTGTTATGGATACCGTCATCACGTCACGTGGTTTCCCTACACCGTCCAGAATCCAACAATCATATCACACCTGACAAGTACAGGGGCTGTGTTTTTGACTCAGTACGTATTTGTCAGAAATAGGAGTTATGAATCCAACAAAAACCGAGTGCCTGCTAGACAACACATGTATATTGCTTGTGAGTGAATTAACACGTTCTCATCATTTTCAGGTATCCATCCATTACATAATGTAAGTTCCGACATCTTGCCCAATTAGTATTTTATCAAAATCATGTTTAGATAAACCACATATCCCAAAATGTCGATCTCCCAGGGCTAACCTACAGTGCATTACCAAGTACGAATGTATTGTGTTGAAAACGAATTTAGTTTTGATAAATGTATATAACAAAGACTTTACAACAATTGATGTGGGTTTCTGTTGAATGTTGTTTGGCCGGTAGCTCCGTCCCAGTTACACAAAACAGGTTCAATATTTGTTTAGACGGCATTGTAAACCAAAGATAAAAAAGTTTAATAACGCACCACTTGTCCTCAAAATAACTTATCGGTTTATTTGATCTAAGGTTATACATGTATATAGTGAAAAATATTTCAGATTTCGCAAAATAGGGGTGGGAGAAGGGAGAATGCATCATATCCCCGTAACGGCCATTTTAAGTAGCTAATGGAGACAATGGTACGTACCTATGGGAACTCGATAGTACAATCAAAACATCGAGGAACACTGATTATGGAGTAATTTGCATTTAGAGAAAATTATTGTTTCTTCTGAACAAACTGTGAAAGTAAGCGATCAGTTAATAGTTATCTAGATATAAATAGATGTCATTGGATTGAGATGGTAGTACACTGGGCAGCTATGGTTACTATAACATCAGTAGAAATATCACAGAAAACTAATATACTGTAACCAAGACGGATTTATCCTTAACAAGATCAGGTCTTAAAGGTGCATGTCAAGATGTAAAAAAATGTCCTTATTTTGTGGAGTAACGTTTTCTATAATGTGTTCTTACATTGGAAGAATTATTTATTTGACACAAGATAAAAATAAACAATTAAAACATAACCGTTGTTTTTGTCTTTTACGGCCTTGGGGCATGTCATTACTATGTAGATACACGTGGCGATAATTACAGAGTTCTGCAGGCTTGGATGTAGGACATTTAAAAGTTTCCAGTGTTTTATTTATCCGTCATCATTATGGACAAGTTAAATATTAGTTGTTAGGAATGTTTCTAATCAAGAAGTGATGTACTAGACACATCCTTCACTGAAATATCTTATTAAAATGCAAACCAAAACACTAGATCAACGAATTTGTACAAAAAAATGTAAATTTTTATTCTGCCGAAACGAAGCAAAAAGATTTGCGTATTATGCGCTATAATCATCCATGTGTATATTAGATGATACTCTGAAAGTTTCAATATTATACAATAGTTGTCACCTTATCTAGGAACATGTGATGACGCAGTTATCTAAAAGTTTGTCTAAAAGTTATATGTCACTCCTAAATCAGTGTTATACAATAGTTGTCACTTACCTTATCTAGCATGTGATGACGCAGTTATCTAAAAGTTTGTCACCATCGCTAAATCAGTGTTATACAATAGTTGTGTCACCTTATCTAGGAACATGTGATGACGCAGTTATCTAAAAGTTTGTCTATTAGACCATCGCTGGGTATAAGTCACTCCTACATCAGTGTTATACAATAGTTGTGTCACCTTATCTAGGAACATGTGATGACGCAGTTATCTAAAAGTTTGTCTATTAGACCATCGCTGGGTATATGTCACTCCTAAATCAGTGTTATACAATAGTTGTCACTTACCTTATCTAGAAACATGTGATGACGCAGTTATCTAAAAGTTTGTCTATTAGACCATCGCTGGGTATAGGTCACTCCTAAATCAGTGTTATACAATAGTTGTGTCACCTTATCTAGGAACATGTGATGACGCAGTTATCTAAAAGTTTGTCTATTAGACCATCGCTGGGTATAGGTCACTCCTAAATCAGTGTTATACAATAGTTGTGTCACCTTATCTAGAAACATGTATGACGCAGTTATCTAAAAGTTTGTCTATTAGACCATCGCTGGGTATAAGTCACTCCTACATCAGTGTTATACAATAGTTGTGTCACCTTATCTAGAAACGTGATGACGCAGTTATCTAAAAGCTTGTCTACTATACCATCGCTGGTATGGTCAACATTTCGTTTCTATTTTGCTATCATAAATGCCAGACAAGAATCCATTTATTCTGAGTGGTAAGCAGAGTCGCCAAGGGAGATAAATCTTTATTAGTTACACAATATCGTAACATAAATCCGGTGTTCTTCATCCTAACCACAGGAATGCCACCCTTACATACTTAGAATATAAGTAACCGACCTTTAGCACTTGTCACAAGGTGACCGAGGTAATGGTGTTGGAGGTGACTTGGTTAAAGCATTTTCGCTATGATTGGTGATCTAAAAGACCTCTATGAGCTTCGTGATGTCCCCTCTACTTAGAACTACGCAGTGTGTAACAGAGCGATCTGTAAAGAAGACAAACTTCTCGGATGTTCTTGACTGACCGGGAAGCGAGATCCTGTTCAGAGAGTTAGAATACTCAAGGCAATGGTCACTGGGAAAGCAAACAAAAATTAAGATAATACATTGTATTTTGTTGTAGATGTTCAAACAGGTTAATATCTGGGTCAGTATTTAGTCTTGTTAAGACATAAATCTCCAGGAGAGAACAGACTCTAAATGAAACTATTTGTTTCCTGGAATCTACAATGGGGGCTGTAGTTGTCGGTTAATACTGCATGAAGAGGCCGGATTCTGTTTTGAGCCAGACTGTTGATACAATACACGGAAACAAGAATTTTCGAAATCTTCACGTCTTCCTCGGTTTCGGGGTAGACATCAGCAATTTTGTGACTAGTCAGTACCATCTGTTGCTTTTACAATCTACACGGCTATACTCGCTGTTGTCTGATATATCTGTAGTTCTGGGATTCATTATACCTTTCTCGGATACAGGGATAAGTCTCCCATGAGTGCTCTCAGCTGAGCGCGTGAGTGGTAACCCGGAGAACTGGTTCAACCAATGATCGTAGTTATTGTCACCATGACTACGCCAAGGGGCCGAATTTCATCTGCAGTAGTGGAAATAAAACGACTTTATGTTGTGTGGATATGGGATCTTGCATGAGTTTTCATTTGGTATGTAATGTAGGAAAAACGTCTTTAAAATTAAAAAAAATGTTTTGGCGACCTTGAAAAAATGTGACGAGTTTCATAAAAACATATCAAATGGAAACGAATTGACGTGGAAGTCATTTCAGCTCTTCATCGTTACGTCACAATACGCAATATGTGACGTCATTTCTTTATCTTAACCTGACGTCACGGTAGATTATATTACACATGTGTAACACTAAAAAAATTACATTGATTTGTTCACGGAATAAAAATACAGTTGTGAGATTAGGGTTCTTTTTGAATAACGACGACTGGTTCAATGGTATTGGGATCAAATGTATTGTCCGCACAAAGAAATCCCTAAAAAGACAGAAACACGGGTATACAATACGAGCACATAAAACTACTTTTACAAAACGTTATCGAACGCACTACACAATTACTTTACAATACATAATGCGAACCACTGGACATCTGAAGTAAGAGTTAATATATAAAAGACTGAACTTGTAAGCAATCGTAATTACTAATGAATAATAATCATTTACAAATAGTTCACAGCAACTTACCCTGCATGTGGTGCTGGAGATGTATACTTGGATTTCGAATAATGTCCAACCCCTTTGAAATCTGCTGCCCAAGTGAAGAGAAAGACTGAAAAGCGGGAAAGGACAGGAAGATTGACAGCGCGCATGTGTCTGGAGTGATCAGTCCGGTCAACAAAAGAATACAACACATCACACCACATCACACCACACACAATTACACACATTACATAACCATACTCAATATGCCTAGCACGGGCCGCAATGCAAAATACATATAAACCGAAAGTGACGGTCACGTGATCTAGCGACACGACGCGATTATGCTAATCATTTAATCAAGGTGCCACATAGTCCTGTGATAAGTCATGCCGTCTTACATTTAGAAGTCAAAGTGAACAAGTTGATATATAACTCGTGGTTTTCTATACACACACACCACACACACACGCCACACCACACACACACACACACACACACACACACACACACACACCAAACACACATAAAGGTCAAAACCACGTGAAACATGGAAAATGAACGTTAGTACATAAATAAGATAAACTATAATTTCGTTGTAACAAAACTCATAAACTTTAATAAACCTATGAAAGTTTACACCAGTTCAATTTACTTCTTTTGGATGTGATTACTATATAAATACCCAAGTCGTTAAGACGTACGACAGTATATACCAATAAGCACGTTATATCTACTTCTTTGTTGGAGCAGAATAAAAGAATAAGACAAAAAAATATTTAAAGGATCGTTTCACCAAGTTTGAGTTCTACGAATTTAGTTCGCTACATTTCTAACACTTATAAAAATCCACAGACCACTTCTTAAAACTTGTGCAACGTCCTTATTGTCTCTTCGGTGGCACTAAAATGTGCCGTTTTACTATTAAATAGCCGATCCGAAATGAATCTGTCACACTTCATGTCGACAGAGGGAAAGAGACCTGGTGTATATCAGCCTTGTTTAGCATGTTTTATAGCTCATCCTTACGAGTGGTCCTATCGGTATCAATGTTACTCTTCCTAAGTAAACGAACGAAATCCAACGAGAGCACGAACATGGTAGTGTATAGAACGGGAAATTGAATGCACTGAAGAAAATCTGTAACGTATTGTTATGGTTGTGCTTTCGAATTCCTCAAAATCTGAATGCATTGTCGGGTACATAATATATCTATGTACATGTAACGGTTAATTTGATTATCATCGCTAAAAATATTAATATCAAAATATGAAATGAAAATAAGGTTTAAAGAGACTTTGGAGCTAATCATCGTGGAAACTTGGCTGTGTTCATCATAAACACGCGAATTGAAGGAATTCTGTAATTTATCACAGGTGGAATATCAACAATGCCTTAATTATGAATCATTAACAAAGAATCTAGGAAGGAGCGACCCGCTATAAGTCCCTGTCACACGATTGTTTGCATTTTTTCATACCCAGAAATAATTCATATGATTTTAAAGTAATAATAACTTTGGAGAGTTTTTCTGTACTCGAACCTTTTGTGTGCCTCCGTGTGTCAACCCAAAGAACAACCAATATGTCTACTACCCTCTTGAAATTCAAACGAGAGTTTTCATAATCCGTTGGTGAGAGAGTCTATGGACAACATACCGACGATACGGTTTCAGGATATAAACGTTCAACCTTTCGCAGATCGTGATATAGACTTCAGCACGTGCGTGATCCCAATCCTGTTTAAATATAGACATTTATAAAACTTCAGCTAACATCGTTAATTTTTAATTGTGTAACATCAAAGGAATACTCACCTATGTCTGGGATTAGTCTGTGAAGAGGTGAACGCGCGTGGCACGTGCAGCACGTGCTCTAGTCGTGTGACTAGTCAGGGTCACCTCGTTACGGGGTAATGTCCACAATATTTTGGTGTATAAAGAGTTAGTCTGGTGTTGTTGGCATCCTAGATTTACGGACATAAAGACATTGAGACTTTCAGCTTTACTTCGACTGCTAAGACGGTCGGACAGGAATTTCTTTTCTTCATAAAAGATGAAACCTAGACTTAAATATTGAAATGGAAATCAAGGAAAATGTTGGATCAGTTTAAGTTTTAATGATTTACGGTACATGTCAATAGTTTATACTAAAACCTTTCGTGATAATAAAATAGAAAAAATCTACGGTTATTTGGATCAATTTAATGTCGTTTTTCTTCTTTTACTATATTAAAATGTATTGAAATCCTAGTAAATGTAATCATTTTTTATTTGAAATAACAACATCCTCGGGAAATGTACACGTGTTATTACACTGACACCCTCGGGAAATGTACACAGATTATTACACTGACACCCTCGGGAAATGTACACGTGTTATTACACTGACACCCTCGGGAAATGTACACGTGTTATTACACTGACACCCTCGGGAAATGTACACGTGTTATTACACTGACACCCTCGGGAAATGTACACGTGTTATTACACTGACACCCTCGGGATATGTATACAGATTATAACACTGACACCCTCGGGAAATGTTCACGTGTTATTACACTGTCACCCTCGGGAAATGTACACGTGTTATTACACTGACACCCTCGGGAAATGTACACGTGTTATTACACTGACACCCTCGGGAAATGTACACGTGTTATCACACTGACACCCTCGGGAAATGTACACGTGTTATTACACTGACACCCTCGGGAAATGTACACGTGTTATTACACTGTCACCCTCGGGAAATGTACACGTGTTATTACACTGACACCCTCGGGAAATGTACACTGGTTATTACACTGACACCCTCGGGAAATGTACACGTGTTATTACACTGTCACCCTCGGGAAATGTACAGAGATTATTACACTCGGGAAATGTACACAGATTATTACACTGACACCCTCGGGAAATGTCCACAGATTATTACACTGACACCCTCGGGAAATGTACACAGATTATTACACTGTCACCCTCGGGAAATGTACAGAGATTATTACACTGTCACCCTCGGGAAATGTACACGTGTTATTACACTGACACCCTCGGGAAATGTACACAGATTATTACACTGACACCCTCGGGAAATGTACACAGATTATTACACTGTCACCCTCGGGAAATGTACACGTGTTATTACACTGTCACCCTCGGGAAATGTACACGTGTTATTACACTGACACCCTCGGGAAATGTACACAGATTATACCCTCGGGACACACTGTCACCCTGACACCCTGACACCCTCGGGAAATGTACACAGATTATTACATTGACACCCTCGGGAAATGTACACGTGTTATTACACTGACACCCTTGTACATTATTACACTGACACCCTCGGGAAAAATGTACACGTTATTACACGTCGTTATTACACTGTTATTACACTGACACCCTCGGGAAATGTACACGTGTTATTACACTGACACCCTCGGGAAATGTACACGTGTTATTACACTGACACCCTCGGGAAATGTACACGTGTTATTACACTGACACCCTCGGGAAATGTACACGTGTTATTACACTGTCACCCTCGGGAAATGTCCACAGATTATTACACTGACACCCTCGGGAAATGTACACCAGTTATTACACTGACACCCTCGGGATATGTACACAGATTATAACACTGGCACCCTCGGGAAATGTACACCAGTTATTACACTGACACCCTCGGGAAACGTACACGTGTTATTACACTGACACCCTCGGGAAACGCACACGTGTTATTACACTGTCACCCTCGGGAAATGTACAGAAATTATTACACTGACACCCTCGGGAAATGTAAACGTGTTATTACACTGACACCCTGGGATATGTACACAGATTATTACACTAACACCCTCGGGAAATGTACACGGTTATTGCACTAGTATATTTGAATCTAAATCCGTCAGTATAAGAAACCTAAGTTGACGATTCAGGAACTTATCAGCTAATTAATAATTCAACAAAAAAGTAAAATTGATTTATTCTGATAATAACTAATTTCAGATCATACAGATCAGACACATAACTAATTATTTATCCATTTTCCACACAATTCTAAGGTTCAAGAAGTAAAGTAAGTTAAATGGTATTAAAGGGTACAATCAATGAAAATATTTTCTTAACTCTCAGGCTGTTTACACGACTGATCGAAAGCTTTTCAAAATCCGACAGAGAAAACACAACTTCATCACTTGAATGTATTTAATCAAATTCCAATAATAATGTTTCATAACACATTTATTTGATAATTTTAACCTTAAAAGAAATCTTATTAAGAAATCCATGTCGGTAATGCTTTGACACACAGAGTTACGGTGAACATAGTAATTTAACTTTTAAGCCATTCTATTTTGTAAATATCACCTGTATTTCTGCGCATGCTCTATGGAGATAACACCCTGTCTGTATTGAGGTAGTGGTCCGTGACACCAATTTGATATCGACTATCTATGTATTCGCATCACTGACTTCGATTTTCCATAAAGGCGTCCATCTTAATATCTGGTAATTTTAATCTGAAGCATCCCTGTTGGTTCAACGAAATATGACATTTCTTTACGCTTGCTTTCCCAATCTCATATCGCACAAACACACAGGACATGGTCACTGGGTGGTCAGCTGGACCTATGGGTCATTTAACATGTGGATTTAAGAGATTCTAACCAACATTGAAACCTGACCCCTTCAATAATAGTGGGTAAGTACACGCGACCCGAGAGATAAGGTCACGAGTTCGATCCCTTGTCGCTTCGTACCATTCCCCTCCCCCCCCTTTTTTTTTTGCTTGTTTGTAAGTAGATTTAAAATATGCATATCAAAAATGACCACTGACGTTTAAAGGATTTTCCGACGAATGAATGGGGATCCGGATAATAAATATGCAGTTTGTAGAAAATGGATGTGGCATGTCTTCTTATTTATTTCTTATGTATTTGAAGAGATCCAGTAGCTAATGAAATCTGATATATCAGTAACATAACACAGGTCTTTGTCGCCAATTCCAATCTCCACTTGTGTGTCATGAATATTGTTGAATTAAAGGATTATATAAAATACTTACACGTAAATAACAAAAGACAATCAAGCCAAACGATGAAGTTAACTGCATCATAAAGCTGTTGGTCTGGTCACGTGTGACAAATACCACTCAAAGGGGATATTATTACCAGTAATATATACATATAGGGACATCGTAATGAGTTCTGGAGACAAACGGGAACATTAATACCAGCTCTACACAAAACGATCATTTTCACAAGTCATACTTAAAGACGGAAACATCGACACAATCCATATATACAATTGGGAACATTGTCACTAGTCATACATACACACAGGAACATTGTCACTAGTCATACATACTAACAGGAACATTGTCTCTAATCATACATACTAACAGGAACATTATCTCTAGTCATACATACTAACAGGAACATTGTCTCTAGTCATACATACAAACAGGAACATTGTCTCTAGTCATACATACTAACAGGAACATTGTCACTAGTCATACATACTAACAGGAACATTGTCTCTAATCATACATACTAACAGGAACATTATCTCTAGTCATACATACTAACAGGAACATTGTCTCTAGTCATACATACAAACAGGAACATTGTCTCTAGTCATACATACTAACAGGAACATTGTCACTAGTCATACATACTAAAGGAACATTGTCTCTAATCATACATACTAACAGGAACATTGTCACTAGTCATACATACTAACAGGAACATTGTCTCTAGTCATACATACAAACAGGAACATTGTCTCTAGTCATACATACTAACAGGAACATTGTCTCTAGTCATACATACAAACAGGAACATTGTCTCTAATCATACATACTAACAGGAACATTATCTCTAGTCATACATACTAACAGGAACATTGTCTCTAGTCATACATACACACAGGAACATTGTCACTAGTCATACATACTAACAGGAACATTGTCTCTAGTCATATATACAAACAGGAACATTGTCTCTAGTCATACATACTAACAGGAACATTGTCTCTAGTCATACATACAAACAGGAACATTGTCACTAGTCATACATACAAATGGGAACATTGTCACTAGTCATACATACAAATGGGAACATTGTCACTAGTCATACATACTAACAGGAACATTGTCACTAGTCATACATACAAATGGGAACATTGTCACTAGTCATACATACTAACAGGAACATTGTCTCTAGTCATACATACAAATGGGAACATTGTCACTAGTCATACATACAAATGGGAACATTGTCACTAGTCATACATACAAACAGGAACATTGTCACTAGTCATACATACAAATGGGAACATTGTCACTAGTCATACATACTAACAAGAACATTGTCACTAGTCATACATACAAATGGGAACATTGTCACTAGTCATACATACAAACAGGAACATTGTCACTAGTCATACATACAAATGGGAACATTGTCACTAGTCATACATACTAACAGGAACATTGTCTCTAGTCATACATACAAATGGGAACATTGTCACTAGTCATACATACTAACAGGAACATTGTCACTAGTCATACATACAAACAGGAACATTGTCTCTAGTCATACATACAAATAGGAACATTGTCTCTAGTCATACATACAAATGGGAACATTGTCACTAGTCATACATACAAACGGGAACATTGTCACTAGTCATACATACAAATGAGAACATTGTCACTAGTCATACATACAAATGGGAACATTGTCACTAGTCATACATACTAACAGGAACATTGTCACTAGTCATACATACAAATGGGAACATTGTCACTAGTCATACATACTAACAGGAACATTGTCACTAGTCATACATACAAACGGGAACATTGTCACTAGTCATACATACAAATGAGAACATTGTCACTAGTCATACATACAAATGGGAACATTGTCACTAGTCATACATACTAACAGGAACATTGTCACTAGTCATACATACAAATGGGAACATTGTCACTAGTCATACATACTAACAGGAACATTGTCTCTAGTCATACATACAAATGGGAACATTGTCACTAGTCATACATACAAATGGGAACATTGTCACTAGTCATACATACAAACAGGAACATTGTCTCTAGTCATACATACAAATAGGAACATTGTCTCTAGTCATACATACAAATGGGAACATTGTCACTAGTCATACATACAAACGGGAACATTGTCACTAGTCATACATACAAATGAGAACATTGTCACTAGTCATACATACAAATGGGAACATTGTCACTAGTCATACATACAAACAGGAACATTGTCACTAGTCATACATACTAACAGGAACATTGTCTCTGGTCATACATACAAATGGGAATATTGTCTCTAGTCATACATACAAAAAGGAACATTGTCTCTAGTCATACATACTAACAGGAACATTGTCACTAGTCATACATACAAACAGGAACATTGTCTCTAGTCATACATACTAACAGGAACATTGTCACTAGTCATACATACAAACAGGAACATTGTCTCTAGTCATACATACAAACAGGAACATTGTCTCTAGTCATACATAAAAACAGGAACATTGTCTCTAGTCATACATACAAAGCGGCACTGTGCCTCTATGATTCTTGTTAGTCTGTGTTACATACAGTCCGATCTCATTAAGATTTCATCCTACCCTTTCACTTCTGTTCCAATCTGAGGGAGACTAATACCATAAAGATACAAATTCACAGGACAAGCTACAAAGGTATAATACATGACATACATTTTGATGAAACGCTTTAAAAGATAGATGTGGTAGATTGTGTTCATACATGTAGATATCAACGTTTTATTATTCATATCTCTTCAACACAATTCCGTAAATATGTTCGTAAATCTCGAGTGTCTGAGCAGCCGTCTCCAGACGACCGTGATGTGTCAGAATCGACAAGAAGGGTGTCATATTCAGTATAGCTATGTTTCTAGTGTCAAACCGACCGCAAGCCGTGTCTGTGTATTGGCTATGGCAACCCGAAATGAATTGGAAATTGTAAACCAATTACTGTAGTAATATAAGGTTTATAAGCCATATATAACCCATCTGTCGTCTGTTATATACCGTAATATAAGGTTTATTGTGAGGAATAATGCAGAAAATACAAATAATGTGTCACACAGGAAAAGCAGGCTGTGTACAGTGTGCTGACTCCTGATGTATAGAAATTATATGTACACTGACCAAACCATAGAACGGACGGATCGGGTCGGTGGTCGGGGATATTTTAATTTGACTAATTTCCAATGCAGTAGTACAAAATAAACATATATAGAAATAGGAGAAACAATGATGAAGTGTTTACATCACTCCGTCTCCTATTTGTTGTTTAGGAGCAAGAGGGAGATAGTATTATCATATTTCACTATTAGTACATATATATGAATATAGGCACTTTACCCATAATTGTTCTGGATGACATGTGACTGACCTCTCTATCCTAATTGTTCCGGGTGACATGTGACTGACCTCTCTATCCTAATCGTTCCGGGTGACATGTGACTGGCCTCTCTATTCTAATTGTTCTGGGTGACATGTGACTGACCTCTCTATTCTAATCGTTCCGGGTGACATGTGACGGACCTCTCTATCCTAATTGTTCCGGGTGACATGTGACGGACCTCTCTATCCTCATTGTTCCGGGTGACATGTGACGGACCTCTCTATCCTAATTGTTCCGGGTGACATGTGACGGACCTCTCTATCCTAATTGTTCCGGGTGACATGTGACGGACCTCTCTATCCTAATTGTTCCGGGTGACATGTGACGGACCTCTCTATCCTAATTGTTCCGGGTGACATGTGACGGACCTCTCTATCCTCATTGTTCCGGGTGACATGTGACGGACCTCTCTATCCTCATTGTTCCGGGTGACATGTGACGGACCTCTCTATCCTAATTGTACCGGGTGACATGTGACGGACCTCTCGTATGTTGTTCAGTGAGGTAGGCTTTGCCATTAGCTATTACAAGGAGGTTCTGCATTAAAACGATCCTGGATATTCACGGAGTGATAACCTTAACAAACAAACATGGCTACAGTATACAAACAGGGAAAAGAGGGATGGAAGAAGATGCGTTAGGAGAATGTTGGCCTGGGAGAAATTCAGACTGAAACTGTTCCATTCCATGAGTTCTTTGCTTCAAATATGATTATCTATATGAATTGCGTCACGGTCACTCCAATGGCTGTATATGTCCATTCAATTGTTCTTATCATAAAAGATTTTACAAAAAATGAAACTCTCCTGTTCGACCTGACCATCATTGTTTACAGGTCAGATTTGTAGGGTAGGCATTAACTAGAAGTCTATAACCATTACTGTTGTAAAATCTCACCACATAATTCAGAATACGAAAACTGTCATATTTGTAATCGTTTTGAAAAATACATATTACCAGTTTCTTTTTAAACTCTCTTGGAGCACTTAGGATAAATAATGTAATTACATCGATTTCGGGAGGCGATTCTTGAAATTCGGTTGTCTGGTTGTTCTGATTTATCAGAAATCGAGAAAGATTGTTGTCTTTGTAAGCAGGGAGCGAAATGAACTCCGCAAAGGGGGTATATAAAGTGTAAGTTATTTTGTTTAGCTGGTTTAAACTATAATGGCTTCAGAGCTGGTCAGCTGTGTAAATCAGAGATAGTTTCAGGAGAGCCTGTTGTTTATTGATAAAAGAGTGCTCATTTAGTTCGTGCAATTCCTAGTTCATGTCATCATTTGAAAATATGTTTTAGACCCTAAGCATCATTGACGGGTCCTAGAAGGACGAAACAGGTGTATGATGTAACATCACTGACGAGTCCTAGAAGGATGAAACAGGTGTATGATGTAGCATCACTGACGAGTCCTAGAAGGACGAAATAGCTGTATGATGTACCATCACTGGCGAGGCCTTGGCGGACGAAACAGTTGTATGATGTAGCATTACTGGCGAGTCCTAGAAGGACGAAACAGCTGTATGATGTAGCATTACTGGCGAGTCCTAGAAGGACGAAACAGCTGTATGATGTAGCATCACTGACGAGTCCTAGATGGACGAAATAGCTGTATGATGTACCATCACTGGCGAGGCCTTGGCGGACGAAACAGTTGTATGATGTAGCATTACTGGCGAGTCCTAGAAGGACGAAACAGCTGTATGATGTAGCATTACTGGCGAGTCCTAGATGGACGAAATAGCTGTATGATGTAGCATCACTGAAGAGTCCTAGAAGGACGAAACAGCTGTATGATGTAACATCACTGGCGAGTCCTAGAAGGACGAAACAGCTGTATGATGTACCATCACTGGCGAGGCCTTGAAGGACGAAACAGTTGTATGATGTAGCATTACTGGCGAGTCCTAGATGGACGAAATAGCTGTATGATGTACCATCACTGGCGAGGCCTTGGCGGACGAAACAGTTGTATGATGTAGCATTACTGGCGAGTCCTAGAAGGACGAAACAGCTGTATGATGTAGCATTACTGGCGAGTCCTAGAAGGACGAAACAGCTGTATGATGTAGCATCACTGACGAGTCCTAGATGGACGAAATAGCTGTATGATGTACCATCACTGGCGAGGCCTTGGCGGACGAAACAGTTGTATGATGTAGCATTATTGGCGAGTCCTAGAAGGACGAAACAGCTGTATGATGTAGCATTACTGGCGAGTCCTAGATGGACGAAATAGCTGTATGATGTAGCATCACTGAAGAGTCCTAGAAGGACGAAACAGCTGTATGATGTAACATCACTGACGGGTCCTAGAAGGACGAAACAGCTGTATGATGTACCATCACTGGCGAGGCCTTGAAGGACGAAACAGTTGTATGATGTAGCATTACTGGCGAGTCCTAGATGGACGAAATAGCTGTATGATGTAGCATCACTGAAGAGTCCTAGAAGGACGAAACAGCTGTATGATGTAACATCACTGACGGGTCCTAGAAGGACGAAACAGCTGTATGATGTACCATCACTGGCGAGGCCTTGAAGGACGAAACAGTTGTATGATGTAGCATTACTGGCGAGTCCTAGAAGGACGAAATAGCTGTATGATGTACCATCACTGGCGAATCCTTGAAGGACGAAACAGTTGTATGATGTAGCATTACTGGCGAGTCCTAGAAGGACGAAACAGCTGTATGATGTACCATCACTGGCGAGGCCTTGAAGGACGAAACAGTTCTATGATGCAGTTTAATCTATTGTTTGGCTTTACTGTATCTCACTCTTAATTATGAAAAGGTGTTATTCACTTGTGTGTCTTTTGTTCAATCTTTATGTTTAACATACTCAACAATGAATCCAGATTGACAGAATCTTTACAACAGTTCACTATCGACTAAGGAACGATAGTCTGTTGACAAACGTTCTAGATGCATTTTCGT
This sequence comes from Ylistrum balloti, assembly GCF_031769215.1. Lineage (NCBI taxonomy): Eukaryota > Metazoa > Mollusca > Bivalvia > Pectinida > Pectinidae > Ylistrum > Ylistrum balloti. The sequence continues at coordinate 1,678,835 of NW_026781982.1, read as the reverse complement.
CCCATTAGTATTCTGATATACTAAAGGCAGACTGAAGGGACGCGCCAAGTCAATGATTCATCCAATCTTTATTTGTTGTACATGTCCCTGTTTTAATATTAAAATCCTTAACCAGAGACAATTTCTTTACATTTATAGCGAGCGCTTCAAGGTATTGTGTGTGTTGTTATTCAACTCCAACAAACTACCCATACGATCAAGTTTAAACGGAAGTGTGGCTGGAACATCATTACCCACAATACACTTACCGCAGCACGCAATGAGAACTACTGACCCGTTGAATGGATTGAAATGATTTTGACCAACAAAATAACGTTTTAAGCTCTCATGTAGAAATGAAATCATACTAAAAATCTTAAATAATTCAAATGGATTTAACTAATATATACTTTAATGGTTTTAAACGCATATAACGAATATCTCGTTGAAAAATTACAATTTTAACCATTCAAGATATGTGCACGATTGTGCACCGATGTATCTGATTTCCGGTTTAACCTTCGGGAACTTTCGTAACTTTCCGTACGACATCGTCTCTTACACGAAAACAGCCGAAAGGTACTGATTTGGCGAAAACCCTGTCCTGTCTCCTAACAATATTAATTCTGCAAGATGTGGATATTCTTTCGATAACTGTTTGAAATTAATTATGATCAAATATATGAATGTTTAGAAATTTTCCAGCAGACACTTGTAAGGCACGATGATAAGATAACTATTGGTGATTTTTTTTTTTCAGAAAAATGCATTTTATGTAATATATTGTGACTTTTGAATTTCGTTTGAACATTTACATTTATATTGATTTTCTGAATTACAATGTATAACACAATAGTCTCAACAGTGTTTATAACTTCACCCTCTTTTTGCTATCAAGACAAGTCAACATTGCTTAAAAAACTGAAGGTTCAAAGCATTTTATGATTTGTTAATTAACAGATCGAAAACATTCAATAGCAAAGTGAAAAGAAAACGATGGTGGAGAACATTCTGTTGTTAATAAATGAAACTTTGTTAAACATATAACCACCGCCGTTACAAATCCGACTAAAACCATATTGTATTTCATAATATTTTGACTACAAACTCTTTTTTTAAGCAAAATCGTTATATAGTCCTCTTTGCAATATCTGTAACTCTGAAAGGGAAATTCTTGTACATTTATTTTGAAAACATTTTTTTTTTTATCAATTTTTAAGTCTAGATATGTTGTCAAAGACTTTATTAATACATTTACTGTTACCATTGAAACCGATGACCCTCATCACAAATTTCAGTTTTTCTGGGCCAATGCTCTGAAAACGTTCAAGATAATTGCTCAAAATTTTTTACACTTATTAGGCTTGTAGTATTTTTTGCTATTGGGGAAGTTCACCATTTAACTACTTTCTCTGTTACCATGGAAACAGATAGCCCAAATAACAAAATTAAGTTTTGTCAGGCCAGTTCTCTTAAACCATTCAAGGTAATTACCCGTTACTCATAACTTTGTACAGGCATCAAGCTAGTACTTTAGCAAAAGTTCTCAATTTCAATACTTTTTATGGAATTATTTGAATCGAACCCCGGACGGCTAGGTGAAAGACAAGTGTGTTACAACTGTGCCACCAAATCATCGACTGATCATGTTGATACATTGTTTTCTAGAAGATCAACAAGATGTAATGATGATGATGATGATGATGATGATGATATATTGGTACATTTGTATGTGCAGATGTTTTGTTAAAATCTTGCGAAATGAACAATTTTAAAAACACGCTTCAGTGCAGACACCGCTCAGGCTGTTCAAAATGTGCATCTTGTTGACCAACTTGAGCTCGCTTTTAGGCAGTGCCTATTTCATATTATATTCTCTAAAGAAAGCTCATGCCTCCTTAACTTTCAAACATGTAAGCCTCGAATGACCCAGACGCACTTCCGGTAAATCATGCTACTTCCGGGAAAAATAACGTATAAACAGTTCTTGCTGACAATTTCGTCAGTCACCTTATTCAGTTATACACTTATTTGTATGATAAAAGGCATATATTCTAGCACAGATATTTTCAGGCGATACTACAATTAAATACCTTCCTTTGCCTTGATGAACGTGAACGGTTTCAGAATAAGCTTTCGACTAAGACCCAAAGTCGTGCCCAACAACCACTTAACAACTGGCGCTGACTTTAATAGGTCCTAGTTTATAAGATATATGTTAATTATGTATCGGCGCTATTTAGAGATACTTAAGTCTTACATCTTCGGTGACACTGAATCGACAGATGACAGTAAAGAAACGAAGAATGAAGTTGAAGAATCCCAACGTTGCGAGAATACTGAACTGAAATCGGAAACAATTCCGGACGAGGTCCGAGCGAAATGGGAGAGGTATGACGGAGATAAAAACGATGTCAGATGTTTTGAAATTCATTGATGTTATTTTTCATTACAGATTTCTAAATATATTGGAAAGAAAACTTCAATTTTTCATATGAAGTTTCCTTAATAAACTGACTACAATCAAATACACGTGCACAAAACACCCATTGTCTACTATATATAGTTCTTCTATACAGACGTATATGGTAATAACGCTTGTGGGTATAGACCTTTGTAACTCCTAATTAAATGTAAGGCCGTTACAATAGAGCATGATTCAACACAATGTAAACTGATTTTAAAGATAAAATACATAGTCGGAAAAAGAAATGTGAATATAAATTTCATGTGAATATTTATATAAAAGCTATTTCATCAAAAGAAGAATCTCTCAATGTATGGATGTGAGTTAGTATTGATATCAATACCCCTGTTTCCTCTGACTGGTGATCTGGACAACATATTATGAAAAGAATGGTATCCTTGGTAGTATGACATGATTGAGGCTAAGATGTTAAGTTATTTTCCCAATTTTCAGGAAAACTTTCATTCACTGGTTTATCTTAACAAAAAGTTCAGAACACAGACATTCCTTGGAAAAGCCATATTAAATAATGACATTTTTTGTTGTTTTTTTAGTTTTGTTCTTTCGTTTACTTTGTTTTATTTAATTCTAGTGAACAGCAGAGGTTAAAGACCAATGTGATTGACTCTGATGCAGATGTGGTAAAGGAGATTCGACAATCTTCAGGACAACCTGGCAAGGGTGACATGCGTCAGTTTTATCTTGGAGGTGTTGACATTTCATTTGTAAAGGGAGATAATGTGAACGCTTGTGCTGCTTTAGTAGTGGTCAGCTTTCCTAGTCTAGAGGTTGGTAATAACTCGACTTTAAAGACAATTTTGAAATCTATATCAACTGTTATGACACTATTAAAATATCAGATATACAAAGAACTGGTTTTATAAACTATTGAAAATGAAAATTTATTTCAAATATAAGTTGTCACATTATGCCAAGATGTGAAATGAAAAAATAATATGCTATGTAAGTTTTTCCCGTATGATAAGCACTTTAAAAATGGATTTTGTTTTTTTTCTTTGCATCAATCTCACACAAAAAATAAGATGTATTTATTTTCTGTTTCAGGTAGTCTATGAAGATTATGAAATGATCAAATTGACAGCTCCATATGTGTCAGGTTTCCTTGCCTTCAGAGAGGTAGATTTTATTGTAGCCTTATATCGTAAAGTCCAGAAGAATGATCCTGAACACACACCAGATGTAAGACTGAATTGATTCATCTGTACTTCTCTATCTCTATTTCAACTCTTTTCTCTGTCCATCTTAACAGATGCTCAGAAATTAGTAACTGAATAAATGATTTGTTATCATAGCAGTGCTGTTTCTGTAGAAGACATCTTTGTCATCATGAGGCAAATGTGAATATTGAAACAGAATCTAATATTATATACATTTACAATGTACTTGAAACCTACAAGAAAAAGTTGTTGATTGTCAAAATAAGAACAAGCTTCAGGATTGACTTTGATCTCCATACTAAAGTTTTTGTCTTTCTTGCCATCAAGATAAATAGAGGTATTGTCTTACATAAAGAATTATTATTATCTTGATTACAAAGATAAATTTTAATCTCTACACATACATTGACGTACATATGATACCTGTGATGTCTGTTCAAATTACTAGTATTTATCTTAATAATAATATATATTTATAATAAGTTTATTCAGGAAAGATTTGCACAAATGTATACAAAGCACGATAAATAAAATACATGTTACATAGTACATAAGGTGTAAAATTTACATAAATAAAACATGCAACACCGGAACATAAAATCACAATAAAGACAGCTGATATATGTTAAACAAATCTATCCAAGGATAACCCAAAAAGCGTAATAATATACACTTATTTCCGTTGGGGTCCTTCTGTAAATACATTATAAAATACATTATGATTATACATTAATTTCTTCCGTGTTTGCCTGTTATAAATTAATTTATTGATAATCAAGGATGGTAATACTGTCTAAATGGATCTCCTTTCAGAACACTTTTTTCAGGTATTTTATGCGCAGAACTCAATCTGATAATTTTCCAACAGGTACACAGAAACATATCATTAATGAATTCTTAAGTTTGGAAACTGGATTTCATTGTAAAGTCTACATATGTTGTTGTTTATTGTTTGTTTCAGATTATACTTGTGGATGGTAATGGGATCCTGCATCATCGACGTAAGTTATTCATGTTTTTTTTTATCTCTAGATATAATTATGGCAACTTGTATCAGTAGTATTGGATGAATATATATGATCCCATTTAGCCTCGTTTTTGGTGCTTATGTATTTACATTGCTGATGTGGTGATTTTGTTTTCTTTTATTTCAAATTAACTCTTAAACATTTTTTATACATGACAAGTATATTTTGAAGTGATATTCAAACAATATTTAACACCTACATTGAAGTTATTTTAAATGTGTGATTAAGAGTGACTCATGATTTGTTCAAAGTTGTAATGTATTCACTGAGAAATCTAGTTTTTATTGCAGAGTTTGGCCTGGCTTGTCACCTAGGAGTTCTATTGGACATTCCCTGTATAGGGGTAGCCAAAAAGTTGTGTCAGGTAGATGGTCTTGAGAAGGATGCAGACCATACAACAAAGGTAGAGTTATCTTTCTTGAATGCAATCAAAGCAGTAGTAATTAAGTAAACATAGGGATAGCTTTTAGTCAGTATCAGGAATGTTGTGCTCGTTCCAATAGCAATTTGAAATCCATATTTACACAAATGTTTACCCAATGTTTTCTATAAATATTTCCAATCTTTGACAAAATATTTCATTCTTTTCTCTTTGTAATTTGTCCTATGTTTGCCATAATTGTTAAATAAGGGAGAATGGTTCGTGTGAAGAACTAGCTTACAAGTGAAGTATTCTTTGCTGTTACAACTGATAAATGGACACCCTTTGAAATTGTCTTAAAATGATTAGAAACAAGAAAACAACAGGTGTTTAATCAGAAACATATCTGTCTGATTTAGATTAAAGAACTGAAAAAGGGCGGTGATATGTTCCAACTGATTGGTGACTCTGGGAGATGTCTGGGAATGGTGAGTGTGAAACTATTTGTATCAACTTGATATTTGATAAGAGTTTAAAATACATTTCTGAACTAATCACTTACTTGTCATGAAAAAATGTTGCTGTTTACTCCTCCCATCAATCATTGTAGCACCTTGTCCAGGTCTTATCTCTCGAATGATAGTTTTAAGAGAACATGTTTTCCATGATGTGTTTACTATTATATACAATAGAAATTCTTACTTCTTATTTTTCTTTTTTTTTGTGCTGTCATACATCTCTCTCTCCCTCTCCCCCTCTCCCCTCAGTGTGTGTGTGTGTGTGTGAGGGTGAGTGTGTGAGTGTGTGTGTGTGTGTGTAAGAGTGTGAGGGTGTGTGTAAGTGTGTGTAAGAGTGTGTAAGAGGGTGAGTGTGTGAGGGCGTGGGTGTGTGTGTGTAAGTGTGTGTATGTATGTGAGTGTACATGTGTGGTAGGTTCAAGAGAACAATTTATTACTTCATCATCATGTAATAGCTAATGTTTGATATGATTCCTGATGATATGTGTGATGGACGTGAAGGATGGGTGAATGAATTAATGTATGTGGCGTTAACATGTATACTATTTAATTTATGTAAAAAAAAATTGAAAATAAAACATATACAAAAAAAAAATAGAAATTCTTACAATGTAAGGATGTAAGGATCTGTATTTAAGAATCAGACAGCTGAGGTCTTTATCAGTGACTTACAACATAGGGATGTGAAGATCTGTATTTAAGAATCAGACAGCTGAGGTCTATCAGTGACTTACAACATAGGGATGTAAGGATCTGTATTTAAGAATCAGACAGCTGAGGTCTTTATCAGTGACTTACAACATAGGGATGTAAGGATCTGTATTTTAGAATCAGACAGCTGAGGTCTTTATCAGTGTCTTACAACATAGGGATGTGAAGATCTGTATTTAAGAATCAGACAGCTGAGGTCTTTATCAGTGACTTACAACATAGGGATGTAAGGATCTGTATTTAAGAATCAGACAGCTGAGGTCTTTATCAGTGACTTACAACATAGGGATGTAAGGATCTGTATTTTAGAATCAGACAGCTGAGGTCTTTATCAGTGACTTACAACATAGGGATGTAAGGATCTGTATTTAAGAATCAGACAGCTGAGGTCTTTATCAGTGACTTACAACATAGGGATGTAAGGATCTGTATTTTAGAATCAGACAGCTGAGGTCTTTATCAGTGACTTACAACATAGGGATGTAAGGATCTGTATTTAAGAATCAGACAGCTGAGGTCTTTATCAGTGACTTACAACATAGGGATGTAAGGATCTGTATTTAAGAATCAGACAGCTGAGGTCTTTATCAGTAACTTACAACATAGGGATGTGAAGATCTGTATTTAAGAATCAGACAGCTGAGGTCTTTATCAGTGACTTACAACATAGGGCTGTAAGGATCTGTATTTAAGAATCAGACAGCTGAGGTCTTTATCAGTGACTTACAACATAGGGATGTAAGGATCTGTATTTAAGAATCAGACAGCTGAGGTCTTTATCAGTGACTTACAACATAGGGATGTAAGGATCTGTATTTAAGAATCAGACAGCTGAGGTCTTTATCAGTAACTTACAACATAGGGATGTGAAGATCTGTATTTAAGAATCAGACAGCTGAGGTCTTTATCAGTGACTTACAACATAGGGATGTGAAGATCTGTATTTAAGAATCAGACAGCTGAGGTCTTTATCAGTGACTTACAACATAGGGATGTAAGGATCTGTTTTTTTACAACTTTTAATATAGACTTTGAACTTTGAACCCTTGCAACTTGTGTAAGGTATTGTTATAGTTGACCTTGAAATATCCAATTCAATCTTGAAAAATTGTAAATCATCATTTTTGTGTGTAGCAATATTTGATAGAAGTGAACAGTTTTGATACCTGATACATCATAATTACATGTATGTTTTCTCTCCCAGACTCTCAGGAGCCACGACACGAGTACCAACCCCATCTATGTCTCAACAGGACATCGGATCTCCCTTGACTCCGCCACTTGGCTGGTCCACCAGTGCTGTAGATACCGAGTTCCAGAACCTGTCCGACTGGTATGTTTGTAACAGATCTACAGTTTCTTTACACAGTCAATAGATAATCTTATATACATTGTATTACCAGAACCTCAGGCTGTCTAGTGTCCCTAAAATTCCTAAAAAATCCTAATTTTTTTCAGTCTTGCTAAAATTCCTATAAAAATGAAAAATTCAAAAGGAATTCCTAAAAACACCCTAATTTGTCACTTCAGTTCCTACTTTTTTTTTTATATTTCTTACAATTTACTGAAAATGTTTCATTAAATTCATACTTAAAATGTATTTTAATGTAGTCTGTAGTTCTAATTCAGGGTAGACAATGAAAGGCAGTTGACCAGTGGATCTATGTACCCAGATTGTTATTGGTTGTGACTGAGTGACAGAGGTGTGATTCTTAAGGTCACAGCCAACAGCAGCTGGGACACTGAAACCCTGGAAGGCACCTTTCCTGCAATTAAGGCATTGTATGTTAGTTTCTATTTTGTCAAATTTGCAAAGGTAAGTCAGTTTAATGCTTTCATACTCCCTATTCTAGTTACAAAATTCCTAATTTTAGCCCTAAATTTGCCCTAAAATTTTGTCAAAAAGTGCTAGGCAGCCTGGAACCTGTCCGACTGGTATGTTTGTAACAGATCTACAGTTTCTTTACACGGTCAATAGATAATCTTATATGTAGTATGTTAACTTTATTCCTTCTACAATAATTGTAAAACAAGTCTTAAGATTGTATTAATCACTCTTTATATCCTGGATGAAAGTGTATGAGTGGGTCTAATTGTGGGAGAGAAACAGGGGTATTTGGGGATAACTGTGTTGACGTTAGGTGACCCTATATCTTGTCATATCCATTCAGGAATGTCTAGCCAACAAGTGTGTTATCAATGCACCACCATCCCACAAAACAGGTAACTTTATGAAATCTGAAATTTAATTTTCAGACTTCATGGTCTATCAGAGTATCTTTATGCAATATTTGAGATATTTCTGAAACTTTTGCATAATGAACATTACTTGTATTACAGGCAGATGTCAACTCTAGGGAGTACCTGAGAAACAATTTCAAACCGGACAAATTAGCAGATCCAGCTGATGATGTTTGAAAAATATGTTTATCTTTTGAATAATTCATTGATTTATCACTGTTTTAAATGTCAGAATAGAAAATCATGTATGTTGTAGTAAGAGAAATCCTTCTGAACATTATGTTAATGACATTTAAACTTCTAGCAACGGTATTTTGACACCCAAAAGAAAGTTCACACAAAAAATTGTTTATTTTAATAATTCCATATGTAAAATAGAATTTTTCAAAAATGTCTGAATTTTTCCAAATTGAATGCAGGCTAGCAGGAATTGAAGTTTTCCTGTTAGTGTGTTGTGTATCAATAATAGTACTTTGGTGCCTTAGCAGATATCATGTGTTTTTGTTACATATATACAGGGTACATGTGTTGATACCATTCAATTACACATTGCACCATTTTTGACTTGTGCAGTGTATCACAATTTAGACTACGAATATGTCAGCAATTTTTTACTTTCACTTTGTACCATGAAAAGGCACAAGATTTTTACATTTGATTATTGAAGATATTTTTTCATCTTTTAATGCCTTACTATGTGGATGTGATGCAGATGAAAGTTTTAGAATTTTAATACTACATAAGATTATTACTGTAATATTTTGATAACTTGTTTGAAACATTCTGCAATTATTTGTGACAGTGAATATCAAAATTGAATGTAGAAATATTTCAAAAAGTAAAAACAATTTATGACATACTGTAAAATCTTATATTATGGTGGGCGTCTTATTTTTGTGATTTTTTCAAAATAATTTTTTCGTGGACGACTTTAGCTCAATGATTCTACTTATGTCATCAGTTTGTAGACATATGAATGAATTGACTAAGAGTACCGAAAAAATGATTGAAAATCAGTCTCCCACAAAAGTGGATGATTTTACAGCTCTACGGGTACTAGATTGCAGATATCACAGATAGTTTGACTGAATCATTTAACTTATCTTTGTACTGGTATTACACACCTGGATATGTGTGACAGAGGGTTGAGAATGAATGTTTGTACGTACAGTGTGTGAGATGATCTCTCCTATGATGGTGGAGACTCACATTACATGAAAGTTGGTTTAAAGACAAAACTTTTTAACATGGTGTACTTACCTATATTTCAGAAACACAAGCAATATTAAGTTACTGTTTAGGAAAACAAATTCTTCTATATCATAAAATGATCATGTGGATTGTTTTTTTTTTAATTTTGGTAAAACAATATTTCTTCATTTCAGTCTTAAATATGAAATTACAATTAAGATAGAACTAGAGTATTTTTATTTTTTTATAAAGAAAATTTATCAGTTTTAAAGTACAAGGCACGTCCATGCAAAGTCGTTATACATACATGTTTATATCTGTGATAATATCTGATGTTGACCTGTTTTCCTGATGGTTGATTTATACAAAACATTATTTTACGTTGTTAAAAGAATTTTGTTATTTCAATAAATTATAATAGTTTCTATAAACATTATCAGTATTGTTTTTTATTGAGGGAGTGAATATGAACTGTATTATGCTATAGGATGAAATATTATGACAAAATCACAAAAACTAAGAAACAAGGAAGATTATAATAAGAGGGTAAAAATAAATCTATATTAAACATGTGACTTAAGTTCACACATATTGGACGGGAGTTAGAACAGGTACTTAGACTTAATGAATTAAAGACAAGGGGCATAACTTTTGTCAGTGTGACTTCATTTTAGGGGTTATGGTCAGGTGTACCGCGTCATGGATACAGGTCTAGATAAGTAGGAGTTCTTAAGGCAAAACTGACTCATTATGTGTATGGATAAAATAACAAGAGGCCAAACAGGCCTGTATCACTCACCTTCTCTATGACTGAAGAAGAGACAACATTATTAGTAGTAACTTAACTGTTCATTCTTTACAAATGGTCTGATAGAAGGATCACATATATTATATCATTTGTCATAAACCCTAAGTCCTTTGTGTGTGGATCAAGGTCATTCATTTTAACAAACTTGGTAGTCTTTCGTCCAAACATGCTACAGGCCCAATACCTTGGCCCAGGGACTCTTTGGTTATTGTTTCTATCTTGTTCTACAATCTTTTTAACACATCAGACATTTTGGGAAGGTAAGCCACAAAGTACATCATTTGAATTATATATTTTCCTGAAAAGTCATTCAAAAGTGGTGGTTGCCAGACATTTTTATACGCCTGTCGAAAGACAGGAGACTTCACATGAAGGTTTATTACCAGGTCAAATTCGATAACCAAAATTTTTCGATCATTATTTACAGAGTTATGGCCCTTGGTACATTTGCAAAATAGGTTTCCCCTGAATAACTTGAGTAATTTTTCATTTATTAAATTTGAAACTTCATATGAAGGTTTATACAAAAGGTTTCCGCTCAACAACTTACATGATAACAATTAAATGGAATTCATTGAGGCAGTTTTATTGTCATGGAAGCTGGGTAACTTCGATAGCCGAGAAATGAAATTCATCCAGTTATGGTTGCTCAAATTAGGACGGGCATATTTTGTAATGCTTGTTTATATCAGGGGAAGTAACTTTTGTTAAGAAAAAAATGGACAACAAGGCATTGAAACATAGCTACTCTATATACTATGTACTTAGTTTGGTAAAAATATGAACAAGTACAGTACATTAGACATAGATAATATTCTCGCAATGTCGTGTCTAAATTGGTTTACAAAATTTTAGTGAAGTAAAATACAAAACAGCACAACTTCTATGGTGAAATATATCATAAGTTCCTAATCATCCTTATGTAAATTTATGTACTGGCCGGCAGGTCGTGTAGAACAAATGGTTGACTTATTACAGGGCAATATCTGGGCAATATCTACTGGAGTTTTCTCATCATATCAGAGTTTTAGGGTCAGTGTATACTTTATGGTTCAAGACCTCCAATGATTAAAACTTGTCACAAGATATAATAAACTGAACCAGCACTTTGATACTTTTCAAGTTTATTTAAAAGGTGATGTGATGCAATCAAATTCAACAGCAACAATATTCCTAGTAAACTTTGATGTAGATGTTATTAAAACCCATTCCATCGTCTGTCAAGCTTATCACTATAATATCTGACAGAGTGAAACAACTTCTGTGTAATCTTTTGAACGTCTTCACTGATGGATATCTGGCAGAGTGAAAGAAATTCTGTGTAATCTTTTGAACGTCTTCACTGATGGATATCTGACAGAGTGAAACAACTTCTGTGTAATCTTTTGAACGTCTTCACTGATGGATATCTGACAGAGTGAAACAACTTCTGTGTAATCTTTTGAACGTCTTCACTGATGGATATCTGACAGAGTGAAACAAATTCTGTGTAATCTTTTGAACGTCTTCACTGATGGATATCTGGCAGAGTGAAACAAATTCTGTGTAATCTTTTGAATGTCTTTGCTGATGGATATCTAAAAGACAACAAATTCTGTGTAATCTTTTGAACGTCTTCACTGATGGATATCTGACAGAGTGAAACAAATTCTGTGTAATCTTTTGAACGTCTTCACTGATGGATATCTGGCAGAGTGAAAGAAATTCTGTGTAATCTTTTGAATGTCTTTGCTGATGGATATCTAAAAGACAACAAATTCTGTGTAATCTTTTGAACGTCTTCACTGATGGATATCTGACAGAGTGAAACAAATTCTGTGTAATCTTTTGAATGTCTTTGCTGATGGATATCTAAAAGACAACAAATTCTGTGTAATCTTTTGAACGTCTTCACTGATGGATATCTAAAAGACAACAAATTCTGTGTAATCTTTTGAACGTCTTCACTGATGGATATCTAAAAGACAACAAATTCTGTGTAATCTTTTGAACGTCTTCACTGATGGATATCTAAAAGACAACAAATTCTGTGTAATCTTTTGAACGTCTTTGCTGATGGATATCTAAAAGACAACAAATTCTGTGTAATCTTTTGAACGTCTTCACTGATGGATATCTAAAAGACAACAAATTCTGTGTAATCTTTTGAACGTCTTCACTGATGGATATCTAAAAGACAACAAATTCTGTGTAATCTTTTGAATATCTTTGCTGATGGATATCTAAAAGACAACAAATCCTGTGTAATCTTTTGAACGTCTTCACTGATGGATATCTAAAAGACAACAAATTCTGTGTAATCTTTTGAATGTCTTTGCTGATGGATATCTAAAAGACAACAAATTCTGTGTAATCTTTTGAACGTCTTCACTGATGGATATCTAAAAGACAACAACTTCTGTGTAATCTTTTGAACGTCTTCACTGATGGATATCTAAAAGACAACAAAATCTGTGTAATCTTTTGAACATCTTCACTGATGGATATCTAAAAGACAACAAATTCTGTGTAATCTTTTGAACATCTTCACTGATGGATATCTAAAAGACAACAAAATCTGTGTAATCTTTTGAACATCTTCACTGATGGATATCTAAAAGACAACAAATTCTGTGTAATCTTTTGAACATCTTCACTGATGGATATCTAAAAGACAACAAAATCTGTGTAATCTTTATATCTAAAAGACAACAAATTCTGTGTAATCTTTTGAACGTCTTCACTAATGGATATCTAAAAGACAACAAAATCTGAAAATCACATGTGTTCATATTTAATATCTCCATCAAAGTCAATAAAACTTCAAATATTGAAAAAAAGATCAATTTGCTATCTACGAAAAATGACCAAATCTCTTATGATTGAATGATAAGTTAATTTTGCCTTGGCTTTGTTCACAACAAATCCAGTTAACCTGTCCAATAACATGGATTTAAAATGAAAGGTCCCGTTATTTACTACAAAACCTGGATCTACTCTTATATAGAAAAAATCTCTTTACTCTGGTTCCAGAGTAACCAACTTACTGTCACAAAGTGGACTTACATGATCAAAGTGTCAAAAGAGATCTACATACAACTGAATATAGATAGTCTTGGTTTCTATGGTCTGGAAATCTAACGGAAAGGGACTTACTTAAACTTTGTGACCTGACAATTTATAAATCTGTTATCTTTTAGAAAAGCAAAATCCAGTTGTGAAATGCAAGTCTAAGTCGAGTTCTGAATGCACTGAACAGACCTTAAATGAATACTTTGTATAGCACTGACCACAAGGCTTGTTGGTCCTTTAGATAGCACTGACCACAAGGCTTGCTGACTTTGGTCCTATAGATAGCACTGACCACAAGGCTTGCTGACTTTGGTCCTATAGATAGCACTGACCACAAGGCTTGCTGAATTTGGTCCTATAGATAGCACTGCTCTGCCAAACTGATTGACCTGCGATCCATGCTGGTCGATATCTAAGTGAAAGAATTATCAATATTCGACGGTAAATAACATCAATATTTGATGGAAATACTTTGAATTTGTTTTGTGTATCGTCCAATGACATGGTTTAAACATTGAAATGTTTTAATTGAATTGTAACTGATATGACATTACAATGAAAAGCAGTGCTAATAAATCGCCTGTAATTTAATAGTTACATGTACTGCCAACAGAAGGCCTTTGGATAAACTTACTATTTATCAACCAATCAAATGAGAGTATGAAACAGCAGGATGACATTATGATGCTGAAGGTCTGGAAAAGATTTGTTAAGAAATATATCTATCTACAGCATTAACTAGTGATCATTGATCCTTGTCAATTTAAGATTTTTTTTAAAGAACTAATGAAATGAATAATTGCAAAAAACAAAAAAAACCCAAACAAAAGCTGAATTCATCATCTACACATTCTAACAGTCACAAATATCAAAGTAGTGAGATTGAAGAGTTAAAATTGGAAATGTGATGCTAATGAAATTACTTCTCTGGCATGATGACTAGCATGGTAAGAGCACTTAAAACCATCCACATAATTCCTTACAAGTGACCAGTGTTTGTTACATGACCTTGTTTAGTCCAAAAAAAAGTGTCTTGTTGGGCTGAAATTAACCTGCCATATTTAATTTGGGTGATTACATTAATTCAAAATTACGACCACTTCTCAATAATGATGGAGTGTATGACACAGCAGGAAGATTGATGATTTTTTACGATGGAACAGTAAAATGAAAGGTGAATGTGACAGATGATTCTGGATGGAATATACTATTGAAAGGGTATGGCCAATATGGACCGTTCACTATGTATGACACTACATGTCATCATTTCTCTCCATAAAATGAGGGGCACAATTCAAAATATTTTCATTTAGAACAGGAAATTGTCAAAGTGCCCAAAGTATAGCCAGAGTAAACTACAGATGACATTTCTTTTTTTCCAGTAATAGAAAATTTTGTAATCTTTCTATTTCATGATGGTATGACGTTTGAATTGAGTATAACTTCCTTTTTTTGTGTACAACATTGATTTTACTGTACCATGAGAAGCTGTGACAGAAATAGATTTCTATAAATAGATCACCAACATAGTGATTCAGCATCCATTTACTTTGTGAAGATTAAACCTTGAAAAAAAAACAGCACTTTTTTCAGACATGTGTTAACAAGTAATACCTATTATTATTGCTACTTTCACAAATTAAATCTCTTGTGAAGAAATGACAAACACCAAAATCACAAATAAAGTAACGGTGATGATATTCACTGCCACACAGAGTTAAGATATATAAAACTTATAAACAGTGTCAAGACATATAAAAGTTATGACAAATCAAATGAAAATTAATGCAGATTTTTTTCTTATATGCACACCTGCCAAACGAAAAATAAAAAAATGATACCCTAAATCACACACTGATAAATACACTGTCAATGGTCTTTATCTTTCCAATCAATAATGAATTTATTCAATTCTGATATACAAATATTTCAAAATTGAAGTGCACAGCAGTATTCTACAACTGACTAAACAGTCTCAAACGATGTTTATATAAACAACATGAAACAATGTTTAAAAGTCACTTTATCTGAGAAGCCTGACAGGCAGTAGTATCGTTAGTGCACTTAAATACACTACTGTGATTTCTTGGTGAGACTTTGACTCTGCCAAGATATGTATGTCTTTACCGGTAATATATATATATTTAAAAAAAAAAAAAGAAAAAAAAAATATTCATCAGGACATCCATCCTGAATTCTATCACTTCAAACAACAAATGATACCGATAAGATCAAAAGACAATATCTAAATACATGTACTTCTAAACCATATCTCACTAAGGGAGACAACTCATGTATCTACAGAATGTACACATTTACAGGTAAAGAACAATGCCACAAAAATAACCAAACACATTATTTACTGTTTTAGTGGCTGGGCACATTTTATAACAGAAATGGTAATTTTATCTACAACTGGTATAAAAGTGGCTGGTATCAACGTGTGAGAGGCCCTTATATCACAGTGTTGATATCACATCACTGTAAGTAATGTGTAAATGTGATGTCATATCACTATAGAAGAGTGAATGAAGTTTAGGGGATGAAGTGCCTGTAACTATTGATTTCTACGATTCCAATACAATAAAACATTGGTTATGTAGACAATTGTCCCAATTCATTATGTACACAATGAAAATAACTTATAAATACGCAATAAACATAAAATGCCATCATATTATTCTTTTCCATTTACCCAAACAATCCTCCCCACTTAAAAACTGACAAAAACAACAGACCATCTATAAACCTGGTTAAATTATCAATTGGAAATGCGACAGTTGGGTTATTGATAGTGAACTTATAGGTGACAGGACAATTTTTGGGGGATAATCCACTGGTAATGAAGGTGACTGGATTATCTACTGGGAATGAAGGTGACTGGATTATCTACTGGGAAAGAAGGTGACTGGATTATCTACTGGGAATGAAGGTGACTGGATTATCTACTGGGAATGAAGGTGACTGGATTATCTACTTGGAATGAAGGTGATTGGATTATCTACTGGGAATGAAGGTGACTGGATTATCTACTGGGAATGAAGGTGACTGGATTATCTACTGGGAATGAAGGTGACTGGATTATCTACTGGGAATGAAGGTGACTGGATTATCTACTGGGAATGAAGGTGACTGGATTATCTACTGGGAATGAAGGTGACTGGATTATCTACTGAAAAATGAAGGTGATTGGATTATCTACTGGGAATGAAGGTGACTGGATTATCTACTGGGAATGAAGGTGACTGGATTATCTACTGGGAATGAAGGTGACTGGATTATCTACTGAAAAATGAAGGTGATTGGATTATCTACTGGGAATGAAGGTGACTGGATTATCTACTGGGAATGAAGGTGACTGGATTATCTACTGGGAATGAAGGTGACTGGATTATCTACTGGTAATACAGTTGTTTATTTATTGGGTATAGAGGTGACTGAATTATCAATTAAAAAAAAAAGGTGACAGGATTATCTAAAGTAAAAGCTGAACGGATTATTGATTGGGTGAATTGTTAGCAATTAATGGTCCAAGGTTTTATTCTGATACATCTTTTTGTACCAACATTTTTTCAAACCGTAAATGTTAGATTTTCATAACCATTACATATCAAGAATTTATATGATTTAAAAAAATCAATATTCTATTAAGCAAGCTAAACAAAATTAAAATCACCAAATGAACACACTTATAAAATGTTTAGAAATAACCATAATACAGTGTACCAAATGTTACTCTCGGTTACACACTGTAATGAAAATCAGTAACAATTTCATCAATAGATCATCTCTCTCTCTATATGTGTTTAATGAGGGCAGAATATAGATAAAGCTGCTGTGCTTGTGATAGTGAAATAAATTAGATTATAAACAAACACAATATATAAACAGTAAGACATTTCTTAACGAAACCTTATATAACTATTGGATTATTTATTTGTATAGACTTATAAAAAAATTCAGTTGGTGAAGGCAATTTACTTGTGTTTAAGGTATTTCTATTTAACAAGAAAGAATTATACTGAATTCAACAAATAGGCTACATTTTGTAAATTAATTTTATTGTTTGCATGGTAAAAAAGTGATACAATTGAAGCAGAATTCTTTATGTAAAACACACTAAATAAATAAACATTGATGTAAACAAACCATTCCTTGAATCTTTGACCTACAGCAGTTTGATAATACATAAATATCTGTATCTTCTTACATGGTATTTCAACTGTTCAAATGTCCCAATCTGAGAGTTACAGATAATGATGGACTTATCGTCAGATATGGGCTTATTACTCGATAAATACAGTAATAATATAACAACTTCATGCCAAACAGAGTAGATCTAGGATAAACACACTACCCAGTAAGCTTATATATAGACCTGTAGATATCTGTTGATAATATTGACCATACTAATTGGCCAATGCATTTAGTAAGCTTATTTGTCCTGCAGTAAGTAGAGGCAAACACAACTTCTGGTTCAAATTAACGGATCAGTTGATAACCATGACTGAACACACAAAGATACTTGTGGATTAATGCAGCATTTACAGTCAAAGACAAACTTTTAAATGAATTCAGTCAAATATGATACAGCATTCAACAAGGTTTTTTTAAGTGAAGTTTTCAAATGTCTTTGTGACTTAAATCTATGGAACCAGTATATTTTTTATCAGCTGAAAGGTGTTGCTTAGCTAAAATCATAGCAAACCTAAAGAAACTTTTAAAAGCTACAAAATAGGATACAGATTATCCAACACAAAGCCCATAACACAGACACATACCTGATCTCAAAGTACGGTACTATAATACTTAACAGCATTAGTTGGTGCTTCTAACAAAAATAATATACACACACTTTGGCTTAAAAATAAATACACACACTTTGGCTTATATTACCAGGCACTGACTTTTTGTAAGATAATATTGAAAATCTTGAAAACAAAATTTGACCCTCTCAGTTACCATGCTTTCATCAGCACAAGCAAAAATTACAAATAGCCAACACTCTGTCTTGAATTAAAGTATTTCTCTGTGAAAATTTGTAAGTACAATGATACATGGGACTTGTTAAAAACAGAATTAGAGGATCACAGTACAGGTCAGTGGATGTTTTTCGCTGAAACTCGACTCTGGATAGATATTATGATTTTTTCTAGTGGTAGGTTTTAGGTAAACATGGTTCTTACTCGTCAAGTTTAGAAATTACAGGTAAACATGGTTCTTACTCGTCAAGTTTAGAAATTACAGGTAAACATGGTTCTTACTCGTCAAGTTTAGAAATTACAGGTAAACATGGTTCTTACTCGTCAAGTTTAGAAATTACAGGTAAACATGGTTCTTACTCGTCAAGTTTAGAAATTACAGGTAAACATGGTTCTTACTCGTCAAGTTTAGAAATTACAGGTTATCTCTTTAAAATCCTGAGCAGAAAAACAGATTGCCTCTACACACGTTATCATCCATTGTAGAATATTTCCCCCCAGCACTGCCTCCTTTAAACATTTATATATTACAAAGTAAATTTCTTCAAAGAAAAAGAATAGTTTCAGTTTTCCCACTTTCTATTGTTTTATTTGGATTTAAATAAAAAACTCTGAAAAATCTACAAAATCCTTTTCAAGTAAATCAAGAAATAAATGTAAATACTCTCTCAAATGGACACTAAAACTCAACAACAACACAAACATTACGTGTCTTAAATTCAGCCTCATACCACATAGATGAGATCAGATAAAACATATCACATAACACATATACAATATACATCTTAAATGAGATTTCACTTCCTATGAATTTTACGAATTTAGTCTTAAAAGTTTTTATTTTTGCAAGCCTTGGCAAGCTGAAATTTAAACTTGGGAGACCATCTTAATAAAATCTCATAGGGAAGGAAAACAAATTTCAGATATTTTTTATCACATAACTCAATGAAGTTACAATGTGACAAGTTTTAAAGTAAAAATATGAAGCACAAAATTAAATTCAGACAGCCATTTTGTTGCTTCATTTTCAATTCAAGATGTAATAACAGGTTGATGATGTGATAAGTTCATATACAACATATTATATATACAATATATTTATCAAGTAGCAGTAATTTTTAAGTCTTAATCATGCTGAATAAACCATTGAAAAGAAAATTTCCTACCTCCTGTCATTTGTCCATCTCATTTCAATAAATTCTTAACTCTGTATTTCCATATGAAATATCCTTCTCAATCAATAATAGACCACTAACCATATATGTTTTTTTCACTCGCTGAAATAGGATTGATATGGAATTGCAAAAAAAATATAGGTGGGTGGGCTTATATCTGAGCAAGGCCTATACTCAGTAAAATTTAACAATAGTTGTGGTACCTATGCAATTACACGATAAATGATGATGTTATACAATAAATATCAAAACCAATGTATTTTATGGATTGTATAACCTTATCACATAATTCTTCATATTGGTAATCAAATCAAATTATCTGAAGAGGAAAAGAACAGAAAAATTCTTCATCAAATAATTTATTCAACAAAATCTAATATATTGTACATGTAGGTACAACTTGGAGATGATAAAAGTAATTCTCAGCTTGTAGAAAAATAAATAAATATGTAAACATTATACATTCAATTTAAAGCCCCATGAGAAAATCATTCATTATTCTACCATATTGTGTAATTATACAACAAGTATTGGTCAATTCACCCTGTCCCCGCAATATTACCCATGACCCTTAAAGCAACTCATTTTATTGACCTTGTGAATTGTCCTTCTTATCAACTTTGATTGGTCATTCAAATAAACAGAAAGGTTAATTACAGGTTAGCTACAATCTAACTCACAGCCAAATGAACCAAGAAAACTATCACCAATGTGACACTATAACACAGTTATAACTGGGAATGACAGTGTAAAACAGTGCATTCTCTAAAACTACTGTTTTAGGTAAAAAGTAAAGTAATACTATACAGCTTGTGTGTGTTACTAGTGAGCCATACCCAGACTTCCCTTTACTTCTGTACTTCAGGGTATAATTTACAGAAACTCTCCATAGGGAATGTGAGAGACACATCTGTAGATCTTTACAACTTTCACAGACCATTTCATGAACAAATCATGATTTTAGCAAACTGTTGAGATCCTTGGCTGTTAGCTGACAGACCTTGGCAAACTGTTGATATCTTTGGTTGCCATGCTGACAGACCTTTGCAAATTGTTGATATCTTCTGTTGTCATGCTGACAGACCTAGGCAAACTGTTGATATCTTTGGTTGCCATGCTGACACACCTAGGCAAACTGTTGATATCTTTGGCTGCCATGCTGACAGACCTAGGCAAACTGTTGATATCTTTGGTTGCCATGCTGACAGACCTAGGCAAACTGTTGATATCTTCTGTTGTCATGCTGACAGACCTAGGCAAACTGTTGATATCTTTGATTGCCATGCTGACACACCTAGGCAAACTGTTGATATCTTTGGTTGCCATGCTGACACACCTAGGCAAACTGTTGATATCTTTGGCTGCCATGCTGACAGACCTAGGCAAACTGTTGATATCTTTGGTTGCCATGCTGACAGACCTAGGCAAACTGTTGATATCTTCTGTTGTCATGCTGACAGACCTAGGCAAACTGTTGATATCTTTGATTGCCATGCTGACACACCTAGGCAAACTGTTGATATCTTTGGCTGCCATGCTGACAGACCTTGGCAAACTGTTGATATCTTTGGCTGCCATGCTGACAGACCTAGGCAAACTGTTGATATCTTTGGTTGCCATGCTGACACACCTAGGCAAACTGTTGATATCTTCTGTTGTCATGATGACAACCTTGGTGCCAAAAGTGACCACCAGCTTTCAGTGCAGATGCAGTGTATAAAAGGTGAATTTCTGAGCTTCATCTGATCCATGAAAATTTATTTGAGTTGGTCATAGTCAGAACCATGATGACAAAATAGTCTCGTGGCTGGCCTGCATCCGGAACTCTTCTATCAGAGGAAATCACAATCAGTCATATTTCACTCACCATGCAGTGCCTTTATCAGTCAGTTTTACCTCAGCAGGGAGCTCAAGTCAAGTCAGAATTTACTCCATAGTGAGAGTCACTGTTACCTTGACCTTACTCCCAGTCAGATTTCACTCTACAGGAATAAATTTCTCGTTAGAACATCTTTTGTTTTTCAGTAGTTTACCACAAATGGGTGCCTTATCAGTCATTACCTCTCACTAGGAGACACCACTGTTCCACATGTTGTAACAAAGAACTGCTAGTATAAGTCACTTCAGACCAAAGGGCACAGCCTCATTATCTCTTCATTTATCAGCAAACACCACTATCTCAGCTCAAGGTTCATCCCGGTGTTGTCATGGGCACCATAACTATTTCCTGTAACAAATTCATATCACAATATAAACTGTGGGTAAATTTCTTTTTTTTTTTTTTTTTTTTTAATTTTTAACATGTTTTGACAGAAGCAATATCACAACTTCTTTGAAACATCAACAAAGTTTGTTAAAGGTTATTTCTCTATGCATACAAAATATAATTTGAATGAAGTCATCTTATTCTACATGACAGAATATGAAATGAGTGATAAATGAAAATACCGTCATTCGTTTGAGGTATACTGGTAATACAATAATATTTCACTAATTGTCTACCGTAAAACCATACATTTTTTTCACAAAAAAATCAATGTTTAATTTAAAAATCTAAATAGATCTGATTTTGACAAAACAGAACCATAAACCAATGCTATCAAGGCTCCCTTGATTTCTAGTGATTTTATTAGCCAGGTCTATCGTCCTTTCAACAGCCAGGATAATTTAGAATCTTCCTGTAGTATCTGCTGGCTACCTTACTGAACACTATGTCAGATGCCCTCTGTATGTTCTCTAAAGCAATTGGAGTAAAGAGTCTTGCCGAAGGGCACAACAACACACAAAACAATTTGCTGATTCAGCTCTCTGAAAAACACAAACTGTCCTGCATAGAGACATCTCAGATGTCCCCTTATATTTCAAATATCTAATGTTCAAACAAAGGAGTTATGATACCCTATTTTTCTACTGGACTAACTGGAAATGATTATTAGGATTTTTACAGAATTTTCAGCGACCTTAGTGACAATGAACTGAGTCTATAACTAAATAAAGACACAAATAAGACTGTCCCTCAAAGTAAGGGAGGGCGTTGACTGTGTAACAAAGAATTTAAAACTCCAAAAATTCATGGCATGGTAAAGCTAAATTTGATGTGAGGACAAGCAAACTGATGTTATCATGATAATAATGAAAGGCAGTACTAGGGTTATCTTCTATAGTCAGCATTTGAAATAGTATTCTAAACATGTCTACATGACAAAGCTTATTTTAATAATGCCTTTATTCCCTAAAACTGACCTCTGACCTGTAAGTCAGATTGAATACTTTTAGTTAATATTAGTAATAAATTCAAATAAAATATTCACCACTTTTTATAAAACAACAATGTTTAGGTAGGTGAAAGCATACTCAGAGGTCAATATCAACATACAGACCAGGATTGTATTGACTATGTGAAGCAATTCAAACCAACTGCAACATGCTGTAGGTCTGTAGGGAAATTCTGAAGGGTATTGTGGACATTTTTAGAAATGGCATCCCTTAGTGAAGAATAACAGGTTAAGTGTAGGCAATGGGATCCACATGCTGCCAGAGAAAAACTGAGGCAAACAACACTCTCTTACTTTAGACCTCAGAGATAATAATCCTAATGACTAAATATGGAATTTGATCTATATAATATCCTATCTCTCATGAGCAACTTATAGTCTTCACTTCCTTTTGTGTCATTTTGAAAGCACTAGACTTACTTTCTCTAACAGTGTTAAGCCTCCCTCAAGTTTTGATGATTTTCAGGGCAGATGCATATAAAATATCACAAACACCATCAGTGAGATGATAAATGAAGGTAGGGGATAGGGATGCATCTATCAGGGAGGAGCTTTCATTGTTTATTGCTAAAAGAACATGTTACAAGGCATGCTTAGGACACAAGAGTTGTCTCCCTTGTTATCATGGTGTATTTTGGCCTTCTTGAATGCAATGTTTTCATTCACTGAAATTTTCTCAAAAGAAATGGTCTGTTATACAAGGTCATAGCCATTTGTGGCGATAAAGCTAAACTTACTTACAGGTAAAAACTTCAACCTTTGGTGCTCTGTTTGTTGTGTGTTATGGCTCCATATAACCATATTTCTATCTGACAATAACCCCATACCTGGTAATAAGCCCATTCATACATACTTCTATCTGACAATAACCCCATGCCTGGTAAAAAGCCCATTCATACATATTTCTATCTGACAATAACCCCATACCTGGTAATAAGCCCATTCATACATACTTCTATCTGACAATAACCCCATGCCTGGTAAAAAGCCCATTCATACATATTTCTATCTGACAATAACCCCATGCCTGGTAAAAAGCCCATTCATACATATTTCTATCTGACAATAACCCCATGCCTGGTAAAAAGCCCATTCATACATATTTCTATCTGACAATAACCCCATGCCTGGTAAAAAGCCCATTCATACATATTTCTATCTGACAATAACCCCATGCCTGGTAAAAAGCCCATTCATACATATTTCTATCTGACAATAACCCCATGCCTGGTAAAAAGCCCATTCATACATATTTCTATCTGACAATAACCCCATGCCTGGTAAAAAGCCCATTCAAACATCTTTCAGATTCATCAGAAATGTCAGAAAATGCTAATGAAATTTTGTTATATGCCCATCTCTGTAACTTTGAGCGAGATGTAATGTGTTGCCCAATTTTACCCTCTTATTGCAGGACATCACTAACTGATGTCATATAAAATCAGACTGAAGACAACAGGAAAATTCCTGACTTTAAGGCTGAGGGGTGGATATATGGTGCAGGCAGCCTTCACACACCTCTGGTATATTAGTGCTATAATGAGGATATATGAGTTTCCTGATGGGCCTATAAAAATACATATATTCACTGATATTAAGTGACATTAACGAGGTTATGGTGGAGAATGCTGATCTCTGGGTTTATTTTATAAGTTTTGTGCAATAACACTGGGTAAGTTTACTAGTGAAAAACTGGAAAACACCAATGTATAGTTTCTGCTACATAAAATATTGAATACCGTACCCATGCATTCCTCAGCGATAAAGCTATAAACCCATGGTTAATACCTAGTTTGTACAGTGTCATCCTCGGATGCTATATGAAGAAAAAATAATGAAAAAATAAAACACAATTGTATGACACAATCATGTTGTATGACACAATTATGTTGTATGACACAATTATGAGACTTAAAGATGCATTAGGTAAAAAAAAAAAAAAAAAAATCAAAATATGTCAAACTTCATACAGGGCTTTAGGACTTCCACTGCAGATGATCAATGCAAAAATGTTTCCCATTGGTCAGTAATGTTAGCCATGATTTTTTGGACAACTGATCCCAACACAGTCTTATGCTAACAAATACTTGAACTTAGTACATAACAGAATGTACATGAGGTGGTTTGTGAATACATGTAGTATGAAGATTAGCAATCTCCTCACGAGATCAACATTCATTGATCAGTTAACAGAAATGAATCTAGACAAAACCTTTCAAGACAGTATCTGGTGAAGAGATGTTGTTTGACAGAGCTGGAGATAAAAAGCTGGGGACAAAATGACATAGGTAACCCCAATCAAAACACTTCCATTTACTCCATGCAAGTTTAAGTTAATTATTTCACAGGCCATGCAGAAATATTGATCACCCACAAACCTGTAGAGTCAGTCTTGAGACATGGCTATTAACTGTTGACTAGAGCCAGTGTTGTCTCCTAAAACAGAAATCCTGTCTACAATATCACATTATCTTTGTCTAAGGAGTCCACAGTTTCTCCAGGTGTAACTGTCTTTGTTGTTCACAAGTTTGAATGGTGTAACACCATTAGCTACACTGTGTCTGCAAATTATTGAACAAGGACAGTTTTAATCTTTTCTAGGAGGGAGGTCGGTACTGTACCTATTTCACATACCCCTATTTGTACCTTGAACAGGGATCTTCCAATCAAAAATACTCCACGCAGTTGACAAGAAAAACTGTCAAAAAGAAACCCAGAATATATCTGTAGGACATGAATGCCCTTCCTCATACAGATTGTAACAGTGACCTTGACCTAGGAACCCTGAAGCTTGAACTCATCATCTGCCATTTTTTTAGGTTCTGACAGAAATCTTTTCAGAAATGAAGTCACTAGTGTAAAGACATTGACTTATACAGGATGAACATGATGGAACTAAAACTACCACCCCTTACTCCATGAAAATGGCAGGGCAAAAACATTGAATCCACACACAAAAAGAGGGGAAGATGAAATTATTGTTCTACTCATTAACTTTAGACAGTGATCATGATGAAAAGTAAATCAACTGCATCAACACAGCAACAAATATGAATCATCAGAAACTTTCATCCACACAGACGTTAATAAAGATGAATTTTACTTGTACCCCTACTCCTGCCTTCCCCTTTAAGGTAAGATTAAACAGGTCCAAAATGTAACCAACTCGGTTAAGTTTACGCATAAACAAAATATCTAATCTGTTAAATCAAATCAACATGATGGATTAACCGAGAAAAACTGGTAAATGAAGAAAAAAAGATGAATTGATGAAACAGACTAATAGCTATATAGGTAAACATGTACACTGTAATAATCCAAGAATCAGACTACATATTAACGTTTATCTTCGTTGTCTTTAACAAATCCTAATCACAAACAATACTAACCATTTATTTTCAGGAGGGATTTATTATTGTTAAATTCAAGAATATTCAAAATACACAGATTCATAGATCCATGAAATAATAAGTGGAGAAAAATCAACATGGATAATAGGACTTGTGGATGTTAAAAGCAAGACCTATTTATGCAATTAAGTGCCGACAGAAATATACATTTTCCTAACACTGCAAAGTTTTCGTCCAATGAAAATATATATGATTTTACAGTAAGAGATAAAACATGATCACACATTTCCCTCAGGGGATATTTGTCATTCATCATAATACCTTGGTATATTTTAAATGTTTTATCCAGATTTTTTCCAAATACAAGATTTCCAAATAATTTGTTTTCATTGTTTTCCCAAGTAATGATATCTAGACTTGCTTTTTATCATTTTATCACAGCAGTTTAACTTTTGTGAAATTATGACTGCGCAATTATTTTGATGAGTATACTTAAAGCACCAGAAGCTCTAGCCAGTGCTTTCATCAATAAATATCAGCATTAACTTGATAATTTTACAACAATTACAATCATGTTATTTCAACTTACACTTCTAACTTGTTTAGGCAGGTGACACCTTACCTTGTCACATCTGTTTTCGGAAATCGAACCCCGCATGCCTAAGTGAAAGACGAGTGTGTTACCACTGCGCCACCCAACCACCCCATTCATCAATAGTTACAATATACCTAAATCTCCTCCCTCCTCCATCCACCTCTGTCGCTCGGCCAGCAGACCATCACTGTCCAGGTCGACTGTACGTGTTGGATAGGTAATACCATCTCCCACACTGTAACACAAGGTCCATAGTGACACACATGTTCTATACTCACATGTTCTACAGCCAATGTTTACTACACAATAACTTTATCATTATAGTGGGGTCTGACTTAGGGAAAGTTAATGTACCTGTACCCAGTGTCTAGATATAACATGTATCCTAGTTCTTCAGAGAGACTAGCAAGGAATATCATGGAAAAGTTAATTTCACTATAAAGAATTGAAATGGTGCAAAATCTTTATCACCATAGTGATAATGCTTGTCATCATACACAGAGAAAAAAGTCATGCAAGGTATAAAGTACAAACAGGTGGAAAGTTTCACCGTGAAAAGCTCAAATGCAAAACATGCATAGACCAAAATGATATCACAGATTGTAGTAATCCTCAAAAGTTTCAGATTAATGCTGCCACATGGAATATTGAATTGGTTAATACTTGTAAATATATTCATAAAAGAGTCGGAGGTAAATCAGTTATCCACCAAGTAATATAATGTCACTAAAATAGAAAAGATACTGGTGGGTTATACTAATTATACATGTAAGTTCTATTTAAAGCCAATGTGAATTAAGGAAAACCATACTCTTACTTTAATCGTAATTTCAATCTTTTACATTTGACCTGTGCTTTAATCTCAAATATAACAAATAAAACAGAATTTTATGTTTTACATTTGTAATTAATTCTGAATACAAGATAAAACTTATGTAATCCTTATGATGTAATATAGACATCCTGATTATGTTTATAGATCAGAATAGCATTCTCTACTGAAATCTACACAAACAAACCTAAGTGGGTATTCCTCAAGGATACCTTATGTCCTTCCATTTCTCTTCCTAATTGATTGAATTCAATAATTATATGCAGATTCATGCCAAGTACATAATTCTCCATTATTAAGTACAAAACATATGGAAAAAGAAAGTATTAAGACATATATATCAAACAGATGGTAGCCCTTAACTGTTTGTAGAGCAGAGTGCCCCTTCCACATCCCACAGCTACTGGCACAAGGGTCAAAGGTTAGCTCTGATGATTTTTAAGAAGCAATCACTCAAGAAAAACAACTACTTTCATATACAATGTATTACATGTACCAAGATTTATGTATTTTGCCATTTTTAAAAAGTTTTCTGTATCTTTAAAAATCTACAAATCAAGAAAACAAATCAACTAAGGTAAATGGTCAAAGCACAATAATAGATTATCAGGGGACAGGAACCCCACTGACCCTTAACTATTATGGAATTTTAGAGGAAAAATGCTCAACTTAGAAAAATGTTGTATCCTGGAAATTATCATCTACACATGCATACTTACATATCAACATTACCCTGTCTAGAGTGATGACATGTAATCAACAGATTTTCATTTTCTCCACCTTCCTAATTATTTTCAAAGTCATATTAACAAAATTTCCTCTTTAGAACATTCTGTATACTAACAATTCTGACAATGGATTTTTTTTATTTAATTATCGAATGATTTATTAATTTAGTTTTGCCTGGGAAGAAGGTCAAACTTGCCACATAAATCCTAGACATGTATGTTTTATAGGTGAAGACCTTTCCTTAACCTTTGATAGTTAATTAGTAAGCATCATGTACAAACAACAGGATATATGTAGTAATAAAAAGATTAAGAAACATTGTTTCAAAAAACAATTAAGTTAGTAAGAAATATATGTCACTGGCAACTACAATAGAGTTCATCTGTCATTCACATGAAAATCAAGAAATACAGCAATGATAATTACGTTTCTTCTCTTAACAGAATTCATACTTTGTTCATTTTTGAAACCAAGAGTTACAATAACATATACCATTATCAAGAAAAGCTAAAATGGAAGTTTAGAACAAGAAAAAAAATTAGTATATTATATAGGTGTCAGTTTTTGAACATCATTTTGAAATGATAAAAAAATGCATTTAAAATTGTAAATATTTGATAAAGAATGTATCGTTCTGTTTTTGTAAACGTACAACAAAAGCATATTTAAACTAAGTAAGAGAAGAAAGTATAAAACTGGCAAGCATGCACTGTAAAAAAGCCGAAAACAAAACATACAGAACATAATCCTATCATACAGAAACTTTAAAATCATATTACAGAGTAAATTATATAATAACAAACACAATATTTTATGAGTTATTATTTTCCAATTAAGAATTTGACACACGAATACATCAAATTCAAACTTTTACTCTAAAGAAAGTGTTTGATAGAGTTATCTTCCCTTTTTGGAAACGTTTACAAAGCTTGAAATCTCTGTCAAGGCTTACCAGACAATGACATCTAATTTCTAGATCTCTATTTCATAAATTACCAAATCTAGTGCAACCTGTCATAACATTTGGAATCAAGGAAACAGAGCTGTAGAAATAATTTGCCATGTGTAGTCTTTCATCCATAATGATTAGTCTAGTGCTTTATATATTATTTCACTACATTTTTGTGCAAATTCAAAAACCAGGCAATCCATGCATTTAGTACCCTTAATGAGACAGCATACAGTGTTAGCTTCTACAGAGAGTGAGACACAGGTACAAACATGGATGAACTTTGAGAAAGTTAACTGTTACATACATGTAGTAAAGTGTTATTAAAAAGAAAATTGCAGACAATGTTATGAAAATCTGATACAGTACTCATCCGTGTAATAAAACTATCTTCTTACTTGTTAAGATCAATACAATTGTTTATCTCCTGCCCTTTATTTCAATTTCAAAGATATTTTTTTCTTATAAAAATTATTTCTGGAGATATTCATTAATGAAACATCACAAGAATGCCATGTTCAACCTCAACCATACACTTCAAAATAAAAAATGGCTAAATGGGACAGAGTACAATATCTAATTTTCAAACAACTGCATCGCAGATACAGAGCATTAGTGTTGGTCCAGGATGACAAAGCCACAATGATACAAACATATATCTATGAAATCCTTAGTATCACAATACAAGTGTATAAGGGAAAAGGCAGAGCTAACCTTGGAGTTTTACCCATTGTTTGGTACGTATTAGCTTGCTTCGTGCGAGTAGGAAAGGACACCCCGTCTCTTTGACTGTTACCATGGTAACCAACAAAACAAACAAAAAGAACTTTTGTTACCATTTTTAATTCATTTTACATTGAACATAAATATTGTTATATTCATTGATTGATAACTTTTTTTTAATCTATCACATTTTTACTGAGTTGGGAAACCTCCAAATGACAAATATTTCCCTAACTTCAAGACCAACCAGCCACAGCTATACCATATATAGGTGGCAGTGTAATACAATGTTGGTCCTTGAAGACTTTTATTTTATAAATTTCCACCCCCAACCAAAAAAAAAATTATCTGATTCTTCTCCTTTTATTGCTGAAGATATTTTTGTCTGACATTATTTCATTCATTTACTCATCAACTCTCGTGCGACAGCCACCTCAACTGTTAGGGAGCAGATGTCTGACAGCCAATGGCAATCCATTCATTCCATCGAAAACGTTTTTATGAACATGTCAAAATTACTTACGTTGAAAAAATGGGCAGAAACCATTGCTTCTTTGTTTCACCAAAGACTTCAATAAAGTTACTATACTTTCCCAAACTGAAGCCATTTTTGTCTGGACCACTTTGGAAAATTGGCGATCTAAATGCCTCTGAAAAATGAAAAACGAAAGTAAGGAAAATATATATGTATGTGTTAAATTAATGAATATTGAATCAAAATATTGTTTAAATTAACTAAAATAATAGTAAACGATGAAATTGATAGGACTTATATTACTACATGCAGCAGCCTGATCTGTGGCAGAAAAGTGGTCCTACAAACTTAATAGGGTAGATAAGTTTTCTTTAATTTGAATTTCAGCATTATTTCTATGAAACAGAAATCAAAATCACATTGCTGTTCATTTACAAAACACTATTTAAAGGTAGACAAGAATAAATATGATTCTATACTATAGGTAAATCTGTGATATATATGTATGTGACATGTTTATACTTACCTAGTGTTGATCTGTTACTAGCAGTGAGGTAACAGTGGTAACCAAACAGGGAGATTAAACTGATCCCAAACATAATGGACACGAAGAAGAGGAAAAGCACATGAAACTTCCCCATGTCTCGATTACCTTCACCCTATCAATAAAATTTAATCAGAAGTTTTAATCAACGTGCCAGACAGGATTGCTGATATATGTGGGATTGAGGCAGGAGTTTGAAATCACACTGGAACCATGGGAAAAAAATAACACTGGTTGTAAGTAAAATCTCCTTTAACAAGAATTCCTGGATATTTTTTCATGTCCCACTACTCCTGCAATATGAGTCTTTGAAATAAGTTATATTCAAAATGCAAAAATGGCTGACTGAGCAGATGGTGTGTTTTTCAAAATTCTATTTATCAAAATTACTTTATTCAAAATATTGAGCCAATTAAAACATCTTTGAATTTGTTGCCAGTTCTCTAAATCCATCAAGATTTCATATTTATTGATGAAAATATCAGAAATCTCTGTATTTTCCTTCTTGTGTTGTATACACACTATGATGAACCTACACAAAATTTGGTTGCTATAGTAACTGTAAGATATCAAGGTATCTTCAGGATAGAATTATACATATCTATAAAGAAAATGTCTGTACTTACCGACCAAAACAAAATGAAATATTTCACAGATGTAGCAGCTACATATAAACAGTATATAAGGGCGTAACCCAAAAACTGTACAAAAAACTTGTAATTTGTGAAACCCACACAATTGTTCACCCTGAAAAAGCAAAACAACCCACATTTATTTTTTATATTGTTTCCTTGGTAAATTCAGCACACCTAACCACTGTCCTAGTTCTATCATATCCTTACATGGCAGCTAGATATGAAGTGTCTAAAACACTGAGGTATTGAAGCTTGACATTGAAAAATATACCATGTTTAATTACAGAAGAGTACAGGGACATTTTGTATTATTTCACTGTGTACAGAATACAACTTTCAAGACAACATTTAGGCAATATTATCACTATGGTGTCTGTTTTAAATTAGCAAACAACAATTCAAATCTGACTAAAATAGCATCTTGTGTCTTATTTAAATTAGCTGGAAATTTTATAAAGATGAGATATCATTTAGGAGAATCAATTAAAAGTTTTAATACCAAGAAATCATCTGAAAATGTTTAAATAATACTTAGTATCTTATCTAACACTCACCATGGACAGTGATGGTCCATCTTTAATACACATCTGGAATGTAAAACAGAGAAATAGGACATATACATCTCACATATAGTACCCCGTACTTTATCTGTGAAAATTCTAGTTAAAACCCTTTAAGGATTTTCTTTTATCTGTTTATAACGTATTATTAGTCTGGTTCAGCTATGAAGGTCTCCATTGCTGATCAAGGAATAACACATCCTTCAATTCACTAGAAGAGATTCTGAACAGGAAAATGTGATGCCATTTCAAAAACTGGAAATTTCAAATTCCCTTTAAATGTCAATTAAATCTTTAAAACTAAAATAAACAACTCCTAAAACTAAAATGATATTGTTAGGACAACAAAAGAAATAGGAAACCACCTCATTGTGTATAATCTATGGGATTCTTACAATCTTATTCATTATAATAATTGTTTTTTAACTACAAATATTTAGTATTGAACTTTGAAGTAGATAACAGGCGATATACTTACGCCCCACACACAGAACAGTGATGACATCTGTCTGGTTTTATACATTTACACTTTTCACAATAGCGTGGTACTGCAAACAAAGGCAGAACTTGATTAAAGAACATCTTCTTACTAATCACAAATGTAAATATTCTAAATATCTTATTATCAAACCACACAGGCAATAATTGATGTATGTACTGTATTGAACAATGAGTAGGTAACAATCCAGAGTTGTTATCAGCTATAACCTTTTTCCAAATCATCATTTACATTTGTTTGTTTTTTTTTTCTCAAAAAAAAAAAAAAAAATATGATCAAATCAAAAGGATGCTTTGTTTACTGTATATATCAATGATTTTTTTCTCTCCTTGTTTTTGACTTGAACACTTTGGTATGAAGAAGAATTTACTTACATCCTGATGATGTTAACTATTGGCAGACTTTGGTATGAAGAAGAATTTACTTACATCCTGATGATGTTAACTATTGGCAGACTTTGGTATGACGAAGAATTTACTTACATCCTGATGATGTTAACTATTGGCAGACTTTGGTATGAAGAAGAATTTACTTACATCCTGATGATGTTAACTATTGGCAGACTTTGGTATGAAGAAGAATTTACTTACATCCTGATGATGTTAACTATTGGCAGACTTTGGTATGACGAAGAATTTACTTACATCCTGATGATGCTAACTATTGGCAGACTTTGGTATGACAAAGAATTTACTTACATCCTGATGATGTTCTGTTAAGTATTGGCAGACTTTGTTAACTATTGGCAGACTTTGGTATGAAGAATTTACTTACATCCTGATGATGTTAACTATTGGCAGACTTTGGTATGAAGAAGAATTTACTTACATCCTGATGATGTTAACTATTGGCAGACTTTGGTATGACGAAGAATTTACTTACATCCTGATGATGCTAACTATTGGCAGACTTTGGTATGACAAAGAATTTACTTACATCCTGATGATGTTAACTATTGGCAGACTTTGGTATGACGAAGAATTTACTTACATCCTGATGATGCTAACTATTGGCAGACTTTGGTATGACAAAGAATTTACTTACATCCTGATGATGTTCTGTTAAGTATTGGCAGACTTTGGTAAGAAGAAGAATTTACTTACATCCTGATGATGTTAACTATTGGCAGACTTTGGTATGGAGAAGAATTTACTTACATCCTGATGATGTTCTGTTAACTATTGGCAGATCCTTAGCAGCGTTCACTAAAATTGCTTTTTGTATGTCTTCATTTGTTTCTCTTGTCAGGCGGTCAGAATCTTGTTTATTTAAGTAAAACTGCAACATAAAATTTCTGTCAACTGAAAACTCTGAACAATTTTGCATAACTAGGGAGATAAACTTAAACATATGTAGGTAAATATAACTTAACAGATAGTTAAACAAATATCTTATTTTTTAGAATATGTTTGAATTAAAAAGAAATATCTTATTTTTTAGAATATGTTTGAATATATTTTTTAAAATGAAATATCTTATTTTTTAGAATATGTTTGAATTAAAAAGAAATATATCACATATAAAAATAAAAAGATTAACAATTGAAAGAACCTGCAGATATGTTGGATTACAAATTATATATATATATATACATCCAAAACATCAGGAAAGTGGTAGCAACAGCTGAGTTGGTTAGAGTGTTGCACTACATAAGTGTGAAGATCTGAGGTGTAGTGTGACACTCCCTTTCCATGATGGTTTGTGTTTCCCAAGAAGCTCAGATACAGACATGGTTGTGTCATCGAGCGAGAGACTTTTACCAAAATTGCCTTTAATGGCAACTGCAGAGAGACCCGGCCTCAAAATGACCCTGGCTGATCACAGGGCAATACACCCAGCAAACCAAATAAAGACTTATCAGGTAAAATTATGCAATCTAATTAATATTTAATAAAACTGAAACGTTATCCTTACAAACACAACAAGATTGAAAACACAACAAGATTGAAACAAGCATTTCTTCAGTCTTACTGATTGTGTTCCTATGCCTAGTTTCAAAATAAATTCGTTCTCTTATCCCAGAGGACAAAGTTTTGCCTACAAATACTTGAAAACATTACAGACCTTCTGATCACATGGCCTGCCTAGTCTAGTACACTGGCTTTATACACACCTGACGTGGGACTTTTCCTGGAGCAGCCATTATTGTGCGTGCATAGGACCACATGAAGACGATCAGCAGGGGATGATAAAGGATTAAGTACACAACTGGAAAAAAGTGTATTATCTGTTAAGTATATTAACTTTTGTACCCGTAATAGCTGTACACAGATGTAACTCGCAAACAACAAGTCACAAATTCCTGACAGTCCTAGCCATGGTCGTAAATTCCTGACAGTCCTAGCCATGGTCGTAAATTCCTGACAGTCCTAGCCATGGTCGTAAATTCCTGACAGTCCTACCCATGGTCGTAAATTCCTGACAGTCCTACCCATGGTCGTAAATTCCTGACAGTCCTACCCATGGTCGTAAATTCCTGACAGTCCTAGCCATGGTCGTAAATTCCTGACAGTCCTAGCCATGGTCGTAAATTCCTGACAGTCCTTGCCATGGTCATAAATTCCTGACAGTCCTAGCCATGGTCGTAAATTCCTGACAGTCCTACCCATGGTCGTAAATTCCTGACAGTCCTAGCCATGGTCAGTTATTTCATATGTTTTGTAAAGAGTGATATAGTGTATCAGCTAAAATATTCAGTTTTGTATTTCCCTGATTATAAATCACTTTAGGATATAAGCCACAGTCATTTTTAGTGACTTTTTAGATTTGATCCACATGTAAGTCGCACTGGAATATCAGTTGTGCCCTTTCTTACGAAGTGGTAACTATTACGTTGACCAAAGTTTGTTGATATAACAAACAACAGAGGGCAATTTTATCAAGATCATAAGTGAAATATCTAATAAAGTATGAAAATGAATTATACACAGATAATCCTTTCTTTTATCTATGTATTTCAAAAAATGCATAAAATAGCAAATATCAAACTTTTTTGGCTTGGGTGCCTTCACAGATTGTCTACAAACAGATATAGGGCCTGACGTTATGTGCAGTTTACTAAACAATCTCCATCAGTGTCTGTATTGTTAAATATTAATATAGATCCTTGTATGCTGACCAAACTTTCGTAGTTCCATATTATTTCTTCTTTTAAGTTATACAAAACCATTCATATCATATACAGGCATGGTGGTTGTTATATAATTTGACCTATAACCCAATGACCTATTGATACCAGGATGCAAAAGGCTATTGTAAACTTCCACTATGGCTTCAAAGTAACCTTGAAAGTCCAGAAAATGTTATTGTGATCATATTAAAAGGTATGATTAATAAAATCCACAAGAATGCTATTTTTATTTCAATCTTCATATCATCCTGTACAAGATTGCAAGTGACAATTCTAGACAATCTGTTTCAGTCACAAACATGTGATGGGCAGGGACTCATAAGGAAAAAAGTTGTGGTTTATAATCCAGAAAAATATGGTATAGAAAATCACAATGTATAGTCAATAATTTGATATCAAACAATATTTGTACATATTCATGTTCTGATTTAAAGTATTTGTTTTTGTGGGATTCTGTATTTCAATGATTACAAGTTCACAAACACTAGCCCTTTCTGGATACTGTCAATATAAACATACTGACCTTTTTCAGCTATGCTGGGAACAGTTACTGCAAAAAATCAAATAACAATATGACTTATATAGCTAATAATCATAAAATATGACTGTACATGTATTTTCACAAAGAATCATCAAAGTCTGACATACATTTTCAGGAGAGGTAAATAAATTCTCACATTCATGACATAAATACCTATTGTATAATTAGTGACAGGTGAATTCTAGGTGATAATGATGATGTAAATCTCCAAAATTTTGACTTGAAACATTACATGATCATTACACTACTGAATCTATGTGCCTTGTTATATGGTAAATTTCATTTACTGGTTTTTTTTTGACACTATACTTTTGCATACTTGATATCTGTTTTAGAACTTTTTTCTGAAGACAAAAGCAACAGTATCTTTAAATCTACCTATATATATATATTAATTGGTTCAATGTATAAACACCAAATCCATAATTAACAAAGCATTTGATAGTGAACACTTGATAAGGACCAGCGTTCCCCATTAATCCTGAATGAGGGAAGAAAAAAAACTAAGATTTGTTCCCCCAGTCTTCAGGGACTCTCATACATGACTATATTTTTAAGGGTAAACTGTGCCCCAGTTTTAAAATACATGGGGTAACACTGAGGAAAATTCAATATTCAACATTTATAAGGTCAATATGTGGTCAGATATTAATGTTCACATATTTATCCAACAAAAATTTCTCCAACACATTATCAGTTATAATCAATTAATACTGACTGGATCATTGTCCACAATAAACAGCAACTTAAAAATATTAAAATTCAATACATTTGAGAGCTGGTACTTATTACATTGTGATGCATTTCTATTATGATACTCTTTTAATTATCTTTGGCTATGATGATGCATATGTAACCCTAGCTGGTAAAGTAATGGGTGTAATATATGGTTTGGCTAGAGAGAACTCAGCAGCTTTATTAGTTGAGTGCAAGACTAGTAGGCCAGGCATCCAACATTTGATTCCATGCAAAAACTTTAAGTAAATAATGACATTTTGATATTTGCTCTGATGTATGGCCTCTGGAATAATTCTTCTAAAATCAGAATTTATTTCCTGGAGGGGCATAGGCATCCCTGGTAAAATACAAGCCTCAATCTACTGCTTGGCTAGAGAAATCTTCTCTTTAGTTTGATTGGTTTAGTGTAAGATGAGAAAGCCAGGGGCCGGGTCTTCGGTTCGCTTCCAAGTAATGACGATGGAATAGATGATAACATCTGTTACACCTATCTTTTTTTTTTAAATTCTTTTTGAGGTACTGAAAGTCATAAGGAAGGTGATTATGGAATTTATAAATGATGTAAAAAAATAGCATAAAGAGCTAAATACTATATTTTACATCTTATGAAGGAAATGTCATTATGGTCATGTGATGATGAACATGTTGGTAAAAGCTGCTGAACTGGATCTAAATATAACATTTTTAAAAAAACACACTTTCAAGACTAAAGTAAGTCGCCCTTTAACGCCATGGAAACAATTCACGAATATAAAACAATAATACCAATAATATTAAATATTCAATATAAACCATCCTATTTCCAAATCATCAAGTTATCATCGATTTTACAGCGAAAATAGACAAAACATCTTGTTCCACAACAAATGTCAAACACCCTTAAGCTCTAAAGGCATTGTCGTATGATAGAAAACGATTTCCCTAATATAATCAAACTTACAAGCACAGAGTTGAACAACGTATGCATAATACGACCATACAACCACAGCAGTTATAAATACGACTGGAAACCATCGGACAACATCACAACACACTTTTAGTGCGTTCGCCATTTCGATGTTTCTCTTCCGGAATCAAGTTTGTGATGTACGTCATCAGTTTTGTTTGTTCTAGTTAAATTGTAATTGGGTCATGTGTACGCTTGTAAGCCAAGGGTTGGAGTAAGGATATTACAAGCGTCAAATAAAAAAAATTTTTTAAAAAAATATTAAAAAATATTTAATGCATAATTCATCATTTCAGTTTATTCCTTTTATTTAAATTTTGTAAATAATTGATAGCGAAATATTTTTAGGTAAATTATATTGTATTATTTTTTAACGGGCACCTTACTCTACTCCCAGGCAACTACGATGTAAACAAGATGGCGGCTGTTGGCAGGTTTGAGGTGTTGAAAACATGATATGGGTTGGCGTGATACAGGTCGTCACTAAAAGTGAAAGCTATTTTACGCTATTTGGTTAACCTGTGAGCTAGTCGGGGATTTGATTACACGTGGATAAGTGATTGGAAAGTGTAACTGGCTTCATTAACAACAAGGCCTGTTTATAAAAAGGAAACACAGTGAAAGGGAAAGCGTGACAGTTGTTTTTTCGGCGTGAGATCATAGAACACCAAAGATGGCTACAAAACTGATGGCATGCGAACCATACAAGAAAAACGCATACTCAGAAGGTAATACTGCTGTTTTCTATCCACTTTCCAGCAGCAAAATTAGGATACAAGACTTTTAACCACTATAATGAAACAAGCAGTGTTATGTTAACAACCCAAGTAGTTAAACTTATCTTTCGTTTATCTGTAACGTGTCAAGTTTCTTTAGCTTGAAGCCTTGCATCTATAAGCATAGCAAGTCGCCCGATACAATAAACCCATTCAACTGGGACACTGAAATATGTTGTTATTGAAAAACACCTTTTATTTAACTTTACATGTATTGATAAAGTGGTTTTATCAATCCATTGTTTGTGCTGTTTGAACTGTTTCTGCTTCAAAAATGCTGTTATGGCTTTCAAATCTATTTCTATTTTTTTTTGCTTTTTTTTTCTTTTTTTATTAATTCTCATGCATATTCATAACTCAAGATATATAAAATAATGACTTTGGGATACTTTTGTTGTGGATTCCTGTTTTCCTTTGGGACGTGTTAAAATTTTGAGAACCCACTGACACATTATACTTTTTAGTAATAAGGATTGTCATAATTTTGGTAATGGCATTCTAGACACTCTTGAAAAAATCCAACAAATATTGGCATGCTTTCACTGATGTATAGGTGTTGGCAAGTGTACATATAGTTTTGGCAAAAATAAGATAAACAATGGATTTTGTGTGTCTGCATCGAGTCTCACATTAAGACATGTATGTATGATAAACTCTCTAGTTTCCATATTTTTATGAAACTATTCTACCCCCCAACTTTTTATTGATAATAGTTTTTATGAATTATTCATGATCAATTAACTTAACTCTAAAACATAAAATAACCACTAAAGATTACTTAAGTTAAGGGCAGAGAGTGAGGTCCAAATGACTGGAAAATATCAGGAATCTTCAAATAACATGATAAGTTATACATGATTTTAACAGTTTTATTCAAAAGACAAGAAAATACTTAGGTAGAGTGCCTGTGATACAATAAATATTATGATTTCATGACATTATGACTTTAACACAATGATTGTGATTTGTGAATCAATCAAATCCAATTATCATTTCATAATAAAATGAGAAATTTAACTTGAATTGAATCAGAATGACTAAGGTTAGCCAGGTATAATTTGATTATTTATAAGTAATTTACTTGACAACTTAAAAACTTGAATTCCTCAACAGAAAAATTACCTCAAGGTATTTAACTTTGTCATATCATAAATAAATATTTGTATACCTGCGTAGCCAATGTAACAAGATGAGACAAATTGTCTTACTATATCATAGATAAATGTACAAAAGATAACAACATGTATTCATACTGAAAAGCATAAACTGAAATACTTGTTATCGTGAAGTCAAAAACATATTATGTGTAATACAAGTTAAAGTGAATTATAATCACCTGAATACTAAAATTATCAAAAATTTGATTTGACCCTTGATGTCAACTTAAGGACTGTGAAGTGTTTTCTGTTGAAATATAACATTTAAGTCTAAACAATACCCGTATTAAATTGACCCACATTTTTATGATTATAATGATTATACATTGTAAACAAATATGTACATATAAGCATATAGACAACTAAACAGTATGTAAAAATGTTTCTTATTTACAACAATACCTCCTAACCATAATTGATATTAAATATCAAAAAGAATTTTGAAAAAAATGACCTGTAATTTTAGGTTTATGTTTGGATTATTTTTAAGCAATATAAATGGTTTATTCTGTAAACAGATATAAATTTCAAATTGACAGAGCATGAAGTATATACCAATTAACACCAAGTCCCATTCAGTAATACATCATTCCTTTACTTTTCTTCATTTTGACAGATAATGCTAATGAAATCATTTTTGGTATAGTTCTACTACTATATATATTTCTGTGAGAGTAAGCCCTTAAAGTATGGTAGTAAGCTAGACCATATAATCATATTGTTGTACATGAAAGTGTAAACCGTTTGATGCTATTTTATTGCCCTGTAATTATAAACATTATGAGCCACTCCCGGCCCCACCTATGAGCCATGCCCCTACCCCCATGCCCCCACCCCCTGACTTTAGCTGAATTAATTACATGATATATTGTTGACTTGTGCTTATTTCTGGATACATACAGTAATTCTTAATTCTTTTCTTGAAATGAAGGAAGAACTTATGATCACTTTAAATTGAAAATGGAAATGATGTGGCAATATTTCAAAAACATGTTATAGTAAATATCCTACTTTAGATCTTCACTGACCATCAATGATTTGGTTGTTGGCTTTGATGGCTATATAAGCCTGGGATGGGTTAGTTTCACAGGAAATGAGTTCACATTT
This sequence comes from Ylistrum balloti, assembly GCF_031769215.1. Taxonomy (NCBI): domain Eukaryota; kingdom Metazoa; phylum Mollusca; class Bivalvia; order Pectinida; family Pectinidae; genus Ylistrum; species Ylistrum balloti. Next base: position 1,637,584 of record NW_026781982.1, on the reverse strand, counting down.
ATTGCTAAATGTATTCACTGAACATTTGATAGCTGATGATAAAAGACCATTTTGGTAATTCTATAATACAAACTTTTCAGTCTCCACCCAGAAGTATGACAGTAAAGTCAAAGTTACAATCTTTGTAGTGAAAGTGTTTTAGCTGTATGTAGTGACTGATGGTATCACAAGATCTAGCAGATACAGAAGATCAGTAAATAGCTACCAAAAATTTTGTAAGTTAGTGGCCATTGGTAGTGTTAATTAGTTTTAACGTTGATTAACCCATCCAGCTTACTTTCAGAATAATAATAAGTCTTTTTGATTTGCCATGACTTCCTGCCCATTTTAAAGTGTTAGCAAGTTTTTTTTTCTCAAAAAGACAAGAATATTTAACCAAACTTTAATATTCACATCTAAGTCATATTTTCATTAGGAATACTGCCTTAGACAAAGCTAATTTAAATATACAGGAAAGCTAGAGTTTGAACTAATCTGAATTTACAGCATATAAACTGCCTTATTTATATAAGATAGATGACTATTTCAACCATCTTCATTTTTGGTTTGATTTGTCCATGAATCAGTTAGTTATCAGAGAAAGAATAGGGAGGGAGGTGGGGGTCTATCCTTTCTTTATTGGATAATAAAAAAACATTATTTAACAACATGAAGCTTTCCTAGGTCGCTTTTCATTGCCTCAGACTTGTAGATTCAATGATGATCACTGGAGACGGTTCACACTGGAAGAATTGGTTGTTACGGACGCTATTGATTGGCAAAATATTATTTCCCAATGTAGCCATCAACACAATGTTAACAGTATAACATCTGGTACATTTGAGAAGGATAAATTATGTATATTGATGGAGTCCATGCCTACTATTTATACTGTATAGTATCTTGATGGAATTTTATTGATCAAATGGAGAGTTCAAAAGTTTGTTGAAATTGTATGTATAGAAAAAGAATAAAGTGCATACAATGTACTTATTTACCAGTCACTTCAATATCATTACAGCCCTAGGTGAAATCTGTCTATGTCTTTACACAAAGTATGCATATTTATATATTTATTGAAAAAACAAGAATCGAGGATAACATTATATATAGGTTACATGAATTTCAGATTATAAAGCTCTGAGTATATGTATTATATTTTTGAATAAGCTGCTAATATAATTCTTGTAGGGTCTGGGTATTATTAAGAAATGATAATATAGTAAATTTTATTTCCTAGATATGGAACTTACTATAGCGTATATAAAGTTTGCATACTTATTGGAGCTTCTGTACTTTCTTAAAAAAAAACAGAATTAAACACCAAGAAAATAAAATGATAGCTTGATTAGTTAAAGCTGCAAAAGGATGCATGCATGTGCATTAATTTTCAAATAACTCAGATAAAGAAAGGGAGATAACTGTAAGATAAATATCACAAGTATTGATAATAATTTGTGTAAGGGGACATGTATCATTAAAATGCTTAAAAAAATTGTAAATTCAATTAGTTCTTTGAAATTTATCTGATTTTATTTGTTCTCATCACTGTTTCTTCTTGATTTCAGGAGTGACCTTTGACATCCCTATTCCGACCCCACCAATGACACAAGACGTAGAATATGACCCAGCTGTTAGTGAGAAAAAGACCCCCAGCAAAGAATGGGAGCTAGATGTTCGTTCTCTTATATCTACAAAGAAATGGCTACAAAATTATGGCCTCCGAAAAAACAAAATTAGTCTCAAACAGATCCTCCCAACCATCGGATTCAAACATAGTGACGGTAAGTTCAACGTTCACCATCAATTGTAAATATTTTCTTTACATGTCATCACTTCTGCTTAGTTCACTTGATTATTGAAGATAAGACGACTATGTTAAACCTAATTTTTGTGTTTATCTCTCAATGAGCCCAACAATATCTCTTGCTGTTTTGCAGAATTGCAGGCATATTCTTTTCATATTTTACTGTCCTTCAGTAAGTCCTCTTTGTAATTTGAGTAAAAATTTGTGCTAATTGGATCCTTCGACTTTTTGCAGTAATATTGCACTTCTGATATTGAAGGACTCTGTTATGTCAGACTGTTTGTGTTGTTATGATCCTAAGTATATATGTAAATAATTTAGATCCAATGGCCAATGATTAAAAGAAAGAAAAAATGTTTTATTTTAAGTAAGTCAGTTTTGTGCAATTTTTGGCGCACGTATTGTGTATTCTGAGCATGCAGGGCCAATTAAGAGGCCTGGAAATTTTGTAATATTTTTACTATCAACTTGTCATTGTAGTAAATAATCCAGGTTGTTTAGTAGTTTTTAGTAAGTGATAAATCATCCAGACATTTATTTATGTCTGTAACACCAATAATTATAATCACAAGCATCAACATTCAATAGATAGCCAAACCAATCTCAGATATCTTTTTGTAACAAAAATAAAAACTTTTCAGGTTTTTTTGTCTATAAATATATACAAAATGTTATATGAAGTGAGTTTAAATTGAAAGCAGATTTTTGTTATGTGTGAATAACTTTTTTTGAATTTTTCTTCATGATTTCTTGGAAATCATGATTCAGTTATTGAAAATGTTGTTGAAAATATTAAGGTACATACCCAACCCCCTGCCCACCAGTATGTTGTAAGGTGGTGTATTTTACATAGACAACACCTTTAAACAGGTGCATATATCTGAGAATATCTAATTTGATTGGTTCAATGATTACAACTTTTTATCTCTGATCAGAAGATCAGATAATATTTAACAGAAACTTAATCCTAGGCCTTCCCGTTCATAGGAAACTGTTCTATTGAACATACAGCATGTCAGTGTAATCAGTAACTCACTGATTAGATGAATAGGTCTTAATCCACATGAAAAATTGATTTAGAATAATGGTGATTTAAACTGCAAGTAAATGGCAAGGTCACGTTCTGAGAATGGCAATTAAATTCATTCCTCCATGTGTGATACTGACTATGTCAATATAGTGTGTATTGGGGTGTTTTAAATTCTGGTGGTAGATCCACGCTTAGCTTGGTTGTGTACATAGTTACAGAGATAATTTTTACAAGCTTTGTCAGCTGTGAAGAAATTTAAAGTGTTTGTGTCTTAATTGTAAATGGTTATAATAAAAAAAAGTATACATTGATTATTTTTGTAGGGACTGATAATTTCAATAAAAACACTGCTGAAAGACTTAATTCATGATATTGTATGAAGTTTTCATATCAAATTTCAAATCTCATCTAAGGTATGATAACCTGGCTTTGAGTGTCTGAAATATACCCGATACACACGGTACATGTACAGACACCTGTATATATTTCCGGCGGCTCGTTATATCCAAGGTGATTACCTCGATCACCTGTCTCTATAACTCCTTATCTACTACCAGATTAATGCCTTGTTATAAAGGTAAATGTATATCTACTCCCAGGACTTTGTCCTAACATAGATATATAGGTATGAACCTGTCTAGATTGTACTACCTGGTCAGGGCCTGTCATTGTTTATTGTTCTCATCAATAAGTTGGTGATATATGAAGACTGGGGGAAAATATATGCTATGCTAGTTTGAATGAAAATACATTTTTCAATAACAGATAATAAAAAACTCATTTATCTAAGTGTTACCATTACATTTCAGTTTAATTTGATGTAAGCTATTCAGTTGATAAAAAAAACAAAAATAACAAAAAAAAAAAAAAAAAAATGAAAAAAATCCCCAAAAGCAAACAAACAAGAAATACTCAGACAAAAGCAAAAAGCAATTCTACTAATGTTGTTCTGCTCAAATCACAACATTGTAAAACCTGTTGATGGGTTATATGTTATATGTTATTATGCTGCCTAATCACATGGATTTTCTTACATACTCCCATATCCTCCAACAGTAAGATGCCTCACCTGCTATTATCCAGGTCAACATGAGTAGTCATTGGAAGTTGCATATTTCTTTGAAATGTATACATTAATTTAGGGAGAGAATATTACAGAAGAAGGCCTTTTTTTAAGGACATTTTGACATTTTATATTTTTGGATAGATTACTCCATACATGTACTTTGTAGAGTTACTTAGTTTTGGAAGTAAACACTTTCTGTGGGATACAAGGCTTGTCTTTCTCAGACAGATCTCATATTTCTGGTAAAGGGAGATAAGTATTTGTTGGCAACAGAAGGTATTGACTGAATGATATTTATTATGGGGCGTAAGTTTCCTATTAACAGTGTGTACATTGACATTCTCTTCTCACATAACTGTTTATATATAAATTATTGTCTTCACAGATTATGACACATCTTTGAAGCGACCAATCAGCTCCAGATACAGCTCAGGATTATTTAGTAAAATATTTAGTCCAAGTGATGGTAAAACATTCAATGTAAGTATCAGTGTGGTGTTGATTTTGTCTTGTTTTTCTATACATAAAATTGCTGTATGATGACAGTTACCAAATAACAACTGTAATAGGTCAGGAGACAAAGTTTGATGTCACTTTCAGTGCTAAGGGCGAGCTACAGACTGTTATGTTTTAGCTTGGAAAAGTGCTCTAGTGGTCAGGACAATTGGAATCTGTATGACTTCAGGAAAATACATGTATATCTGCAAAGACATTAGGCTATAAAAAATCAAGACATGATTTCTAAGCTCAAATCTATTTTAGAAGACAAATGACCATTTTATGAGTTACATCTGATCAAAACATTTGACATCATCTTTAATCTGCTTTTAATGACTTAAAACACATCTGAGATTGTTTAGTCTGTATAGTGTATTTGTTTTGTAGACTGCTCTTAAATGAATTAAGTTGATCATGTCAAAAAGTAAAAAAATTCTAAGTAAGATTTTTAACATCAGTAGAACAAAATAAGTAGATGAATTTGAACTTCTTTAGTTGTTAACCCCCCTGTAATCTATATGCAGGTGACATGTAGTCGTCAGATGCTGAAACAGTTGGAAGGGAGATTACTCCAGGCAATAGCACTCTACAAAAGGAGGTTAGAATGGCTGACAACAGAGAGTCGGCGACTGTTTGGTGTGATTGAAGAAAAGGCGGTGACTATTGTGTTGGATATTCGAAATATGTCTCCCCAACAGTTTGACCAGTACAAGATAGCATTAGAAAGGGTCATATTTGAACAACTCACACAAGTTGCTAAATTTAACCTTATTAGGTAAGTCTAAGCTTTGATAGATTATGATGTTTTAAGAATTTCGAATAATTAAACTTTGTGAAATTTAATGGTAATGCAAAATTTTGTGGCCTGTTTAGTTCACATCATACAGTAAACGTAAACATACATAACTTTTATCATTAAGGGTAAAGAGAATGACATGTGTACATGTAAAAAGAAAGAGAAATTTCAGCAGAAAAATAAGTCAAGGTCAGTTACATTGACAATTTTGATGATAATTATATGGAATATACTTAAGGGACTTTTAACTATTTTTTATTAACTATGGCTATTAAATCAATGTGTTATATTTAATGGATTGGCAGACATTTGTGAAAGCACCTGTCGATGATTCAACACTTAATGATGTTATGTTATATAAAACCTGTTTACAATTTAGTGATACTGTAAATCTGACATATACAAAGACACAAGTCAGTGTGTAAGATCTGTATGTCTATGTTTCAGAGCTGTCGATGATTTGGTTGGATATCAGGAGGAATGTGTTCCTGTGACCTTTGACACGATACAGGGAGCTGTTGATTGGGTGTGGTCTTTGGATCGTCTCCAGTCTGTATCACGATCTGCTGCTTGTGAAGCAGTGCTCAAGGCAATCGCTGACAAAAATGTAGGTCATGCTTTGACTAAACACTGAAGTTACAAAAAAAATGATACCAGTTTTACAAAATTCAAAAATTGAAACTCTCTCATATAAGTGCTTTGTGTGACTGAAAGAATGTCGGCCTAAGTTAAAGACTAATTAAAACAGAAATAAATACTGAAGTAAATGACTACCAGGTATGTTTAAAACTGAAACATATCAACTGGATTTATTTCGAACAACAGACTTTAAAGTTTTGCTCTAGATCTTATTGAATGATGTATAATTGTTTGTTTTCAGAATGAAGCTGTTTACCTCTTCACAGAAGGTACCTCCATAGATACTTGTAAAGAAATCATGAAAGAGAAGGTGAGTTCTACAATAGTTTTACTGATGTAGATAAACAAATAGTGTTTACAATGTATGTACGGTGAGACGTCAGCAATCATGATTTATGTTAGTGCAAATTCTTGATCAGATGATGATGACGACGATGATGATGATAATGATGATGATGCAATCATCACGGAATTTTCATCTATAGTTCTGCAGCGAGGTTTATATAATTTTATAGAAACAGATTCACCGACATCTTCTATGTACTTATATCAGATACTTCAAACATAAAGATACATAATGTATCATTAATGTAAAGTTTAAATTTTATTCTCTTAATCAAGCCTCTCTCTTGTCCAGCCTCCTGACATTGTAATAACTTCTTTCAGGTGATGGCACTGAAGCGTAAGATCCCAGTCCATTGTGTATCATATAACTGTGGAAGTTCTGACACTGTTCGATTTCTTAGAGATTTTGCAGCATGCACAGGTGGCAAGTAAGTATAGAGATTACCCATAATTCCTGTACATCTGAGTTGTTCAAATTTATGATTACACTTTCATGGTCTTGTTTGTTTGTTTATTACTAGCATGGCAACGATCATTCTCATCTGACAAAAAAAGGGGATATCAAATGATCTTTTTGAAAAGTTTTTGTTTTCAAATGATTTCAGTTTGTATTAGATAAAGCATTGCAATCTGTTCATGCATGAAATTTTTATTTATTCTGCTATGGAAATTTTTTTTGTTTTTTTGTTTTTTTTTCCAAAATATAATATATACATGAAATTTTTTACTATCAAACTTCTTCTTTCATTATTTTCAATGTCCTCATTCTGACACCTTTACACACAGGTTTCATGCGTATGCTGTAATCATGGAGATGGATTCCTATGAAGGTGAGCCCCTTAACCCCCGCACCAACAAGGCTAACATCCTACTGAAGAAGAAGACCTATGGAGGCATACCTCCAGGATCTGGTATGAGGGAGGATGTGATCCTTCTGTTTGAGGAGCTAGAGGACGCTAAAAACAACCTCTCACAGATCCAAGCACTTATGGAGGAAGTACCCGAACCAAAGATTCAGATAGGTAGGTTTGTCTTTGTGTATGTCTTTGTCAGACAAGACATGTCTTATGCTTAGTATGATGGTACCAGTATTGGTCAGATTAGACAGGGTGTCAGACAAGACATGTCTTATACTTAGTATGATGGTACCAGTATTGGTCAGATTAGACAGGGTGTCAGATAAGACATGTCTTATACTTAGTATGATGGTAAATGTAGTCTTCCTTACCAGTAACGGTCAGATTAGACAGGGTGTCAGACAAGACATGTCTTATATTTAGTATGATGGTAAATATAGTCTTACCTACCAATAACGGTCAGATTAGACAGGATGTCAGACAAGACATGTCTTATACTTAGTATGATGGTACCAGTAACGGTCAGATTAGACAGGATGTCAGACAAGACATGTCTTATACTTAGTGTGATGGTACCAGTATTGGTCAGATTAGACAGGGTGTCAGAGTAGACATGTCCTATACTTAGTATGATGGTACCAGTAATGGTCAGATTAGACAGGGTGTCAGAGTAGACATGTCCTATACTTAGTATGATGGTACCAGTTACGGTCAGATTAGACAGGATGTCAGAGTAGACCTGTCCTATACTTAGTATGATGGTACCAGTTACGGTCAGATTAGACAGGGTGTCAGAGTAGACATGTCCTATACTTAGTATGATGGTACCAGTTACGGTCAGATTAGTCAGGGTGTCAGAGTAGACATGTCCTATACTTTGTATGATGGTACCAGTAATGGTCAGATTAGACAGGGTGTCAGAGTAGACATGTCCTATACTTAGTATGATGGTACCAGTAACGGTCAGATTAGACAGGGTGTCAGAGTAGACATGTCCTATACTTAGTATGATGGTACCAGTAACGGTCAGATTAGACAGGGTGTCAGAGTAGACCTGTCCTATACTTAGTATGATGGTACCAGTAACGGTCAGATTAGACAGGGTGTCAGAGTAGACATGTCCTATACAGGTAGTTTTCTCTAATTAATTCTATAGAAGATGAAATTATGTGAAATTGAAGGATATATTTGAGAGAGAACTTAATATTGAATGTCTTTTGCAAACACAAAAAAAATAACTATAAATGAAATTATTAGATAAAGATATTCTTCACTTTGGGAATACAAATGTTGTAAATATCAACAAACCATCATCTTTCTACTTTGTCAATATCATCATCATCATTGTAATTAAACAACAACACTATCATTGTTTTGATAACTATCTGTCCACGTGTACACGGGCGTACACACACACACACACATGTAATATAATATCAGGTATGATCAGTCAGATATAAATAATAAAGGTGATTTGGCTTCTGTCCAATTAAGCTGAATTTGATACAGCTGACTGGCTTAGATTGATAAAGCTTTGTCAGCTATTCATGAATTATAAATTTGAAAAAAAAAAAATCAATTTTATCATGTTCTTATTTTTTAATGTAATATTTGTGTTTTCATGTGAATTCTCTGAATATGTCTTCCTTTTGTGAACATTATTATCAAAATTATCAGTGAGATGTTTTTTCATATTAAGCTTACAATGCTTCAAGAATTCAAAGCTTGCAACTTATTATTGAATGAATTCTGCACAAACATAAAGTTACACCCAACTACCTATATGAACAGTGTATTGTATAGACTACTGTAGTTTTCCAGTGGAGTTACTGACAAATCAATTCCAGTTTGACAAAGACTTGTTAATTTACAGTCAGCACTTAACGATGGGACCTCATGTCCGATATAGGTCCCATTGTTTTCTTTGTGATCCTCTCAAACATTTGCAACTGATCTGTGGGATGAAAATGATTTGTTTGTTGTATTCATTGTTTATGACGACGTTGGATTAATAATTGATCTCCCTAATTGTTTTGTTATTTTGTTTATGACTGTGTGATCATGATAATTGTATGTCTGGATATCCCTACCTCTCTTAACCCTGCCTGGTTGCTTGGATTTGTTATTAGACTCTGTGATAGAGAGGACACCAGACTCGGACCCAGAGGAGCAGTATATGAGCTCAAAAGAGTGGCTGAAGAAATTTGGACTGAGTGCTAGACGGCTTGAATTATATGACGTTCTTGCTGGTGTGGCTTTCAAACATATGGATGGTGTCGTGAATTTAAAACAGAAACCTGATCATAATACACAGACAGACGCAGTAAGTATGATATAGGTACAGATGTATACCTGAGACCCAATCATAAAACACAGACAGATGCAGTAAGTATGATATAGGTACAGATGTATACCTGAGACCCAATCATAATACACAGACAGACGCAGTAAGTATGATATAGGTACAGATGTATACCTGAGACCCAATCATAATACACAGACAGACGCAGTAAGTATGATATAGGTACAGATGTATACCTGAGACCCAATCATAATACACAGACAGACGCAGTAAGTATGATATAGGTACAGATGTATACCTGAGACCCAATCATAATACACAGACAGACGCAGTAAGTATGATATAGGTACAGATGTATACCTGAGACCCAATCATAATACACAGACAGATGCAGCAGTAAGTATGATATAGGTACAGATGTATACCTGAGACCCAATCATAATACACAGACAGACGCAGTAAGTATGATATAGGTACAGATGTATACCTGAGACCCAATCATAATACACAGACAGACGCAGTAAGTAAGATATAGGTACAGATGTATACCTGAGACCCAATCATAATACACAGACAGACGCAGTAAGTATGATATAGGTACAGATGTATACCTGAGACCCAATCATAATACACAGACAGACGCAGTAAGTATGATATAGGTACAGATGTATACCTGAGACCCAATCATAATACACAGACAGACGCAGTAAGTATGATATAGGTACAGATGTATACCTGAGACCCAATCATAATACACAGACAGACGCAGTAAGTATGATATAGGTACAGATGTATACCTCAGACCCAATCATAATACACAGACTATGATATAGGTACAGATGTATACCTGAGACAATCATAATACACAGACAGACGCAGTAAGTATGATATAGGTACAGATGTATACCTGAGACCCAATCATAATACACAGACAGACGCAGTAAGTATGATATAGGTACAGATGTATACCTGAGACCCAATCATAATACACAGACAGACGCAGTAAGTATGATATAGGTACAGATGTATATGTATACCTCAGACCCAATCATAATACACAGACAGATGCAGTAAGTATGATATAGGTACAGATGTATACCTGAGACCCAATCATAATACACAGACAGACGCAGTAAGTATGATATAGGTACAGATGTATACCTGAGACCCAATCATAATACACAGACAGATGCAGTAAGTATGATATAGGTACAGATGTATACCTGAGACCCAATCATAATACACAGACAGACGCAGTAAGTATGATATAGGTACAGATGTATACCTGAGACCCAATCATAATACACAGACAGACGCAGTAAGTATGATATAGGTACAGATGTATACCTGAGACCCAATCATAATACACAGACAGACGCAGTAAGTATGATATAGGTACAGATGTATACCTGAGACCCAATCATAATACACAGACAGACGCAGTAAGTATGATATAGGTACAGATGTATACCTGAGACCCAATCATAATACACAGACAGATGCAGTAAGTATGATATAGGTACAGATGTATACCTGAGACCCAATCATAATACACAGATTGATGCTGTAAGTATGATATAGGTACAGATGTATATGTATACCTCAGACCCAATCATAATACACAGACAGACGCAGTAAGTATGATATAGGTACAGATGTATACCTGAGACCCAATCATAATACACAGACAGACGCAGTAAGTATGATATAGGTACAGATGTATACCTGAGACCCAATCATAATACACAGACAGACACAGTAAGTAAGATATAGGTACAGATGTATACCTGAGACCCAATCATAATACACAGACAGACGCAGTAAGTATGATATAGGTACAGATGTATACCTGAGACCCAATCATAATACACAGACAGACGCAGTAAGTATGATATAGGTACAGATGTATACCTGAGACCCAATCATAATACACAGACAGACGCAGTAAGTATGATATAGGTACAGATGTATACCTGAGACCCAATCATAATACACAGACAGACGCAGTAAGTATGATATAGGTACAGATGTATACCTGAGACCCAATCATAATACACAGACTGATGCTGTAAGTATGATATAAGTACAGATGTAGATGTATACCTCAGACCCAATCATAATACACATGACTGATGCTGTAAATGTGAAATTTACTACAGATAAACAGACCAAAGTTGATGAACGCCAAGTACTGCGACAGATTTCCTGTGGTTCGGTGGAAAGACGGAGGAGTGGTTCACGTACAAGTGACACCTGAAATCCATCGTAGCTACGAACAAAGGATGAATGTGGCAATACAGGCCTTCCATCAGAGGTATGTGTCACAGTCAGTGTAATGATCATTTGATTTAAGTGAAGTGAACCTTTGTTTAATTAATTATGTAGTTAAAAATGTAGTTAGCATGTTACATTATCCCTAACAATAGACATAATAATGATCATTATTCAAGTTTATAGCTATTGTCATTGGGCATTTCATTGTTCTCAATTGTTGTAAAGATCAAAATATAAAATTAACACACTTTGACTCTTTGTGACATCTGCGCTGAATTATATTAAACAAGTGCAGTTTCATAGTGTGTTAAGGCTTTGATCCTGTTTGTCTTTCAGGGTGGACTGGCTAAACCAGGGAAGTCGAGCCTTGTTTGGGACAGTAATTGAGGATCAGATCTACATCCTCATTGATACCTCATCCTCAATGTCACCCAGTATACAGTTTGTCAAGGATAAACTCTTCATCCTCATGCAGGTAATCACTCATGCATGTCACAGTTAGTACATGTAGGTCTTAATGTACAATCCTTACAACTACCCTTCAATGAGAAAACCCAATTAATGGCTGATTCATGCATGACACTACATTATCATCAGACAAGTCGTCATGACCATCTGAAACTTATTTAGAAACTTTATGATTATTACCATAAACAGGAAATATTAACCCCCCCCCCCCATCTCCTGTCAATAACTCTCCTTTCTTTAAGCTGACCATACCAAGTCTTCATGCAAACAGTGCTTACAAGGGCCACCTTTTAAGATTTGAAAGGTCAAAATCAAGATCACCATAATGTATTACTATAAGTTCAAACTTGACTTCTGCTAATTAACTTAAGTCTGTTGGTCTAATCAAACTCATTTAATCAGTTTAAGATTTGAATAAAGAACATTAATGTTTATACAATGTTTTACTTTATTTCCAGGAGCAACTTCGACACAAGATGAAGTTTAACCTTGTAGCCTTCAACTCCAAAGCCATAACTTGGCAGAACCGCCTGGTGGAGGTGAACGAACAGAGTCTGAAGGGAGCGTGGAAGTGGATCCAGGGATTAAGCTGTTGGGGGTCAACCAATACCTATGCTGCCCTCCAGTTTGCCATTTCTGACCCTGGTACCCAGGCAATCTACCTGCTAACTGATGGTCGACCTGACCAGGTAAATATATGGTGTGGAATATTTAGAGACAACACATTTTATTCTCCTTCGAGAAATTCTAAGGTCATATACAGCATATTTACCCACGCTGATGAACACTGATGAAATAGATATTTGAAAAAGGATTTGTTTTTGTTTCTTTTTCTGAGTTTTCAAGAAAAAAAGATTAAGATTTTGGGTTTTAAATAACAGTAAAGTGCTTTATGAGAAATTTGTAAAAGTGTTGATATAAGATAGTAGAATCAACAAAATATGAGTTTATATCACATACACACAAAACCCAGCGATTCTAAGGCAACAAAATCTGTTGTCAAAAATACTGAGAAATAATGATAGACTATCAGTACTGGTAATCTGTTTAATGTTGCAGCCTCCCCGGTCCATCATAGCCCAGGTACAGATGCAGCACTGTGTCCCTGTGCACACTATCTCATTTAACTGTAATGACACAGAGGCTAATCAGTTCCTGTGTGACCTTGCTCGTAACACTGGAGGTCGCTACCATTACTTCTCTGAGAAGGGCAAACTTGACCAGGACCAGCCTGCCTCTTGGGAGGTATGTTGTACTGTATTGTTTATTACTGACTTAAAGATGTAGAGTACATGCAGTCCATAGTAACCTTTGTCAGGGCCTGAAGTCAGTTATGTAAAGATAAATCTATTCTTACTTAGCTCCTGAATGTTCTGACACTGAAAATCCAACAACATGCTGTAATACTTCATGAAACCTGCTGGGCTTCTTTCAACTACAAGTCAAAGTGATAAAAAAAATCTTACCATAGACAAACATTTTTGATTTGGAAATAATTGCCCATGTACACCAAACAAAAAACTCATAGCTATTAACCTCAAAATTATACTCAGACATTTTTTTAAAAGAAAAGGAAGATAAGGGTATAAGTTGGAACTGTCAAGATCCCAAGGAGATAGACTTATGATACACTTGTTAATTGAAATTGGATTGAATGACAGGAAAATTACTTCATCAGCCTAAACTGCTAAAGTATAGCAGTGTGTTAAATATTACAATCATAGCTGTACTATAATTATAATGACAGAGTGAAGATATCCGCCTGCTGAAGGAAGAAGCTACTCGAGGAAGAGAAAGTCTTGACAAGGTGGAAGAACTCCGTGATGAGTGTTCCAATCTCTCCTGGAAGAAGGAAGTAGAGTCCCTAAAAAGGTGCTCCAGGTATAGTAATGTTGTAAAACTCAATAAATAATATAATGTACTGTCGTGGAAAAAACTCAGGAAGGATATATTTCTGTTGTATAATCATACATTAGGGAGAAGAGATGTGAAGATGTCACATACTTTGTTATTCTAATCATCTGATTACAAAGCATCGTATTTAACTGTAAATCTAACGATACAGCTACAAAGCCTTATGTTATTTGCTTAATATTTATATATCATTGACTTATTTTTGGAAATTGTGAACGTATCCTGTTGATAAAAAAAAATTTCTCTATATTGTACAGGCCTAATTTTCAGGATTTATTAAACACTTGTGTATTTTATCCATGGATTTGTCTGAAGGAAGCAGTTTTCTTAATCATTATCTTTATATTTCCCCACAGGAATCATGTGAAATCTTCATCAGAGCGTGTATCAGCAGTCCCATCCCTTAACACTAAAGATCTGTATAGAACCTCCACACCTCCGCCCCCGAGACCACTGAGTGCCTCACTGGATTCCCCTCTGATGTCTCCTGCCCCACCCAAACAGTCTCGTGCATCTTCAGCCTACAGGTCTGTCAGCTCATCCCTTGACTTTCAGCGTCCAAAGTCAGCCGTCCCAACAAGTGGATCAAAAACAGAACGTAGTCCTCTTTCAGCAAGTGAGTGTATTTCTATGGTAGTTATAAAGTCATGTGCTTGGTTCTATTGTTCACTTGGTCATAATGTCTTTTAGAGATCGTTCCAGAAGTCATACCAAATGTCATTTTTGGAAAATGTATATAATATTGTGTTGCCATGGTTACATATGTACATGTCATCATTAGTGATAATAGTCACAATAAATATAATCATTTTCACCAAATCCTCTGTATAGTATTGATTGAAGGGAAAGTATTGGGTGTTTTCTTGTCACCAGATTGGGACGAGGGTAAGATTTTATCAGTAAGGTGTAGATGACACCACATGGTGTTATCTTATGGTTAACCATTTAACAAACCTGAAATACTTAAAATGCACTTCGAAGTAGAATTATTTAAGAATTTGTTTTACAACTTCTTTTTTCAAATATTTTAACTTTCCAAAGTTTTAGAATCAGACTAGACTTGAATGAGAAATATTTAAACTATCAGATCTGAAGTTATTAATTTCCACTGAAGTAGCATGATTGGAAACAGTATGGTTTCATTTTTCAAAATGATTTCATATTTTGTATATTTGTAATAATTCATAATCACAAATAAGTTTTTAATTACCTTACATTACTGACTATTTCATTTCCTGTTGCCTGTTCCATTTGATTGATTTTCGATAAAATCTAATAATTTGGTCATCTTTATATTATCCCCATCAATCTGCTGAAAAATACACAAATGAATTGAATACCAAATTATTTTCTGTAAACAATAGTTACAGAACATCAATAACTAAAAACAATAATTTTTTTTTTCTTTAAGAAATTTAGAAATTTTCAGTCTTATTTTAGACTCATTCGATATATAAAAAAAACCTGCTGTTGAGGGAAAAATTCCACAGAATGATTAGAATGAGAAGAACATTCTATCTATCATCTCAGATTTGAGAGCCTTAATGAATAAGTGGAACAGACCTAACTTCATCATTGATTTTTCATCTGACATTCATTTTACAACTTTATGTAATTTCTTAAACAGAATCCAAGGGTAATGGGAAAGTTCGCTCTGATCATAACTCAAAAGGTACCTTGGTTACACCCTAGTTAGTGTACTGCTGAGAACATTGTACTGTTTAGTGTGATGGAGATAAAGCTTCATTTGATTTTTGCATGGCTATGGATAGTACCTATATAATCACATGTAGCAGTATATTTTTTGCATGCAATATTTTTACCTGTACATACCGTATTTATCCTCCAGTAAGCACAGGAGACTAAAATATCATTTTTCATTGAAAATAAAGGTGATTGGCCTATTGTAGAATGATAAATACCGTAACATTTTTTGTAATTCTACTGAACAACAATAGATATGGGTGGTGTGTGGGCTTATTAGCTGACACGGGCTTATTACTGGATAAATACGGTAATTGTTTAACCCTATAATTGTAGTTAAATATCACTTTCATTTAATCAGTGTCATGTCATTGCCTATTACATCCTAAACTAAGATATCAGTATTAATGTTTGACAGGGATTGTTACCACAGTTAAACTGTTAATTTGTGTTTGTCTCCTGATCATCTTTTGAAGTTTACACTATGAGCTCCAGAAGTATACACATATGTAGGTATTTTTGTATAGTCTGCCAACTGAAACTTGTCTGTTTTGACTCCTGGCAATTCTTATTCTCTATTTTATCATGATGTTTGTATCAAAATATTTCTTCTTAAAACTACCATACATACTCACTTGTATATTTCAACATTTTGTATAACCTGACCAACATGATTGATCATATAGGGTGTCATTATAGACAGGTTTCACTGCAGTAAATCTTAGGTAGTTCCAAATATCTTAATCCTATATGATTACCCATCCTGCTAGTCCTACAGATGTATATCTAGTTCTGATAATTAATCAGTAATTAAGATTTTAAGGAAGGAGCTATGGAGTATTTTACAAAATATTTGTGAGAGATTATTTTGGCGGATGATTTGCGGCCTACATCAGAGTATATGATGTAGTGTCATCGTAGATAGAACTGTGTACAACGTTGTATCATTATTATGTATTTGTTTTTTGTGATAACTGATGATTATGTTTTCCTTATATCTCAGTGATATATCAATGTATACTTACAAATATATGTGCTATTGATTGTTTATAATTTGTTGTGGTGTTAATTTCAAGTTTGCTAGAAAGTAGTGTGTTCTCATAAAAAAAATCATGAAGCATAAACAAAATTGTATATATATATAAATACATTATCAGGCTGATTGCCTGGATAAATACTGTTATACTGTTTCTGTCTAATGTCTCATTCTCCAGAGGTTCTAGTTTTTATTCATATCTTATTACAAGGCAGCACTATATTGAGCCTGTCATATGATAATACTGATGCTTTCTTGATAACACTTGGTAAAAATTTGTTTATCTGTGGGTATGGAATAAAACATTTTAAACTCAAAATATGAAATATATACTGTTTAACTGGTAAATTTTGTGATTTGCTTTTTTAAAAAAAAAAAAAAATAAACAATATTTTGACAAATTAAGATTTCGTGATCTGGGTGTAAAAGGACATGTTATACAAAAAAAATCTCATTATTTCATGGAAGAAATTTTTGCAATCAAGTTCAACCTAGTTTTAAAGATTTTTACTGTATCCTGGAAATGTTTGCCCAGGGTCACCCTCACATCAAACAGTTTATTTTTGGTAATTATTAAATTCACCCAGGAATCATAAATATGTAGGGTAGATATATCAAATGTTAACCCACTCAGAAGTTTTCACCCTGTGTAACAAAGGACAAAACAGGCAAATACTAAACAGTGGTAAAACATACTGCTTTTATACCATGTCTCTTCTTAGTTTTTTCCCCCAAAATGTTATCAGAAAAAGATACTTTAATTTGTCAGCTTCATGAATATATTGGTATATAACACGATGCTATTATGTTATATAGCAATTGTTCTCTGGTTGTGTACAGAAAGTAATATAAACAAAAATAAAGGAAGAAGTTGAAAGAAAAAAAAACCCAAAAATTTGGGATGTTGAATAAAGAATATTTTAAGAGACAAAAAGTATGTCATCATCACATCTTTGTTTTTTTGATGAGTGATAATTATGTATTTCTCATTTTCTGTGTAATTAGGTCATACCAGGACTAGTCTACTACGCACTCTGAACAGCACCGGTAACTTCTCCCCCGAGGAATGGCTTCTTCCAGAGACCCGTCAGTTGTTTGAGAAACAGGCAGTACGACAGAAACAGCTTGCAATAGGTAAAGTGATGGGTTTTGACTGGGTATCAGTACTACTGCTTGCAAGCTTGACTTTCTGAAATCGTCTCAGTGAGCTAATTTCATATTTTCTCTTTCAAGAACTTGATTTTGTTAATCTTCTAAACATTATTCTTAAACACTGCTGATAGTTTCTTTCAATTCTGAAGAAATTTTTATATCCTTCTTCAAATCTATTCATCTTGTACGTCAAAAATATTATATGACTGCAGTTTTATTTTGTTTTTTCCCCACATACATATACTTGATTTTATTACCGCTTGGTACATGTAGTAAAAGAGAAACCAAGGTCTTCAGGCATTGAAGAAGGTGTGAAATAAATGTAAAAAAGAAAGATTTAGGGAGGAAGAATGTGTGGAATTTGATCTGAAGAAGGTGTGATATAACTGTAAAAGAAAAGATAGATTTAGGGAGGAAGAATGTGTGGAATTTGATCTTGGATCATGTTGGATATAAGTGAATGTTACAAGGATTTTAGGTCAAGAAATGTTGGCTCTGTTGTATATTTTAACGTCCTTTACATCATTTTTACCTGTATTTCGTTTCTAATTATTCCTTTGTTGTTAGGAAGCATCAACTTTATTTTTCAATTTCAACTACACAAGAAATGTATTCAGCTTTCTTATAATTCTTTTCAAACATGCAAAAAATTGTGTTTTTTCAATATACAAACATACTACAGTAATAAACATCTATACCATACTGGTCAGTGTTTTTCTCACTACACTGCTAGCTATTAGTGGCCATTTTCTGGTCAGTATAATATCAGTACTGGTCAGTTGGATGACTTTGACCATTTGTTTTCAGTGTTACAGCGCTATGATATGTCTCCTTACATCCTGGAAGAATATGGTAGTATACCAAACCATATACTGCTTGTGTCTTACGCTAATGATTTAACTCAGCACAGTGTTAAACATGTATACAGTAGCTATACCACAGCATCTCTATATGATCGTTATCTCAGTCCCTCATGTTATCTAAGGTCACCAATGATATGGCTGGTAATTAATCCAGTAATGTATATAACACAGATCTTAGTCTAACAAGATGTGGACAATTTTGTTTCATGGTAGTTTTATCTTGTGCATTATTTCAATATTCCAAATTTTTTATCAGCATTGTTTAAATGTCTGCCCTGACAAGATTCAATCTCCAGATTCATTATTTAATTCTGTTTGTTTTAGACATGAAAGGTAAAAGTATATACATTGCCCTGATAATACGACAAATTATGTCTTATGACAAGGCTGTTCTGTGCTGAGTTACAAGTTTGTGCTGCTACAGTCGTGATTTGTTTGTTAATACTACAAATTGAATGAAACCTCATTGTCTGATGTGTAATATATGTGAATGGTAGCCTGCTAATATCTGAATGAATTCTGTGTTATTCAAACCCATATATAATATATATAATCCACATTCCTGTTTTGATATTATTTATTTGTTTACCTATTTTATCAAATATTAGATCACATATCTCTAGAGTTTCAACGCGAGAGAGCCAAATATTTTAATAACACAAAAATGAAAAATGTTCTTCACTGATAAGAAATAATGAAAATATTCTCAACTACACTTTTGTAAAAGAATTTTTTGAAATCGAGTAGACTTGTCTAATTTGACCCATGAATATTTTTACTTGTTCTTTATCTGGCTCAAGTAGGAGGGTGTACATTTTGTTCTTATGAAAACTACTTTAAAAAACATAATGTTATATCTAAGGATTTGTTGTGTTTCAAAGTAAAAAACAATAAGTCTTAAAGCACACTAATTATACAGTTATAAAAAATGTCATGATAAACTGGAATGAAATTCTGCATGGCAAGTGTTACAGAAAGCATGGTTAACTGGTTTGAGGTGTTTGATGCATGAAAATGCGAAAATATTAAGCATGTGATAGAATTCAAATTTTGAATAAACTGTTTTAATAATCATCCTTACTAACTACCAATGAATGCAGAAATTCATTGAAATATTGACCAATAAGTACAATAAATGTTTACATTGCTAGTCCATAACCCAAACTGGTGCTGTTACAAAGATATTAGTGGGGAAAGTATGTTTGTAACTATTTGGTGCTGTGACCAGGATTTGTTGGTGCAGTTACTAGGATATGGCAAGAACATACATAACAATTTGGTGCTGTGACCAGGATTTGTTGGTGCCGTTACTAGGATATGGCAAGAACATACATAACAATTTGGTGCTGTGACCAGGATTTGTTGGTGCCGTTACTAGGATATGCAAGAACATACATAACAATTTGGTGCTGTGACCAGGATAACATTGTGATTTAGATTTTATATGTGATCTTACATTGTTGCATGGTTTTTTTATATTTCACCTTGAAATTATATGTATATATGTATGTCTGTATATATGTATGAATTTGATATGAATTAAAACCACATTAGACTAGACCACATACAGGCAGTATCAATGCATGAATGAGCGACACTTGGGTAAACAAATAAAATGTAGACATGTGTTGGACACCCACTGTATACATCACAAAAAACAGCATACATATCTAAGTATTGAGAATGAAAAATATCTTTAAGAAATTTGTGGCGTGAAGGTTATTTGATGTTAAAGATATAAAAAGGAGGCCAATAAGTGACTAAGTCAATGATTTGATTCCCTAATCAGGTTTTAAAAGTCACTGGATTATCTGCCAAACAACCTGAGTTGTCTACAAGATGCCTTCCACTTTTAGACATGCTTCCTGCTACTATTGAAACAAACAACATTGTATTGTTTTGAAATAAGTAATAAAATGGGTTCACATTTTTTTCATTTTAGATTCTTGTAGGAATTCTAATATTTCCTGTTTTTGTTCAAATGTTCTTGTGAACAGTAGTTCCTAACAATTGTTATTTCATGAAATCTAAATTTCTGAATGGACCATCACACACATTGAACCAGTAAAATTATCTATACCTGTACTATACTGCTTCTTCTCTACAGATGAAACCAGAAAGTCTAATAACAGAAGGAGTAAGATTAAGAAAGGCCTGAAGTAAGTGATTTATACCAGTGTCCAGGGTCATTGTAATTCATAATGTTTATACCAGTGTCCAGGGTCATTGTAATTCATAATGTTTACAGGAATGTCCCCAGGGTCATTGTAATTCATAATGTTTATACCAGTGTCCAGGGTCATTGTAATTCATAATGTTTATACCAGTGTCCAGGGTCATTGTAATTCATAATGTTTACAGGAATGTCCCCAGGGTCATTGTAATTCATAATGTTGATAGGAATGTCCCCAGGGTCATTGTAATTCATAATCTTTATAGGAATGTCCCCAGGGTCATTGTAATTCATAATGTTTACAGGAATGTCCCCAGGGTCATTGTAATTCATAATGTTTACAGGAATGTCCCCAGGGTCATTGTAATTCATAATGTTTACAGGAATGTACCCAGGGTCATTGTAATTCATAATGATTACAGGAATGTCCCCAGGGTCATTGTAATTCATAATGTTTACAGGAATGTCCCCAGGGTCATTGTAATTCATAATGTTTATAGGAATGTCCCCAGGGTCATTGTAATTCATAATGTTTATAGGAATGTCCCCAGGGTCATTGTAATTCATAATGTTTACAGGAATGTCCCCAGGGTCATTGTAATTCATAATGTTTATAGGAATGTCCCCAGGGTCATTGTAATTCATAATCTTTATTGGAATGTCCCCAGGGTCATTGTAATTCATAATCTTTATAGGAATGTCCCCAGGGTCATTGTAATTCATAATGTTTATAGGAATGTCCCCAGGGTCATTGTAATTCATAATGTTTACAGGAATGTCCCCAGGGTCATTGTAATTCATAATGTTTATAGGAATGTCCCCAGGGTCATTGTAATTCATAATGTTTATAGGAATGTCCCCAGGGTCATTGTAATTCATAATGTTTATAGGAATGTACCCAGGGTCATTGTAATTCATAATGTTTACAGGAATGTCCCCAGGGTCATTGTAATTCATAATGTTTACAGGAATGTCCCCAGGGTCATTGTAATTCATAATGTTTATAGAAATGTCCCCAGGGTCATTGTAATTCATAATCTTTATAGGAATGTCCCCAGGGTCATTGTAATTCATAATCTTTATAGGAATGTCCCCAGGGTCATTGTAATTCATAATGTTTATAGGAATGTCCCCAGGGTCATTGTAATTCATAATGTTTATAGGAATGTATCCAGGGTCATTGTAATTCATAATGTTTATAGGAATGTACCCAGGGTCATTGTAATTCATAATGTTTATAGGAATGTCCCCAGGGTCATTGTAATTCATAATGTTTATAGGAATGTACCCAGGGTCATTGTAATTCATAATGTTTATAGGAATGTCCCCAGGGTCATTGTAATTCATAATGTTGATAGGAATGTCCCCAGGGTCATTGTAATTCATAATGTTTATAGGAATGTCCCCAGGGTCATTGTAATTCATAATGTTTATAGGAATGTCCCCAGGGTCATTGTAATTCATAATGTTTATAGGAATGTCCCCAGGGTCATTGTAATTCATAATGTTTATAGGAATGTCCCCAGGGTCATTGTAATTCATAATGTTTATAGGAATGTCCCCAGGGTCATTGTAATTCATAATGTTTATAGGAATGTGTCCAGGGTCATTGTAATTCATAATGTTTATAGGAATGTACCCAGGGTCATTGTAATTCATAATGTTTATAGGAATGTCCCCAGGGTCATTGTAATTCATAATGTTTATAGGAATGTACCCAGGGTCATTGTAATTCATAATGTTTATAGGAATGTCCCCAGGGTCATTGTAATTCATAATGTTGATAGGAATGTCCCCAGGGTCATTGTAATTCATAATGTTTATAGGAATGTCCCCAGGGTCATTGTAATTCATAATATTTATAGGAATGTACCCAGGGTCTATACAACACACCTGAATGTGGTGCTAGATCCTTTATTTTTTCCATAGAATAAGAGAAAATCAATATTCTCCAGTTGATAAAATTCCTTAGTGGAATACACTTGTCTGACCATAGGGTTTGAACATCTATTTAATCAGTCTGAGAGTCCACAGTGTTAGTTTCACCAGTGTTTACATATTCTCACATAGATCCATCATTTTGAATCAAATCTGTGACTTTTCAGATTTCTACAAAATGATTTTAGATTTACTGATCTGTTTGTTGGTGAAGCAGAAGACTATTTCCAGTCTAGAACATCTTATTCTTTATTGTGATTTTTGAAAACTTTTTGTGTCATTTTTTCTTTTGATCATATTTTGGCCTCTTTTTCATCAGTTTAATGTTTGACGTCTGTGACGTGTCCATGATTATTTAATGTCACATACGTTATTTTTATCTATACATAAAAAATAAGAAATATTCATGAACACAACATTGATGTCATACCCAGTCAATCTTATTTTTAGAAATAATCAACATTACTTAGATGTAACTCTTTTCCACTTTCTATAATGACTGATGATTTTTTTTATATTAATTAGGCCACATGCAATGTCCTCCAAGATGTGGATTACCAAACATGGGCTGGTGGCCAAAAAGCTTACTATACTGGACGCACTCGCTCCTACCTTCGTCTCACATAGTGCCAAGTATGTACCGATCTTGGACAAACATGTGGTAGCCAAGGTGTTTGATGGGGTAAGTAAGTTGTGAGATTACGGTCTTTACAGAGCGTTCTCTTCTATAAATAAAATGTAGTCTAACCTCGACTCCTCCAACTCGTATAACATAAAGACTTTGTTTAATTCTAAGTATTTCATCATTCCTGGCCAAACATCTAAACTCACTTATATTGAATACCCAATCAATCTTCATACCAAACATTCATACTCACTTAAATTAAATATGTTTATAACTCAACTTTTCCCACTGTCCCTCAGACTTTGAGATAACGAAGTTTGACCGTATATTCAAAACTCATCAGAAATACAGGATGTAAATTTTAGGGATGTTTTGACAGCTGTTAGTGTCCTTGTGATGATACATCTATAGATTTATTCGAACCAAGTGCCCTCAGAACAATAACTTAAAGTTGCTTTACTTTATAGAGAAAGTATTATCAAGATGTATACCCTATCTGGAATACCTCTTCAAATGAGATTTCAAATAATTATATCATTGATTTGTCCTCTTTTTACAGGTATTAAGTATAATTTGCAGGGTTTATTTTAGACATGTGAAGTTAGTCTTTCCTTTCACATTAAATTTGTGGAGCATTATTTTTTCGGTTTGCTGTTGTCAGGTTTTGCCACTAGCACATGTGTCATCTCGCAACAAGCAGAAAATCACGCTGGTCAACCCAATGGCAGTTGACCTGAAGGGCTATGAAGTGAAGGTCCAGTCTGCCATTGACCTCTACAAAAGGTACAACCCAAGTTAGATTATCTGTCTGTATCAACATGTCCTGTGCTTCTACGTCAAATATCTCTTTCATAAAAGGATATTATTTTTAATGGACTCATGTTATGTAACAAAAGCATTTCTTCCTTAAAAAGTACCTTCTACCAGTCAACTTTAAATTGCACTGCAATGCATACATGCCTTGCACTAAAGTTCCATGTCAGCTTCAAATGACCCAGGAATACAAGCATCCTTTATCCAGAAGTGCCTTGAAATTTGTGTTTATTTTCCAGACGGCTGGATAAGTTGGTATGGGGAGCTCTTCCACAGGAAACCAAGGATGAGTAAGTACTTCATTGTATCAACATAGCTGTATAACATCTGACTCTCAACATCGAGAGAGGCTGAAGTCATGTGATAGGGTCAGAGTTTAAACACCTTGTGATATTAGATGATACAGGTGTTTCAATTTAGTGCCAGATGTCAGTTAGTTTAAGTAATTTTTTTTTTAATAATCGTTTCCGAATCCAAGGATGTAAACTGTAATCCAAGATTGAACAATGCTTTTTTTAGCCCACCATCTAATAGATGGTGGGTTATTCAAATTGCCCTGCGTCCGTCCGTCCGTCCGTCCGTCCGTCCGTAAACAATTCTTGTTACCGCTATTTCTGGAAAAGTACTGGATGGATCTTTCTCAAATTTCATATGCAGTTTCCCCTTGGTCCCTAGTTGTGCATTGTACCTTTTTTGGACTGATTCAAATTCAAGATGGCCGACAGGTGGCCATCTTGGATTCTGGAAGTAAAAGTTTGTTACCGCTATTTCTGAAAAAGTACTGGATGGATCTTCCCCAAATTTCATATGCAGTTTCTCCTTGGTCCCTAGTTGTGCATTGTACATTTTTTGGACTGATTAGAATTCAAGATGGCCGACAGGCAGCCATCTTGGATTTTGGAAATAAAAGTTTGTTACCGCTATTTCTTGGAAAGTATTGGATGGATCTTTCTCAAATTTCATATGCAGTTTCCCCTTAGTCCCTAGTTGTGCATTGTACCTTTTTTGGACTGATTCGAATTCAAGATGGCCGACAGGTGGCCATCATGGATTTTGGATGTAAAAGTTTGTTACTGTTATTTCTTGGAAAGTACTGGATAGATCTTTCTCAAATTCCATATGCAGTTTCCCCTTGGTCCCTAGTTGTGCATTGTACCTTTTTTGGACTGATTCGAATTCAAGATGGCCGACAGGTGGCCATCTTGGATTTTGGATGTAAAAGTTTGTTACCGCTATTTCTTGGAAAGTACTGGATGGATCTTTCTCAGATTTCATATGCAGTTTCCCCTAGGTCCCTAGTTGTGCATTGTACCTTTTTTGGACTGATTCGAATTCAAGATGGCCGACAGGTGGCCATCTTGGATTTTGGAAGTAAAAGATTGTTACCGCTATTTCTGAAAAAGTACTGGATGGATCTTCCTCAAATTTCATATGCAGTTTCCCCTTGGTCCCTAGTTGTGCATTGTACCTTTTTTGGACTGATTCGAATTCAAGATGGCCGACAGGTGGCCATCTTGGATTTTGGATGTAAAAGTTTGTTACCGCTATTTCTTGGAGAGTACTGGATGGATCTTTCTCAAATTTCATATGCAGGTTCCCTTTGGTTCCAAGTTGTGCATTATACCTTTTTGGACTGATCCGAAATCAAGATGGCTGACAGGCAGCCATCTTGGATTTTGAGAGTAAAATCTTGTTACTGCTATATCTGAGGAAGTACTGGATGGATCCTTCTGATATTTCAAAGATATTGGTTTCCCTTGGTCTCTAGTTGTGCATTGTACCTTTTTTGGACTGATTTGAAATCAAGGTGGCCCACAGGCAGCCATCTTGGATGTCAACAGTAATACAGCACAAGCATATCATCCATTATCCACCTGTAACTGACTGCTATCTAATAATACTTTGGGATCTTTTTCAAATGATATTTGCTAATAGGTGCTTAATAAAAATATCTTGTGCCATCATTGAGTACATTCAATGAAGACCAGTTCATGAACATTTACAACACCTGTAACAAACAAAAAAAATAAACAAATCTTCAAGAACTGAAAACAGATCCTCAAATGGTGGGCGCCAATATCCCTCTGGGATCTCTTATTTCTTTATAGCAACTATTGATGTTCTGATTGATTCATGGTTCAGTGATTTTACTTATTACATCATGGTTCAGTGATTTTACTTATTACATCATGGTTCAGTGATTTTACTTATTACATCATGGTTCAGTGATTTTACTTATTACATCATGGTTCAGTGATTTTTCTTATTACATCATGGTTCAGTGATTTTACTTATTACATCATGGTTCAGTGATTTTACTTATTCCATCATGGTTCAGTGATTTTACTTATTACATCATGGTTCAGTGATTTTACTTATTCCATCATGGTTCAGTGATTTTTCTTATTACATCATGGTTCAGTGATTTTACTTATTACATCATGGTTCAGTGATTTTACTTATTACATCATGGTTCAGTGATTTTACTTATTACATCATGGTTCAGTGATTTTACTTATTACATCATGGTTCAGTGATTTTACTTATTAGATCATGGTTCAGTGATTTTACTTATTACATCATGGTTCAGTGATTTTACTTATCACATCATTTACTTCTTAAACTGACTATGCTCATCAAGTTTTTCTATGACTCAAACTTCATAATATTAAGTTGTACAGGACACTGAGACAGTGAATAGACAAACAGTTTTATAAAAGAAATTTCAACCATATTACACATGTTGTGAGGGTCTTTTTTGTAATTATTCCTGTTTTGAGAACTGGTAATGAACATTAACGAATTTTGATATGAATCAAAACACTGATAGAAACTGTCAAATCTTGTGATAGTGTGATGTAATAATATTGGGCAAGTACAGTTGTACTATCTTTTTGAGGAATAATATCAATATGTTGAGTCAGTCATAAATTAGCATAACCTGCCTTTAAGTCAAAATGTACTTGGAAAATACTATATCTACGGTTAAGCAGCTTGAAATGATACAAAAATAATTTTACATTTAAATAAGTAATTACTAAATTGAGTTTTTCAAACGTCCAAAGGATTCTGACTATCAATCTGCAATTTTATTTTGTCAAGGTTACAGACTTAAAGCTTTATATATAATGGATAACGGTCTGTGACCAAGACAAATTAAAATCAGAAATAGATAGTAAAACTTTTCTACAGAATGTCTCATTAAGAAAGATGTCAAATTTTTGTTTTTTGTTTTTTATTTTTTCTGACAGGAATATGATTTTCCAGATGAATACAATACAAAACACAGATGTTATAGGATTCTATTTCTGATTTACATAACATATCAATTGGTTAACTACATTGTTAGAACAGAACCAAAACAAATTAACTGTAAATAGACATTATTTTCACAATAACTATTACAGATTGGGATCTGAGGAGCCATTATCATTTGAGAACAACCGTCTGTTGCTAATGAAGGCCATTGATGCTGCTGGATGGCCTATTGAAGAGTCGGACATCTTACTTCTAGAGGAGGAGATTGCCAGGGGTCGAAAATTTCTCAGCCAGTCTGAAGAGCTCCGCAAGAAGTCTGAGTCAAGAAACTCTGACAGCGAGGACGAAGCTCCAGTTTCTAAGAAAAACAGACGGAAACACCGTCATCGCTCGCGCAACAGCAGCAATGAGTCTCGCTCCAGTCGGTCATCATCAAGGTCAAGTTCTAGGTCAAGGTCAACGTCTCGATCAGTGTCAAGGAAAGGATCAGGAGTGATGATATCGGAACAACATTTAGATGTGAACTTAGATGATGAACTTAATGTGTATGATGATAAAGCTAGTGTGGTGTCCAATCTGACCAACAACACCAACCAAGAGTTTGAGGTAAGTCATGCATAATGTAGTGCTGCAGCCCCAACCCTAGAATGTCCAACCCTGTCTGGTCACGCCCCACCCAGCCCATTTACATGTAGCTAGTCTGGTCCCGCCCCTGCATGGCTTTAACATTATATATCTATATAAAACATGGGTGGGAAAGTAGGCATGTCCATCATTGTCTTGTAAGACTGGCTCATGCATGTACAAAATTGCCAAAAATTTAGAAGATGATATTTATAGAAAGCCAAAGCTAGTTTTATTTACCTATAAATACTAGTGCTAGAGATAATAAACACTTATCATGACCAGCATGTGTTTGTGTTCTAGCGCTTTTATCAGAATGACGAGAACAAATATAGAATAATTTGCATGAATGCATAATCAAAATTTGCAGAAGAAATATATATACAACTGCATGGAAAGTTATAGAATGATTTTGATAATTAATTTACAATACGACAGGGTGACTAAACAATGTAATAGAGAGTATGTTATGTTGATGTTGACTGTGACTTGTCACAGAACCTCTAGAGGGATCAAGTTTATCACCAGGAGTTTCAGTAAAGTTGTTCTTTAATTATTGATTCTTAAATTTATTGTTTTTTTGGTAAAACCAAAATCACGACAAATCAGGAGTATGGAAGAAGAAATCAAATCATTAATCAAAATTGTCATTGTTCTAAAACAATATTTTACTACAAGGGTAATAAGCTGTATGATATATGTTGAGGGTGGGAATATTTTCTTTTTAAATCTGTGCAACAAGGATCCACAAAAGAAATCGAGTGTTGGGTATCAAATTTTACTCATCCGTTTATTCAGACACTGATTTGAGTGTACAAATCGTAATTAACATAGCTATTATTTATACAGATACATAAATACTTACAGGGTTTGCTAACTGAAGGGAACAATGCTGTGGTAGTAATGAAATAGAATATGATAGGGTTATAGGTACTATGGTAGTATATAAATTTCCTGAGTTGTCTGCCCATACCCATCTTTAAACTGGCTATAATAATTCAATGTCCTCACGATTACACTGCAGCATCATTATGTATGACTTTCCTTTTGGAGATCTGGCCTAAACTTTTAACGTACATAAGAAAAAATATTGGAACTACAATAGCGTGTTTTTCTAGAGGTATATCCGACATAACTAAATATGTAATCAATTTCATTTTCAAATGGTCTTTTTACAAATACATATACTTTTCTTGCACAGTTACCAAAAACGTTGATGTTTTTGCTCACACAAAAAAGACTTTTGTAGTTTGAAGTATATTTTAGATAAAACAATACAGTATAGATTTTTTGAGGTTTATATTTATTTTTTCAAATTGTTAAATTTCTTAATCAGTTTTGAATGATTAAAATTTTTTATAGTTGGAGAAATAAACAAAATGTATATCTTGAACTGTCAGACTAGACAATGATCACTTTATACAGTGTAACGATGATCAAGAATTTATCAGAGGTCAATCGTACTATTTAATATTTTTGATAAAATTATGTTTTGTGGGTATTAACATACTGACTGCTTCAATTGTGCAGTCCCCAAAATTTCAAGCAAAGTACATTTCTGAATTATATCAAAAATATGAAATCTGAAAAAAACCTGTGAACACGTGCTTATCAGGGATAAACTGTGATAATTAACAGTCACAGTAATGAGATCAAGTATTTAAGAGGTTTCTCATTTTTCTTGGCATCATTGAACCATTTTTTACTGTCCTAATGTATAATAAGGGCATAAACAATTTTTATATACAACAGAATTGACGTTTTAAAAGTTAGTCTGTACAGAGGAAATATTTGTCGCTCAAAAATGAATCTCTGTATTGAACCAAAAGCTATTCCATGTACTATAGTTATTCTTCAGTTGTTTCTGTATCATTGATTGATTGAGATTATTAATTTTCACCTTTGAGTTATGAACATACCTTGCATTGATCTTTAAAATAAATGCTGGCTCTGAGAGCTTTTTATTGGAGATTTGTTTTTTGTATGTAAATGGTTTTAAAGATGTCAAATTTAAAGCAAGACCTTTAGGAAACAAGGTAGACTTTTTTTCCCTTTTCAATTGCCTTCAAAAAAAGACTTAAAAACAGAAATGATATTTTATGCTTAATAATGTTTAGCCATAACCTGACCTCATGTAACAGTAAACATGAATGTTACACATAAGTGTTGGTGGTAATAATATTGTTTTTTGTAGATGTAGTGATATGTTAGAGAAAGTTTAATCATTTCTTTAAAGCTGTTAACAAAATAAGACATACATGTTTTTTTCTTGTTTGTTTTTTTTTTTTATTTTTGTGTACTTTTCAAAGTGTGATTTCCAACCTCATCATTTTCTTTTGTTATAGATATTATATATATATATATATATATATAGTCTGTTAGTTGTTAAATTTGCTCATATTTTATGCTTAAGATAATACTAATTAGGAGTTAAATTTGCTCATATTTTATGCTTAAGATAATACTAATTAGGAGTTAAATTTGCTCATATTTTATTCTTTAAATGAAGACCTGTCATATTTACACTTATGTGATAATTGTCATCTGTCCTGTATCAACAAACCCATCCGTTACCATAGTAACTAGTCATGTTCACCAATCAGTATTACTATCAACGTAACCAGAGTAATGGGCTGTCCTCACGTTAAACTTCTAAACCATTTTATTTTTCTATATTTTATCAGCTATCGATATTTGCTTGTGTTATCTGTGCTTATGTACACTCCTATTATTTTTTGTATTCCTATTCTCTGTTTACGCTTTTTTATGCATGTTTAATGCTTCGTGTCAAACCTCATAGTTTTTATGTTCTTTATGCATTTTCCTTACTGGTAGAAAATGTGCCAACCTTTCTGTTAATGTTCATGCTTTTTGTATGCTTGGCCGATGTATTTATGTTTGTGCTTTATGTAAATATACTTTATAAAAATGGATTAAATGTAACAGAATCTGCATGTTTTAGGATCAGAAATGTTTCCATGTTTGCCAGCAATAAAGGCTAACCCAAATTTTACCATCCCCTTTTCTCTGGGTGAAGTGACTTATTGGAGATAAACTGAATCTGCCCACGTACTAGTTACTCTAATGTATGAGGTGAGAAACCTTGATAGCTCTCACTACGACTCTCATGCAGAGACATGTAAAAACATTAATCATGTTAACATACCGCTGTCTTCTTTTTGTTGAAAAATACCTATACAATGAGCAATTTGAAAACTCCAAAAATGCAATCCTAAAAACTGGCCTGCATAATATAGTTGTTTTAACATGTCCTGTTATCACTGTAGTGTTATCTCTTCAACATTTTTATATCTTTGTACAACTGTTGATATTGTACCATCAAGAAAATTTTGAAGATTTCTTAGGGGAAAAAATCCACAAAAATATATTTTGTGTCATATTATGGATAATGTAGGGAATTGACGTTATTTTCTGTTTAGAGAAAGTTCTTGAAAGATTCAGGGACACCAGACTATCACGATTCTTAGTTAATCTAGATTTAATGATAGTAGCTTGCTCATTAGATATTCATGTAAAAATCAAATGTAAAGAAACACCAGTATGCATGTTGTATACTGTTGTAAGAAAACATAGAGTTTATATATGTTGTAAAGGATTTATTTTTTAGTTCTTTAAAATTCATATCATGCACCTTGTTGTGTAAAAGGTGTTGTTGAGTAGATGGAATAATTCACTTTTGTAGCAGCAGTATTAAAGGAAAAACAGATTTCAAAGAAAAAGTATATTTAATGCTGGCCTATATAATAGTTCTAGTTTGCAATCCTAGTAGGAAGTGGGACTGGATTTATCTTTTTTTGTTTATTTTTCATTTTGTAATCATTACTTTTATTGACCTATTTCACAGAATTAGCTAGGAGTGTTTTCCCTAAGGAAACGGTTTTTTGTCTTTATAATTTATAAAATCTGAAAGAAAAATCATTATTCTTTGATTTAGAACTTTCTGTAGTGGAATAAAAAAAAACTCAATATTTTTGTAGAATGTTTGGTAAAAAAATATTGATTTGAATATTTTCATGAGTGTACAGAAATGTACCTAAAGGAATATGACGTATGGGTTTTTGTGTTTATGTTAGAAGTGAAAGGTGATGAGAGGTGCTAGCAATCAAGAATCATAAAATCTACTTGATTATGTAACAAAAAAAATGTTTTTAAACATTTCATTTTCAAATACCATATACATCAAATTGTACAGAACATGTTTCTCAGATCTACACTGTACTAATTGTAAATGGTATGTTATACAAGTACATTTCATCATGAGAACCCAGTATTGCAGTCCTGGGAGTCATTATTGGATTATGTACAAATTTCTATCGTTTTATGAGAAGAGGTTTTTACCTGTAACTACAGGCAGTAGAAGATTTTAGGGGCTAATATTGATACATCATAGAATCTGTTTTCTGGATACGTTTACAATGTATAAGGTTTTGTGAAGCTTGCTTAAGTGTGTAACCAGAATGTTAGCTCTTCTGTTGTCACAAAACAGAAGTTTTATTTGAATAAAGTAGATTTAAATGGGCTTTTATCATTGGTTATAGTTACACAAATATAATTCTAAATATCCGTCGTACAAACATGTACACATTTGATTATTCATAATATCTTGTTTGACCTTATCATCTTAAAACCTTTCATCATTACAGGTATCATCTGACTTATTATCATTATAAAATAAGCTATCAAACATGTTGTCAGATAAAACGAAACTGTACAATTTCAGAATAGAATCGGTAAAATCTATCAATATATCAGTACCCAGACTTATCAATATACCAGTACCCAGACCTATCAATATATCAGTACCCGGACCTATAAATATATCAGTACACAGACCTATCAGTACCCAGACCTATCAATATATCAATATCAATATATCAGTACCCAGACCTATCAATATATCAGTACCCAGACCTATCAATATATCAGTACCCAGACTTATCAATATATCAGTACCCAGGCCTATCAGTACCGAGACCTATCAATATATCAGTACCCAGACCTATCAATATATCAGTACACAGACCTATCAATATATCAGTACCCAGACCTATCAATATATCAGTATATCAGTACCCAGACCTATCAATATATCAGTACCCAGACCTATCAATATATCAGTACCCAGACCTATCAATATATCAGTACACAGACCTATCAGTATATCAGTACACAGACTTATCAGTACCTGGACCTATCAATATATCAGTACCCAGACCTATCAGTATATCAGTACCCAGACCTATCAGTACCCAGACCTATCAATATATCAGTACCCAGACCTATCAATATATCAGTACCCAGACCTATCAATATATCAGTACACAGACCTATCAATATATCAGTACCCAGACCTATCAATATATCAGTACCCAGACCTATCAATATATCAGTACCCAGACCTATCAATATATCAGTACCCAGACCTATCAATATATCAGTACCCAGACCTATCAGTATATCAGTACCCAGACCTATCAATATATCAGTACCCAGACCTATCAATAAATCAGTACCCAGACCTATCAATATATCAGTACCC
This sequence comes from Ylistrum balloti, assembly GCF_031769215.1. Taxonomy (NCBI): domain Eukaryota; kingdom Metazoa; phylum Mollusca; class Bivalvia; order Pectinida; family Pectinidae; genus Ylistrum; species Ylistrum balloti. The sequence continues at coordinate 1,603,863 of NW_026781982.1, read as the reverse complement.
AGACCTATCAATATATCAGTACCCAGACCTATCAATATATCAGTACCCAGACCTATCAATATATCAATATCAATATATCAGTACCCAGACCTATATCAATATATCAGTACCCACATCAACCTATCAATATATCATTACCCAGACCTATCAATATATCAGTACCCAGACCTATCAATATATCAGTACCCAGACCTATCAATATATCAGTACCCAGACCTATCAATATATCAGTACCCAGACCTATCAATATATCAGTACCCAGACCTATCAGTACCCAGACCTATCAATATATCAGTACCCAGACCTATCAATATATCAGTACCCAGACCTATCAATATATCAGTACACAGACCTATCAATATATCAGTACCCAGACCTATCAATATATCAGTACCCAGACCTATCAATATATCAGTACCAGACCTATCAATATATCAGTACAGATATCATATCAGTACCCAGACCTATCAATATATCAGTACCCAGACCTATCAATATATCAGACCTACAGTACCCACTATCAATATATCAGTACCCAGACCTATCAATATATCAGTACCCAGACCTATCAATATATCAGTACCCAGACCTATCAATATATCAGTACCCAGACCTATCAATATATCAGTACCCAGACCTATCAATATATCAGTACCCAGACCTATCAATATATCAGTACCCAGACCTATCAGTACCCAGACCTATCAATATATCAGTACACAGACCTATCAATATATCAGAGTACACACTCCTATCAATAGATCAGTACCCAGACCTATCAATATATCAGTACCCAGACCTATCAATATATACCCAGTATATCAATATATCAGTACCCAGACCTATCAATATATCAGTACCCAGACCTATCAATATATCAGTACCCAGACCTATCAATATATCAGTACCCAGACATATCAATATATCAGTACACAGACCTATCAATATATCAGTACCCAGACCTATCAATATATCAGTACCCAGACCTATCAATATATCAGTACCCAGACCTATCAATATATCAGTACCCAGTACCCAGACCTATCAATATATCAGTACCCAGACCTATCAATATATCAGTACCCAGACCTATCAATATATCAGTACACAGACCTATCAGTATATCAGTACCCAGACCTATCAATATATCAGTACCCAGACCTATCAATATATCAGTATCCAGACCTATCAATATATCAGTACACAGACCTATCAGTATATCAGTACCCAGACCTATTAGTACCCAGACCTATCAATATATCAGTACCCAGACCTATCAATATATCAGTACCCAGACCTATCAATATATCAGTACCCAGACCTATCAATATATCAGTACCCAGACCTATCAGTATATCAGTACCCAGACCTATCAATATATCAGTACCCAGACCTATCAATATATCAGTACCCAGACCTATCAATATATCGGTACCCAGACCTATCAATATATCAGTACCTGGACCTATCAATATATCAGTACCCAGACCTATCAGTACCCAGACCTATCAATATATCAATATCAATATATCAGTACCCAGACCTATCAATATATCAATATCAATATATCAGTACCCAGACCTATCAATATATCAGTACCCAGACCTATCAATATATCAGTACCCAGACCTATATATCAGTACAGACCTATCAGACCTATCAATATATCAGTACCCAGACCTATCAATATATCTGTACCCAGACCTATCAATATATCATTACCTGGACCTATCAATATATCAGTACCCAGACCTATCAGTATATCAGACCTATCAATATATCAGTACCAGACCTATCAATATATCAGTACCCAGACCTATCAATATATCAGTACCCAGACCTATCAATATATCAGTAGACCTATCAATATATCCAGACCTATCAATATATCAGTACCAGACCTATCAATATATCAGTATCACAGACCTATCACAGACCTATCAATATATCAGTACCCAGACCTATCAATATATACCCAGACCTATCAGTACACAGACCTATCAATATATCAGTACCCAGACCTATCAATATATCAGTACCCAGACCTATCAATATATCAGTACACAGACCTATCAATATATCAGTACCCAGACCTATCAATATATCAGTACCCAGACCTATCAATATATCAGTACCCAGACCTATCAATATATCAGTACACAGACCTATCAGTACCCAGACCTATCAATATATCAGTACCCAGACCTATCAATATATCAGTACCCAGACCTATCAATATATCAGTACACAGACCTATCAATATATCAGTACACAGACCTATCAATATATCAGTACACAGACCTATCAGTACCCAGACCTATCAATATATCAGTACACAGACCTATCAATATATCAGTACACAGACCTATCAATATATCAGTACCCAGACCTATCAATATATCAGTACACAGACCTATCAATATATCAGTACCCAGACCTATCAATATATCAGTACCCAGACCTATCAATATATCAGTACCCAGACCTATCAATATATCAGTACCCAGACCTATCAATATATCAGTACCCAGACCTATCAATATATCAGTACCCAGACCTATCAATATATCAGTACCCAGACCTATCAATATATCAGTACCCAGACCTATCAATATATCAGTACCCAGACCTATCAATATATCAGTACCCAGACCTATCAATATATCAGTACCCAGACCTATCAATATATCAGTACCCAGACCTATCAGTATATCAGTACCCAGACCTATCAATATATCAGTACCCAGACCTATCAGTATATCAGTACCTAGACCTGAGACCATTCATATTGAGGTTCTGAAAAGGTCAGTGGATTGATCTTGATGATAAAGTTATTGGGTATTTCCTTAACAAAAATAATACAGAAAGATTTCACCAAGGATATCACAGCTTAAACAAGAACATCAAAGAAGATGTAGTTAAATCTTTTAAAATGACCATCATTTGCAAAAACAATTAAACTGAAATTTCATCACCATACTTCAGTGTAGAGACCTAATATAATACAGCATACGAATAACTTAACTGAGGACATTAATTATATGTAAAAAGAAGGAAGAAAAATATCAGGACTATTCCCCGACTCGGACCTTGAAAAGTTGACTCGTCAGGTACCCATTTTGATTGTTATACTTACCATAACATTATTGTACTTTAGATTTTAAATTTCCCTTAAAGGGTTGGTCCGCCATCCTATTTATAATGCAATCCGTATACATTTATCTAACTAGAAGCTAGAACGATTGTAAAATATAGGAGGGTAATATTTTTTAAAATGTCAACATAACAAAGAAAGCCTGGAAAATAAAGGGATGTATCAGTTAGCCAAACTGCGTGCCCCCTCTAACAGGCACTCTGGATCCGCGCCTCGTGACAGCCATAAAAATCCAATTATTTTCGTCAATCTTCCATTTTTGAAATACTTCAGAGTTTTTTTTTTTAAAGGAAATCATGATATCAGGAGCAAGCCTTCAAAACAGCAACATGTAAAGCAGGCGTGTTACTATCTGGAAATGGAATATTAAATCAGGCAGTCGAACTTATCATTTGTTATACACTTTAATGGGAAGCTACCCTTGTTTTCGTTGAAGTGAAATATCAAGTGATGTAAGTCTGTCGTGACCTCGATACCCTCGTATGTTGGGTATATACGATGGGCATGGTTTTCTCTTTTAAATTCCAGTTCTTTCCGTGGTCTTTGTGACCTGTTTTAATTAACACTTTAATTAAATCAGTCTCCAATAAAAATAAAAATAAAAAACAAGTTAGAAATATCTGTTTAAACAAATCTATGGAACAATCATATTTTTATAGACAGAAGTAAGCAAGAAGTTAGAAAATATGATTACCAAAATGTTCTTTTACCACAACCAGTAAGAAAATAATGTGTGACGTATCGATACTACACAGCTATCTTCATCAGGCAATTGACAGGTGTGGAGCTTACAATGTATTTGCAGAGTATTGGTAGAACGTAGTATGACGAGATGGTGATAAGATTATATTGAAATCAAGCCGATTTGATCTTCCGTTCGTAAATTAGTTCATGGTAGCGAGATATATGTAATACTATGCCTTATATAGGGAGTCGTCCGCTGAAAGGCCGTAATAGTGGACGTAAACCAGTTAAATATCAAAATATCTATATATGAAGTGGAAAAGGGCGGCGTAAAGTTGTGAGGGTTCATCTAGATGAATTTTTTTACATTAAAACGGTACGACAGATACCAACAACATACTCATTTGTAGTCTCTTGTTACATAATGCTAGATCACGGACTTCGACATAAGTAATTAAATAATATCTTTACTTCCATCGTGTTGTATCAATAACCAGTTGACATCAAGATTTCCGTCACATGAAAAATATTCCCATTGTATCGAAAAGACCATCCAATTTCCATCTATACTCAAGTTTGCAAAATAAAGAAGTTCTCATTCTGAAAAAAAACTCTGCTTTTGTACATCCATTGGTTAGGTAGTACTGGTGTGTTTCTCGGGATCTTTTCACGTCTTATCGGGCGCAAAATCGATTTCTTAAGGTAAACAGTTTGTATTTTAATCAAAACAAAAAAATATCAATCTGAACACATTTCTCTGTCACAGCGTACCGTAAACTGCAGAGATTTAGAAATAAAAGACACTATCTTGTGGTGGAAGGGAAATAACTCGTATAACATACGATGTGGTTGTTATGGCGACGGGTAAACAGGTGTTCGTGTACCTGTTAAACGATATCGCACAACGTTATTTTTATCGACCAGGAAAAGCCTTGCCTGTAATTAACAAAGTATAACACAGCCATATCTCAAAAGATCCCAACGTAGTGTCCGAAAATCAATAAAGTATTGAAATCTTATCTCAGTTTTTCCTGCATCTGTGAATGTGGACAAAACCTTGTAGGACACGCACCTGCATGGTAACAGGTGCGTTCAGATTTTGATCACATTTCATCGAAGGTAATTCTAAAGATATTATTTTTTATTTGTATAGACTTGGCAGTTTTTCGTTTTAATTCTAGGTTTGTAGGTTTAAATTTTCGTTCAATGCGTTCTAGTCCGTTTTGCATGAATAGTTGTTTGATCTCTGTGTCCCTAAAGCTATAGAGATTTTAATGAGTATGCAAATACAAACAAGTCTCGTGCTGCTCTCGTTATAATAACGACATGGCGTTTTGACGTGTGTTTATTCGTAAAATTGTTGCCGAGGAAGTCAACATAAAGCAGGACAGTAAAACGGATAACTGAATTCGACAGGGAGGAATATAGGGGAAATAATTTGATCAGTGGATACGGCCTGTGTTTAGTCGGTTACAGGATATAAACATTGGTGACAGACATGTCTCTTACCACACATCCGGACGTCAACGTGAAATGGCGAGTGGATAAATACCCCGATACCCGTGGCTACGTCATCCAAACCAAATACTACCGGGGCGATATAGATACAGTACGTTGGTCAAATTTACAGGTGTAAGATTGGGAGTTACAGACGGCGTCGGGGGGAGCAAGATATGGGTGATGGTGTAACCTCTATGTACAGGTTTGGGAAGAGCGGGGGTCTCTTTTTCATTATCAAACTGGTAAATTTTGCGTGTAAATCTGTATACATGTACAATACACATAAATTACTAATAGAGAAGGTTGAGTCAGCTGTAGGTTTACAATAAATGTAGACAGAGAAGTTTTAGTGAGTAAGGAGAGACAGTTCTAAAGGTAAGTATTAAATAGTGAACTATATTAAGTAATCTACATTTAATATATGTCAATATCAATTTTATACATTTGTATATGACTAACACATGTATAAAGTTCAGTATAACATATACATATATATTTAATTTGTGTTTGCTTTACAGCAGTAAGATACCATTTAATACAATTATTTGTCAGGCCATAGATATATCCAGAACTGACAGTGTGGACTCGTCTTCTCACCAAGCTGAAATGCACTAGTAGTGTACAGATTTTAGACTAGCAGTTCTCAAGATAATAATTACTAGTATTGGTGCGCTGTATATCTAGAGTGAACAAAAGTGATGGAACTGTATTCCCTGATGTACAGGTGATGGGAGCACATTAAATACCTGTGGTATTTACCTGACTTTAAGCTCATACCTGTATAGTATTCTGCTGTACTCTCAAAGTCTTATTTGTCATCCTCGTAAACTAGGGAGATAGAGGCATAGTCTGCATTCATTATTAATCCTACTGAACGTAGGATTTGATACCAGTTCTCCTTGTATATTTTGTCAGGGTCTGGGTGATGTAATACATCATCGTACAGACGGCATTCCATACAGCAGGATGGACAGCGGTCAGCGGGGCAACCAGTACAGGCCGCTAAAGGTTCTCAATACACAGATTGTTAAGAAGGTGTTGGATACACTGAAGGGACATCATGTTATAGCTCGTGATGATGCTGATGGTCACTACTACCCAGGTAAGATCGGAATTCTCAAGTCTACTGTCACCTCACATTGACAGGTATCACAATAGTGGCATTTTCATATCAAAGAAATCTGATTGGTTTAGTGAAATTGAAATATGAATTAATTCAGCTTTCAATATCCTTCACCAGTTTTGCTGTAACAGAGCTTGATCATTTAATTCTTTCCCATATTTCCTTCCAGTTCCATTTATCTTTCATTAAGGAGACAGATTTTTTTTAAAATTTTGTAAATCAGTTCCTGTTTTGCTTAGATTTTTTTTTTTTCTTTATGAGTTGTGAGTGGAAATTGGGAAATTTCATGTCAGGTTCTAGTTAGGATTATCAGAAACACAATGTCAGACAAAATGTTCATTATTTATTCATTACTGGTGATGGTGAGATAGTGTAACAGGTATAAATCTTCAGTCTAACAAGTTTACCTGTACAATCAATACCGGAGAGGTTCTGCGGCAATCATGATGGGTATACATTAATGATAACAGGAGGTGCAGGTCTCCTCTAATTACATCTAATGACAGGTCATCATGTATTGTCACTAGGGCCAAATTGCAGGTGATTACCTCGTAGTGCTAATTACAGGTGAATCACAGGTAAACACTTCTCAAGTACCTAGTTAATTAAATTCTACTATGGCATCAGATTTTTCTTTTATATAATACACTCCTAGTACAGTTTATCATCATGTCATATTCCAGGATCTTGATGATGTTCTATACGTGAGATTGACCTATGTATATAGATATATTCTGGGTTTTATTTTCATCAATGTCCTGTTAAATAGTGTTAATCATTGGTTCTGATACATTTTACATCTTGTTGCTAAGTTGTTTATCAATGAATGTACATATGCCCCTTTCAGTAATTTAAGGATGTATGGTACAGCTGATCTTTCTTTAGTGCCTTCGTTCCAAAGAGTTCCACACTTACACATTTAAAATTGTGTATCAGTAACCAATCACAATCCAAACCTAAATTAAATATACATCAAAAAGCCGATACATTTTCTATAATCTTCTATATCTGTAATCTGTCATCATCCTCTTTCTGACAACTCATAAATTCCTGTCAACACTTGCCTTTAGCTTTAGATCTTTCGATCCGTTGGCATGAAAATACACAAGATGGTAACCATGTACTAAAATCAATTTAGCTACACTCTATTTAACACCATCTATCAGCAATGGTTTAGCAAAGCTATGGGCAGTCCAGTGTTTCTCCGATTGTAGCCAACTTGTTATAGAGCACTTGGAGAGAGAGGCTATAGCCACGGCCCCTGTAAAATGCGAGCCCAGTCTGTGGAAGCAGTATGTTGATGGCGTGTTGGAAAAAGAAAATGTCGGAGAACATTTAGAGGATTTACTGGGCCATGGTATTGCAGCAGCCATGAAACCTCACAAGGCTCTCTGAAATACCCGAGTCCATCCTCATAATAAAACACTCAAAGAGAGTGTCACAGAATGTGTATACAAAATGCATGAACTGTGATGCATCATATATCAAAGAAACAGGCAGGAGATTCAGGTTTTGACCCAATGAACATCAGAAAGACGTGAAATACCAAGAAGCAAAAAAAACATTAAGTAGATCAGAGCGAAAACATTTTCAGTCCCTGATCAATAAATCTGCACTTACAGATAATTCCACACAGCAAAATTATATCATTGACTTGGAAAATTCCAAAATAGTCAACAGGGAGAACAACCATTTCAGGCAGTCAGTTGAGAAAGCCATCTGGATATGCTGCAGTGGGCCACTACTATACAGGGATGATGGGGACCACTTTCCCACATCTATGACCAAGTGTTAAACAATTACCATCTTTTTGTGCATTTCTGTCGATTCCTTACCATCTCTTACACTATGTACATCAGTGCTAGTTTGCTCCACACTGGTCATTTGTCTGATAAAGATGACTGTGTTATCATCGAAATGTCACACTCTAACCTTCTACTGTTCCACTTTTACCCAAACATAGTTTGTCATTTGTTTAACTGGAAGGTAACTATCTATCATTATAAATGTTAATTTTACCTATCAGTATTGACCAATGGTCAGTAGCCAATATCTTCACTATTTTTATTAATTGCTCTAATAGCAATAGTCATTAGCTTTCAAACCTGTTTACTTTTTGAAGCCTTTTTTCAGGTGCTTGATTTGAAACTTTAATACATTCACTGTTTATGAATAACGGATTGGCCAAAGACACCAGTCACATTTAAGGTGGTCTTTGGTAATTTTTTCCATCAAGTTTAAAGTTCTATCTGATCTAACTATTTTCTGTGTTTTTCAACAGGAGTGGTGCTCAAGTGTCCAGATGCCAGACATGCTCTGGTGAAATTTGCAAACAAGGAAGAAAAGCTGATACCAACTCGAATGGTGATAGCAAGTAGTGGGGCCATATCTAGACCTATCCTTAGGGTAAGTACTGGGGCCATATCTAGACCTATCCTTAGGGTAAGTACTGGGGCCATATCTAGACCTATCCTTAGGGTAAGTACTGGGGCCATATCTAGACCTATCCTTAGGGTAAGTACTTGGGCAAGTTATGGGGCCATACCTAGACATAACCTTAGGGTAAGTACTGGGGCCATATCTAGACCTATCCTTAGGGTAAGTACTGGGGCCATATCTAGACCTATCCTTAGGGTAAGTACTGGGGCCATATCTAGACCCATCCTTAGGGTAAGTACTGGGGCCATACCTAGACATAACCTTAGGGTAAGTACTGGGGCCATACCTAGACCTATCCTTAGGGTAAGTACTGGGGCCATACCTAGACATAACCTTAGGGTAAGTACTGGGGCCATATCTAGACCCATCCTTAGGGTAAGTACTTGGGCCATACCTAGACCTATCCTTAGGGTAAGTACTGGGGCCATATCTAGACCTATCCTTAGGGTAAGTACTTGGGCCATACCTAGACATAACCTTAGGGTAAGTTCTGGGGCCATACCCAGACATATCCTTAGGGTAAGTACTTGGGCCATACCTAGACCTAACCTTAGGGTGAGTACTGGGGGCATACCTAGACATAACCTTAGGGTAAATACTGGGGCCATACCCAGACCTAACCATAGGGTAAGTACTGGGGCCATACCTAGACATAACCTTAGGGTAAGTACTGGGGCCATATCTAGACCAATCCTTAGGGTAAGTACTGGGGCCATATCTAGACCTATCCTTAGGGTAAGTACTTGGGCCATACCTAGACATAACCTTAGGGTAAGTTCTGGGGCCATACCCAGACATAACCTTAGGGTAAGTACTGGGGTCATACAAAGGCCTAACCTTAGGGTGAGTACTGGGGCCATACCAAGACCTATCCTTAGGGTGAGTACTGGGGCCATACCAAGACATAACCTGAGGGTAAGTACTGGGGCCATACCAAGACTTAACCTTAGGGTGAGTACTGGGGCCATACCTAGACATATCCTTAGGGTGAGTACTGGGGCCATACCTAGACATAACCTTAGGGTGAGTACTGGGGCCATACCTAGACATAACCTGAGGATAAGTACTGGGGCCATACCAAGACCTAACCTTAGGGTGAGTACTGGGGCCATACCTAGACATAACCTGAGGGTAAGTACTGGGGCCATACCTAGACATAACCTGAGGGTAAGTACTGGGGCCATACCTAGACATAACCTGAGGATAAGTACTGGGGCCATACCAAGACCTATCCTTAGGGTAAGTACTGGGGCCATACCTAGACATAACCTGAGGGTTAGTACTGGGGCCATACCAAGACCTAACCTTAGGATAAGTACTGTGGCCCACTACTAAGACAATGTCCAGGCATAGCCTTGGAGTACCTTTGTTAGACACAAATCTCACCTTATAAATTTGACCACTACACATGTAGCAGACATTCTCCTTTATCAAACATTTTTGTTCTTTTGCTTATTTCATTGAGCTACATATATTTATATACAATGTATTCAATGATCTGACACCATTATTTGTACAGGCTGGTGACTATGTGTTGGTACGGGTCCTGTTGGACAAAGCAGGGGGTGAGTGTTATGTACCTGGTATTGTACAGGTGCCCCCAGCCAGGAATGAAGCCCAGGCCAAGTTCTACACTGTACTCATGTATAATGGCCAACAGGTGAGTAAAATTCTCAAGAAGAGGGAGTAAGTGATGGACGTTTCCTGATAAATATTTAAATCATTTTCAAATCTAGATAACCGAAGGGAGATAACAACCTTGTCAGCGATGTCAAGGGGAGACAACTTTTAGGGGAGATATATGTAACATGTTTGTAATTTCTGTGAAATAGAAACTGTTCTTGCTATCAAGGGGTATAATCAACTTATGAAATTAAACAAAATAACCTATTTTTAAGTATTCTGTGTGATTGTTTCAAACAAAAATGTTTCTGACAGGCGACCACTTTGAGAAAACACCTTATGAAGATCAGCAAATCAAGGTTTGAGTTTGCTATCAAATACATTGCAGAAGTTCAGAACCAGGACAGAAAGAGGTAAGTATCAAAGACTTTTAATTTTATAAGAAAGAGTTGATTTAAAGTAAGAAAATCAACACACTCAAAGGTATAGATACAGGACAAACGTCACACACTCAAAGGTATAGATACAGGACAAACGTCACACACTCAAAGGTATAGATACAGGACAAATGTCACACACTCAAAGGTATAGATACAGGACAAATGTCACACACTCAAAGGTATAGATACAGGACAAATGTCACACACTCAAAGGTATAGATACAGGACAAACGTCACACACTCAAAGGTATAGATACAGGACAAATGTCACACACTCAAAGGTATAGATACAGGACAAATGTCACACACTCAAAGGTATAGATACAGGACAAATGTCACACACTCAAAGGTATAGATACAGGACAAACGTCACACACTCAAAGGTATAGATACAGGACAAACGTCACACACTCAAAGGTATAGATACAGGACAAACGTCACACACTCAAAGGTATAGATACAGGACAAACGTCACACACTCAAAGGTATAGATACACACTCAAAGGTATACAGGACAAACGTCACACACTCAAAGGTATAGATACAGGACAAACGTCACACACTCAAAGGTATAGATACAGGACAAACGTCACACACTCAAAGGTATAGATACAGGACAAACGTCACACACTCAAAGGTATAGATACAGGACAAACGTCACACACTCAAACTAACAGGATTATTTACAGCAAAAGAAGTATTTATTTATAAAATATTTTTATATTTTGAGTTTAAGTATATTTGGGAAAAAAATCAACATTTACAATTAGAAAATAAGTAGGTAAAACTATTAAAAGTTTGTAAAATTAATTGATCATTGTTTATTTCAGAATAGAAGAAAAGGTTTATGTGACTCCGAGACGAGAGAAAGAAGACAGAAGTAGTCGCAAACGACACAGGTATTGCATTAACCATATTGTATTTTTCTTACGATATGTTGAGAACTGGTCACTCCACAGAAGGCGAAAGAATATCTGCAGGGTGTTATGTTTCAAAAGTCAGAGAGTCGGAGTCCTGCTATATAAAGTTATTTTCTATATCTGACATTTTTCATTTCATATTTTAGATAGATATATGTTGTTTTTGATAGTTTGGTGTGAACATTATGAAAGAACACATATCTATATAATAATTTTGATGTGTAATACAGTCAATAGATTTCTTTTAATTTTTCTTGAAAAGAAAGAAACTGATATCCCTTTTACAAATGAGTTATTATTCATCTTTTTCATGTTTTCAGAAATAAAGGTAAAGAAAACAGAAGAAAAGAAAGATCTGCATCCAGCTCCAAAAGTAGGTCACCCACACCTGACAAGAAAGAGTATCTAGCTGCTGACAGACCTACAAACCCAACTCCGGATAGTTATCGTCACCAGGTCAAGCAGGACCTTCTCACTCCTCAATCTCAATTGTCCGCGGCAAGCTCCCCAGTTTTCAGTCAAAAAAATACATCAAGATCAAATTCAAGGTCACCACCAAGGCGAAGGTCGAGGTCACCATCTTATTCACGCTCCAGGTCACGCTCAAGCTCACGCTCAAGGTCACGTTCAAAGTCCAGGTCACCTTCACCTGTCAGGTCTCGGTCACCTACTCCAATTAAGGATAGGTCTAGGTCACGATCGAAGTCAAGGTCAAGGTCAAGGTCAAGATCCAGTTCCAGTTCAAGTTCAAGTTCAAGTTCAAGTTCTGAGTCTTCAATAAAACAAACAGAGATGCAGAGGTCAAGATCAAAGTCACCAGATTCAATACACCGCAAGAGAAGCAAAGAACGGCTGCGAAAAAAATCACAGAAACTGAAGGCTCTTAAAAAGCAATTACAAGATCAACAAAAGGCCCACGCAGAACAGCAGGAGGTCAGTAGACAGTATACTTAATTTGTTACTATTTTTAGGATAATATTGTGAGTGTCGAATGTCTGAGAGTGCATCATTATTGGCAAGGCTCATTTGCTCCAGTAAGGAATCAGTGATAATGGCACTGTTATTTGAGAAGTGAATAATTGTTTTAATGTATTGTGATGTAACAGGATTAACCTGTTGCTTTCCACCATCCATAATATCATTATAGAATTGTTTCTATCTGGAAATCAACCTCTGATCAGTGCGGTATTTATAAAACCAGCATGAAATTTGATTTTAATATTCAATTGTTTTCTTGCACACTAACAAATATTTTCAATTTGATAGGAAATTCATAAACAATCAAAGATGCTGAAAAAATTGAAGAAAAAGCTGAAAAAGTCTAAGAAAAATGGAACAGTTCAAGGCCCCTACTCCACAAAATCACAGGTGAATTGATGTTCCTTGTATCATGACTGTAGTCTACAGGTGAATTGATGTTCCTTGTATCATGACTGTGTAGTCTACAGGTGAATTGATGTTCCTCGTATCATGACTGTGTGTAGTCTACAGGTGAATTGATGTTCCTTGTATCATGATTATGTAGTCTACAGGTGAATTGATGTTCCTTGTATCATGACTGTGTAGTCTACAGGTGAATTGATGTTCCTTGTATCATGACTGTGTGTAGTCTACAGGTGAATTGATGTTCCTTGTATCATGACTGTGTATAGTCTACAGGTGAATGGATGTTCCTTGTATCATGACTGTGTGTAGTCTACAGGTGAATTGATGTTCCTTGTATAATGACTGTGTAGTCTACAGGTGAATTGATGTTCCTTTGTAGTCTACAGGTGAATTGATGCTCCTTGTATCATGACTGTGTGTAGTCTACAGGTGAATTGATGTTCCTTGTATCATGACTGTGTATAGTCTACAGGTGAATTGATGTTCCTTGTATCATGACTGTGTGTAGTCTACAGGTGAATTGATGTTCCTTGTATCATGACTGTGTGTAGTCTACAGGTGAATTGATGTTCCTTGTATCATGACTGTGTGTAGTCTACAGGTGAATTGATGTTCCTTGTATCATGACTGTGTATAGTCTACAGGTGAATTGATGTTCCTTGTATCATGACTGTGTGTAGTCTACAGGTGAGTTGATGTTCCTTGTATCATGACTGTGTGTAGTCTACAGGTGAATTGATGTTCCTTGTATCATGACTGTGTGTAGTCTACAGGTGAATGGATGTTCCTTGTATCATGACTGTGTATAGTCTACAGGTGAATTGATGTTCCTTGTATCATGACTGTGTAGTCTACAGGTGAATGTATGTTCCTTGTATCATGACTGTGTGTAGTCTACAGGTGAATTGATGTTCCTTGTATCATGACTGTGTAGTCTACAGGTGAATTGATGTTCCTTGTATCATGACTGTGTATATTCTACAGGTGAATTGATGTTCCTTGTATCATGACTGTGTGTAGTCTACAGGTGAATTGATGTTCCTTGTATCATGACTGTGTATAGTCTACAGGTGAATTGATGTTCCTTGTATCATGACTGTGTGTAGTCTACAGGTGAATTGATGTTCCTTGTATCATGACTGTGTAGTCTACAGGTGAATTGATGTTCCTTGTATCATGACTGTGTATAGTCTACAGGTGAATTGATGTTCCTTGTATCATGACTGTGTAGTCTACAGGTGAATTGATGTTCCTTGTATCATGACTGTGTGTAGTCTACAGGTGAATTGATGTTCCTTGTATCATGACTGTGTAGTCTACAGGTGAATGGATGTTCCTTGTATCATGACTGTGTGTAGTCTACAGGTGAATTGATGTTCCTTGTATCATGACTGTGTGTAGTCTACAGGTGAATTGATGTTCCTTGTATCATGACTGTGTATAGTCTACAGGTGAATTGATGTTCCTTGTATCATGACTGTGTGTAGTCTACAGGTGAATTGATGTTCCTTGTATCATGACTGTGTGTAGTCTACAGGTGAATTGATGTTCCTTGTATCATGACTGTGTGTAGTCTACAGGTGAATTGATGTTCATTGTATCATGACTGTGTAGTCTACAGGTGAATTGATGTTCCTTGTATCATGACTGTGTGTAGTCTACAGGTGAATTGATGTTCCTTGTATCATGACTGTGTAGTCTACAGGTGAATGGATGTTCCTTGTATCATGACTGTGTGTAGTCTACAGGTGAATTGATGTTCCTTGTATCATGACTGTGTGTAGTCTACAGGTGAATTGATGTTCCTTTTTTTCTGAATTAACGTTCTGTACCTTTTAATCTGTAATCTGCCCAGTTTTATTAAGAAATAAACAGTATTACTTTTTCTCCAGGTCATCGAAGTGGAACGAAGCGAGGATTTTGATTCTGATGATGAAAAGAAGTCAAGTAACACAGGTAGATTATCTTTTGAATTATTTTTGAAGTAAATAATCTGAAGATAAATTTTAAGATTGGAGTGATCTTTATACCTGGCACATTTACATGGAATAATGTTATTGTAAAATACATGTATCTACAGCAAAACCCCTTTTTCTATTGTTTGTTTGCTGGATTTATCAGCCTGTAAATCGCCATAGTGGGATCTACTTGAAGTAATTGGTGGTTACATTACTGAACAACATACAGGAGGCACGTTACATGCCATAGGACAATTAAGGTAAATTGTCTGTCCCATGGACACAGCTACCTCAGCACAGACCTGTTTCTCAGCTTCCTGAGAAATACAAACAGCTAGGGGAAAGCAGCATCAAACTACACAACTCTGAACTTCACCTGGGGTTTCTGTACATAGGTCAACATTCGTACCAACTGAGCTTTCGTAGCCCGTTTTTTAATATATCCAGATGATAGTATCTCTGTATAAGTGCCCTATTTAAGTAAAGTATTAAGTAGGTCATTTGACTGAAATATTATTTCTAAAACCAAAATTTTAAAACATTTTAACTTAGACATAGCTGTTAATCTCTCACCTGTATTCCAGGTAAGGTCAAGGTGAAGTCTGGGCTGCTGGAACTGAGGAAATCTCTCCCGGTGTTGAGGGAAGGAGAGGAGGTTCTTGCTCGCTGGTCGGACGAAGGCTGGTATTTCAGAGGTAAGATTTGTACATCAATCTCCTACAGTTTGGTATATCACATCATAGAAATATTGAAAATGTTTTGGGAGTTGAACACCATTCAGAAGAGAGACACTCGAGTTCCTATTTTCTGATGTTTTACATTAATGATCTAAGAGATTCTTTTCTAATTTGTACTTTCAAAACTTCACCTGATTTATCCAACACAAAGAACATATTCAGGTTTATTGTTTTAGGGTTTTTACTTTAATTGTCACAAATAAAATTTTTGACACGGCTTTCCAAACCCACGTAAAATTAGACATAGAATTGTAAAGTGTAATGAACTAAATTTAAATAGCCTTACTCATCTGTTTGCCTTTCTAAGACTTCTCAGTGTTGTTAAGGGACTTGTCAGTGATGCTAAGGGACTTGTCAGTGTTGCTAAGGGACTTGTCAGTGTTGCTAAGGGACTTGTCAGTGTTGCTAAGGGCCGAAATTGTTGGCAATCCACATAACACCTTGTGCCAAAACAAAAGAGTTCAATATTCAAGGATTTGTATCATACATATTTAAAATTGAAAAGATTTTAATAAAAAAAAGATGAAGAGAAATAACAGGTGTGTATTAATTACAGGTATAGTCCAGCAGGACTGTGGAGACCTAAGCTACATCATTGAGGACAGTACGCGGATGTGTGAGAAGATCTGGAGAGAGGATATCATTACAGATTACGATGACGCCAATCAGATCATACAGGTAAATAAAGGCTACCTCACCATAATATCTGATGATATAGATTCTGTATCGTTATGTTTATCTGACACCATACAAGTTCAGTTTAGAAATCTTCTTCTTCAGCTCTGTATATACAAAATCTTCACACCATACACATTGTGACACTGTTCTGTAATTTTATCCCCCTAGCCTAAGGATGCTGTGGTAGCTCTCCACCCCAACTACAATTTCAGCTACGCCCCAGGCATCGTCCTTGAGGTGTATCAAGATTTACATATGAAAATTCGATTTTACGATGGTGAGGAGTCAACCCTGCCACGCGAGGAGATCTATAAACTCACAAATGAAAAGTTTGAGCATGACGTGAACTATATCATCGAATGTGAGACTAGATGGGTTGGACAGGCGGTGGTCGGGCGCAATGACGAGAACGGAACATATCATTTTGGTGAGTATCTTTCTTTCATATCAAAACAGTCTATCAGATACATTGGGAATATCAGCAAATACATTGAAAAAATTAGTACTGCACTACGTAATTAATTTGAAGATGTG
This sequence comes from Ylistrum balloti, assembly GCF_031769215.1. Taxonomy (NCBI): domain Eukaryota; kingdom Metazoa; phylum Mollusca; class Bivalvia; order Pectinida; family Pectinidae; genus Ylistrum; species Ylistrum balloti. The sequence continues at coordinate 1,586,687 of NW_026781982.1, read as the reverse complement.
AAAAAATTGCACTGTTGAGTTTTGGTGTATGGATTAAATTCTAGAATTTTGATATTCTACCAGTCCTCATGTTTGAATGAGTTTTTGGCACATCTTCTGAAATCTTATATTTTATGTGTAAGGTAGAGTGTTTAATAAGAAAATTGTAAAGAAATCTGGCCCCATAAATACAGAAAGGAAATGATTAGTACAATGTACTAAGTAACATACTTACCGGTATGTATTTTATTTCGTGGTGTAGAAGAAAAGTTTGTATTATTCTCCACAGCATCTGTGAAGGAGCGTGTAGGTAATGGCCGTGAGTACAATTTGGAGTGGTGTGATGGTACGCTCTCACGTCAGAAATCCATCAATATATTCGGAACGTTCACCAAACATCATCCTCTGGCAGTTGGTGATCATGTGTTGGCAATGGTGGACAATCACCAACATGTTTACCTCCCTGGCTGGGTCGCAGGTATCGTTGGCGACAAAGTCAACGTCAAATTCTGCAACGGTGTCATGTAAGTAAATCAGGGGGTTCTGATGATTTAATTAAAAATTTTCATTATCATATGATATAAGATATTCAGTCAAGTGGATATTTTTTTTTCTAATTTTCATAATCAGACCCTAGCAGATATTTCACTCTGTACAAAGTACCTACCAAACAATATTAACGAAAATAGATTTCCTACATCATTTAGATTGGACAACTTTGAAAATAATCATTATTGATAAAACACTATCTGTTTATTGATAATTTCGATATTTTCTGTTAAGTGGATGCTCATCTGTACATGATTGAATTTAATTTGCAGACAAAACGTAGAGGATGTTCTTCAATGTTTCTGGTTAAGTAGTCGTTACTATGACTACGCTAAGGAATACTACCTACAGCGTAACCCTGACATCCCATTACCACCACAATGAGATGTAAAGGATTGAGAAATATAAGGACAGACATAGGGTTTAGCTTCGCCATATTACCAAAAACACTTTTTTGTACATATACTGTGATAGATAGATCCACCACTGAAAATTAGAGAGAAAAAGTCTATAAGCATTCCTTTATATCTATATGATATCTGAAATACTTACGTTCCTTGCCAGATGTAAGGACTATGAAGAATATATAAACATGGTTTGCTTTACGCCTAGCAATATAGTTTAATTCTATGTATGTACCTCACAGACCTTATCCTTGGCAAGCTTTTAGTAAGGTCTGCATTGTAATAAATATATTGTATGTCTTACTTGTATACATTTTTATAAAAAAATTTTACAAAGGATATCATTTACAGAGATATGTGTGTGAATCAAACATAATAACTGTGATAACATTTCAACAACCTGGATTTTCTGTGTGGTACACCAGGGACTTCATTTTGCTTTTTATTCGTAAGAGAATCCATACGTAGCCTTATAATGATTCTATGTAAGATAGACTTTGCTTGCAAATACAAAAGTATTATGTAAAAAGATTTGTGCTTTATTAATAGTAATATTTACTATGTATGTAAGTATTTGTAGCAGTATCAGATATTTATAGCTGATTTAATTATCAATTTTAGAGAGATAAATGAACAAGTTACATTTGAAACTCTTTATTAATTAATTAATCAATTAAATATCAGTTAAGTTACTTGTGTATTACATTTAGAAAGATGTAAATTTGATTTAATATTATAGATTTTTTTTGGAAATGATTATCAATAGATATATTAAACATATTTTATTAGATAAGTGTGATTTAATCTATTATTCAGATCTTGTTTTTACCAGACAACAGTATAATGACTTTTTATGCTAGTTTGTAGATCAGTGATATTGCAACTGAAAGCTTGTTGATTCAAGCTGACCATTATTTGCAAGGACTTTGGAAAGGACGGTCAGTCTCTGTCGACATCATGAAATCTAAATGTGATTTGTTTAGTTGCTGAAAATGTTTGAAGTGTCACGTTCCGTAGGTGGGTCGTTAATTATATCAGGTACAACAAATTTAGACGTATTATTGATAAATAGAAATGAAATTTTCATAAATTGTTAAAATCATGATGATATTTTGCAGAAATTATGAGAAAATAAAAATTTTGGCACAGTATTAAGAGATAACTACAAAATATTCATTTGTGTATGAAATCATTGATTCACATGTACAGTGAAGAATATTTTATAAATGTTAGTGAATATTGTAATACTATAATAAATTATTGTTGCTATTGTTCTGTTATGTCAATCAACTTTCAACGATTCTATTTTTATACAAGTACGTGGTACATATTTTCCTATTCTACTAATCTTTGTATGTGAATTTTACTTGAATATGACTAAAATGAATGTGTGATAAAGATCCGAGGTTGTGTGTAAATTACGTAGGTGTATTTTATGTCTGCTTGTGAAGTGTGGTGATGGAACTTTTCTCAGTAAATTTCATCAAAATCATTCTCTTAATTTTAATAATAATCAGTCAAGATTTATTTTCTCAATTTCACAGCTGAATAAAATTTAACACATTTAATGATAAGTATTTAAATTTCATTTTAGTGGTAGTATCATCTTTGTTCTTTTCAAACAAAATTGAAAACACAAAATAAATAAAACCATGTTAGATATAGATTTAACTTATTCCTAAATATTGACACAAAGTGCTACACCAGGAGAACTCTAACTACTGATGCTGAGAATTGTATGATAATCTATTTAAGTCTAAGAAAGCTCTTTACAAGTGCAAATCTTCAAAATAATTAGGTATGTCGTTTAGAATTTCATAAATCTTGTGTGTGGCTGCTGTAATCAAGTGGTCAAGGCGTCTGACTGCCTTTATCACTAGCTGTCCACTTCTGTGTTGTGAGTTTGAGACCTACATCGGGCGGTCACCAGGTTTTGGCCACAGATGGAATAGTTTTTCTCCAGGAACTCCAATTTCCTCCTCCACCCATACCTTGAATGTCCTTCAATCACCCTGACTGATAATAGGACGTAGAGCAATAATAAATTCTCCTTAAACTTGTACGACATGAAAATAGAAATTGTGTTTATTATGTAACTGATATTGACTTTTAATCAGTATCTTAAAATGCTAGATTTGTTACGTCACTTTGTAATTAGAACTGATGGATACTAGACATGAGAGTGTGTCATGATTCAAGTTGAAACACTGGGAACAGTTATTATCGTGCATCATTTTTAAAACTTTTTGTTCACTAAAATTTCTGTATTGTTACTTCCAATATTTTTCAGTTTTATGCATCAAACATAAACAAATTATTTTTTTTATTTGGCAGTATTACCTTTTAAGAATGAAATATAAACCATATATAAAAATTAGATTAATTCTATGGGAGTATATCTTGACAATAAGTTATAAAGCCAGGTTAATGACTTTAACATACCTGACTTGTTTGATTCTTGAAATACTGATATTGAAATCATATATTTCTGAAAACTGCCAGCTTTTACATGTCATCCATATATTTGTAAAGTTCTGAATCTCTTCAACATGGATTTTTTTCCAAATTTCAAACATATTGTCTCTCCATTATTGTGGCTTATTAGTAACTATTGTATCATATCAATTGAGCTAATAATCATCACAATTAGGAACTTTGTATCATTTTTTTATTATAATTTGCTTAAATATTATCAATAACATTATTTCTAACAGGGTTTAATCTGTTTAAGATTTCAATTTTTGAAAAAAAAATCAGAATAAAAAATCAGCATTGATTGATATGTTTGATAATGTCTGTGTTTAACCTTTGAGGTACAGATAAATAAGGTTATATGAAAAACTCCAGTGTGTAATTAAGTGGAATTAAACATGGTGCAGTCCGACCACCTTCACATAGCTACCTTTGTTAAGAATAGCTTTATACTTGTTTAAGAAAGTCCTAAAGCATTTTTTATTAAAAAAATAAAGAAATATTTGTCACGATATTTGTAATCTCCCCAGATTTATTAGTGATATGAAACATATTCGGGTCCCAGCATTTTTAAAACACAACACCAATAGGTTTGTCACTGTTGTTTTCACATTTTGAACCATTAAAAACTCCTATGGGTTTAAGGTCTTTACAAAACTCTGTAAGTTAAAAGACCAGGAATCTTGGGTATTGGGCATAAAGAACCATTTGATAGATGTTTGTTTCTTTATAAACATTGATAATGGTGGCATGCTAGTTAGTTATACATCTTTATTAGCAATTTTATTTAACAGGCTCATTTTTAAAGACGTCAGTATTCTGAACAAAAAGGGGAGGTAAGCAGTAGACATGGGGAAAACAACACTAAAATATGTATCAATTTTTTTTTTTTAAATCTAAAAATAGAAATAAAAAAAAACATGCAGAGTTTAAAGATAATGTGGAGTGTCCAGATATGAAATTGTCACAAGCTTTGTTCAGTTTTTGGCTTAAAGATTATTTTGAAATATCACAAATGAATCAATATCCTAAATTTCTTATTCATCTCTTGGAAGAGATGCTTTTGAATATCACAGCTATGGGTTTAATGAGCATCAAACATTTCCTGAGTGAAACTTTCTACTAAATCTAAGTTAGAAATGGGAACTATAGAACATCATTTATAATTTTAAATAAATTTTAAAAAATCACCCTAGGGTGACATCTCATTTTACATACTTCTCTATATATAACATAACTTATTTAAATCTAAGGTGAAAAGATTAGCGAAGTACATATTAGAATAATTAATGGGTTTCACTAGTTTTTACTGTAGTTGTAAAGCTGATTTATGATACAATAGACTTCAGGCCCAAGCTGTTCCAAGCTAGGCAACCTTTTACTAATGGTTAGTGAGAAAACTAATTTATTGCCACAAAAAAACAGAATTCTGAAGAAATATTCATATTCAAAAATATCATTCTGACCTTTCTCAACAAATCTTAAGCTGACTGATAAAGATTGTTCCCAATTTTTTGTAATAATTTGTATTTGAAATTTTTACTAACCACTGGTTAGTTAGTTTTAACCAAGTTTTCAGCAACTTGGGCCTGATTGTTTACAGTGTATGTCTCTTGTTTCTGTATCTACTGCTGCTGCTTGTTAACTAAAAAATAAAATATTGTCCTTTACTGGAAACAATATATTCTTAGTTATATATCAATATTCCACAAAAGTTGATCATTTTAAAAATGGATCATCTGATGCTGAAAATGTTGTGAAATCTTGATTGGTAAGTGAATAAAGACACAAGAGAATATACATATTTTGTTATAAGTACCTGTCAGGAAGCAAAGTGATCTCAGGTACTCGCAAAACATTTCCGACAGCTGATGGAAAGAGGATGAAGATATTGGTCAGTGGCATGCTGGAATGAAGTGTTATTTTTGTTGACATAAATGACCTTGACCCACTTTCTTTGTCACAGGAATCTGATATGTTTCAAGGAATCAAGTCCCATTTAGTCCACAAATGCTAGAAAGTATCACTGTATTTAATCTCGCTAAAACAAATGACATTAACTTAATTCAAATTTGTATTTGAGTAAGTTAAAGCATTTACAATAAGCTATTTCTCTCAGGAAACATTTAATTAGGTCAAGGTCATGTATTTCAAAAAGAAAACCTCAGCATTTAATTACTTTAGTAGCTGCAGATAGTTTTACTCTTGATCTGTATAATCATTTGTCAAAGTTGTTGGATGTTAACTTATTTGTAAGTGCAACACTGTCATTCATACAGAACAGGGTCTCTCATTAATTGTTGACATATTTGGCTCATTAAAAAAATTATTTGACCTTGACCTTGCCACCTTTTAAGAGAACCCATGGGCAGCTGACTGACCAGCACCAACTTAAGGCATTCCCCAGTCAATACTGTCTGGTGTAGCATGGTATTGTGAAGTATGGGGAAATGAACCGGGGTCAAAATACAATAATGGTAAAATGAGCTGCGGTTCTCTTCACCGTTATGGTGAAATGAACACCCCCGTGGTAAAGTGAACTGTGGTTCTCTTCACCATTATGGTGAAATGAACACCCCCGTGGTAAAGTGAACTGCGGTTCTCTTCACCATTATGGTGAAATGAACACCCCCGTGGTAAAGTGAACTGCGGTTCTCTTCACCATTATGGTGAAATGAACACCCCCGTGGTAAAGTGAACTGTGGTTCTCTTCACCATTATGGTGAAATGAACACCCCCATGGTAAAGTGAACTTACTAATTAACTTTTTTCACCAACTGTTTTGCAATTCATCCTGATTGAGTCATATAAACACATAAATAAAAAGATTGCCCAGTCCACCTAAATTTCCCCACCCAGACCTATTTTTTGTTATTTATGTGTTTCTATGAACCAATCAGGGTAAATTGAAAAACAGTTGGTATTATGTATGTAGGAACATAATTCAGTAATCAGATGAAAAATTAAGTGAAGAAACCACAACTGAAAACAAAATATATAGTGGCTTCACTTTGAAGAAAGTGTTTGCAGATAATTTCATTGGCAACAGTTACAATTGTGACGGCTTTATTGAAGGTGGGAAAAAAAGACAGAAAAAGAAGTACACAAAAGGAACACACTATGTTCAGCCCAGATGAAACCTATTCAGATGAGATACATAACTCATGAATATATATCAGATATCATATATTTTATCTGATTAGAAGGCATCCCATAATATTTATAAAGATATCTGATCAACTTATAGACGGTATATCTTATGAAATACAGAACCACAACTATTCAGCTACACAAAAAACTCGCAATCGCGAGACAACATCTCGATACTTGGTTATTTGACAATCTTAAAAGGACAACAACCAACACGGGAAAAATCATTCAAACTGATTTTCTGTTGGTGTATGATATGATACAACCAACTTTGACTGTTTGATCGAGCCTCGAACCTCGGATTCTCGTTCCTCGGCCTCCGACAAAGAGAGAAATACCGCACGGGGTATCGTTCTATTTATAAGCACCATAGGCCTTTTAGGTTTTAAAGTCACGTATAAATATACAATAAAAGTGTTATACCCTGTACATCAGTTCTACTGTCTGAGGACTGGACCTCTGATCATATACCCTGTACATCAGTTCTACTGTCTGAGGACTGGACCTCTGATCATATACCCTGTACATCAGTTCTACTGTCTGAGGACTGAGACAGTATTTAACAGTAAGTACAAGCCACACCGACCCGGCAGCTGACTGATAGAGTCCGTATTTAAAGTAAGTACAAGCCACACCGACCCGGCAGCTGACTGATAGAGTCCGTATTTAAAGTAAGTACAAGCCACACCGACCCGGCAGCTGACTGATAGAGTCCGTATGTAACACTTTCTCTATTTTATTATCCAATAGGATTAACAACACAAAATACGAAAATGTATTTCACGGCGACAGAGACATCGCGACTGATTTATTAAGCAAACATGTAAATCATACACTAATCTGTTACAAATACACAATATACAATGTATGTATATATATGTCACTCCTTTCCATTAACAACTATTACATTTTACCGCCGCAAAATAAAAATTCCAGAGACCGTATTTAACACTATGTACAAGTCACACCGACCTGCCATCTGAGTGACAGAGACCGTATTTATCAACATGTACAAGTCACACCGACCTGCCATCTGAGTGACAGAGACCGTATTTATCAACATGTACAAGTCACACCGACCTGCCATCTGAGTGACAGAGACCGTATTTAACACTATGTACAAGTCACACGGACCCGCCATCTGAGTGACAGAGACCGTATTTAACACTATGTACAAGTCACACGGACCCGCCATCTGAGTGACAGAGACCGTGTTTAACACTATGTACAAGTGTAACACAATGACTAAACACAGTGTTTACTTGGGTTGACCGAAACTTTTATTTCATCGTATAGTGGTTTTCCATAGTTAGTACTTCGCGTTAGTATCCATTACAAAAGATAGTTCCTAATCAACATACAGCATCATGTCGTGGCACCAAAACTAAACACCTGTGTAAGGCAGACAACAACGAAAAACCTGCCCGTCCATATCAAAGAGTTCCATACAAAATTTCATGGGCCAACTTGGCCAGGACCCACTCCATCGCGGAGCAGGTCCCATACGGGACTCTGCCCGTCTGCACGTCCGAATCCCAACTCTCTCTCTAGCTACTCGATCCCAGACTCGACTACCCTAGTGCTGGCTATTATCTTTGTATAAATAATACCCAAATACTTAATTTAAGCCTAGTCTCAATTGGACAACAATAACCCAGCCCCCGGAGCATCTAATTATGAAGGCACGTGCGACTAGGAGTACCCGTTATCAACTTCCCATCTTTGATCTACCTTATACATTGTTTCTTATCTTGTTTACTTACAAATGTGTTCGCCAGCGCAAGGCATACAAGAAAGCATCTACCTGTCCTGATCAATCATAATGGCGAATTCTGCCACGGTGCTTCACCACTTGGGTACACACCCCGCCCGTTATCAGGCGTGCATCACTATCTATCACTCACGGGATTAACTGACTTTTGACCTGATGTACTTTAAACTAAGATGCTGCTCTCTACGATACACACCATTCCAAAATTACCATTAAACCCATTTTTTTACTCATTTTGTTACACAAGTCACACGGACCCGCCATCTGAGTGACAGAGACCGTGTTTAACACTATGTACAAGTCACACGGACCCGCCATCTGAGTGACTGTGACGGTATTTAACACTATGTACAAGTCACACGGACCTGCCATCTTAGTGACTGTGACGGTATTTAACAGTAAGTACAAGCCACACCGACCCGCCATCTGAGTGACTGTGACTGTATTTAACACTATGTACAAGTCACACGGACCCGCCATCTGAGTGACAGAGACCGTGTTTAACACTATGTACAAGTCACACGGATCTGCCATCTGAGTGACTGTGACGGTATTTAACAGTAAGTACAAGCCACACCGACCCGCCATCTGAGTGACTGTGACTGTATTTAACACTATGTACAAGTCACACGGACCCGCCATCTGAGTGACAGAGACCGTGTTTAACACTATGTACAAGTCACACGGATCTGCCATCTGAGTGACTGAGACAGTATTTAACAGTAAGTACAAGTCACACGGACCCGCCATCTGAGTGACTGTGACAGTATTTAACACTATGTACAAGTCACACCGACCCGCCATCTGAGTGACTGTGACTGTATTTAGCACTATGTACAAGTCACACGGACCCGCCATCTGAGTGACAGAGACAGTAGTTAACAGTAAGTACAAGTCACACGGACCCGCCATCTGAGTGACTGTGACAGTATTTAACACTAAGTACAAGTCACACCGACCCGCCATCTGAGTGACTGTGACTGTATTTAGCACTATGTACAAGTCACACGGACCCGCCATCTGAGTGACAGAGACAGTAGTTAACAGTAAGTACAAGTCACACGGACCCGCCATCTGAGTGACAGAGACAGTATTTAACACTATGTACAAGTCACACCGACCCGCCATCTGAGTGACTGTGACTGTATTTAGCACTATGTACAAGTCACACGGACACGCCATCTGAGTGACTGTGACTGTATTTAGCACTATGTACAAGTCACACGGACACGCCATTTGAGTGACAGAGACAGTAGTTAACACTATGTACAAGTCACACGGACACGCCATCTGAGTGACAGAGACAGTATTTAGCACTATGTACAAGTCACACGGACACGCCATCTGAGTGACTGTGACTGTATTTAGCACTATGTACAAGTCACACGGACACGCCATTTGAGTGACAGAGACAGTAGTTAACACTATGTACAAGTCACACGGACACGCCATCTGAGTGACAGAGACCGTATTTAACAGTAAGTACAAGCCACACCGACCCGGCAGCTGACTGATAGAGTCCGTATTTAAAGTAAGTACAAGCCACACCGACCCGGCAGCTGACTGATAGAGTCCGTATTTAAAGTAAGTACAAGTCACACCGACCCGGCAGCTGACTGATAGAGTCCGTATGTAACACTTTCTCTATTTTATTATCCAATAGGATTAACAACACAAAATACGAAAATGTATTTCACGGCGACAGAGGCATCGCGACTGATTTATTAAGCAAACATGTAAATCATACACTAATCTGTTACAAATACACAATATACAATGTATGTATATATATGTCACTCCTTTCCATTAACAACTATTACATTTTACCGCCGCAAAATAAAAATTCCACGTCCGTGTGTCTCTACCTGTGCCGCCTGAATGACACGTACAGGTAACACGCGACAGTACGACCCTAGTCTTGATTTGCACGTGCAAATCATACACATAGCGCCCCCTATTGGCGACTCAAACCGTAGAGAAAATAATTTCACCCTAATTCCAACCCGTCAAAGGGTTGAAATAATATATTTACAGCTGTACATCCAGGGGCGTAGCAAGCCCAGCAGAAATGTGTAAGCCCAGGCGAGGGGTCTGAATTTCATGATTTCAAAGATGCTTTAATTGTTTTCTGAGACAATTTTTTTTATCTATTTAACAACAAACTTCAACCCCTGATATCTATTTTCAACCTTAGCTTTGTTATTTTGTCCGACATACTCTATGCACGGATTTTTTTTATGTGTAAGCCCGAGCTTTTTCTATGGAAGCTACGCCTCTGTGTACATGGGCCAATGAAACTATTTCCAACAGTCTGACTAGAAGTACGAGTAAGTTTCACTTTATCGTTAAAGATATACATATAAAAAATAAATTGAAAAATAGAGCATTATATATAAAGGTTTTGTTCAACATATATTATATGTATCACAAAGAGGAGATTGTGTCAGAAGTGAATACGCTGAGTGAGCACATGTAACATTATATTGATGGTTTGTCATATCTTACTAGTCACTCGTCTCTGTCACAGCTGACTAGTCACCCGTCTCTGTCATAGCTGACTAGTCATCCGTCTCTGCAATAGATGACTAGTCACCCGTCTCTGTCTCAGCTGACTAGTCACCCGTCTCTGTCACAGCTGACTAGTCACCCGTCTCTGTCTTAGCTGACTAGTCACCCGTCTCTGTCACAGCTGACTAGTCATCCGTCTCTGTCACAGCTGACTAGTCACCCGTCTCTGTCACAGCTGACTAGTCACCCGTCTCTGTCATAGTTGACTAGTCACCCGTCTCTGTCTTAGCTGAATGACTAGTCATCCCCGTCTCTGTCATAGCTGACTAGTCTCTCTGTCACAGCTGACTACTAGTCACCCGTCTCTGTCACAGCTGACTAGTCACCCGTCTCTGTCACAGCTGACTAGTCACCCGTCTCTGTCACAGCTGACTAGTCATCCGTCTCTGTCACAGCTGACTAGTCACCCGTCTCTGTCATAGTTGACTAGTCACCCGTCTCTGTCATAGCTGACTAGTCATCCGTTTCTGTCACATCTGACAGTCACCCGTCTCTGTCACAGCTGACTAGTCACCCGTCTCTGTCATAGTTGACTAGTCACCCGTCTCTGTCTTAGCTGACTAATCACCCGTCACTGTCACAGCTGACTAGTCACCCGTCTCTGTCACAGCTGACTAGTCACCCGTCTCTGCAATAGATGACTAGTCACCCGTCTCTGTCACAGCTGACTAGTCATCCGTCTCTGTGTCAGCTGACTAGTCACTCGTCTCTGTCACAGCTGACTAGTCACCCGTCTCTGTCATAGTTGACTAGTCACCCGTCTCTGTCACAGCTGACTAGTCATCCGTCTCTGTCACAGCTGACTAGTCATCCGTCTCTGTCACATCTGACTAGTCACCCGTCTCTGTCACAGCTGACTAGTCACCCGTCTCTGCAATAGATGACTAGTCACCCCTCTCTGTCACAGCTGACTAGTTATCCGTCTCTGTCATAGCTAACTAGTCACCCGTCTCTGTCACAGCTGACTAGTCACCCGTCTCTGCAATAGATGACTAGTCACCCGTCTCTGTCACAGCTGACTAGTCATCCGTCTCTGTCACAGCTGACTAGTCACCCGTCTCTGTCACAGCTGACTAGTCACCCGTCTCTGCAATAGATGACCAGTCATCCGTCTCTGTCATAGTTGACTAGTCACCCGTCTCTGTCACAGCTGACTAGTCATCTGTCTCTGTCACAACTGACTAGTCATCCGTTTCTGTCACAACTGACTAGTCACCCGTCTCTGTCACAGCTGACTAGTCACCCGTCTCTGTCACAGCTGACTAGTCACCCGTCTCTGTCACAGCTGACTAGTCACCCGTCTCTGTCACAGCTGACTAGTCACCCGTCTCTGTCACAGCTGACTAGTCACCCCTCTCTGTCACAGCTGACTAGTCACTCGTCTCTGTCACATCTAACTAGTCACCCGTCTCTGCCATAGCTGACTAGTCACCCCTCTCTGTGATAGCTGACTAGTCACCCGTCTCTGCCATAGCTGACTAGTCACCCGTCTCTGTCACATCTAACTAGTCACCCCTCTCTGTGATAGCTGACTAATCACCCGTCTCTGTCACAGCTGACTAGTCACCCGTCTCTGTCACAGCTGACTAGTCACCCGTCTCGTTTATCATCCTTAGTTATGTTGCGTAAGAATGAAAAGTGAAAAAAATATGAATATTTCCATTACGTAATCCGTTTTTGTCGTTTTAAATAAATGTCGATTGCGAAATTTTGTAGTGTATGGATACGTCTAATGTTACACCAAGTGTTATTTATTCAAGTGGGAAATCCATGTAACCTCGACAAAAACTCTACTTTCAGTTTATATCTTTATTTCTTTTTCATTTTGTTTGACACCGATCATTACCAACAAAATCAATAGATCGATAATTCATCAATTCAATTCAAATTACCGTATTTATTCATTGAAACATGATTATAAAACTGATGCTGACGACCAACAGGATGTTTTTATCAAGTGCCCTTGTCCCAGGTATGTGTTTTAATTAAGAAATGGATAAACATTTAAAAGGATATTCTTTTGAATTTGTGGCCTTGACATGGTACTGTTATATAAATTAGACCCTGTCGTAGATCTCCTACAGCTAAAGTATACAAATCCACAAACATTACGTAGTATTAACTCTCGTGGTATTGTTCACACAATGTAAAAATTTAAATGTTGTCAATCCTTACTTTAAACTTCAATGTTCGAATGGTATTTGATTTAGCTGGGATCGTCGGTTTACTGGAGATCTTCTGTACAGTATGAGAACATGTCTCGGTAGTGGTCGGTTTACTGGAGATCTCCTGTACAGTGTGAGAACATGTCTCGGTAGTGGTCGGTTTACTGGAGATCTCCTGTACAGTGTGAGAACATGTCTCGGTAGTGGTCGGTTTACTGGATACCTGTACAGTGTGAGAACATGTCTCGGTAGTGGTCGGTTTACTGGAGATCTCCTGTACAGTGTGAGAACATGTCTCGGTAGTGGTCGGTTTACTGGAGATCTCCTGTACAGTGTGAGAACATGTCTCGGTAGTGGTCGGTTTACTGGAGATCTCCTGTACAGTGTCAGAACATGTCTCGGTAGTGGTCGGTTTACTGGAGATCTCCTGTACAGTGTCAGAACATGTCTCGGTAGTGGTCGGTTTACTGGAGATCTCCTGTACAGTGTGAGAACATGTCTCGGTAGTGGTCGGTTTACTGGAGATCTTCTGTACAGTGTGTACAGTGTGAGAACATGTCTCGGTAGTGGTCGGTTTACTGGAGACCTCCTGTACAGTGTGAGAACATGTCTCGGTAGTGGTCGGTTTACTGGAGACCTCCTGTACAGTGTGAGAACATGTCTCGGTAGTGGTCGGTTTACTGGAGATCTTCTGTACAGTGTCAGAACATGTCTCGGTAGTGGTCGGTTTACTGGAGATCTCCTGTACAGTGTGAGAACATGTCTCGGTAGTGGTCGGTTTACTGGAGATCTCCTGTACAGTGTGAGAACATGTCTCGGTAGTGGTCGGTTTACTGGAGACCTGTACAGTGTGAGAACATGTCTCGGTAGTGGTCGGTTTACTGGAGACCTCCTGTACAGTGGTCTGTTTACTCTCTGTTTCAGTGGTGATTGACTTACCGTGAATTGATGTATGTACAGGATATGTAACAGGTTTAAAACCAACCCGTCATTGTAAAAGGCTTGATAAGAATTGAAAAAAGTAAAAAAGTAATTGTAAAACTTAACAGTATTTATTGATGAAGTGTTTGTCATTATGTATCAAAAGTGTAAACAAGATATAAACAGCATGATATCATAAATAATAGACTACAAAACATCAATATCAACAATTACAAGATATGTATGTAGATATATGTATCAATAAAGCACATTCATTTCGTTGTCATTAAATACAACAGTTAAACGTTTTATATATCAATATAAAATAGTTTTTAACATTGAATGGAAGGTTAATGTGAAATCTTTTGACATAAAATTACCATTTTATGGTAGAATGACCGATGGAAAGCTGAAGTGTTAAAGTAGCATTTTACTCATTTTTGTATCTTCAGTACTACTCACTAGACACATTATAAAATACCACACATACATTTAGTTACGACATGTACGATAATATTCTGTGTCCATTAAAACAAAATTAAACATATATTTACTAAAACAAGTAATTAATTTTCAATCTTTTCTAATCTACGATTGTCTGATTTTTCTAAGTTTTGGTTTTCCATAAAAGAAGTGTTTCAAAAGTCACGTGACAATGATATCCGTATATGGCGATGATCGGTCCTAGCTAGTCCCACTTTAAAGTGCCCCGACGCTGATTGATTGAAATCAGCCATGATGTGACGGGAGGTGACGAGATGTGACGGGAGGTGACGAGATGTAACGAGAGGTGACAAGATGTGACGAGAGGTGACGAGAGGTGACGATGAAATAATGACGCCATTGTTCTGTATTTACCCATTAAGATGCCCGTTGTTTCCCGGTTCTCAATGGCCCACGCCTCCTGTGACACTAGAGTAATCATGGAAGTTTGAACCCAATGTTGTCATTTTTTCCTTCCTTTCATCTTGCTCACCACAACATTCTGAAAAATAAATTGATATCAATCAGTTCGTTATTGCACGTGAGTTAGCACGAGTTGATGATTTTTGCCATTTCTCTTTGTCAGTAACGCGACAGACTCCACGCGCCAACGCGACCATCTGACAAAAGTACCTGCTAACTAGTTGGTTGGTTGGTTACAGGTTTTCGACCTCCAATTTCTTGGAGTTTTCTCACAGACGGACGTCAATGTTCTGGCGACGTGTACTAACGGGACATTATCTTTTTTTTTATCTGTTTGTCGCATTGTCGCGTTGTCGCCCTCGCTAGCGTGACAGAGAGAGATGGCTGAAATCAGCTACCATATTTATCAGATTTACTCACATCAGTTACAAGTCTCTAGTTTGTTAACTGAAATGGTCTACACAGGATGTGAAATAGACTGTAGCAAATAAGTCATTGGTCAAGTAAGCATTACATCAGTGTTGGTAACTACAAAACACACCCACACGTGATTCCTACATCATTGGTCAAGTGAGCATTACATCCGTGTTGGTAACTACAAAACACCCACACGTGATTCCTACATCATTGGTCAAGTAAGCATTACATCCGTGTTGGTAACTACAAAACACACCCACACGTGATTCCTACATCATTGGTCAAGTAAGCATTACATCCGTGTTGGTAACTACAAAACACACCCACACGTGATTCCTACATCACTGGTCAAGTAAGCATTACATCCGTGTTGGTAACTACAAAACACACCCACACGTGATTCCTACATCATTGGTCAAGTAAGCATTACATCAGTGTTGGTAACTACAAAACACACCCACACGTGATTCCTACATCATTGGTCAAGTAAGCATTACATCCGTGTTGGTAACTACAAAACACACCCACACGTGATTCCTACATCACTGGTCAAGTAAGCATTACATCCGTGTTGGTAACTACAAAACACACCCACACGTGATTCCTACATCATTGGTCAAGTAAGCATTACATCCGTGTTGGTAACTACAAAACACACCCACACGTGATTCCTACATCACTGGTCAAGTAAGCATTACATCCGTGTTGGTAACTACAAAACACCCACACGTGATTCCTACATCATTGGTCAAGTAAGCATTACATCCGTGTTGGTAACTACAAAACACACCCACACGTGATTCCTACAACATTGTATTCATTCTTACCTCTAGCGTGTCCATAGTAATGAATTGAGAAAATGGCTCTTTCTATTTCAACAATCCCATTCAATTATTTTAATTGAACAAAACAGATCGTCCTTCATGATTCATCAAACATGACCTTGACCTGCAACATCACTGCAAGTAGTAGACTGACCAAAGCCAGAATGAGCATCACATGTTTGGCATTCCATTTCCGTTTGCCACTGAGGAAAGTCACGCAATCCTCTATATTGCTAAGTTCTTTGTTGAATTTTCCCTCCCTTGCATGTTTCTCTGCGTTTTGCATTTCGGTCAATGCTTCATTGGGTTTTCCTTCGAGATGCAGTAGTTTGCTATTGGCTACATGAAATGCCACGTGCCAGCGATTTTCCATTCTTTGCATATTCTCCTCCTTTCTGATTTCCTTTAAAATGGTTTCAGCTTGATTTTTGTCCTCAGCTGTGATATCAACACTGTCCAAGTTGTTATAGAAAAGTCCTATTCCCAGGTGTAAATGTGCTTGTTTAATCAACACCATTCTACGGAAATCCTTTCCGACCATTTCCTGTTCTCGACAAAAATGGTCAATGGACTCCTTACCAATTTCTAACAATCGTTTTTTCATTTTCAGTGTTGGATCTTTCTCGTATTTTTGTGAAATTAACATGTTATATTCAATATACAAAACAACGCCAGACTCTCTACAGGCAGGAAGTGTTTGCAGTCGCTGTTTTGCTTGTTCCACGTAACTCAGTGCTTCCTCCACCGGCCTCCCTGCCATTAGAAGGGCGGAACCGTAACGTGCCAGATACATAGCTACAGGCAGGGTAGCAGAGGAGGTGTACAGGGACATCTTCTGCATTGTATCAAACAGTTTATCATCTTTATACAGGGTCTTGTCGTACAAGATTCGTCTTCTTTCCATGGTTGCGTCCAGGACCATGAAGTACATGTCCGCGAGCTCTTGATGATTGTCCAGAAATATTTCGGTTTTCGGGACGGCATTCCATCTGTCGGTTATTGCTTTACTCCTCTGAAGGAATGCCTCTGAATTTCCGGTCAGAGAATATCTTTTTAGTTCATGTCGGAACAATATTGCTTTCGCACGCTCTGGTGTGAATAATGCCTCTTTTATTTCAAACTGAACACTTTTGAGTTTATCCTTTGAGATATTTTCCAACTCTCTCTGTAATTTTTCTACGAGAAAATCATATGCATTGTCTATTAACAACGCTTCAAGAAACAGTGAAAATGAACAATGATCAACTATGTATTCCAGAAACTTCTCCGTCCTTCTTGTTCTAACCGGATCACGACCCAGGAAGGTAGGACAGGGAAGAACTCCTTTCGAATACAAGAACGATCTCAGTTCCAGAGGTTCAATGATCTCCACTAGATCACAATGACAGGTTTGTAAGGCTTTCCTTTCTGATTCATTCATATCCAGTATGTACCTTACCACATGTCTACAAGGTGTAGATCTGGAAATGAGAATCACATATTTCTATTTTAGTATATTTTGATTTTGTTGATATATATACTGCTTGTACTCTTTAACTTAAACAAGGATGTATAATAAACAAACACAGTATTGAATAATTTCATACCGATTGCATATAGACTAGCTTGACCCATAAAAAGTCAGTACCAACATCGCTCATGAAAGGTTTTACTTTCTTGTTAAAGAAATAATATAGATCCATTACAATACAGATAACAAAATTTGACCGGAAGCCATTTATCATTCACATCACTGTTTTAGATATTATGTATTCTGTACTGTACCATCACTGTTTTAGATATTGTGTATTCTGTACCATCACTGTTTTAGATATTGTGTATTCTGTACTGTACCATCACTGTTTTAGATATTGTGTATTCTGTACCATCACTGTTTTAGATATTGTGTATTCAGTACCATCAATGTTTTAGATATTGTGTATTCTGTACCATCACTGTTTTAGATATTATGTATTCTGTACCATTACTGTTTTAGATATTGTGTATTCGGCATCATCACTGTTTAGATATTGTGTATTCTGTACTGTAACATCACTGTTTTAGATATTGTGTATTCTGTACCATCACTGTTTTAGATATTGTGTATTCTGTATCATCACTGTTTTAGATATTGTGTATTCTGTACTGTACCATCACTGTTTTAGATATTGTGTATTCTGAACTGTACCATCACTGTTTTAGATATTGTGTATTCTGTACTGTACCATCACTGTTTTAGATATTGTGTATTCTGAACTGTACCATCACTGTTTTAGATATTGTGTATTCTGTACCATCACTGTTTTAGATATTGTGTATTCTGTACTGTACCATCACTGTTTTAGATATTGTGTATTCTGTACTGTACCATCACTGTTTTAGATATTGTGTATTCTGTACCATCACTGTTTTAGATATTGTGTATTCTGTACCATCACTGTTTTAGATATTGTGTATTCTGTACTGTACCATCACTGTTTAGATATTGTGTATTCTGTACCATCACTGTTTAGATATTGTGTATTCTGTACCATCACTGTTTTAGATGTTGTGTATTCTGTACTGTACCATCACTGTTTTAGATATTGTGTATTCTGTACTGTACCATCACTGTTTTAGATATTGTGTATTCTGTACTGTACCATCACTGTTTTAGATATTGTGTATTCTGTACCATCACTGTTTTAGATATTGTGTATTCTGTACCATCACTGTTTTAGATATTGTGTATTCTGTACCATCACTGTTTTAGATGTTGTGTATTCTGTAACATCACTGTTTTAGATATTGTGTATTCTGTACCATCACTGTTTTAGATATTGTGTATTCTGTATCATCACTGTTTTAGATATTGTGTATTCTGTAACATCACTGTTTTAGATATTGTGTATTCTGTACCATCACTGTTTTAGATATTATGTATTCTGTACTGTACCATCACTGTTTTAGATATTGTGTATTCTGTACTGTACCATCACTGTTTAGATATTGTGTATTCTGTACCATCACTGTTTTAGATATTGTTGTGTATCCTGTACTGTACCAACACTGTTTAGATATTGTGTATTCTGTACTGTACCATCACTGTTTTAGATATTGTGTATTCTGTACCATCACTGTTTTAGATATTGTGTATTCTGTACTGTACCATTACTGTTTTAGATATTGTGTATTCTGTACCATCACTGTTTTAGATATTGTGTATTCTGTACCATCACTGTTTTAGATGTTGTGTATTCTGTACCATCACTGTTTTAGATATTGTGTATTCTGTACCATCACCGTTTTAGATGTTGTGTACTGTTTTAGATATTGTGTATTCTGTACATCACTGTTTTAGATATTGTGTATTCTGTACCATCACTGTTTTAGATATTGTGTATTCTGTATCACTGTTTTAGATATTGTGTATTCTGTACTGTACCATCATGTTTTACTGTTTCACTGTTTTAGATATTGTGTATTCTGTACTGTACCATCACTGTTTTAGATATTGTGTATTCTCTGTTTTAGATGTTGTGTATTCTGTACCATCACTGTTTTAGATATTGTGTATTCTGTACTGTACCATCACTGTTTTAGATATTGTCTATTCTGTACCATCACTGTTTTAGATGTTGTGTATTCTGTAACATCACTGTTTTAGATATTGTGTATTCTGTACTGTACCATCACTGTTTTAGATATTGTGTATTCTGAACTGTACCATCACTGTTTTAGATATTGTGTATTCTGTACTGTACAATCACTGTTTAGATATTGTGTATTCTGTACTGTACCATTACTGTTTTAGATATTGTGTATTCTGTACCATCACTGTTTTAGATATTGTGTATTCTGTACTGTACCATGTACCATCACTGTTTAGATATTGTGTATTCTGTACCATCACTGTTTTAGATGTTGTGTATTCTGTACTGTACCATCACTGTTTTAGATATTATATATTCTTTACTGTACCATCACTGTTTTCGATATTGTGTATTCTGTATCATCACTGTTTTAGATATTGTGTATTCTGTACTGTACCATCACTGTTTTAGATATTGTGTATTCTGTACCATCACTATTTTAGAAGTTGCGTATTCTGTACCATCAATGTTTTAGATATTGTGTATTCTATACTGTACCATCACTGTTTTAGATATTGTGTATTCTGTACTGTACCATCACTGTTTTAGATATTGTGTATTCTGAACTGTACCATCACTGTTTTAGATATTGTATTCTGTACTGTATTGTGTATTCTGTACATCACTGTTTTAGATATTGTGTATTCTGTACCATCACTGTTTTAGATATTGTGTATTCTGTACCATCACTGTTTTAGTTATTGTGTATTCTGACCATCCACTGTTTAGATATTGTGTATTCTGTACCATCACTGTTTAGATATTGTGTATTCTGTACCATCACTGTTTTAGATGTTGTGTATCCTGTACTGTACCATCACTGTTTAGATATTGTGTATTCTGTACTGTACCATCACTGTTTTAGATATTGTGTATTCTGTACCATCACTGTTTTAGATATTGTGTATTCTGTACCATCACTGTTTTAGATATTGTGTATTCTGTACTGTACCATCACTGTTTTAGATGTTGTGTATTCTGTACCATCACTGTTTTAGATGTTGTGTATTCTGTACTGTACCATCACTGTTTTAGATATTGTGTATTCTGTACCATCACTGTTTTAGATATTGTGTATTCTGTACCATCACTGTTTTAGATATTGTGTATTCTGTACCATCACTGTTTTAGATATTGTGTATTCTGTACCATCACTGTTTTAGATATTGTGTATTCTGTACTGTACCATCACTGTTTTAGATATTGTGTATTCTGTACCATCACTGTTTTAGATATTGTGTATTCTGTACCATCACTGTTTTAGATATTGTGTATTCTGTACCATCACTGTTTTAGATATTGTGTATTCTGTACTGTACCATCACTGTTTTAGATATTGTGTATTCTGTACCATCACTGTTTTAGATATTGTGTATTCTGTACTGTTACATCACTGTTTTAGATGTTGTGTATTCTGTACATCACTGTTTTAGATATTGTGTATTCTGTACCATCACTGTTTTACCATCACTGTTTTAGATATTGTGTATTCTGTACCATCACTGTTTTAGATATTGTGTATTCTGTACTGTACCATCACTGTTTTAGATATTGTGTATTCTGTACCATCACTGTTTTAGATATTGTGTATTCTGTATCATCACTGTTTTAGATATTGTGTATTCTGTACTGTACCATCACTGTTTTAGATATTATGTATTCTGTACTGTACCATCACTGTTTTAGATATTGTGTATTCTGTACCATCACTCTTTTAGATATTGTGTATTCTGTATCATCACTGTTTTAGATATTGTGTATTCTGTACTGTACCATCACTGTTTTAGATATTGTGTATTCTGTACCATCACTGTTTTAGATGTTGTGTATTCTGTACTGTAACATCACTGTTTTAGATATTGTGTATTCTGTACTGTACCATCACTGTTTTAGATATTGTGTATTCTGTACCATCACTGTTTTAGATATTGTGTATTCTGTACCATCACTGTTTTAGATATTGTGTATTCTGTACTGTACCATCACTGTTTTAGATATTGTGTATTCTGTACCATCACTGTTTTAGATATTGTGTATTCTATACTGTACCATCACTGTTTTAGATATTGTGTATTCTGTACTGTACCATCACTGTTTTAGATATTGTGTATTCTGTACCATCACTGTTTTAGATATTGTGTATTCTGTACCATCACTGTTTTAGATATTGTGTATTCTGTACTGTACCATCACTGTTTTAGATATTGTGTATTCTGTACCATCACTGTTTAGATATTGTGTATTCTGTACTGTACCATCACTGTTTTAGATATTGTGTATTCTGTACCATCACTGTTTTAGATATTGTGTATTCTGTACCATCACTGTTTTAGATATTGTGTATTCTGTACCATCACTGTTTTAGATGTTGTGTATTCTGTACCATCACTGTTTTAGATATTGTGTATTCTGTACCATCACTGTTTTAGATATTGTGTATTCTGTATCATCACTGTTTTAGATATTGTGTATTCTGTACCATCACTGTTTTAGATATTGTGTATTCTGTACCATCACTATTTTAGAAGTTGCGTATTCTGTACCATCACTGTTTTAGATATTGTGTATTCTGTACCATCACTGTTTTAGATGTTGTGTATTCTGTACCATCACTGTTTTAGATAATGTGTATTCTGTACTGTACCATCACTGTTTAGATATTGTGTATTCTGTACTGTACCATCACTGTTTTAGATATTGTGTATTCTGTACTCACTGTTTTAGATATTGTGTATTCTGTACATCACTGTTTTAGATATTGTGTTGTACTGTACCATCACTGTTTTAGATATTGTGTATGTCTGTTTTAGATATTGTGTATTCTGTACCATCACTGTTTTAGATATTGTGTATTGTGTACCATCACTGTTTTAGATATTGTGTATTCTGTACTGTACCATCACTGTTTTAGATATTGTGTATTCTGTGTACTGTTTTAGATATTGTGTATTCTGTACTGTACATCACTGTTTTAGATATTGTGTATTCTGTACCATCACTGTTTTAGATATTGTGTATTCTGTACTCACTGTTTTACCATCACTGTTTTAGATATTGTGTATTCTGTACCATCACTGTTTTAGATATTGTGTATTCTGTACTGTACCATCACTGTTTTAGATATTGTTGTGTTTTATTTGTGTATTCTGTACTGTACATCACTGTTTTAGATATTGTGTATTCTGTACTGTACCATCACTGTTTTAGATATTGTGTATTCTGTACTACCATCACTGTTTTAGATATTGTGTATTCTGTATGTTTTAGATATTGTGTATTCATCACTTTTTAGATATTGTGTATTCTGTACTGTACCATCACTGTTTTAGATATTGTGTATTCTGTACTGTACCATCACTGTTTTAGATGTTGTGTATTCTGTACTGTACCATCACTGTTTTAGATATTGTGTATTCTGTACCATCACTGTTTTAGATATTGTGTATTCTGTACTGTACCATCACTGTTTTAGATATTGTGTATTCTGTACCATCACTGTTTTAGATGTTGTGTATTCTGTACTGTACCATCACTGTTTTAGATATTATATATTCTTTACTGTACCATCACTGTTTTAGATATTGTGTATTCTGTACTGTACCATCACTGTTTTAGATGTTGTGTATTCTGTACTGTACCATCATTATTTAATTTGCAGTTAAGTATTTTTCCTACAACAGGTAATTAAAAGAAGGTACAAACAATATGCATATTACATGCACTGTTTCATACTTTTACATCCGGATGGTCATGTTGATGTGTTTATGAAAAAAATAAAAAATATTCTTGATCGTTAATGAGATTAAAGCAATTGTCACAACTACAAGTTGGGTAGTGTGTCGATGTGATCGAGTCTGTAATGCACGTACAAGCGTATTTATACCTTTATGTAACAAATAAAATGGAATTTTAAAACTATGGAAAAATACTTTTTAAAATAATATATCCTTTTGAAAAAAAATGCAGATATCTAAAAGTCCTGTTCCACTGGGATGTATCACAACCTACCTTACTGCTGTGTTTACAATAACATATTTCATACATATGACACGAGTTACTTACACATATACATTGAACATCAGTAACATCCCTAGGGGACCGTCCGTTTACCGTACTCTGGAATCCTGTAGAACGACATGACAAAGAAATATTGGGCAATCCCAACTTCAGCTGGAAATTCTAATTCTCGTAAGAGATCCGATTCTCGGAATTCCTCGTAAACAATACAGGTTTAGATGGCGTATCAGATTCGGTGCATGTGCAATGCATATATACCAAATATAACAATCTTGTTAAATGCGTCATACTTGGAAACCGTCTGCTATCCACCAACACATACACTTTAATCCATGTCTTTTCACTTTAAAACAGAATTTACAATTCATTGTAAGGACGGAATATGTTGGTGACGATAATTATTTTTACATGACATAGTCTAAGTGTGTCGCAAAGTGATGTAGTAAATTCGGATACCAGTTATATCGATTCGCGTGGTTACGTCACTACCACATATGTATATGTGAGGTTATTCACGACGATACATCCGGATTTACGGGTCGTAAATTCTGTTTACAAACAGAGTTGCATAATTATCACGTGCGATATTAATATATAAATGAGTCAATAGATGGAAGTTTCTGGAAATGATAAACACAAATAAGTGAAGAAATAGGTATGATCTTTTATTTCATTAGATCTATTAATGTCAATTGTGCTCTTTCGTTATTAAAAAATTAACATTCCTATACATATGTGAAGCTGACAGCTTTGTTTATTCACTTGTTTAACAGGTTTAATGTCCGATATTACGGTCTTTCGGCAGACAATGTTGTCAATCAGGTTATTATACATATAAAACAGTGTTTATACACAACTTACACAAATGATTAAATCATTTGATGAAAAATGTATGAATGAAGTTTTTGGCTTTGATCTAGGCTATAAAAAATTATAAAAAATATTGTCAACGTACATTTACAAAAGTTTCCCTTTCAGAGTTACAGAGATTGCAGAGAGGACTTACCATCATTTTTGCTTTAAAAAGAAATGAGTTTGTAGTCAATTAAAAAAATATATGCTGAAATACAATGTAGTTTTAGTCGGATTTACAACAACGGTGCTTATATGTTTAACCAGTTTTCATTATTAAAATCACAATGTTCCACTACCATTTTCTTTTCACATTGCTATTGAGAGTTTTCGTTCTGTTTAGCAAATTATAAAATGTTTTAGAATCTTCAGTTTTTAAGCAATGGTGACCTGTTTTGGTAGAACAAAGCGGATAAAGTTGTATACAATGCTGAGACATCTGTTATACGTTGTAATTATCAGTATAAATATATATATATATTTGGATGAATTTATCATAAAACAAATTCTTACTGAAGTCACCGATATTACATAACCCGACTTATTCATAATAAAAATCAGCACCAATAGTAACCCTATCATTGTGATTGATAGCGAGCGCTTTACGATATGGTGTGTGATAATTCCAAATCAACTTCAGACGGAAGTGTGGCTGGAATATCATTACCCACAATACACTTACCGCAACACGCGATGAGAACAGTCAACTCGTTGAATGGTTTAAAAATAATTTTGACCGACTAAATATCTTTTTAAGTGTTCATGTGGAAATGAAATCATACTGAAAGGTCATCAACAATTAAAATGAATTTAATAAACATTAACAGTTTGAAACGCTTATAACAAATATCTCGTTGAAAAAATTATAATTTTAATCATAAGAGCACGTTTGTTTATATACATTGTGGAAATAGTTAACACACACAGCGAAGACAGTTGTTTCCCCCGGGGGTTCCGAGTGGAACGTTCACTTAAACTTAAACTCCACCTCATATACAAACACAACATTACGCGGGTAAAGGTGACAGATTGTAGACTCGGGCTCATACCTAGGACGCTGTAAAGGAAACGGTAGGGTTCCTCTTCTTATCTCAACGTAACACAATACTTGCACAACCACATAGATATTTTGTACAACACATCATTGACTGACTTATACGCCTCCAGGCAGGGACACCATACCCTTAACATAGGGTAATGTAATCTTACCAGCAGGGCCTTTTGCTGGGAACACCCACAACCACGTATGTCCAAACATGATTTCGTGTATGTTTTACAGTTTTGTGACCTCGTCAGGTACACTTATTTCCATATTAGGTGAAGATCTGCATTATGACATAAATCACACGTAACAAATATTAGAAAACAAAATATTTTAACTTGACATCAAACTCCTACAGCATCTGGTTTTGTGTGTGTGTAACTCTTGGTTATCTCATTAATTGGTGCACACAGCTTCGTCACCTCGTCCGGTGCGCTTATATCTATCTTAGAACAGGGGCGTAGCTAGCCCAGCAGAAATGTGTAAGCCCAGGCAAACTTGACTAAATAGCCCCTTTAACCGAACTTGACCAAATAGCCCCTTTAAGCGAACTTGACTAAATAGCCCCTTTAAGCGAACTTGACTAAATAGCCCTTTAAGCGAACTTGACTAAATAGCCCCTTTAAGCTCACAGGTGTGCAACTTGACTGTACAAATAGCCCCTTAAAAAAAACCGATGCAAAACACGCGCTTGTAAACTTGACAAATTAAGCGAACTTGACTAAATAGCCCCTTTAAGCGAACTTGACTAAATAGCCCCTTTAAGCGAACTTGACTAAATAGCCCTTTAAGCGAACTTGACTAAATAGCCCCTTTAAGCGAACTTGACTAAATAGCCCCTTTAAGCGAACTTGACTAAATAGTCCCTTAAAGCAAACTTGACTAAATAGCCCCTTTAAGCGAAGATCTCCGAAAAGTTGTATCCCCTCCCTCCTCATCTCTGTCCCTAACCGGAACATGTCTTGTTCCTGTTAGGTTAGGTTTATTATTAGGCAATGGGAGTCACCTTCAACGTTACAGTTTACAACAGGTTTGGTCGAATAACCACATTTCCCTTAACAGGGGACGTTAAATAGATAGATAAATAAATAATTGTCAGACTGGTATTTTGTTTATTAGTTTCCAATTTTATGCATTTTCCACTTTTTTTGAAAGGAGACTAGACCTTAAGGCGCCAGATTGCGATTGCTTACATTGGCTCCTACTGATGTGAATAGCAAGTCTAAAACCATTTCACAGGTCCAATGGGCCTTTTGTTATTTATTGATTGATTTGATTATTGATTTCAAAGTGTCACATTGAAGCCATTATCTTGTGTACGTATACACATATATCAATTAAATATCTATTGATTTATAAAATAGCTGGGATATGTGGCAATGCTAATTAGGATATGATATATGCCTTTTAATTTATAGCCTGAATGCTGCAGTCATAGAATTCGTATTTTTTGGTTGTTTGTTTTTGTTTTTATTAATTAAATATCAAAATCTACGGTCCTGAATTTTGATATGAACATTATACTCAAAGGAAAAGTCCGGGAAACACATAGATGTCTTTTTGATATTTTGATATGATGTACAGGCGATATGCCATTATTGTTCTCATGTGATTTTAACACATGACAAAATCTACAAGGACATATGGATTTACCAGAATGTTTACAATGAAATTGATCAATATATTCGTAGAAGCTATATTTTGTAGCTATTTAATATCGTAAATCACAAAAGTCATTTTTCTTTCAAGAAATTTTATTGCAAAATTGTACAAAGGGCTCGACATCAGACATAGCCGATATTAGTCTGATTATCAGATCTCAGTAGTAAGTAATTATTTACATCCCTTATATGTTTACCTGAAACTGATCATGATATAAACAAACATACATAACGTGAAATCGTATAAGTAAGTAAGGGAGGACCTACGAGATCAACTTTTAATTTAAGTTGGTGAGGGGTAGGGGTGGGGGTGGGGGTTGTTGAGGGGGGGGGGACAACCCATAAACACACTAAGCGTCCGATAAGCATATTATCATAATTTTTTTTAACCAAGATATTATTATTATTATTGATATTTTCTCTACTTCCTCCATAGATGAAGAGTTACAGAGATGGAGGGGAAGATATGTCACCAATGCGATAAATATAGAATGAAGTATTTACACAGAGACGTACACACGGATATACATGAAGAACCACACACATACACTTGTTCCTACAATACTCTGTTACGTGATGCTATATATATCACGTTTCAACAACACATTAATTTGTTGTGTAGTTTGACAGTAACGAATTTACTAACATTTGAATGCAGGACGCTGTTTTTGTTGGTCCGGATACATGTATGATGTTATATGTGTACTTGTTGTGTTGTTTGACATTAACGAATTTACTAACATTTGAAAGCAGGACGCTGTTTTTGTTAGTATACAAAACAATTCAGACAAAATTCCACGAGAGTTACAATACTAAGTTACAGTTCTAAACAATGAATAAGTTTTCTAAAGATGAGTTACTCGAAGCTCAGTTTTTGCCTTTCACTCAGAAAGGCAACTGTTTCTTTGATATTGTCAACTTCTTTTTCGGAATCCGCAGCAGTTGCATATTCCGAGGCTATATTAATCTCACTCAGAGATTCTGGCATTTGGTCTTTAAGAAGAAATAGTTTGCTTTTTGCTGCATGGTAACGAACTTTCCAGCGGGGTTCCATCCTTTCCCAATAGTTCGGTGTTGGAATTTCTTGCAGAAGCTTTTCGGCGCGTTCCCTGTCTTCTTTTGAGACAATAACACTGTCCAAATTGTTAAGGAAAAGTCCTATTCCCAGTAGTAAAAGAGCTTGTTTTATCAACAAAATTCTTCGAAAGTCCTTTCCAACCGTTTCCTGTTCATGACCGAAATGATCAATTGCCTGTGCGCCTATTTTTAACAGTCGATTTTTCATTTTATCTGTAGGCATATTTTCGTACTTTTTAGAAATTAACATGTTGTATTCAATATAAAGAACAACACCAGATTCAAGACAAGCTGGAAGTGTCTGGAGACGCTGTTTGGCTTGTTCTACATGGCTGAGTGCTTCTTCTACTGGCTTCCCTGCCATTAGAAGGGCCGAACCGTAACGCACTAGATACATAGCTACTGGCAGATTTGCTGAGGAGGTATAAGCGGACATACCTAGCATCGCGTCGAACAATTCCTCATCTGTATGAAGTGTCTTGTCGTACAAAATTCGTCTTCTCTCCATTTTTGCATCCAGTACCATGGCGTACATGTCTGCAAGGTCTTTATTGTTAGAGAGAAATTTCGCCGGTTTTGGTATGGCTTTCCATCTGTCTGTGATTTTCTGACATTCTTGAAAGAATTCTTCTGTAGCTCCACTCATCGAATACCTTTTGAGCTTATGTCGGAACGAGACTACCATTCCACGTTTTGTAGAATTCAAATCTTCCTTTAACTCATGGTAGACATTCTGGCTCTCATGATCATTCTGCCGTGTGATATTTTCCAAGTCTTCCCGAAGTTTTACAGCAAGAAAATCGAACGCATCGTCCTCAGATAAAGCCTCTAGAAACAACGAGAATGAGCAGGTATCCACAATGTACCCCAAAAAGATCTCCGCTCTTTTAGTTCTTATTGGGATGTCGTCGAGGTATGTTGGGCCAGGGAGAACTCCTTTAGAGTACAGAAACGGCCTCAGTTCATAAGGGTCGATTGTATCCACTAGGTCACGGTGTCGCTTCAGCAAAACGTTCCTTTCGACTTCATTCATGTCGGTTGCATT
This sequence comes from Ylistrum balloti, assembly GCF_031769215.1. Lineage (NCBI taxonomy): Eukaryota > Metazoa > Mollusca > Bivalvia > Pectinida > Pectinidae > Ylistrum > Ylistrum balloti. The sequence continues at coordinate 1,557,256 of NW_026781982.1, read as the reverse complement.
TAGTATCACAGCGAATACCTTCCTTTAAGCAAGACTTCACCTGGAAAATACAAGTACATTTCTCACATACCTTACATGGTTACGACTAAGACACAGTCTCATCTGAATATCTTGTTAACATTGACAAAGCAGAAACTTTAATCCAAATCAATAGAACCAATTTAGTAGTACATGTGTTGACTATTGTCACTCCCATACATTAAGTACATAAAAACGCTACACATCGAGGACTGACAATAAAATGATACAACGTACCGTTTTTCTTACTTCGTATTTACATGATCGTTGTTATTCCTAGTGAGATAATCCGAATACACAGAAATCAAACGTCTTACATAAAGTGTACAGCCTTACCAATGTCGGAAAGGTTGTTAAAAATGTCGGTGACGTAACGAAATTGTTCATTGGCCAATAGAAATATGATTATTGGATAGGATGTGCGTCGCTGTTGCGCCTTTTGTTACCTTACTTAATTGCTTGTAAGTGGGCATTGGGTAAACAAAAGCGTATATAAAAGATTTAACACGGGTATGATATAGACAAGGTATAAAACTGTTTGACTCACTGATCTAAACGTGTATTGGGTGAATTACGTAAGAGTGTGTACAATGTTCTGGTGGCTACATACCAACGCTGCGGGATCGTGCTTCATTACACAAGACAACTTCACTACAATAAAACGAAAGTAGATATTTTGATATATTAAATGTATTTATAAAGCATGACCCCTCAGTGTGTACCGCTACTACTCCCTTAAAGACCTTACACAGTGCAGGTAAAATATTTCTCAAACACCACAAACACTGACGATATTCACATTAGTTTTAGAGAACATCAGCCCCTCAATCTGTCACAGGGTATTGTAGTCTACACCTCTAATCTGTTACATAGTCACTATCGGTCAATGAATCAATCCCAGCGTATAGCTCTAACGATTGTCATGTTACAGTTCCTACTGTAGCGATAGGATTAACAAAATATTAACGGTTCCCTGTGATGTCATACCACAAGCGATAGACCCTTATTATAAAGGACCTGTTATAAGACATCCAAAGCGATGGATGGCATAGTCTTTGGTGACAACTAAGGGAAGAGGGTTGGGGGTAAAAGATATATTACAGTGTCTGTCAGATATATGTGTAACGGGAGGGGCGTACATATGTGTGCACCCGCTCCTTGTAGTTCAGTACCGTCCGGTGTTACCGGACCGACCCAGGTTCGAATTGAGTTGTTGAACTATTGGCTCAGTGAAATGATGACATATAAACAGTTAACGTATATTTGTTAACAGTGACAAGAAATGGCAGCGACGAGAAACAATATTAGAACAGATACCCATAGATATCTAACCAAGATGCTGCACGGCCTATCCGCGACTGTTGACGCAACATATCTGCAGCGCCGCCATCTTGGGAAGGTATTGCCGCTAGCGCCAAACCATAGCTACACAGTGGACCTCATGCCAGAAATTCCACTAAAAAGTGTAGCTCGGTCACTAGCCCACGTATCAACACAAATAATACTTCATTTTAAAGCTGAGAAAACGTTCTACGCTGTAGTCATCTCAAAGTGGAGTAATCGGGAATCAAAATTAAAGAAAAAATGGCGGAAATATTTAAAATGTAAAAATTATTGAAAAAATATATACTCCTCATTTATTTTGCATAGGATAAGTTTAACAATAAAGTGACATATAATAACCCATCCCCCCCCCAAAAAAAAAGAAGAAGAAAAAACCCAATAAAATAGAACAAATAAGAAATAATAAATAGCATTTTATTCAAATTCATCCTTTTTTTAAATAATGATAAATAACTTGTGGCAATGAAAAGGGCTATATAGAGATTAACGCACTTAATTTGTAGAGTGAATAACATAGATAATAGAATCTCACACAGCAAAACAATGTAAGGCAATATACAATCGGATCTCGCTTACAGGCGATTCAAATGAAGTGCAGTATGTTGTTTGCCTTCACATTGAACATTCACATACATGTGTAGAGAAGGTAAACCCATAATCCAACAACTGTTTGAAAAAAATCGATGCAGCAACAATCACATCATTCATAACAATAATGAAAACAAGTACAGTGTGACCTTGCTTGAAGTGCAAACTACTTTATCTGAAGTCCCATATTGCATCAGTCAAATATGAGTATGCACTCTCTACATATGCAGCCCTCGTACCATAAATCAGTCAACAAATCATGTCTTCTGTCTACATGTTTTGTATTCATCACTAATAAGCCCAAGATCACTATGTATTGTACAAGTTGCTTATTTTGTGACCAAAATGAAACTACTGTCAAACACAAAAGGTAACTGTAATCAATCACACTACTTAGCACACATGTCATTGCACAACAGCATGTTACAGCAAAATAAAAAATAAAAAAACTACTCCTTACATCAGGCGAATGACTATCTCTTAGTATAACTGCTCAAATACCTAATTATAGTACTTCAAAAACCCTTTCATCATTACTTGGAACACGGCCTGTTACAGTGACATCTACTACTTCGAATGATATTTATGTTTACAAGTAAAAATGAATAGGCCCTATCATACAAAGGTAAATCGGATAAGGCACACATTCTGTAGAACATCAATTTGTACAACAATAGTAACAGTGAAACTTCTGTTTATGACAGCTTGTACAATACCTTCCCAAGATGGCGGACCGCTAGAATCGTCACAGGCGCCGTCGCGCGGCATCTAGGATTATATCTCTATGCAGATACCCACAGCATCGGCAACAACAAACGGGAAGTCTGAATCGAATGCACCTGACATGAAATACTACTTCCTTCCGTTTCACACTCGAAGGAAACGTGCGAAGTGCTGTCTGTCACAAGTGAGACAGAACAGGCGGTATATTATAACCCGTAACTAAAATTTGCGTAATTGCTATCCGAATATTGCGAGATCACGGTTTAACAACGAGAGGTACAGATGTAAACAAATTCAAAATCAAAACCAGACGTGAAAACCAATCCCGTTACATACGTATAATACAGGGGATGTCAGAGTCCACAGGGGTAAAATCGTTTTGTGTCTTCTACTGAAGAAGCTTTATATCATACAAAAGATATAAGATTCACCGGGGTAAACTCATTTTGTATGTCTTCTACAGGAGGGGAAGTCACGGTCCCCAGTAGTAGTGTTCTCTGGGTTGTAGTAGACAAGTCACAGTCCCCTGTAGTAGCTAAGTGTTCTCTGGGTGGTAGTAGACATATCACAGTCCCCTGTAGTAGCTAAGTGTTCTCTGGGTTGTAGTAGACAAGTCACAGTCCCTTGTAGTAGCTAAGTGTTCTCTGGGTGGTAGTAGACATGTCAAAGTCCCCTGTAGTAGCTAAGTGTTCTCTGGGTGGGAGTAGACATATCACAGTCCCCTGTAGTAGCTAAGTGTTCTCTGGGTGGGAGTAGACATGTCACAGTCCCCTGTAGTAGCTAAGTGTTCTCTGGGTTGTAGTAGACAAGTCACAGTCCCTTGTAGTAGCTAAGTGTTCTCTGGGTGGTAGTAGACATGTCAAAGTCCCCTGTAGTAGCTAAGTGTTCTCTGGGTGGGAGTAGACATGTCACAGTCCCCTGTAGTAGCTAAGTGTTCTCTGGGTGGTAGTAGACATGTCAAAGTCCCCTGTAGTAGCTAAGTGTTCTCTGGGTGGTAGTAGACATGTCAAAGTCCCCTGTAGTAGCTAAGTGTTCTCTGGGTGGGAGTAGACATCTCACAGTCCCCTGTAGTAGCTAAGTGTTCTCTGGGTGGGAGTAGACATGTCACAGTCCCCTGTAGTAGCTAAGTGTTCTCTGGGTTGTAGTAGACAAGTCACGGTCCCCTGTAGTAGCTAAGTGTTCTCTGGGTGGGAGTAGACATGTCACAGTCCCCTGTAGTAGCTAAGTGTTCTCTGGGTTGTAGTAGATATGTCACAGTCCCCTGTAGTAGCTAAGTGTTCTCTGGGTTGTAGTAGACAGGTCACAGTCCCCTGTAGTAGCTAAGTGTTCTCTGGGTGGTAGTAGATATGTCACAGTCCCCTGTAGTAGCTAAGTGTTCTCTGGGTTGTAGTAGACAAGTCACGGTCCCCTGTAGTAGCTAAGTGTTCTCTGGGTGGGAGTAGACATGTCACAGTCCCCTGTAGTAGCTAAGTGTTCTCTGGGTGGTAATTGACATATCGCAGTCCCCTGTAGTAGCTAAGTGTTCTCTGGGTTGTAGTAGACATGTCACAGTCCCCTGTAGTAGCTAAGTGTTCTCTGGGTTGTAGTAGACAAGTCACAGTCCCCTGTAGTAGCTAAGTGTTCTCTGGGTGGTAGTAGACATGTCACAGTCCCCTGTAGTAGCTAAGTGTTCTCTGGGTTGTAGTAGACAAGTCACAGTCCCCTGTAGTAGCTAAGTGTTCTCTGGTTGGGAGTAGACATGTCACAGTCCCCTGTAGTAGCTAAGTGTTCTCTGGGTGGGAGTAGAAATGTCACCTGTGTTTGCTATGAGGGAATATTTCTGTGAACATTGTGTGATCGTGGAGCAGACAACTGCCTTCTTCTTGACGAGGCATCATCTATCGAATGGTATAAAATGTTCACAGGTATTCCTTATAAGGTCAAGAGTCAAGATATTTTAACATCTGATAAATGTAACATAAGAACACAAGCTCATTGGCTGTCTATTCTTCCAACAAATATGATTATACATTTATACAACATCACAATACATGAAATTATATCAACTGGATACACTTTCATATTACAATTACTGTACATAAAATAACAACCCACAAATAATTCCAACACAATTTTTCATATTAATAATATTCATTATTGTTTGCTATTTCAATTACATTTGTATAATAGCTGTGCAATTATTAAAGCCACAATGAATTAGTTTTATTGTCGAACTGTTAGAGTTAATCAGAATGAATCCTTATGGCAGATAAGTGATATAAAGTAGAACAGTGTCTCGCCGATGACGCAGGAGATTCTTACGCTTCTGGAATTACTGGTTTAATTCTCCTAATACATTTTCAAGCGTCTCCGTGTTTTCGTCTGTTTATACTTTACCATATTTTGATCGAATTTGTGTTTGAAGTATGATTCCACTACAACGTCGGTATTTCCTTTGCTGCTGTTACTTTAAAAGAATGGTAAAATTCCAAAATATTATCTTAAGGAGAAAAATCGTGGATTAAACTTTAAACACAATGATATAAAGTCATAAATTTTCGTGTGAGATTTATATTTATTGATTTCGCGGTTACACTTTATCACCGAAGTCAAACATTGTATGTCCATAAGCAGTGGAAATATTTACCTGTACGATCAAGTTAAAACGAAACATCTTTCTTTGTCTATCAGCAGAATGATTGAAATGTAAATAATGTAGGCTAGTCATTGTTAATTGAAGTCCTGTCTTCAGAATCATAAGCGTCTTTTTCTTTTTTTTAATTACCACTGGAGTTAGACAAGTTAGATGGTCAAAAATCTAGAAAAAATAATTGAACACGTCCAAATCAGAGCTTGACGTGCTCATTATTACTTAAAAAAAATACACGCCAACTTTACAAATCCATATTTCTATCAGTAAAAGTAAATGAGCGGAAACAATTCGTCAGTATGTGAAATTAATAGACCAATATAGCTTCTCGACATCCAAAGTCTGTGACATTAAAAGAGTGAGCAAAACAACTGTAGCCCTCATTCACAATCTTTGTCATCAATACCCAATCTAACTTCTCCACATCCGAGACATGTAACATAACCAGATCAGTAAAGACTGTTGTGTATACTGACACGAGAACAATATCGTTTCTGCTGATAAAGACATTTCGAGAAGAATTGTTATAACACCTACTTTGACAGGATACATTCGTTATTCTATGATGTGATAGAAATACAAACACATTGTTACATGAATTTGTGTATTTACAATGTACTAGATAATATGTGGGGAAATTGCATAATGATTGACATTTGAAAATTTTTAATGAAGAAAATAAAGAAAGAGAAAATAATCCAACGAATTTCATCCTAGAAGACATTAACATGTTTCAATGTCATAACGGATTACTCATTCAATTCGACTTCTAAAATGTTGGTTGTAAATGCCTCACTTGTGTCAAGTTATATAAATAGCTATTGATTCATTAGATCTATTCTACATTTCTAGGCATGTTGCGTTATAGACAACTACCACTGACTTTATACAGAGTTAACTCCCTTCCATGTAGACACCGACTCAAGTTACAAAGACCCCTGGACAGTGATGCATTATTGTACTACATCTCAATAATCTGGCATCAACCTTTCACACCGTTACAAAGGTAAAACAGGCCTTAATGTTTCTTTTTATTAAAGAATAAATGAGAAGTGAAGTAAAAAAAAGAGATAAAAATGAAAGGTATATGACAAAATAAAAGTGAGGTGGTATCTTATGGAGTCATTTATTAATAATATCGATTTAGATGATTTTTTTAAAAACTATGATAAAAATGTAATGAGCAATAAGAAGTCTTATCAATATACATTCTGTACGTATCTTCATATTATATAACACTTACTTCAAATAATAACATAGTGAAACAAAAGAAAAGATTAAATTACATCAGGAAATATCTAAAACATATACACTATTTTGTAGAACATCACTTAAATAAATATTCATTTTCATATTCTAAATTGAAGAAGAGAAAGAGTTTATGAATCCTGTTCAGGAGCATGAACACGATCTCGGTTTTCATTAACTATTTCCGTCCTCGATTCAGGCTTATCATTGTTTGTCTTGCCAGCCATTCTCTTATAAGGTATTTTCCTGAAGACAAAACAACATAATTACATTAATCTTGCAGTATTTCCTCAACAAAATCAGTAATTGATATACAGATATATAACTTGCTGCTGGTAGGAAAACAATGACAAGGCTTTAATGTTTCTAGACATTATTTGTGACACTTCTTTGTTTATATTAGCAAGAAGTGATCTATAAACAAATATGCATGCAACATAGTTTGAATTGATACCGATAAGAAATATTCATCGTCTGTTTATAACTGAATAATCTAACTGTATCTAGAGACAATACGTCATTATCGTATGATGTAATTTCTGATATAATGTAGTCAAAGTTTACGATTTCTGTTGTATAATCAGTGCTTTACTTTCCATAGAGCATTTGTTTCAAAACAACATTTATGGGTTTGATTTTAAGTTATCTGCGGTGAGGATTACGTATATATACTATATATTCCTGTATCGTGTTTTATATATATATATATATACACTGATTTGTCTAGCTGAATCCTACACTTCCTGTGTCGTGTTATATATATATATATATATATATATATATATACACTGATTTGTCTAGCTGAGTCCTACACTTCATGTGTCGTGTTATATATATACACTGATTTGTCTAGCTGAATCCTACACTTCCTGTGTCGTGTATATATATATATATATATATATATATATATATATATACACTGATTTGTCTAGCTGAGTCCTACACTTCATGTGTCGTGTTATATATATACACTGATTTGTCTAGCTGAGTCCTACACTTCCTGTGTCGTGTTATATTAGTTTCAAGTCGAACAAATATTGCTTGAATTATGCTAACGTTCTATTACTTTCCAAGACCAATAAAAATGTCGATAGAAGGTCAGGATAATTTGGACAAAACACAAAAGTATCAAATTGGACATAAATATACCTATTTCAACATTTGTTATTATTTTTTTTCATTTTTTTTTTCTTTTGAATTGACAACCTCGTGTTAAATAACTAAAATAATCTATCGGTTCATTTAATATATCAATTTGATTTTTTTACTGTTGTTAACCATCAAGTTATTCGAGTGTTGTAAATGTTATGTCACGAACTCACCTGTTTCTGTCGTTACACTCCTTGACCATGAAGGTAACTACACACAGAGCTATGAGTGTCCCGAGTATTATTAACCCATACTGAACAGCCTGTGTAATCTTTATGGGAATATCAACCTTGGTTTTAAACATATTAGCCAGCTTCCCGTCTAGAGTAGCACTCTGTTGTAAAACGAATGATTTCATTACAGCTTCACTGACGAAGTATAGAAGTATATTAAATAGTGTTATTTTTCTCATCTTTGTGTTATTTTTCACCACCTCTACATATTAATTATATTATCTTAATTAATTAATACAATTAAAACAAAGAACGCATATCATCTATAAATTTGACCAATAGAAAATTGATATAAACACATAAAATGTAATAAGCATATTTCGCTAGTGTAGCTAATATTTCCGTATCTTTACTAATGCTACGCTCTCGTGTATATATACTCAACAAAAAAAAGAAAGGTTAACATATTTCCTTGGCGAATACCTGTAAATAAGTGAAAACAAAATGACGTTTGTGCAATATTAGAAAATGGTAATGTTTTACTTTACAAAATCCAAGGGGGTTACCAAAATCATTCAAGCGTGAAAGCCTGTATTAGCGAAAGAGCTGCATGAGGTTTTCTGCGACTAACTTGTAGCTTCGCTTGAATTTCATAAACATTCAAACTGACAACTGTTCCTTAGATCCTTAGGACTTAGAAATCACCGAATCTTGCTATCAACTTTATCATTATGCCCCGGCTGTCACAAGTACAGAGAGAAAGGGCTGTAGGCATGATCCAGGCTGGGGAGTCTCGCCGTCGAGTTGCACGGCATTTTGGTTGCAGTGTTAAGACAATTTGCCAGTTGGTAAATCGTTTAAACCAAACTGGGTCAACATCCGATCGTCCCCGAAGCGGCCAGGGATGACCGTCGTATACGATTGATACACTTGCGCAATCGATTCGTAACTGCAGTAGAGACTACAAGGACATTGTTTGGGCGTCGTGTGTCTCCCCAAATAGTCCGCAACAGGTTGAGGGCCTACCAATTGAAAGCGCGGCGTCCCTACACTGGACCCAATTTGTTGCGACGTCACCGTAATAATCGGCGTAACTGGACCCATGTTCACCGTCGTTGGGCCTTACGACAATGGAACAATGTTCTGTTTTCAGATGAGTCCAGGTTTTGTCTGCAACACGGTGACGGAAGGCGCAGAGTGTGGAGGCGACGAGGGGAGCGTTTTGCGAACTGCTGCGTCGCAGAACGGGACCGCTTTGGCGGCAGAAGTGTAATGGTTTGGGGTGGTATTTGTGAGGGGACTCGTACCAGGCTTGTTGTGTTAAATGGCAATTTAACCGGCATTCGATATCGGGACGAAATTTTAAGACCAGTGGTTCTGCAATTCTTAAGACGCCATGGCTTTGGCGCCATTTTCAACAGGATAACGCACCAGCGCACACCAGTCGCGTCAGCAGAACTTTCTTGTAGCAAATAACGTACAGGTGTTAGATTGGCCATCTAAATCACCTGATTTGTCACCGATTGAGCATGTCTGGGACGTTCTTGAGCGACGCGTGAGAGAACGTCAAACTTGCAGGGGCTGGCCCAAGCCTTGATCGCTGAAGGGAACAACATCTCTCCTCGAATTATCCGCCGGTTTACGAGTTCCATGCGACGACGCTGCAATGCTGTTTACTTCACAAAGAGTGGCCATACCCGTTACTTATGGTGTTACCTTTGAAATTGACCCCAACGTCCTTTACAGTCGAATAAAATCAACTGAACGCAAAGTTTTATAATGAACCATGACTGCAGTTTTATCAGAATTGATCAATTACTTTATTCGTGCATGATTGGTAAGGATTTATGAAGGGGTTTATCAATTAATCACAGAATAAAGTAGTGTTACCTTTCTTTATTTTTGTTTAGTATATTGGCCATACTCGTGAAATACATTTGTCACTACGGCGGACCCCTTTAACTATCACCTGTATATTTGTTTCACTTTGTCCATTCCCTAAAGATAATGGAATAATGTTGCGGAAATATTTTTAATGAAAAAGATAATCAAATAGTGGTTAGGGTATCAAAGTTCGACAGCAGGACTAGATTAACAGGGCAGGATAGGAGGACTAGATTAACAGGGTAGGATAGGAGGACTAGATTAACAGGGTAGTATAGGAGGACTAGATTAACAGGGTAGTATAGGAGGACTAGATTAACAGGGTAGGATAGGAGGACTAGATTAACAGGGTAGTATAGGAGGACTAGATTAACAGGGTAGGATAGGAGGACTAGATTAACAGGGTAGTATAGGAGGACTAGATTAACAGGGTAGGATAGGAGGACTAGATTAACAGGGTAGGATAGGAGGACTAGATTAACAGGGTAGTATAGGAGGACTAGATTAACAGGGTAGGATAGGAGGACTAGATTAACAGGGTAGGATAGGAGGACTAGATTAACAGGGTAGTATAGGAGGACTAGATTAACAGGGTAGGATAGGAGGACAACAGATAAATAGTGGTTAGGGTATCAAGGTTAGACGGCAGGACTAGATTAACAGGGTAGGATAGGAGGACAACCGGTCATGAAGTGGTTAGGCCTGAAGGTTGAAGAGCAGGACTAGATTAATAGAGATAGCGAGACAACAGGATAAAAAACTTAAGATAGGCGGACAACCATATGAGTGGTGTCTAGCTGAATGAGAAATGTGCACAATGAAATCGACTTTACCCAAACTTACTGTAGTTTACGGATACTAATGTGTCGACATTAGCAATGTTAGATACGTAACAAAGTCATTCACATCCTCAAAAATCCAGCAGTTACGAAAACTAGCGATCTTTAGTAATCGCAATCCCTTGAATTCCTGACTTATAAACATGTACATTAATTCAACTGATACATGAAAACTAGGAAATTTATTGAAATATGAGGCAACGCACCCCCAACCCCCAACCCCCCCCCCCAACCCCCAATCTTAAAGTGATGCAAAAAATTATTAGTTGCTTATAGAAATCGTTATATGAGTTAGTTCCAGTTTTAGACATTAACTGTTTTAAGTCTAGTTTATCCGGAATAATTTACTAGTCGCTCCCATTATTATAACTTACCTCATTTAGCCACAAAATTGGATAGACAAGACGGTTAAAGTTTTTGGTGGCACTGTAACAGCAATGATAAATAGGTAACACTGTGTAGTACCGCTATAACATGTGCTATTACAATCATTACTAATATTATTATTATATAAAAACAGTAAGATTTGTGTCCATGTTATTAGATATGTAAGATCTAATTTACCTTGTATATTACCGTAATTACAAGTGTTATAATTATCATCATCATCATCATCATTATCATTATATAAAAACAGCAAGATTTGTGTCTATGGTATTAGATATAGAAACACTGTCCTGTAACAATATTCTTTATGCCAATATTAACTTAATAAGCGACCACGGGAAATACGTCCATATGTATTTCCTTATATGGTATTCATACTTACCTGATGTGGCTAATATTATGTATGAACAAATTGACCTGAAGCCTCTTGTCTATATTCATAACGATGCCGGTGTGCTGTGGGAAAATTGGAGCAATGACATAGATATAGTACACGCGGTTTTCAAATACATACGCAAGCCTTAGAATCATATTGTAATTGTTTAATTCAAAACACTATTTTTATAATAAAAAACAGAATATCGAAAAAATAACTTCTAAACTATTACAAAACAGCATTACAAAAGCATGTTTACAATCTACTTTATATTATTATTATATTCATAATGATATAGTTTAATTTCATAATGCCAGTAATGTAATAGATGGCTTCATCACCGCACGGGCTTTATTTTATGAACGGATTAACAGCAGCGGCTCTGGGGAACAAAGAATTAATTCACGTATGCAATGATAGATATACGCTTGAAATCTATGTAATTATAGTATTGGAATCGTCGTCATTTAGAAAAGATAGCAAGGCTCGAGTTACCGGTTCTACATCAATGTTAGTTTGGTGTTCCCCAGGTATAGGGTTAAGTCCTTCCACAGCCTGTTGTACAGATGGATCAGCTGCGTAGAAGTGGGGCTGAGAACCAACTATTGGTGCGAACTCTGAAAATACGTTTACATTGCATGGATGAAAACATCTTTTTTTTATCCACTGATGCTTGCGTTTTTGGTCACGTTGAATGAATGTAAAATTGTAATAACAATGAGTATGATTCCACCAAGCGACCCACAAGTGCTTAATCCTCCTTCCACTAGGCTCCCTCCTCAATCCCACCCCCACCCCACACCTTGATAGATGCATTTACTTAGCTTCAATTATTGCTATACTACTTTCATGCATTCAAATAGATGGCAATGTCAGTGTCATTCACGGTAATATGACATTAATTGATTACACTTTTTATAGTGAAAATAGCCCTATACTATTCATGACGTCATAATAACTAATCTTGCTGGTGTTTACAGCTGCTCACGAATAGGAGATGCAGTAGTAAGCAACTTTGTTTAGATTGAGTATGTCTCTAATCGCCATATAAAACTAAAACTTAGTATCCCAGTTACAGAACACAAATGACGTCATGGTGGCTCTTTAACAAGAGGGCCATGGCCCTTCACGGTCATCTGACAATTCACGGGTGGACTGACAGACCTCACAATTTGCTGATGGTGGTTTAACAAATCTTGAGCATTCCTCGAAAGTATCAGAAACTCATAAATGGTAAGCTTTATTCATGAAAAACAGTTGTGTAAACACATTACAAAATGGCTACTGTGGCTACCATTCGTTTTGACCAGGCTGAAGAAATAACACACACACATTTTTCTCCTTAACAAATTAAACACTGCAACTTTTCTCAGTGGTGTGAATGAATGTAGTTCAGACAATTTGTTCAAGTTATGTTAGAATTTGAACCAGACCGAAAATTAAGACTTGGTCAGGACAACTTCAGTATCACTTCATGCAAGTTTGATAGCATTGCCACTGCCTTATAATGTTTCAGGCCAGATTTGGGTGAAATCCATCCATTAATTGAGATAGAGTAGCGTTTTGAAGCAAAATGATATATAAAGTTGTTTTATGAGGCCCGCACCTAAACCCATAGGCGCCGAATAAACTTTCTAAATTTCAATAACAATTTATCAACCCAAATGATGTTTCAGGCTAAATTTGGTTAACATCTGCCGAGGGAAAGGGAGTTCGGCAAAATATTCCATTCAAGTCCATTCAAGTATTAAAGAAGAGTGTTTTGAATCAAACTATTGTCTAACTTCCCTATTTGGGCCCATCCACCGATCCCTGGGTGATCGAATCATTTATTTTTTAAATTAAGAAATTATTCCCCATTCTAAATGATGTTTCAGACCAAATTTGGTTGAAATACAGCTTGACGTTAAGCAGGACTAATGTTTTAAAGGACAAGTCTACAGCCGGCGCACGGCGACGAACGGCGCACAATAGTAATAGGTCGACTTGACCCTTCGGGTTAGATGACCTAAAAAAACACTTGCCTTCTTTGCAATTGCTGACGTTGAGCAGACCCGCAGGTAAACAATTATCCGCATTTGGAGTACAGAAGCCATCGTTCTCAGACAAGGCTTCAAACACACGATCTGGGAGGACAAAGCTGTACAGGTCAACACCACGTAATGTCTTCATTTCCTTGTAGTATAGATACAGAGACCTAAGAAAAGATAACTCTGAAATTCCTGAATACAATCAGGATTGGTAAAGAGGTTTAGTTTGATGATACCAGGAATCACAGATAATCATTTTAAAACCTTTTCACATGTTTGCGAAAATTCACATTTGGAATTGATGAGTTGGACAGATATTCATTCACCATCTATGCAGATGAAAGCCTATTGGAAATGATATGCTTAACGCCTTTTGCTTGCAACGGGGAAAATGAAGGATAAAAAATACGCAACATTGGGAAAAAAAGGAATATATTATATAGATATTTCAGGGTGTGGTATATTCTTTATTCATACCTGCAAATGTCCGTTTGGAACACATACATTGTCCAAGATTTGTCAACAAATGGCGGAAAAAACGTTCCATCTGTAAGGTATGTTATTTAAAAATCTGAGTGTTTTGACGCATTTGCTCTTAAAGGAGGAATTAAAACAAAGCCCATGTTTTGTGCATTCAAAGTTTAAATATGCATAACAATGTTCACAATGGGACGAAGAAACGGAAAGTGGTCTCTTAATATGATAGAGGTATTACAGAGAATACTGCAAATTCATTTTCTTTAACAGCTGTTAACTTTCTAAATTCATAACAATTTTTAAGCAACTTAAAACCATACATAAGACACGGCCAGGTATTCCACATTTCAATATCATATAATGAAAAGTAGGATATCTTAGTTACTAAGAATTAAAAAAGCACCGAGTCAAATAATTCTACAGAATATGAAATCTAGTTTTACCCGTGCCATTGATCATTCTTGCTCTGTCTGTAGACCAGTACGGAAGCCTCCTTTAAATGACAACAAAAAGATGAACGAATATGACAGGTTAGGAAAGATATATCATAAATCGCATAATTCATCAAAGTGGTGCAATGTCAGGAATTCAATGATAACACTTCTATCAAAACCATGTCTTTAATCAATATTTGAACAGATAAATATTGTTTCACGGTAAACATGTCTACTTTGCTTCCTAAAAACAAGTACAACAAAATGGCGTCAAGGGAGAATAAATTTAACGCCATAATTTTAAAACGTAACATGGTCATGCATCAACTCGTATCATGTTGTAACAAGCCAACTGGAACCATCCATCTCCATCAAAGACTGTTTTCTAACATCGCGTTATCGTTTACCCGATAAATGGAAATCAGATATCACTATGGCTTCCTCGAATTCCACTGTAGAGGGATGTACCTTACTATATTGCACTCCGTATGTTCTGCTTCATTTCACATGTATGCAATAAAATACAATGCAAACGTATGCAGTAATTTCAAAAAGGATTTTAATATCCATTTACTAACTTATTCATTTGGAATTTTAAGAATGGAATATATCAATGCTTACGTCAATCCATTCCATTTGTTGATGATGGCCAACTTGCTGATGTCATCACCTCCCGAATGTATGTTGTAGAGTCCATCATCAGTGTCGTTCGTCTGAAATAAAAGATAGATTATTTACATAGACAAAGTTGTCAGGTGACCTCTGATTGTTCAGTATAGTTATCGTTACATCATGTTAATTCTGTAAAAGGTAAACCGCAATGATATTTGAGAAAAGTAATTTGCTCTGAGATCTCCATATACTATTTTATTAGTTATTAGCTATTAGATATGTCGGTAAAATCAAGCCTTCGTGTCAAAGACCAATCGTTATGAAGCCATTTTGTGAAAATTATTTATTTTAGTTATTCACGTCACACAAAATGAAAATGTTGAACCAACGTTTTGCTAACCCAATGAAGTATTATGTGATTTTTTTTATGATGATGAATACAGCAACAATATGACGTAATTGAAAAATGTATTGTACTGAAACAGCACTCTTTGTATATAAATTAATATCACTAAATTTACCCCGTAAAAGAGCCCTATTTTGTCGTCAATAGAGATGTTGTATCGCCCCACAATGTCCTTGGCCGCCTTTAGGAGTGGATCCTCGTAGCCCCAGGCGATATCTCTCACACTATATTGCTGAAACAGGTCACTGTCTTTCGTAGCTTTGAGGACTAAGTCGACGAGTTCCTGAACCCAGGGGTACTCAAAGCGGACCATGTTACCTACCGTCTGTCACAATGAAACAGAAGTTATTTCATATTGAATGGTGTTAAAAATGGTTTTAGTCCGATATGAATTAGAATATTTACAGTAGAACTTTAAGCAACCGACGAGTAGCTCAACACCTTTTGGATATCGAAGTACCCTATGGGACAAATGAGGTTACAAAAGTACTTACTTTCAAGCCCCAGGTTACATGTTCAGAAAAATCGTTAAAGGACCTGGAATCTTGAAAGTAAACTGCTTTGAAAATAAGACGTGGATTTCTTGCTTGTAAACGTACCTTGGCTTTTTCTCGAGATTGTTCATTCGGTCATTTTTATAATCTATCTTGCAGATTAATATTAAAACACAGCAATGCTTCTTGGTGATTTTGATAAAACTTTTAACGTACCAGCAACCTTGAAACCTAATACCCATTTGTCTTTTATTTTCATTATATTCATTAAGGATGTTCTCTTTTGAGAAGTATTAAACTGTTTTCCGATGACGATTTTTTGAAGTTTTGTCTTAGAAAGTAGATTAAAAACAAAAACAATAAAAAATAATAATATGTTGCTGCACTACGTTTTCCAGTACAAGCGTCAGAATATGTATAACAGAAAATAATACATTTTCACGTATTCTTCTTATTTTTTCCTGAATAACAAGCATTCCGTCTTATTTTCACGGCAACCTATTTAGAAATATTTTTTTCGCTTTTATTGGAAAATAATGATACGCTTTCATTTGCTTCAACGAGTTTCAAAAAGCATAACAACCATAAAATGAAAATGTTCGAAAATGACCTAAATCTTTTATTTGACTATTTTCGAGTATTCAACTTTTTTTAATAATACTTCATATTAAGACAGAGAAATTTTCGATGATGCTTTTTCAGGGGGAAACTGTGCTTTATGTTTTTGCAATTATCGCCCTAAAAGGTAGCTTTTCCAAAATCAAGAAACAGGCTAAATTATTTGTTTTCAGGTCCCAAGAATCCGCAGAATTAATGAAACTGAAATCTGTGATTGGCGGTGATAATTCATGCAAAATTTAGTTGAAATCTGATTTATACTCATAAGGAGTACCTTGGCAACCAGGAAACGTTGTTATTGTTGACGCTATTAATCGAATCACGCCGTCAAATACAACGTCAAAAAGAGTAGCACAAAAGCGAAATTTCTTCAAAACGTCTTAAAATTGCCATGTTTAGGTACAACTCTAAATAACAAAGTTTATAAGACTATAAAAGTAAATGATATTATGTTGGAATTCATTTTATATTGAATAAAGTCTTACTTCCGGTCAAGACATCAGAGGATTGCATCCATAGAAATTACGCACCATCAGCAAGATGTGCATTAGAGTGTGTAGAGGTAACATAATTGATAGACGACGTGGAGCGTCCTTATATACTTGTGTTAATATTAAAGTTAAGGAATGGTAAGTCTATAAATAAATAGACTTTCAAAATCGTAGCCAATCATATCGTTTGTAAAATATGACTGCCAAATAATGTCTCCAAGATGATAAATGAAGCACAATAAAAAGTTCTTTGCGGTAATATTCTCTCATATAACACTGACCGAGGGTAAAGGTGAATAAAACTGATATACCATTAAAGGAACATTAGCGGTTGTGAATTTGTCACTGTCCGGACCACAAGACTTGCTCCGATCAAACGTGTACCAGTGAAGTTGTCGGTATGTGATTGTGCCGTTTGGTTCAAACGTGATGTTGTACTTCTTCCGGTGTTCCCTAGAAGCACACAGAGTAAAATTATATAAGCCCTATTGAATAAATGCTCTGCACCGTTGGGAATCATTGGTTGATGATTAAAACATGTATATTATAACTAGTTAGTTGAGTAAATTGTATTTGGGAAAGGTTGAATAACATGCTACATATAACGTCGTTTTTAACGACAACACAATAAGCATTGTATTGATTAGATTTAAAAGAAAAAAAAAAAAAAAAAAAAAAACCAAAAAAACAAAACAAAACAAAAAACAAAAAAAGTCTATGTTTTAACATCAATGTTGACATAATCATTAGTTAATACTCTAGTTTAAATGATCTGGTTCACGTCACATTTTAGAATCGCATTTCTTTCTGAATGCACGTGCATTACCTGTATGTATATGGTCCCCTCTGTACAACATACGGTTTGGCTCCTGCAATGACCTCTAGGGGATTTACAAGGTCAAATACCCATAACTGGTAATACACGGGTATAGGTGGAACTACCCAGTCATCATAGGTCAGCGAACCTTTTACCAGAGGCACATCCTGTCATAATGGGGAAAAAAGTTTCTTACTTCCAGTGTTAATCTTTAAAGAAATGATTATTTGATTTTAAACTCGAAAAAAACAAAATGGCAAATATATTTGTGACATTTATAAACCACGTCTTCTCGGCAAACAAAAATTTGAAATGAAAATCCAACATCAACATTGAATTAACATATCAAGGTTCTGAGCCTCACGCATTTCCCTGTAGGATGGTAAACCGCACCACAACATGGTGGTTTGGCTACTTTCGTGTAGCACCACCACACTCTGTTGGAGAGACAACCACCACCCATTTGTTGGTCATACCGCCAAAACGGAGTATAGAGCCGTGAAAAAAATGTTGTCCTGGATGACCAATCTGACGAATAGATTGAAGAGATGGTGACTCGTTATGGAAGACTCCTCCTCCTTCTATGAAACGCTGGGTGAAAGAATTCTAGAGAGAAGAAGGTTGCTTAGATGATGGTGACACCAGGTCAGGATGCCATCAACATTGCACACAGACTAGAGATGGAAAACTGCCGTCGTACTTTATGAGTTAGAGAAAGAAACGGGACTTCGTGACAATGGTATATCGAGATGTGAGAGGAAAAGTCTTGTAATATCATATATATATATATCTTTGTCAATAAAAATCCAAAACCAAAAATAGCATGGAATGGAAACACGCCAAATTTCGAAAGAAAGAGATGGTCCATCAAGAAAGTTTTAGCGACCACGTTTTCTCAAGACCTAGTTCAAGCATCTTTCACTGTTTTCCCGGACTGGAAAAATACTTTCAGGACGGAGACTGGAGGATGGTGATGATGAAGCGAATGCTGCTGTGGAAGACTAGGTGACCCAGACGTTGCTCTTTACCAATCGGGTATCAATGCCTGGTAAACTAGACGAATCAAGTGTCTATTTTAAAAACATAAAACAGTTAAATACAAGTGACTTTCTTAACTGTGTATGTATTGACCGTTTTTGTCAGGGGACGTGCCGATGTTTTGATAAAAATTGATTTCGAGACAACGAATGACTTTCCAATTAAAGGGACTGAAAAAACACTTCGGCTCATACGAAATTTCGGCTCGATAAATTTCAAGTCACCCGATCTAGAATTACAAAGAAATAGAAGGGAAAATTCGGAACATGTAAATTATTTCGACTCAAACGATTTCGAGGCGACAACTTTCAACTCTATCTTACTCTTTCTGTGTGATATCATTTAACATTTAGAAGTATTAGACATGTGTACAAAGGCAATGGAAGGTAGGTATCCTGTTGACTGTGTCTATATGAACTATCAATATGCTTTTGATACGGTTCATCATAGGAGGTTGATGAGTAAACTATATTACATACAGGATTGAGCAGAAGAACTGATACGGTGGATAGACAGCTTCCTGTCGCTAAGGAAATTGAAGGTAGACATAAATGAATTGAGTCGGTTCTATATGGACAGAAGTTACTTCAGGAATTCCTCAGGGGTCTGTATTTGAGCCGTTATTGTTTGTTATATTTATCAATGACCTGTTTAGCACAGTGGACTAGTGGAGATATATTTATTTGCAGATGTCTCTAAATTTTCAGGGTGTTAAACAATAGTTTATTGGCTGACTAACACAGACAATTGTTTATTGACTCACTAACATAGATAATAGTTTATTGACTCACTAACACAAACAATAGTTTATTGGCTGACTAACACAGACAATTGTTTATTGACTCACTAACATAGATAATAGTTTATTGACTCACTAACACAAACAACAGTTTATTGGCTCACTAACACAGACAATTGTTTATTGGCTCACAAACACAGACAATATTTTATTGACTCACTAACATAGATAATAGTTTATTGACCCACTGATACAGATATTAGTTTATTGACTCACTAACACAGACAATTGTTTATTGACTCACTAACACAGACAAATGTTTATTGACTCCTTAACACAAACAATACTTATTGACTCACTAACATGAACAATAGTTTATTGGTCCACTAACACAGATAATAGTTTATTGACTCACTAACACAAACAATAGTTTATTGGCCCACTAACACAAACAATAGTTTATTGGCTCACTAACACAAACAATAGTTTATTGACCCACTAACACAGACCATTGTTTATTGACTCACTAACACAAACAATTGTTTATTTACTCACTAACACAGACTTCAGTTTATGTCTCACTAACACAAACAATAGTTTATTGGCCCACTAACACAAACAATAGTTTATTGACCCACTAACACAGACAATTGTTTATTGACTCACTAATATAAACAATAGTTTATTGGCCCACTAACATAGATGATAGTTTATTGACTCACTAACACAGACTACAGTTTATGTCTCACTAACACAAGCAATAGTTTATTGACCCACTAACACAGACAATTGTTTATTGACTCACTAACACAAACAATTGTTTATTTACTCACTAACACAAACAATAGTTTATGTCTCACTAACACAAACAGTAGGTTATTGACTCACTAACACAGACAAGTGTTTATTGACTCATTAACACAGATAATAGTTTGTTGACCCACTAACATAGATAATAGTTTATTGACTCACTAACATAGATAATAATTTATTGACTCACTAACACAGACAATTGTTTATTGACTCACTAATATAAACAATAGTTTATTTCCCCACTAACATAGATTATAGTTTATTGACTCACTAACACAGACTACAGTTTATGTCTCACTAACACAAACAATTGTTTATTGCCTCACTAACACAAACAATAGTTTACTGACTCACTAACACAGACAATTGTTTATTGACTCACTAACACAGATGATAGTTTATTGACCCACTAACACAAATAATACTTTATTGACACATAAACATATACTATAGTTTATTGACTCACTAACACAGGGATGGTTCACTAACTTACTTACACAGGCAGTTGTTCTCTTATTGACTCGCTAACACACATGATGAGTTATTAACTCACTAACATAGAGAATGGTCCAGCGAAACACTAACCTTTGCAACGGTTTGGTGTATGATATGCTTGAAAACTGGAATCAAAACACATCCTGTCGCAAGCAGAAATATTCCGACCGATAGACACAGAGCTCTTTTCACCCTGGGAAGAACCATGCTACAAAAGCAGCACAAATAATCACAAGTTTCAACGCAAATAGAGGCCATTACAACAATTCGACACGGCAAACTATATGACAGATGTAGCGAGTGTATACAATCGTGTGTTACTGATGTCACTTATCAGGCTGGACCGTTATATAAAATCGGTACATTATCAGTGATAACCACAATCTGTAATCAAATTTATACAATGGTCAGATTGTGATATCAATAGAAACTGAAAGATAACTTTGTTTATCCACTATTTATAGCATATTAAAGACAAAAACCGCAACCTCGATAAAATAATGGTAAAACACGAAAAATACGGATGTCATCGAAATGTACAAGGAGAATAATACTAGTATTTCTGCGGAAGGGTAAACGTCTTCTGATTCATCGACGTGAGATTATAAATCCAATATATTCATTCATTTCTACCCTTGATGATAGCGCCCTGTTTGATAGGTTAATCCGTCTTTGTTTGAATGTAAGCATTATGTCAACTCATATTAGCCATTTTCATTTTTGTCTCTTCAGTGTTGTGACACTGCCATTTATCCAATACAACACAGCAAAAAGTAACAGCAATGTGAAAAGACGTAGAAATATCTAACACATTTTATCTTTGATATACTGATATTAAATGCCGAGAGATATATAACATTTCTGTTTCTAAACACGTTACACTTGACATTTAAAACAACCATTCTAGTGAAACTTCCGAACAGGGTAAAGCACCCACTATTTTAATGTGCAGTACATTAAATTTGGTTTCTTAACGCAATTTATAACTTTTTCTCTACATATTCTGTTAAAAAGTACACCCGACAGCTTGAAATTACAACAAATCTTTTTGGTCAAATTGAAAAACGCATATAAAGAAAAGAGTAATCCTAATTTATTTCATTAACAATAAAAGTGTGTTTAGTGTGCCAGCTGATAAGAAATTCATCGTAGATATAAATATATACCAGAATAAGTATTCAACGATTTTCACATTATATATCTGTATCGTTTCTACTTTCATTTGTACTAGTGCCGAGGAGCATAGCAGCAAAGACGCTACAAGACACAAGTGAGAAGAATGTCTAGCAGGAGGAGAAAAGTGGTCTCCGTAAATTGTTCACAATTATAACGGCACCAGTCTGGGTACCAGTGGCGGCCGTCGGAGGTTTGGTAGCTGCTCCATTCCAAGCGATAGGGGATTCGGTAGAAGACGGTGAGAAATCAGACAGCGCCGCAAAAGCCATTGGTACACTGCCAGGAAATGTGGTTGGAAGGACGGTTACCAACCCGTTCAAAGCCATTGGCAAAATTGGCGAGGCTATGTGGGACGATGACTAGATAGTAGGTGTGTTATTTTTTCAATGCAAACTTGATAAAAGAATACGTATCCTTTCATTTAGTTAATTGGATACTGGGTAGTGGAAGGTTATCTTTGAAATGCATATTACTTGTTTTGAATTCTGACAAATTGCGTTTGAGTTCAATTTGCTTATGAATAGGAACCCCAATATGCACCAACACTTGAAAAGCGATAAAAAATCGAGTTACCGCTGTGATACCAGGAATAACTTTGAACAACTTATCCAACAGTGTTCAGGTCTTTTTCTGCATAATATGATGAAGATAATCGAAACCTAATCACATAGCAGACATAACCAATTTTAACTTGAATTTGTACACCATCATTTCATTGCCCTGATCGAAAATGTCAGTGATTACAACTAGATTTTCTTTCTATTACAGATGAAGATTAACCAGGTTCATTAGAGCTGGAGTGTTTTCTGTTTGTCCAGATTGCTTATTTCAAACACAATCATAACACATATATGTCTTCTATCAAACACTGGAACGAAACCGTAATGAATGTAGCTGACGTGTATCAGGGAGGAAACGGCCGGGAAAAAGTCGTAGATGGTGATTTAATTGTGGACTTTCTGTTAACATTGTTTGGATTCACCAATTTAAATAGACTCGAGAACTAACGACATGATTTTGTTTTGACTTTTAATTGACACTAAACTATAAATTTTACACAGAAGTTTTAAACCAGCTGGCTAACTGAAAAGTGAAATTGAAAACTACATATAAAGAATAGAGTAATCCTAATTTATTTCAAGAACAAATGTGTGTTAAGTGTGCCAGGTGATACGAAATGCATCGTATATATTAATATACATCGGAATAAGTATTCAATGATTTTCACATTATATATAATTTGAAAGATTTAAATATGAAAGACATTTCCACGTCTCCAATATCTACAGCATTAGAATGGTTCCTATATTTCACAAATCATTTAGATTTTTCACTGATGACTCAGAGTAATGTGTATATTGATAGCTGATGATCTTACATAAAACTATTTTATCAGAAAGTGTATTCATTACAACAAAATCCTTTATTTCCTTGATGATAACATTCTGTTATATAGCTTAATACCACTTTGCTTGAATCAGAGCATTAAATTGAGCTCGAATTAGCCATTTTCGTTTTGTCTTCATTGTGATAATACCATCTTGAGTTTTGAATGTATCCATTTTACCGCATATTGATCACATCATTGGTTGTTAATACAAAATGTACATCAATCCAATAATAAAAAAATAACTTCATCTTCTTTTTCAAAAAGATGGACAGAGAAGGGAAAATTTGTGCTTCGCTGTCGGACTACATGGTGAGAATGTATTTACTGAAGTCAACAATACACCCAAAAAATATATTTTCTGAATTCCGGCATATCGATGTTGTTTGTCTAATATAACACAGGTAACAGCAATGTTTGAAAATGTTAAAAATACATTGTCTATGCTAAGCAAATAACACGAGGAGAGACTGGAAATATCTCTCATGGAATGACCACTACTTCCAGACCAAACACATCAGGAGCGATTAAACCTAATTTGGTCTCGTAAAATATTTTATAACTTTCTCTCTCCATATTCTCTACAGACATACATTTTGATCAAAGTTGAGTAGACCTTCGACTAACCGATGATGACTTATGTAGGTATGTTTAAGCACAATACATTACAGAGATTAAATTTAAATCTACGTCGTGTCTTGGATGGACGAACATTACTACGCATCGCGCCTTTTACCTGGAATCGTTACCAAAAATACAATAAATGGAAATCCTATCGTTACTACTTTCATTTGTATTAGTTCCGAGGAGCATAGAAGCAAAGACAATACAAGACACAAGTGAGAAAAATGTCTAGCAAGGGAGAGAAAAGTGGTCTCCGTAAATTGTTCACAATTATAACGGCACCAGTCTGGGTACCAGTGGCGGCCGTCGGAGGTTTGGTGGCTGCTCCATTCCAGGCGATAGGGGATTCGGTAGAAGACGGTGAGAAATCAGACAGCGCCGCAAAAGCCATTGGTACACTGCCAGGAAATGTGGTTGGAAGGACGGTTACCAACCCGTTCAAAGCCATTGGCAAAATTGGCGAGGCTATGTGGGACGATGACTAGATAGTAGGTGTGTTATTTTTTCAATGCGAACTTGATAAAAGAATACGTATCCTTTCATTTAGTTAATTGGATACTGGGTAGTGGAAGGTTATCTTTGAAATGCATATTACTTGTTTTGAATTCTGACAAATTGCGTTTGAGTTCAAATAATTTGCTTATGAATAGGAACCCCAATATGCACCAACACTTGAAAAGCGATAAAAAATCGAGTTACCGCTGTGATACCAGGAATAACTTTGAACAACTTATCCAACAGTGTTCAGGTCTTTTTCTGCATAATATGATGAAGATAATCGAAACCTAATCACATAGCAGACATAACCAATTTTAACTTGAATTTGTACACCATCATTTCATTGCCCTGATCGAAAATGTCAGTGATTACAACTAGATTTTCTTTCTATTACAGATGAAGATTAACCAGGTTCATTAGAGCTGGAGTGTTTTCTGTTTGTCCAGATTGCTTATTTCGAACACAATCATAACACATATATGTCTTCTATCAAACACTGGAACGAAATTGTAATGAATGTAGCTGACGTGTATCGGGGAGGAAACGGCCGGGGAAAAGTCGTAGATGGTGATTTAATTGTGGATTTTCTGTTAACATTGTTTGGATTCACCAATTTAAATAGACTCGAGAACTAACGACATGAACTTGTTTTGACTTTAAATTGACACTAAACTATAAATTTTACACAGTTTTAAACCAGCTGGCTAACTTAAAAGTGAAATTGGAAACTGCATATAAAGAATAGAATAATCCTAATTTATTTCAAGAACAAATGTGTGTTAAGTGTGCCAGGTGATACGAAATGCATCGTATATATTAATATACATCGGAATAAGTATTCAATGATTTTCACATTAAATATAATTTGAAAGATTTAAATATGAAAGACATTTCCACGTCTCCAATATCTACAGTATTAGAATGGTTCCTATATTTCACAAATCATGTTAGATTTTTTACTGATGACTCAGTTATGTGTATATTGATAGCTGATGATCTTAAATAAAACTATTTTATCAGAAAGTGTATTCATTACAACAAAATCCTTTATTTCCTTGATGATAACATTCTCTTATATAGCTTAATACCACTTTGCTTGAATCAGAGCATTAAATTGAGCTCGAATTAGCCATTTTCGTTTTGTCTTCATTGTGATAATACCATCTTGAGTTTTGAATGTATCCATTTTACCGCATATTGATCACATCATTGGTTGTTAATACAAAATGTACATCAATCCAATAATAAAAAATAACTTCATCTTCTTTTTCAAAAAGATGGACAGAGAAGGGACAATTCGTGCTTCGCTGTCGGACTACATCGTGAAAATGTATTTAATGAAGTCAACAATACACCCAAAAAATATATTTTCTGAATTCCGGCATATCGATGTTGTTTGTCTAATATAACACAGGTAACAGCAATGTTTGAAAATGTTAAAAATACATTGTCTATGCTAAGCAAATAACACGAGGAGAGACTGGAAATATCTCTCATGGAATGACCACTACTTCCAGACCAAACACATCAGGAGCGATTAAACCTAATTTGGTCTCGTTAAATATTTTATAACTTTCTCTCTCCATATTCTCTACAGACATACATTTTGATCAAAGTTGAGTAGACCTTCGACTAACCGATGATGACTTATTTAGGTATGTTTAAGCACAATACATTACAGAGATTAAATTTAAATCTACGTCGTGTCTTGGATGGACGAACATTACTACGCATCGCGCCTTTTACCTGGAATCGTTACCAAAAATACAATAAATGGAAATCCTATCGTTACTACTTTCATTTGTATTAGTTCCGAAGAGCATAGCAACAAAGACAATACAAGACAAAAGTGAGAAAAATGTCTAGCAAGGGAGAGAAAAGTGGTCTCCGTAAATTGTTCACAATTATAACGGCACCAGTCTGGGTACCAGTGGCGGCCGTCGGAGGTTTGGTGGCTGCTCCATTCCAAGCGATAGGGGATTCGGTAGAAGACGGTGAGAAATCAGACAGCGCCGCAAAAGCCATTGGTACACTGCCAGGAAATGTGGTTGGAAGGACGGTTACCAACCCGTTCAAAGCCATTGGTAAAGTTGGCGAGGCTATGTGGGACGATGACTAGATAGTAGGTGTGTTATTTTTTCAATGCGAACTTGATAAAAGAATACGCATCCTTTCATTTAGTTAATTGGATACTGGGTAGTGGAAGGTTATCTTTGAAATGCATATTACTTGTTTTGAATTCTAACAAATTGCGTTTGAGTTCAAATAATTTGCTTATGAATAGGAACCCCAATATGCACCAACACTTGAAAAGCGATAAAAAATCGAGTTACCGCTGTGATACCAGGAAAAACTTTGAACAACTTATCCAACAGTGTTCAGGTTTTTTTTTGCATAATATGATGAAGATAATCGAAACCTAATCACATAGCAGATATAACCAATTTTAACTTGAATTTGTACACCATCATTTCATTGCCCTGATCGAAAATGTCAGTGATTACAACTAGATTTTCTTTCTATTACAGATGAAGATTAACCAGGTTCATTAGAGCTGGAGTGTTTTCTGTTTGTCCAGATTGCTTATTTCAAACACAATCATAACACATATATGTCTTCTATCAAACACTGGAACGAAACCGTAATGAATGTAGCTGACGTGTATCAGGGAGGAAACGGCCGGGGAAAAGTCGTAGATGGTGATTTAATTGTGGACTTTCTGTTAACATTGTTTGGATTCACCAATTTAAATAGACTCGAGAACTAACGACATGAACTTGTTTTGACTTTTAATTGACACTAAACTATAAATTTTACACAGAAGTTTTAAACCAGCTGGCTAACTGAAAAGTGAAATTGGAAACTACATATAAAGAATAGAGTAATCCTAATTTATTTCAAGAACAAATGTGTGTTTAGTGTGCCAGGTGATACGAAATGCATCGTATATATTAATATACATCGGAATAAGTATTCATTGATTTTCACATTAAATATAATTTGAAAGATTTAAATATGAAAGACATTTCCACGTCTCCAATATCTACAGCATTAGAATGGTTCCTATATTTCACAAATCATGTTAGATTTTTCACTGATGACTCAGAGTAATATGTATATTGATAGCTGATGATCTTACATAAAACTATTTTATCAGAAAGTGTATTCATTACAACAAAATCCTTTATTTCCTTGATGATAACATTCTGTTATATAGCTTAATACCACTTTGCTTGAATCAGTGCATTAAATTGAGCTCGAATTAGCCATTTTCGTTTTGTCTTCATTGTGATAATACCATCTTGAGTTTTGAATGTATCCATTTTACCGCATATTGATCACATCATTGGTTGTTAATACAAAATGTACATCAATCCAATAATAAAAAATAACTTCATCTTCTTTTTCAAAAAGATGGACAGAGAAGGGAAAATTTGTGCTTCGCTGTCGGACTACATGGTGAGAATGTATTTACTGAAGTCAACAATACACCCAAAAAATATATTTTCTGAATTCCGGCATATCGATGTTGTTTGTCTAATATAACACAGGTAACAGCAATGTTTGAAAATGTTAAAAATACATTGTCTATGCTAAGCAAATAACACGAGGAGAGACTGGAAATATCTCTCATGGAATGACCACTACTTCCAGACCAAACACATCAGGAGCGATTAAACCTAATTTGGTCTCGTTAAATATTTTATAACTTTCTCTCTCCATATTCTCTACAGACATACATTTTGATCAAAGTTGAGTAGACCTTCGACTAACCGATGATGACTTATTTAGGTATGTTTAAGCACAATACATCACAGAGATTAAATTTAAATCTACGTCGTGTCTTGGATGGACGAACATTACTACACATCGCGCCTTTTACCTGGAATCGTTACCAAAAATACAATAAATGGAAATCCTATCGTTACTACTTTCATTTGTATTAGTTCCGAAGAGCATAGCAACAAAGACAATACAAGACACAAGTGAGAAAAATGTCTAGCAAGGAGGGGAAATTCACTGAAGTAAAAAAATGCACCCAAAAATATATATATATATATTTTAAATTCCTGCATATCCATACTTTTTATCTAAAAAAGACTTTTTGCTTTTAAGTTTAATCTTACCGCCCTCGCTTACTTACATTATACCTGGTTCTGTATTGTTATATTTACTCAGTATCTCAGTCATAAGTTACAACAACTACAGTGCTGAGTAAGCAATTCATGCAATGTTGTGATACCCAATCACTCTCCACGATGTTGTGTCGTTGATGTGTATGCTCTATGTGATATGTAAAATCTGGTTGGCCGAAATGACAAAGAAATATATAAACTATACTGAACTGGAACAAATATCAAAATGGTGGAGCAACACACCCCTAGGCCAACTGTGGGAGCAATTTTGATTTCCCAGAAGTGACAATCTCAACAGAAGTATTTGAATGTGGTTTATTTTTTAGACACTTTTCCAAGACCTACCTGCGCACATGGACCCTTGGACCCTCTTGCTGGGTTTATTTTCAATGGCAGAGTATTATTTATATACTGAATATAGCTAATATAGCTTATTGTGATGCCATTTAAATGACGTCATACATTCACATAAGGTATGGTGGCAAGAGATGGTAGATATAGAACAGACAAGTTCCCGCGACTAGCTGTTTCCCTCTTTGACGTTGAAAATGGATCCTGGGTCAATTTTCAATGTGGCTGCACTTTAAACTTTACACCAGCTTTATCACACCAACTTTTCATATAAAATTCAAAGTGACTTTTATCGTGTTAAGATGGAGAGTCCTTACACGTCTAGTGGTTCTATAACACCTAGATAAATAAGCCTTATATCTGTCTACAAACTTCAGAACACCATTGTTATTACCCAAAGGGTTGGTCTCTATATGCTTATATGGCTGCGAAGCAGAGGATGTCTATTTACCTGTGGTGAATACCTAGATGTAACACCCCAACCCTTCCCAATCAAACTGAAAGAGTTAAAGTTATATCATTGAGCTGGCACATTAAAATCTTGAAATACCATTTATAGAAATTGTTTGTACATTATCCAGCACTCGGGTCCCTAAAACAATATAGACAAAAATAGATATACTTGCTGCCAAGAGGAACAGTCTAAACCTCTAGTACTGATGAAATGCTGGAACACCTTAATGGACAATCTCTTGAACATGGAAGCAAAGTTAAGCGGCTACCAGATAATAAAATATGATCCCTACAAGATTAAACAAGACGTAAAAAATATTTTTTGTGGTGGAAATTTCTGTTTTGTGGTAAAATAAAGTGCTTAGATTTATTGTACATATACAAATATATCATGTTGTATCTTGTAAGACCTGTTATCTGACCTTCCATACAAGACACGCATCAGAACTCCCATCTAACTCTTCCATATAGGGCAGAATTAGTTAATGCTGTGACCTGTAAGATTGCACCTACATTGTACAGTGAGGTGAAAAGAATGATCGTGCTGTTGAGACTTTGCTGATTGTGTCACGTGAAAATCTACTTGTCCAAGAATATTACTGAACTCCACCAAAAGGTTTCATACCAGTAATAGGTTATTTGAAGATCTTACAATATTGAACCTGGTGACATTATATGAAGTGCTTTTCTTGAGAATGTGTCAGATATGTCTGTATCTCAGCGGTTTTGTATCTAACCTCTATAAAATCATCATTTTATTTATGGTAGAACTGTATACTTTTACAGGAAGATTTCAACTTTATCTCTGCATACTTTTGGCTAAAATTATGAATCTCCTGAATATCATACAGCTGGAATTTTTTGCGGATCAAAATTTTTGTGATATTCTTCTAAAACGATTAAATTATATTCTAAAATATAGCGCTCTTGATGTAAAAGGACATCTTATTCACAAATATCTCATTATTTTATAGAATGAATTTTTGGAATCACTTTAATATACTGCAAAGTAGCAAAAATATCATCCCCACAATAATATCCTGCTATATGGAAACACATGAGATTTTCAACACCTTAATTGAGGGTTAAATTCACTAACTTGAATGATTGATAACCGTTAATTATCACGGCTTGAAGCATTTAGAAGAACAATAACGTTGACAAACAATATATCAGACACTACGAGATTCATCGACAAAATTGAAAAATATCATCGTATACAAAAGAAAACAGAAAACATGTATAGACTGATGCATTTGTTATATTTATTTACGACCTTTAATGCTGGAATATCTAAATAGTTACCATAGTAACCAGTACAGCAAGGCTACAGTATATTTACTGAGTAGGGTTTCTTAATCAGGAATACAGTCCTTGCACTTTACAACCATGTTCCTAATGACTAACTTCACAGGAAATTCATGTTTTCTCTCCATCCACACGATAGCAATATATATTATACAGATACATCCTGTTTTTGGGAGCCAATTATTTCCTTTAATATTGCAGATAAGTATAAAAATAACTGATGGCTGAGAGCACTAGGGGTAAGCTCCCTGTAATTTAAGCAACAAAAGATTAGAATTTCCTTCGCCAACTAAAATTTATCACATGATTGTCTTGTTATTTAGTGAAAATAAAAATACACTTCTTCATATCTTTTGCATATTGAATACCTATGATATAGGTTAATGTGGTGTTATCTAAATGACGTCATACATTCACAAAAGGCATTGTGACAGAGCAAGAGACGCTAGATATAGAACAGACACAACCTCATGTCTGACATAGAAATGTCTGTTTTATACGGTAGATATAGAACAGACACAACCTCATGTCTGTTTTCTACCATATAATATAACAGTAGATATAGAACAGACACAACCTCATGTCTGACACAGAAACGTCTGTTTTATACGGTAGATATAGAACAGACACAACCTCATGTCTGACATAGAAACGTCTGTTTTATACGGTAGATATAGAACAGACACAACCTCATGTCTTACATAGAAACGTCTGTTTTATACGGTAGATATAGAACAGACACAACCTCATGTCTGGCATAGAAATGTCTGTTTTATACGGTAGATATAGAACAGACACAACCTCATGTCTGACATAGAAACGTCTGTTTTATACGGTAGATATAGAACAGACTCAACCTCATGTCTGACATAGAAACGTCTGTTTTATACGGTAGATATAGAACAGACACAACCTCATGTCTTACATAGAAATGTCTGTTTTATACTGTAGATATAGAACAGACACAACCTCATGTCTGGCATAGAAATGTCTGTTTTATACGGTAGATATAGAACAGACACAACCTCATGTCTGACATAGAAACGTCTGTTTTATACGGTAGATATAGAACAGACTCAACCTCATGTCTGACATAGAAACGTCTGTTTTATACGGTAGATATAGAACAGACACAACCTCATGTCTGACATAGAAATGTCTGTTTTATACTGTAGATATAGAACAGACACAACCTCATGTCTGACATAGAAACGTCTGTTTTATACGGTAGATATAGAACAGACACAACCTCATGTCTGTTTTCTACCATATAATATAACAGTAGATATAGAACAGACACAACCTCATGTCAGGCATAGAAATGTCTGTTTTATACGGTAGATATAGAACAGACACAACCTCATGTCTGTTTTCTACCATATGATATAACAGTAGATATAGAACAGACACAACCTCATGTCTGGCATAGAAATGTCTGTTTTATACGGTAGATATAGAACAGACACAACCTCATGTCTGACATAGAAATGTCTGTTTTATACGGTAGATATAGAACAGACACAACCTCATGTCTGGCATAGAAATGTCTGTTTTATACGGTAGATATAGAACAGACACAACCTCATGTCTGGCATAGAAATGTCTGTTTTATACGCTAGATATAGAACAGACACAACCTCATGTTTGTTTTATACGGTAGATATAGAACAGACACAACCTCATGTCAGGCATAGAAATGTCTGTTTTATACGGTAGATATAGAACAGACACAACCTCATGTCTGGCATAGAAATGTCTGTTTTATACGGTAGATATAGAACAGACACAACCTCATGTCTGGCATAGAAATGTCTGTTTTATACAGTAGATATAGAACAGACACAACCTAATGTCTGACATAGAAATGTCTGTTTTCTACCATATAATATAACAGTAGATATAGAACAGACACAACCTCATGTCTGACATAGAAATGTCTGTTTTATACGGTAGATATAGAACAGACACAACCTCATGTCTGACATAGAAATGTCTGTTTTATACGGTAGATATTGAACAGACACAACCTCATGTCTGACATAGAAATGTCTGTTTTATACGGTAGATATAGAACAGACACAACCTCATGTCTTACATAGAAATGTCTGTTTTATACGGTAGATATAGAACAGACACAACCTCATGTCTTACATAGAAATGTCTGTTTTATACGGTAGATATAGAACAGACAAAACCTCATGTCTGACATAGAAATGTCTGTTTTCTATCATATTTGCTGGGATAATGGATCATGTGATAAAAATATGAAGTTCATCTCCATTTATTGTGTAGCTGATACAAATTTTTTCATTCCAGATTGCCAAAGGCTCACTAAAGTGAAAAATTCTGTAACACAAATGGAAGCCAATGTAAGATCCGATATATTTGTTTGAAAAGAGAAAATATTGCATGTAATAATGTGTAGTGGTAAAAATGCTCAAGACAATTTTTGATTTCTCAGAAACTTACTCAACAATAAAATGGTGGTCAAATGCAATTAAGAAAAATTCCAAACAATTTCGAACTTGTTGATGATTACAACAAAGTAATGGGACTCTCTTCCTTAATAGATTTGTATCAGGTTTTAATCAAGCTTTAAATATGTCCATAGCATTCCCTCTGAACACCACTGAAAACAAATAACAAACCATTTCTCATGCCAAGAAAGTCATATATAATTGTATATGAATTAGATTATGTTGAACAACTAGGTTCCTCCTAAGTAATACTGTACAGTCCTTCTGAACTGACGGAGCTTCAGGTAAACCAATGTGCATGGCTTTTATAAATCTGAAAACTGGTTCAACTTGCTCTAATTGAAAAAAACATACCCACATATTTATTTCTTTTTATTAAACTCTGATAAATACTATCCTAAGTACACTGTAACACTAGAGAGAACTTCCCTTCATCATGAGACCAGTAAACCAGAGGTCCTGGGTTGGATTCCTATATGTTATACTTATTGATACAGTAGTAGAAAATCACCAGTGAATCATTTATTCTTCAGCAGAAAGAGCAGCAGTTGTTTGAAGGTCATAAAAATGTCTGACATTTATGTTAAATTCTTCTCACTACATTAAACAGGCAGAAACAGATAATTTCCGACCTGACAAACACACTTGTGACAAAACGGAATGATCAAACCTGCTTTATGTACCTAAAGATAATGTAATAGAAAGGCACCAAATGATGTAAGAAAATGCACCAAATAAATATAAACAAGTGAATGAATTATAAATAGTAAACAAAATCATTAGTAACATGTCTGTATCTAAGTGAATTATATTGCATCAACATGGCTTTTCATACAACCATTATTTGCTTGTAGGGTTTATAGCCCTATGAATGGTTCTGGGTCATTTTGAGGTCGTTTGTAATGACTACCTCACTGAACAACATACAAGAGGTCCATCACACAACATCCAATACAATAATGGTAAATTGTCTTGTCGATGGACACAACCATGTCAGCACACACCAAACCGTTATTCAGCTCCCTGAGAAACACCAACAAAGCGTTGAACTACGCACCTCTGATCTCTACCTGAGGTTAAGTATGCCATCACTCTAACAGACTCAAATATCATGGGTGGCTACCATGAACCTACAATGAATGATATATGTGTGTGCACACCAGTCAGAAGGTTTACCCTGAGGTAATCCTGCTGGATAATGTTGTATTGTTTTTTAATCTTTCTGTTCAAACTTAGTCTATGACTAGAAGTAAAGCGTACCAATATCTTCAAACCCATATAATTGTATGTGTACGTAACAGTGTGATGATTAATCCACCTAGTTGTCCTTCATTTCTAAACAATTGTGAGGTAATGTCTTGTATCCACATCATCAGAAAGGTGTTGGAACCAAAACCACTTCTACCCTTGTGATAAAATATTAAGACAAGGATTGATGATGAGGAGTGACTTCATATATTATGCTCACAAAGACAGAATATTTACAAACATATGTTCTGAATACTCAACAGGACTGGATAAGTGAGGTATTTCATTAGAAGGCAGAAATAAAGCACCATGTAAAAAAACTTGTTGAAAGAATTACAGCATTATATATATACAGTAGGAAAAGTAACAGGGAACATTTTGGTAGAAAATATTGATTCAGGAAGACAATAATAAGGGGAAAAAACTCTATATGGATAAACTGTAATAAAATAATTTGCACCAACAATAAATTTACACTTTGTTACAGTTACTGTTTACAGTTAAGAAAATAACAATGTTGTATTGTAAGACTAAATATACAAATATAGAAATGACTACCTAATTAGTTTGGTTTATCAGTGTGCTGGGCTTACTACCCCTTGAACACCCAGGGTTATTTTGAGGCAGGTCTCCCTTGTTGTAGCTGGTAGCTACTTTACTGAACAACATCCAGGAGGCCCATCACACACCATCCTGAGGAAAAAAATAAAGAGCCTTGCCGAAGGACACACAACAACCCAAACCAGTTCCTGTCTCATTTTCCTGAGAAACATAAACTGCTGTTGGTAGGGACCATCACACCAATATGTACTGACATATATAGTACACAGTACTAACAATGAAAATGTTGAAAAATCAAACAAAATATTAAAATCAACATGATGATGAAGCATTACTAATGTGTTTTATCATATTATTGCTATATACTGATCAGCCAGCTTCTACATATGTATGCCCACTGACTAACAAAAGTATGTAAGCCTATTGACTCACATATACAAAAAAGTCTGTTGACTCACATATACAAAAAAGTCTGTTGACTCACAAATGTATGTAAGACTATTGACTCACATATACAAAAGCCTATTGACTAACATATACAAAAGTCTATTGACTCACATATACAAAAAAGTCTGTTGACTCACAAATGTATGAAAGACTATTGACTCGCATATACAAAAAAAGGTCTATTGACTCATAAATGTATGTAAGCCTATTGACTCACATATACAAGAAAGTCTATTGACTCACAAATGTATGTAAGCCTATTGACTCACATATACAAAAGCCTACTGACTCTCAAATGTATGTAAACCTATTGACTCACAAATGTATGTAAGACTATTGACTCGCATATACAAAAAAAGTCTATTGACTCATAAATGTATGTAAGCCTATTGACTCACATATACAAGAAAGCCTATTGACTCACATATACAAAAGCCTACTGACTCTCAAATGTATGTAAACCTATTGACTCTCAAATGTATGTAAGACTATTGACTCAAATATACAAAAGTCTATTGACTAACATATACAAAAGTCCATTGACTCACATAAACAAAAGGCTACTGACTCACAAATGTATTTAAGCCTATTGACTCACATATACAAAAGTCTATTGACTCACAATTGTATGTAAGCCTTTTGACTCACGTATACAAAAGCCTACTGACTCTCAAATGTATATAAACCTATTCACTCTCAAATGTATGAAAGTCTATTGACTCACAAAATTATATATGCCTATTGACTCTCAAACGTATCTAAACTTATTGACTCACATATGTATAAAAATCTACTGACTCACACTTAACACTATTTTTCCTGCATTTACAGCAGTATGAATGTAATAGGATAGTGACATTAATGTAGAAAATATAAACCAGGAAAAAACAAGGAAATAATTCCTGATCAACATTAAACAGTGACACATAAAAACTGATAAAAAATCTGCACCAAAAAAAGTTACAACAGACAATAGATAGGATTATTTATAAGTTAGATACAGGTAACCACAGCCATCTCATGACCAGTGTAAACATTGGATGTATTGTTGTTTTACATCCTGCCAGTTTGGGTGACTCAAGGACATGCCAGGTATGGATGGTGGAGGAAAGCCAGAGTTCCCGCGGAAAAAACACTGACCTTCAGTCAATACCTGACAATTGCCCCACATAGGCCTCAAGCCAGCGGCCAACAGTCACAGGGCTAGTGACAAAGACAGTCAGAGACCTCGACCACCATGAGTCTTCTAAAGACATGATACATAGTACAAAAAAGAAATTATTAATTAATCTGATAATTGAAATATATTAATGGTATAAAGAAAATGCTATCTGATCTGGAAATTTAAACTGAAACATATCTTTATGGTATATGAAATCTTAAAACACACCAGGAACAAAAGAAAGTGACTCAAAAATCAATATTAGCAACGTAATGTAAGGTTGAAATGGATCATGCACATAACCTTGTTTATATTTTTCAAAACCTCCTTCATATTAATCATAAAATGATGAACATTAATACATATCATGAACAACTGAAACACAATTATGATGCTCTCATCTGGATTACTCAAATGGTGAGAGATTTTTCTTGTCAAAGAAAATATCTATCAAAAGTCAACAAATTAAGTAATGTTTTATAAATAACCTGTAATTTAACTCACTTAACACACATCAA
Organism: Ylistrum balloti; assembly: GCF_031769215.1. NCBI lineage: Eukaryota > Metazoa > Mollusca > Bivalvia > Pectinida > Pectinidae > Ylistrum > Ylistrum balloti. Next base: position 1,520,088 of record NW_026781982.1, on the reverse strand, counting down.
GACATTACAGGAGGTAGTTACTTTAATCTTATTCTAATATCCTACTTCTGTAAGTTTTCTGTGTCTGTCCATACAATCTTGCTTGCAAATGTCTTTTTTTTTAATGAATGGACCAAAATTCTGAGGACAACAAGAAATTTGCTAAAAACATCCAAGCAATATAAATTTACAGATCAGTTCTAACTGAGGAGGTTCCTTGACTTCAATCTATTTATGTCGGTCTTCAATACACCAAGGGAGGTAATCCAGTAATGTCATCGCAACATTGCGTCAAAACATCTTGAGTAAATAGATTAAATACCACAGTAAAAATAAACTTAGCAATATTGCACACACATGCATACATGATTTATCACAGTGTCGCTATATTCCAAGGCAACTCCTTTTTCAGAGACAGAGGATGGATTTGTCAAAAAAAAAAAAAAAAAAAAAATTTGAAATTAAATTAAAATGGTATTCTTCTTCTGTACTACATCAATTATTCACTTTTAAATTATTCTTGTGAAAAATTCACTGATAACTGAGCTATCCTGAAATCATCATCTGCTGACACATTTTGTCTGAATTGTTCCTAATTCATCTAAAAGAGCTCAACTAATGCCTAACAAAAGGTTGTTCATTGTACTGAAGTTCCTAACACTTGAAAGTAAGTCTGCTATGTAAAGTATTTGAACCACATTTTGGATTATTATTACATTTCCTCAAAAGAACAAAAAAAAAAAAAAAAAAAAGCAAAAACCCTTACAATAAGAATAAAATCTCAAAACGACATAAAAAAATTTTCAATTGAAAAAAAAAAAAAAATTCAGCTGTACTTGAATGTGTAATTTAATGTAACAAAACATTTGCTTTTCATACAAAAGCTTGTATTCAAATTTTAACACAATTTAAGTCAGGTTTAATGATATCCTTAATGTCCATGGCAGTTGTTTTTCTACATGTTTTGATCATTAGGCAATCATGATAAAAAAATCACAAAAATCTCTACAGAATACCATATGTTAGCCATCCAGAAATGTTTTGATACCTTGTGAACTCTGGTTTTCCTACTTTATCCTTGTTCTGCATTTACCCAATAAAAGTAGTCCATTTTAAGTCTTGATATTGAAGAAGCCAAACATATCTGTATCATCTAAAGCCTAAAGCTACATATTCCTTTTATTACCAAGTTACAACATCAGGTCAATAGTGAAACATCATTATGTCTAATTTTTGTTCAACCAAAAATTTCTACTGTCATAAAAAACAGTCAACATGAAGATAAAATACAGATATAAGGCATGTGGTGTCAGGAAAATAACTTGATGAGCATTGTTTTAACATGATGTAAATTTTTATAAAACTTGGTCATGTTAGACCAAACAAAATAAGGCAGGGTGTGATATAGAACACAGCTTTCTAAAATGTTATGTGCTGGTAATATCCACTGCAAGTTGCTGAAAAATTTGATAATTTTAATATAAATTTCCCCTGTTTATTCAGATAGCAAAGGGATATAACTCAAGCAGACAGAAATGTAAATTGTATGCTCATGAAAGTTATATTTACAACCTTTTTTATGTATTAATAAACATTACCTAATCAACTTTATCAAATTCATATCCAGAAATAAAACAAGATTTTTATTTAATCCAGTATTAATAATTTTTTTTTGATTACCATAAGGCCCTTTGATTTCCCCTGATTTTATAAAGATGGACTCTGCCTCATCTGGGCTTCTGTCCTCACAAGAGGGGATATGTTTTCCCTGGTATGAGAACAACCTTTCCAGAAAGGAGATGACTACTGTTACAATCACACCAATTTTCCCATGATGCCCTGTTATGTTTGTATGAGGTTTGTTCTCTCTGTATCTGGACGGTCATTAGTTAACCTCTCATTTGGAATGTCTACAAGTACGTCAGCTTTCTGAAAAAAATAAGGAAAAAATAAAATCATTCTTCTTTATTTATCAAATTACTAGGTGACATAGAATTCAGTTTATTTTAACCCTATAATTCAAATAAAATATCTTCCTTACTTAATTGCTTAAGACATCAAGTTTATATCAATTTTGAAATAATCTGAAGTTTAATGAGCATGTGGATGTTTGTTAGCATGATAAACAAACTGTTAAACAGATGTACAAGTAAAATCCAAAGACCTTTGAGATCATTAATTTAAGAAATATCTATGAACAGTGTGTTAACAACATAAGTCAATGATGAAGCATACAATCTACCCAGTCCACATCAAAATCATTTTACTCTCATATCTCAGCAATAAAAATGATTTTGAGTAAAATTCATAATTGTCAAATTTTCTGCCATTGCATTTGGTTAAACAGTCTAATGTACAGTCAAATAAAGATATGAAACACAATTCAATCCCTGTAACTGGTTACCTTCTGAGTCACTTTGTGTTTGATGAAGAAGGCCAAGGCACAGATAAAGAGGAATGCTCCAATGACAATGAGACCATACTGGACTGCCTGTGTGATCTTTATTGGAGTCACCAGACTTGTCTTGTATTCATTGGCTGACTTATCATCTATCAAGGCACTCTATAGAGAGATTGGAAATCAGTTAAAATCCTTCATAGAATATCAGTTAAAATTAGAGAGGCTTATCAATGATGACGGGAAACTGTGACACTACCCCCAAGTCCCTAGGGGTTGAATCAAAATTCTGAATTTAAGAAAATTTGCCAATCCCTACTGATGTTACAGACAAAAATTGAATGAAATCCACTCAAGCATTAAGGAAGAGCAGCATTTTGATACAAAGCATTGTCTAATTACCCTTTTGGAGCCACATACCCAGGTCCCTGGGGGTTGAATAGAAGAAATGATCCCTGCCCCCCATGATGTTTCTGACCAAATGTGGTTGAAATCTGCCGACACGTTAAGCAGGAGTAGTGTTTTTAACGAAAAATTTACTGACGGCAAATGATGCATGATGATGCACAACACCAAATACTTGTATCTCTCTATGGAGTAAGTTATAATGTTCACATATTCCTACTTTTTAAGACAAATTATTCACTGCAATAAATCAATATACTTACCTCATTAAGCCACATGATTGGGAAAAAAACATCCTTTATATTTGAAGTAGATCTGTAAATTCAATAATAATTCATGACAGTTATGATGAAGTTTTTAGGAGCAGTGAAGCTGGGCTGCTTTGCTATCATAGTAAAACTAAAACCTAAAATCATTCCTGCTGTACTTAGTACATTGACATCAGTGGGTTTTTCTAATAAGAATTTAACTATGTAAACTGTCTAAAATAGAGAAGAATTTTTCAGTATTAGACAAATTTCAAATTTGTAAGAAAATCAAAATGTTTAACTGGATATATTTGGTATTTTCTGTTTTGCTAAATCACTGAAGAATGATACAAAAATAACTTCAGCATCAGTAACAAAACTTTAGTACAGAAATCCTCTCAATAATGCAAAATTAATCTTTGTAGAACTTCAAATAGCAAAAATAATCTACCATCTTCACCGTAAATCTGTGTGTACTTTGTAACTACAATGTATATGTTTATCTTATTGAAGCAAGGTCATACTTACTTGAAATTATCTACTTTTTGTAAAAAAGCATTAAGCTGAAGTTTTTTCTCTGCATTCATCACAACTCCTGTCAGCTGTGGATGGGAAAAGTGAAAATGCAAGCCATGTACTATAATTAGCAATAATGTATTTATAACACTGCCTCCTACATTATACAGCACGATAGGAGCACCTGTTTATAACACTGCCTTATACATTATACAGCATGATAGGAGCACCTGTTTATAACACTGCCTTATACATTATACAACACGTTAGGAGCACCTGTTTATAACACTGCCTTATACATTATACAGCATGATAGGAGCACCTGTTTATAACACTGCCTCCTACATTATACAGCACGATAGGAGCACCTGTTTATAACACTGCCTTATACATTATACAGCATGATAGGAGCACCTGTTTATAACACTGCCTTATACATTATACAACACGTTAGGAGCACCTGTTTATAACACTGCCTTATACATTATACAACACGATAGGAGCACCTGTTTATAACACTGCCTTATACATTATACAGCACGATAGGAGCACCTGTTTATAACACTGCCTTTTAGATACCGTTCATTGTTACAGAAAGTATTGGATGTATTTCATGAATGCAGTTTTTTGAAAGTTTTCAGACAACATGGTCAAGGTTTTCTGTTCCTTGGTCTTGCAGATATCATGGCACACCATTCTGTTTTATAAATCACTTGACACTTTTCATATATTGCTACTGTAAACCAAACATGGTTAAAATCTGATAAACTTTTTGAACAATTAGTAGTTGAAAATACTCTGGCACTTTTCCAAGTAAAAGCTAAATTTCAATTTCTGAATTTTCATGAATTTTATGAATCAATTATGAAAAAAGCTTCCATTTTTCAATCATAAAAGAAAATCTGAGAAAACAAAATTGAACCCTTACTGGATCTACATCCAGGACTGTTTGGTGTTCCTCTTTGTTTGGGTGCATCCCGATCACCCCATTAATGACTTCATCATCTGCCTGGAGGAAGTGTGGATTAGAAATCACCACAGGAGCACCTGTTGTAATAATACAATCATCAAATGTCAATGTTTTGTTTTGGAAAATGATGTCATTTACATATTGTCTAAAATTTCAACAGCAGAAGATATTTAAAAAATTCATATAACCCTGGTAATTAAAAAAATGTTGAGTGTAAACCTAGGGCCCAAGTGAATCTGTAGTAGAGAAATGAAATAATTACAAGCTTATTCATCAGTATGTTAAATTGTGTGGATATTATGACAGCAATCTATCCATTCATGGTTGTTATTCGCTCTGCTTTAGTGGTAATATTGACCATAGAACAACAAATTAATGGCAGACAGCTATCTGAATTGCATTCTTCAATCTTCATCAATTGAGCCATTACCCAATAGTGGTTGACTGAATGTTATTGAATTATCAAGACTCATTAAATTCCAAAATAGCAGACAAATACACAATGTACTAATGAAAACAAAGTAAGCAGTGGCTAACATAGATATACCATGACCCCTTAATCAAAGTGGTAAAGAGTGACCTTTGACCTTTAACCTTGACCAATGACCATCAATATTAAATTTGGTGAAGACCTAGGTGGTATGATGTGAATATGAAACAAAACTGTTGAGGAGTATGAGATATCTTGTTAGTTACCACTAACAGATAATGTGACCACTTCACCCATACATAAGTAAGGAGTATAATATTCTAACGTCATTCACAGATTTGTCTCTTGTTGTACCTTGTTTTCTCTGTCATCCCCCGGTTATAACAAATTGCATGTGCTCGGACGCTACATTTTCTGTAGCATAACCACATCCCACATTTTAATGAGTGATTAATGATGGTGGAATGAAAAGTTTTCACAATAACTAACAATTGGTTACTAGTAAATCTCGTCCTGATAACCCAATATCACACTTGGGTTGAGATGTCCCTGTCCAGTGAAGTCCCATGTAAGATTCTATTCAACACAAAGGGGAGACAACCAATATCTTACACTTGGGTTGAGATGTCCCTATCCAGTGAAGTCCCATGTAAGATTCTATTCAACACAAAGGGGAGACAACCAATATCTTACACTTGGGTTGAGATGTCCCTGTCCAGTGAAGTCCCATGTAAGATTCTATTCAACACCAAGGGGAGAAGACCAAAATCATACCTGACTTGCACACACTAATGTTGAGAACACCAGATGGAAGACAATGACCTGGTGGAGAGCAGAACCCAGCATTATTCTCATTTAGAGACGCTCTTTCAAACACCTTTGGTGGTACAGTGAAGTGATACAAGTTGATTCCCTTCAGTTTAATATCACTTTCATAAGCTGCATAGATAGATCTGTCAACGAACAAAATTTTGTAAAAAGCCGTTTCTGCAGCAACATAAATCATCATAAATCGAAAGTCTAGAATGCAAAATAAAAACATCGCATGATATAACAATAATTAAATAAATCAACAGATGTTTTTCATGTGCTGTTGATCAAGATGAAAACTCCTCCTTTTTATGAGTTGTATATATTTTGATGTCACAAACTGCTAATGACTAGGTGGAAAACAAAGGAAACAGAATTTTTCTTTCTCTCCTTTTTTTTTTTTTTTAAATGCTCTTTGGGAAAACAACATTGAGGGATACTATTTCAGTCAGCCCTGGAAAATAGACTGAATCCTACAGCAGATTTAGTTGTTTATCAATAATATTCAGCATTTCCATCAAAATATGAATGACTACCATTTACAGAACACAGTCTAAAGTAGTTATAAGTACAATTCAGAGTTCTCATGAGTCCGAAAGAGGTTTCCATAAAACAAAAGAACTAACCATCACCACATATTTGTACCGAACGTAATTCTGACCATACAATTTTCAAATTGTAAAAGTAAATAAATGATTTAGTAAGAAGGTAAATTTACCTGCAGATGTCTGTGGAGAAGATGTACAGTTTATCTGACTTTTCTAGAAAAGGAGGAAACATTGTCCCATCTGAAAAAAAGAAAGAAAATGGAGAATGTTTCTAAAAATTATAATACTTAAATATAAACAGTTTAGTCAATAGAACCCTATCTTAGCCGTTCTAGTCCGGTCAGCAAACAATGATTGAGGTTTATATGAATCATGATGATATTGAAATGGTTTTCAATATGCAAAAAAGAAAAGCACTGAACATTAAAAACAAAATTAGTCAATCTTACATACTTATGTTTGTCAGAGTATGACAGGGCGGTGTGATTTGCTGGGGCCTTGGGACAGTATTCTGCAGTTTGGTAGTAATGTAATGTAAACTCCAGATCCACACCATTGCAATAAGACTTACATGAAAATATCACAGCCTTGAATAAACACATGTACTCAACATGGGTACTCACATACCTGGAGAGGTGGTCAGTAGACATGGACTGGACGTTAAGCAACATGAATACATCACATCACTATTTATGGTAAAAGTTACTTACCAGTTCCATTAATCATGTCACAGAAGTCTGTATTCCAGTATCCAAGTCTCCTAAAACACCAGCATAACAATAAGTTTTATACCATAAATCTCTTTACGCAGTGCATGTTAATATATGTGAAGAACTTCTACAATACACAGTCAAAAAACTTGACAAAGCATTTTTTACATACAATGTGATCATATTGTGTTGGGAGTCACAGATTTAGTCACAAACATTTATTCATACAGCATGTTCATACTGTGTTGGGGGTCACAGATTTAGAAACAAACATTTTTTCATACAGCATGTTCATACTGTGTTGGGGGTCACAGATTTAGTCACAAACATTTTATCTCTTTAATAAACATTTTAAAATGACAGAAAAACAACATAGATATATTTATAGCTTATCAAAGAACTTACTGTTTATAATTCCATTTGTTTATAAGATTGAACTTGTCAATTCCCTGAACATCTGATCCAGTGAAAATAGTGTATAGGCCATCATCTGAGCCATTATTCTGTTTAACAAATAACATCAAAATAAAAATTAACGTTATTTCAAATCCATTCTATTCCATTATAACTAGTATGATACAATAAGTATGCCCCTATTTCTTCATCTAAAAATAGTCACCAGGTCTCTTATATACTAAATTTACCATAGATGCACACAAAGTCGGCATGAATGGATTGACAATCTACATATTTTTCAGTGATAAATATTTATGCACAACTGTGACATTTCAAATTGACAAGGTGTTATTCCAAATGTTACGTGACAATTCCATTGAAGTTTTTGGTTTTTTTTTAATGAATACAAGAGAACCCAGAGGGATCTGTGCACCCACCAGTGTTTAATCTTTATTTATTATTTTAAAAGTTGAATGTTTCTCTTAATTTCTCTATTAATATATCAATATATTAGTCTTAGACTAGTATGTAAATATCTCTAATTCATTGTTATACAGGTAAATATCTCTAATTCATTGTTATACAGGTAAATATCTCTAATATTCATTGTTTTACAGGTAAATATCCCTAATTCATTGTTATACAGGTAAATATCTCTATTTCATTGTTATACAGGTAAACATCTCTAATTCATTGTTATACAGGTAAATATCTCTAATTCATTGTTACTCACATTCAAGAACAAACCAAATTCATCAGGAAGTGTGTGATTAAACCGTTCAGCAATTTCTTTAATAGATTTCAATAGAGCATCTTCATAGCCCCACAGTATGTCTGCAATAGACAGCTTCAAAAATAGTTCTGCATCGCCAACAGCTTCCAGCAATGCATCAACGAATGCTTGAAGCCAGCCATATTCAAATCGAATCAACTCAGCTATTGTCTGTAACAGAGGTGATAAAAAAATTTGAGTGAAGGAAACAACATTTCCTTACATTTGACATGTATAGCAATGCTTTTACCAGTACTCTGGACAGGTGTATCATTGTTTTTAACAGTACTCTGGACAGGTGTATCATTGTTTTTAACAGTACTCTGGACAGGTGTATCATTGTTTTTAACAGTAGTCTGGACAGGTATATCAATGTTTTTAATAGTTCTCTGGACAGGTGTATCAATACTTTTAACAGTACTCTATGGACAGGTGTATCAATGTTTTTAATAGTACTCTAGACAGGTGTATCAATACTTTTAACAGTACTCTGGACAGGTGTATCAATACTTTTAACAGTACTCTATGGACGGGTGTATCAATATTTTTAACAGTACTCTAGACAGGTGTATCAATACTTTTAACAGTACTCTGGACAGGTGTATCAATACTTTTAACAGTACTCTAGACAGGTGTATCAATACTTTTAACAGTACTCTGGACAGGTGTATCAATACTTTTAACAGTACTCTGGACAGCTGTATCAATACTTTTAACAGTACTCTGGACAGGTGTATCAATACTTTTAACAGTAATCTGGACAGGTGTATCAATACTTTTAACAGTACTGAGGACAGGTGTATCAATACTTGTAACAGTAGTCTGGACAGCTGTATCAATACTTTTAACTGTACTCTGGACAGATGAATCAATACTTTTAACAGTACTTTGGCCTTTCCGTAGGGTTGTAAGAATGAGATTTCCCTGTGTCATGTACCAGAATTCCTAGCCTTTCCCTAGGGTTGTAAGAATGAGATTTCCCTGTGTCATGTACCAGAATTCCTAGCCTTTCCCTAGGGTCTAAGAATGAGATTTCTCTGTGTCATGTACCAAAATTCCTAGCCTTTCCCTAGTGTCTAATAATGAGATTTCCCTGTATCATGTACCAGAATTCCTAGCCTTTAACTTCCAAAGAATTCTTTAATGCTTTGATGAGGCTCATATCTTATATGCAAAAGTGTCATTACTAAAGAATATAGTTCTGAACAGATAAGACTATTTGTTTCTGAACTTTTTGATAATTCTCACAAAATCCCTAATAGTTCTGAATAGATTAAGACTATTTGTTTCTAACTTTTTGATAATCCTCACAAAGTCCCTAATAGTTCTGAATAGATTAAGACTATTTGTTTCTAACTTTTTGATAATCCTCACAAAGTCCCTAATAGTTCTGAATAGATTAAGACTATTTGTTTCTAACTTTTTGATAATCCTCACAAAGTCCCTAATAGTTCTGAATAGATTAAGACTATTTGTTTCTAACTTTTTTATAATCCTCACAAAATCCCTAATAGTTCTGAATAGATTAGGACTACCGTATTTGTTTCTAACATTTTTATAATCCTCACAAAGTCCCTGACTATTTTAAAGCCTTAAAGTGAAAAAGCTTATATGTTGGCTTGAACTTCTTGATATCAATTTTAGCAGGTAGTGCTGTAAGCCTAAAAAATGACAAATTTGAACCTAATTGGGTCATTTAAATACTGCGCCAGGATTCTACCCATAATCCAGCAGTGTTTATACATATTGCATGTGCTCCTGTAAAAATTGGTGGTCATGACCTGTCAAGTCTGTGAGGTATTGTTAGAGGCCCATTTTTGACAGATCTAGAGGATTCAGCTGAGTGAGATTCAGGTCATATCCACATCAAGTATCTTTGGTAAGTCAACAGAGGGAAATGAATAGTTCTCTAATCCTGTTATTGGGACTTTCATCTTGGATTTTGTATCTTAAAAGTAATTTCAGGAAAGTAATTTTGGGTGTAAAATTTGTATTTAATCGTCAATCAATTATAGGATGGTGATCTTCAATTGTTTATATATAAAGACAAAATCGACAAGGGCTGGCAAATTCATTGATTTCAGAAAATGAGTCTGTTTCCCCTATACTTAAAACTTATCTTTGTTTACAGGACCAGGTGAATTATAAAAACCACCATCTCTAGGTCAGAAAATGTGTACAGGTCTTAAAGTATCTTAGTTCTATATGATAATATGTGTAATCTATATATTATCTGACAGTCAAGGCCAGGTGTGACTGTCACATGGGTATACGAACTAAAACATTCAGGTGTCATCAATTAGGGTACCTGTACTGTAGGGAAACATCCAGGTGTAAATGTCATTAATTAGGGTACCTGTACGGTAGGGTAACATCCAGGTGTAAATGTCATTAATTAGGGTACCTGTTCTTTAGGGTAACATCCAGGTGTAAATGTCATTAATTAGGGTACCTGTAATGTAGGGTAACATCCAGGTGTAAATGTCATTAATTAGGGTACCTGTACCGTAGGGTAACATCCAGGTGTAAATGTCATTAATAAGGGTACCTGTACTGTAGGGTAACATCCAGGTGTAAATGTCATTAATTAGGGTACCTGTACGGTAGGATAACATGAAGGTGTAAATGTCATTAATTAGGGTACCTGTAATGTAGGGTAACATCCAGGTGTAAATGTCATCAACCTAGGTTGAATGATGTCTCTCTGGTCATTTGTCTGATAAAGAGGACAGTGCAGTTATATCAATGCGTGCACTTTGTTGTGATTACCAACCTGTAGAAAATGTTCTGAGACTAATCACAGTACTTTGCAAGCTCATGACATTGAAGTCTATGTGAAAAGCCATACATATAGAGGGCTCTCACATACTATTTTGGGACTGGGGAGGGCCCTTAGAATTGGGGAAAAATAGTGTTGTTTTTCTTAAATTTGGGGTCTAAATTGGGAAAAAGGATACTATTTTGCATTGGGAATGGGGCCGAATATCGGCCCAAAATCTGGCATATCAAGAGCCCTGATAGACTAACCCAATATCTATATTCACAATATCTTTGAGCAATTGACGATAACTATAACTGCATTTATAAAGAGCTTAAAAAGTTTTACACAATAACTTTTAAGATGAAAGGGTAAGAAAAATTAAAATTTTAAAAGATAAAGTTTTTATTTATTTTGGGTACAACTAGTTATGCTATGATGTGTATAAGCTATTTGTAAATGTACTTTAACCCTGATAAGTACATGTCACACTGACTATACCATCAACTAAGTGTGTGTACCATTCATGTGTTGTCATAAGACATTTAATCACTGCAGCTCTGGTCAGTGAATCATAACTTTGAGGTATACTACAGATACTGTAAGTATGTGTGGTACAGAGGTCCCTCCACTCTCGACAGGAAAACATTCTAATGTAACATATGCTACATAAATACTGTTCATCATATCAAGGTTATCAAATTACTTATCTACACTGTGTATACAGATTTATTTGTTTGTCTGTTTGCTAGATTTAGTGTACCTGGAGTATGTAATGTCACTGTACACAAACTGTATATCTACCTGGTGTATGTAATATCACTGTACACAAACTATATATCTACCTGGTGTATGTAATGTCACTGTACACAAACTATATATCTACCTGGTGTATGTAATGTCACTGTACACAAACTATATATCTACCTGGTGTATGTAATGTCACTGTACACAAACTATATATCTACCTGGTGTATGTAATGTCACTGTACACAAACTATATATCTACCTGGTGTATGTAATGTCACTGTACACAAACTATATATCTACCTGGTGTTTGTTATGTCACTGAACACAAACTATATATCTACCTGGTGTATGTAATGTCATTAAACACAAACTATAGATCTACCTGGTGTATGCAATGTCACTGTACACAAACTATATATCTACCTGATGTATGCAATGTTACTGTACACAAACTATATATCTACCTGGTGTATGTAATGTCACTGTACACAAACTATATATCTACCTGATGTATGTAATGTCACTGTACACAAACTATATATCTACCTGGTGTATGTAATGTTACTGTACACAAACTATATATCTACCTGGTGTATGTAATGTCATTAAACACAAACTATATATCTACCTGGTGTATGAAATGTCACTGTACACATACTATATATCTACCTGGTGTATGTAATGTCATTAAACACAAACTATATATCTACCTGGTGTATGTAATGTTACTGTACACAAACTATATATCTACCTGGTGTATGTAATGTTACTGTACACAAACTATATATCTACCTGGTGTATGTAATGTCATTAAACACAAACTATATATCTACCTGGTGTATGTAATGTTACTGTACACAAACTATATATCTACCTGGTGTATGTAATGTCATTAAACACAAACTATATATCTACCTGGTGTATGTAATATCATTAAACACAAACTATATATCTACCTGGTGTATGTAATGTCATTAAACACAAACTATATATCTACCTGGTGTATGTAATGTCACTGTACACAAACTATATATCTACCTGGTGTATGTAATATCACTGTACACAAACTATATATCTACCTGGTGTATGTAATGTCATTAAACACAAACTATATATCTACCTGATGTATGTAATGTCACTGTACACAAACTATATATCTACCTGGTGTATGTAATGTCACTGTACACAAACTATATATCTACCTGGTGTATGTAATGTCACTGTACACAAGCTATATAGCTACCTGGTGTTTGTAATGTTACTGTACACAAACTATATATCTACCTGGTGTTTGTAATGTCACTGTACACAAACTATATATCTACCTGGTGTTTGTAATGTCACTGTACACAAACTATATATCTACCTGGTGTTTGTAATGTCACTGTACACAAACTATATAGCTACCTGGTGTTTTTATGTTACTATAAATACTACTGATATATTTAGATCATGTCCTGACAATAAAGCTGACCAAAGACACCTGTCGAAAACTGTGAGAATCTTAAAGATAAATTAAGATCACAACTGATGAACAAATCACAATATGTTGTGTTCAATTTTTTTGATGGGTGTATAAAAAGTATATTTGTCCTATTCTACTTCTGGAATGACAACATTCCATTTGTAAAGTGAAACTGTATAACAAAGACATTACACTATGATAGTCAGATTTACTATAACAGGATTCACAATGCACTAAAACAAGACCTTGTAGTAAAAGATTGGTAGATCTACTCACAATCATTGGCAGGTTGACGGTGGTAAACGTATCACTCTCAGGGCCCACTGACATTTCTCGATCAAATGTAAAAGATCTTTTTTCTCTGTAGGCCAATGTGCCATTTTCAAAAAAAGTGATGTTGACCTTTTGTCTGTGTTCCCTACAACAGAATTGTGATATATCTTCCAGATTTGTTTGTTTGATGGGTTTCAGGCCCAATGAAGACCCTGGATCACAGGGTTTCCTTGGAGATTGGCTACCTCACTGAACACCACACAGAAGACCTGTTGTATGACGTCCACAGCAATTAGGGTATAATGTCTTACCCAAGGGCACACAACCACATCAGCAAAGACGGCTTTGTTTCTCAGCTTCCAGAGAAACACAAACAGTTATGGATAGGGAGCATCAAACCATGCTTGTCATATTGTCATCTGACGTTATTTAGACCAACGACCTAACTGAATGAGCTATCACGGCCCCATGTGATCAAGAAATGATTACAATGACTAAATGACATATACATCTCTTGAGATTTTCATGACACTTAAAGTTTTGGAAATCACAAAAAGGGTACAAAATGAGAAGATTCTAGATCACATTTGGAAACCTTATACATTGACATAAATTACTTAACTGCTGGACTGGGCAATATTTAGTTTATATATCAGGTTTGATCATTGTCTTTCTTAAAACTACAGGAAGTAAGTAAAACTAGGTTATCCTCATATATATACTCAAGTTTTCATTTGATTCCTGACTTTTTGCAATCTCAGTCTCATAGCATCAACATGTTTTGGTTTTTAAAGTCAGCTTAATATCATTTCTGAGGTTCATCATGTTTAAAGCCATGTAAATTTACCTATATGAGTATGGACCTTTCTGTATCACAGCTGGAGTTGCTCCTTGCTGGACAACCTCTAGTGGATTTACAAGGTCAAAAACCCACACTTGGAAGTAGATCGGTACAGGAGGATCCAACCAGGTGTTGTAGGATTTAGATCCAACTTTAAGAGGTATTTGCTAAAATACAACAACAAGGAAATGAAATAGGTAAAATCATAAGTGAATAAGGTGGAACTTATGAATAAACTTTTCTCTGCTGCCCTTAAAGAACTTTAGGAAGTGCAGGAACTCAGCAGTGTGAATATACTTCCACTTATACTAAACCTTACCGATTGATCAATGCCAAATTGCAAAAACATAAATTGCTAGAGTTCAGGAATTTGAATGACTTATCACAGAAACATTGAATTCAAGTGTATTTCCTTATGTAGTGTGGTTCATTTAGAGGTAATTTACAATTAGCAGCAATGCATTACTTTTATACATTGTATATCAATAAGCAGGAAATACAAATCCTTGTACAGTAATTATAAAACATTTATCAAAGAAAAAATATAACTTGCTCAATGCATTAAAGTAACAGAAAACTCACAACTATTTTGCAGTTAGCGGTTTCAACTCATTTTAGCTGTCTGATAATTGAGTTTGTGTATTTCTCTTATCAAGTTCAATGTCTTAGTTTACATTACAGACAATGAAAGAATAGACAGATCTTTGACAACTAATTATATCTGCATATGTTTATGTTTTATGAAGATAATATAACAACAACCGATTAGAATCTAGGTCGTTGACTTCAGGAAATATTTTTAAGTACATAAAGCCTGTATTCTATTAAAGGATATAACATACTTCAGTTTAAGTGCAAAAAACCATGATACTTCCTTCTCTGGAGCAAATTAAACTTCACTATAGCCTGAATTCGGTTGGCTGTCCATCACCAGACATTATAAATATCTGATGGACACTAGACAACTGTCAGAAGAGATTATAAGGATTAATTTTGTTCCAACATGTCACATGCATGATGTATTAATTATCTCATAAATATCACAAATAAATCTATATGTTCTGATTGATTCTGATATCATACAAAGCATGAGCTCAGATGTCTGCATTCCAGTTATGAATATGTTATTCTTTCTTTCTGAGTTTATTAGCTTCCCCTGACAAAAAAGAAAAACCCAAAAACACATTTACACAATAACACAAATTAAATTCAATCAATTTCCTTCAAAGCACATATTTAAAAAAAAAAGTGGCATCTTTTCAGTTTTATAACTTTAATCCAGTGTAAATAATTACATTAGTCAAAGAGCACTCTGGTATATTACATAACTTGTTTGTTATATATATGTATGTACCTATGACATACTTTTTCACCACAAAGTGACAACCTATATAGCTATCTTTAAAGTCCTCAAAGACATAGTTAATATGTTCTGTATGGAAAGAAATAAGGAAATTATTTTTCCTTATTTGTAAGAAAAAAAAAGCAACCGCCGTCTATTTTCTTAAACATTTTTACACCCTTTCCCTCCCCATTACTAGATAAATAAATAAAAACAAGACAAGTAAGAAAACCGAAATGTAATCGTTACACGTACATAATAGCATGCTATATCAGGTCAAAGGATCAAGGCTCGAGGCCAAACTACACTTTAGCACATCTGTATATAAAGAACATACAATATTCCGAATTTTACGAAACGTACAAATGAAGTGCTTAAAGTTGTGTTAAATTTGCAGTAACGAGATCCTGTTTAATTAGTGCATGTGCACCGAGATTTTCTTTCGGGTGACCGAATGCGCCTATAACCTTACCTCCTTTATCTCATTGTGGATCATATTATGGAACACAGGGATAAAAACACATCCCAGTATTATCAAAACCACTCCAAACACCAAGAAAAACACACTACACTTGACAGAACGTGACATGTTCACGTTTTCAGAACAACCGACTGACGGGTATGTTTAGTTCCACCAACACGTGATGGTGGTGGTGGAGCGCCCTCATCAAGTATCAAAAATAAACAAAGAAGGGAGATCACTCTTTTTCAGAAGGAAACGCTGTCAAAGTACAAAAAGAACCACACTTACTAAAGCAGAATAAAATATTTTTTGATGAAACATTGTCATTTACTTTAGTTAATGAAGAAAGTCCATTGACAAGGTGTACTTTTCCTTCGAAATAACAATGAAGCTAATGACATTCCAAACCGGAAGTGTTAGATGGCGCGCCTGTCAATTTTGACAGGTGCGCCATTTATAAACAAACAGATCTGTCGATGCCTGTCATCACAAAAGTTTGAGGTATGCTACCAATTTTTTGTAATGGAATGCTACCACAGGCAATATTCTCTATGATTTCGTTTGCAATTTTAATTTTATTTATGAATTCTTTTTGGAAATAACGACATTATTTTACCACAAACTGCATAGGTCGGGGAGAAGTGTTGTAGATGATGCCTACTATTTTGTAGTAGGCTATAATATATGGCTATATTTCACATATGAAACGTCTGATGGACTGAAGCCATTGTAATCAGGTTTGGCACAACCCTGCATACGGTTAATAACCCTGTATATTAGTGATAATTATTGTTTAAGGTAAACAAAATGCATTTGTTACTCAATCGGGAATAATTTGAAATAGAAACACATGAAGTTGAACAAAAATGCATATTTTTTTTTATATATAAAAGGGTGATCCTATTATTTGTGGGGATGCCCGAGAAGTTTAGGTCCGTGCATCCTCTCATTACAGAATTTTAATAATTTGTATACAGGTAGTAAACTTTTAAACTCAATAACCACATAAAATGGCATATTTACATTTAACTGACCACACTTGTAAATAAAAAATCAAACGTCTGTTGTCTAATATGTTTACTATTGAATAATCACTCAGTATTTCTTTATTAATACATGATGATTATAGTCAGAAATTCCTTCCTATATAGAAAGATAACAGATTCGAAAAAAAAGAAATCTTACCTGATCACAAATGTGTCTGAATCCACAGTAATGAGAGGATATGATGGGCTTCCTGTGCATCCTCGCGAATTAAAAAGTATGTTCAAACCCGATTTATGTACCATTCTATCAAAGAGTTAGATAACAGAAATTCATATTTCTTATGCAAATATATAGTGTCGCATTGGCTGTTAGGCCATAATAAAAAATGCATTTTCAATCATTTTATTATGTTTTGTACATGTACAGAAGCACCATGATTTCTGTTAAAGCTCTTGGCAGGGATATTTCCCTTTTTATTTTGGTGACACAATACATATAACTCAGTTTTTAGTGCAAATGTATGGTATATATTTCCAGTAAGGGACTTATAAATGTAACCATTCAGCAATGCATGTGTCATGGTTGTTATAACCATGTTTTCTATATTCTGTTTAATTTTTGTTGCAGAGAATGCCTACTGGTGATTTAACAAACAACCTAAGGAAGTTGCAGAAGGAAGTCAAGCTGATCAAGTACAATGAGGACATTGACCTTGCCAAGTATGACTTCAGACATTTCACTAAGATAGGGGTTATTGCTAATTATGGTGCTTGCTTATCACAACATAACTATTTGTATCTTTCTGTTTGTCCTTTTGACAAAGCATTTTAGCATGATTAACTAATAACATTGATGGTAATGAAAATGAAAGGGTCAATAATTGTCAAGGTCGCTTTTGGGCTATTGAGAAAAATCAGTTGTATGCAATACAGTGTATATATGTCAGCATATTTAATGAAAATATATCATAGAGAACATAGAGAAAGATTTTCAAATTGAGGAGTCAAAGGTCATGATTGATTGATTTGGCTTATTATCTATCACTAGTTATGAACGAATTTAGGACAGAGGATTAAAGGTCAAGGTTATTTGAAGTCATGTCAATGTTGGTTGTCAGTTATACATTTAGAAATGTGTTATTTAGGATAATTAAACTTGCCTAAATTCTTATCCTTTCCTCTTCATGCTTTGGCAAATGTGATTAAATTCAGGATTCATGGGTCAAAGGTGAATGCCACATATGGTGATCTGCAGGACAACAAGGAGAAATGGTGCAATGAAGGGTAGCTAGTGATTTTTGGGACTCAGATATTTTGCTTTTCTTGTGGGACTCCAGTCAGATTATGAGAACCCAGTTTATTTCTTTGAAGTGGGACTCATCAAAATTTTGGGATTGATGTCTTGAAAAAATTCTACAAAAATCACTGAATTTGTTGAACTTTGTAAATATGGTGAGAAATAGATCCCTACTGATTTTCAAAATCAAAGGTAGGACAAATTAAAAAGGTCAAGGTCACTAAGTTTATGTTTTACATGTAAAGCAAAATAATCCAAGTTCAAAAAATATATGTTGTGTGGAAAATCTATTCTTTGTTGTGACCTTGTATTTGTGTTATAGAACTCGTCTGGCCTACCTTATTGATTTGATTGATAGCTTGATTTTAATGAGCTCCGTGTGAATTGAAAATATTAGGCACTTTTGTATCTCTATTTACAGTATGTCTCTTGGAAAACCAACAGCCTTCTTACCAATCTATCACTATGCCTTTACAAGTTACAGTCATGCACTGGCACAGCTTATCTCAGCATCAGATGCAGAGCTCTACGGCAAGACAGATTTCCGGTTTATTGAAGCTGTGTACAAGGTTATATAGTGTTGCAGTTGTACATGTTTATAGAGTTTCAAAATTTCTGATGTTTTCACAAATAATCATAAGTATTTTTCTTGAAATGGTGTCAATCTGGCAGCCATCTTTTTATTTTATGGATTCGTGATTAAAAATTATCAGATGGTTTAGGTTTATTTATTACCTAAAAAACAAGTTGACATTTTTGTTTTTTTATTTTTTGTTACTTGTGATTTTAAACATAGTAAACTCCTGAAATGAACTGCAATTTAATCAAATTTTTATACTGAAAGACTGAAATGCCCCTATTCCAAATAAATGAAAACAAAGCTCTATTGTTTGAGTTTCCTATTAGGTTTTCAATATTAAAAATAAAAATCTAACAGTGAATGTATGAAAACTGATTTGTTTTCATAAAACTTGAGTTTGTATAACTATAATATAGTATATTTATTATGTAAAAATCAACCTACTGTCCAGGTTTTGCAAGTATCATTGTTTCAACTTGTTTCATTTGCACATACAGATGAACATGAAACATTCCTTTGTCTCTTCAGATCCTACGGGATTTGTTTAGCTACAAACCCCTCATAACAAAAGAACAATTCTTCAATGCTGGTTTTGCTGAGAGGAAGATTATTATGTGTTCTGAGGTGCTTCACATGGTTCGTGAGAAAAGCCGTATCTTGAACCCAGCCAAAAAGTCAGCTACAGGGGGCGCTGCTGTCAGTGGACTTGTTCAACTTGGTTCTACAAAGGTACTCCTTAAACTAATCATAAAATACCATACATTTAAAAGGTATATAAAAGTTGACAGATTGGATGCACTTCAGAAGCAATCCTTTATAAGAAAAAGATGACATGTGATAAATGATATCTGATAACAAATGGAAATTTAAGATTGTAAACCAGTCAGATTTGTTTGTAACTTTGTCGTCAGTTGTTGTCAAATAGAAAATATAAGGTGATGTTTATTTTTCCATGTGACCCTTAAAACAGGGAAATCGACCAAAGTCAACAGAGCCAGTGTCCAATGAAGTACCAAAGGTCAGTTCAGGGTTGACAAAGAGGCCAAAGACGACAACAAATAGGCATCTTAGAGTTACTTCCCCTTCTGAAGAAACAGATTCACCACAAGCACAGGTTGTGAACGAGCTTTTACAACCTCACAAGCCTCAAAGTCATCCTGTACGTCACATGACTAGTCACATGACTAGTCACATGACAGATTATATGCAGCACCCACCACTTTATACAGAGGTAGCTTCACCACCACATATTACCAAAGAGAGGCTGCCAACAAGGGCACCACTTCAACAGTCATCAGAAGTACACTTCTTGCCAATAACTTCAAGTGTGACCAGAAGCAGATCTGTCCCTGTAAAAACAGTTTCCCAAGGTACAATTATTCCACACCTACAAATTGAAAGAAAAAAAACATATCTACAAATAATGGAAAAGAATTGTCAGAATTAAGGTAGAAAATTTGACTTATTTTCAACAATGCTCTAATTTGAAGGAGAGTTTTCCTGTAATTAAGAGGCATTTCACAAAACTGTTGTCAGAAAAATTGTTAGTACACATATTCTAAAAGCACTGGAAATGAAAGCGATTCCTGGTTTTTGTTCTGTGGCATCATTTTTTCTGAATTCAACTTTAGTTGCAGTCATTGTGAAAAGGAAGCAACATTGATTTTGTAGATACTCAGCTGGAGGAAGAGGAGGATGAAGAAGAAAGTGAGGAGGATGAAATAGAGACTGTTAATGCTGTAACTCGTGGTGAATCTTTTCTAGAACCACGCGTGGTAGATAGCCCTGAAAGTCAGCCACAAGTACATGATGAATCTCAACAGTATAGCAGGACAATACAGGTAAAGTTTGTACATCAGTTTCTTACTAGGAAAAGGTGTGCAACCACGAGAGAAACAATTCTTCTCAACAGTCTTTCATCTTTTTAATGAAACAATTTTCACCGTCTTACAAATTGAAGAGAGGTCATGAACAAAGTTTGGACAAGGGTGCCCTCCATTTTGTGTAACTTTCTTTGATCCGATAAGTTCGAGACTCTTTGAAAACTTATTTCCCATTCAGTCTTGATGGTATCAATGACTTTGATCTTATCACATGCAAGTTGCTCTTTAAAACAAACTGTCCATGAAAGTTAAATTTGAGTGCCCCCTAAAAACAAACTTCTTTGTGGAAAAGGATATATAATATAATTGACCTTTACTTGCATAAGTCAAAGATGGAGTGATTTTAAACAAAGTAGACTGATGATGTGTTGAAACAGAAAATCTAGACTGTAGGTGAGACAAGAAGTATTGTAAGTTTGGATATCAAACACAATCCCCAATCATGACTTATTTAAACAGTGCTTAGCTCCTATTTCATATCTCATGTAAAAATTACTGACAGATGTAGTTGTTTCATGAACACCAGGCTGTTGTGGACCGGATGAACAGTTTAGATACAGTGGTAAAGAACATTACAGGACTTGTTGAGTCACAGGGTGCTGTCAACTCCAATGAGAAGGTGAATGCTACACTGACCATGATCCAACAGCAGCTGGAGACTCTCATGGCCCGGATGGTACTTGTAGAGAATAGAGTAGCCCTGGTAGAGGCTAGACTTAGTGGGAACAGGGTAAGTGAGAAAATATCTTAATCTTCATTACTACTCTATAGTTTTGTCCATTTTTCAATGTTTCCAGTCTTTTCAGTATTTTCTATGAGCATGACTTTTCAGTAATAGATACATAAAATATATTTAAAACAGTTATTTTATCATTCCAATTATGAGTCTGTCACTCCATAAAAAAGTGATTTTTAATGAAATGAAATAAGATAGAAAACCTTGAGAAATCAATTCTGGAAGGTCTGTTTAAGTTCCTTAAAGTTCATTCATGTACAGTGCAAATGAAAGTGTTTTTTTACACAGACTGTACTTAGTGAGCCAACAAGTCAAGGATTCAGGGACACTCCACATGGAAATAACGAGGCACCACATGGAGCTGCACAGACTTCTGGTAATGTGCATCAGTCCCAAGGCACCACGTATACCCGGCATGGAGCTGAATCTCACCAGGAACCAAATGTAAAAAGTTTTACAAATATTTATCAGAGTAAAACACATTCCCATGGTGGAACAGATATTATTCACACAGTACAAAGCAAAGATGCTGGAGACAAAGTGGACACAAACAATGTACAACCTTTCTTTTCTTCTGTCACACCACTGGAAGCTCAACCTGCAGACCAGCAGATGCAGCTTTTGACAGCAAATCACTCTAACGGTAATGTCATTGTCTTAAACCCTCCTCTGCTTCCCTCTTAATTGAGTAATAAAGTGGATGTATAACCTATCTCATAATTTATAGTGAACCTCTAATCAGTTGAAGTTGGTGGATAGTATGGAAACAATATTTTTATAAAAAATTATGTTCCTGTCTAGTGATGGTTTGACCCTTCTGCTTATATTGGCTACAGTTAACATTGTTCAATCATATTTACAATGTCGCTCAGTAATCCTAGTAGATTCTGATCCTGGATATGATTCTAGGAACTGTTCGAATCTCATGTGCAAAGTAATATTGTATTGATCACAATACAATATCAGCTATGGATACATGATTTGTCCTCAATCCTGTGCCAACCATAGGACAACAAATACATTATTAGCTATGGTTTTATGATTTGTCCTCAATCCTGTGCCAACCATAGGGCAATAAATACAATATTAGCTATGGTTTTATGATTTGTCGTCAATCCTTTACCAACCATAGGACAACAAATACAATATTAGCTATGGTTTTATGATTTGTCGTCAATCCTTTACCAACCATAGGGCAATAAATACAATATTAGCTATGGTAACTAGATTTGTCCTCAATCCTGTACCAACCATAGGACAATAAATACAATATTAGCTATGGTGACTAGATTTGTCCTCAATCCTGTGCCAACCATAGGACAATAAATTAAAACAAAAAACTTTTTATGCCTTAATATTAAGTTCTAATTCATAACACAAAATCATTGAGATATAGATCTCCCAAGTTGTCAATAATCACATCAGCATTAAAGCAAGCAGGGGATGGTGTATATTGTACATATGTATATTGTATATATAACAATGTGTTGAAGTGTTGATTCAGTTCAGTTTCCCCTTGTTTCTTATAATGTAATGTATACAACAGCTGAATACAACTTTGGCTCTGTCCATATATATTTCCTTATATATTTGAACCATCAGTATGAAGTATGGATAATTGGTATAAATACTGTCAAAACCTACTGTGTCTATAGTACAATTTTGTTATGTAATTATACAGTCTAATGTGGAATAGTTATTTTAGATTATAATTGTCATCAGGACAATTTCCATTCAAATATTGTGAAAGCATTGTTTAAAAAAACAATACTTCTGTTGAAGTGAAATGTTGATAATTGATTTAAATGTTGGTAATTGATTTATTGATTAAAATGGAGATATTTGGTATATATTTTATCAGGAAGCAGTGTATTTAGTGACCTTTTATGCCAACCTCAACCAAACCTGACACCTAGTGACATCAACGACTCAGCAGCTGTGGGCCTCTCACCGATTAGAAAGCCTACAGATTTATCTGTTAACCATAGTGCGACACTCCCACCTTTTGATCTGACCAATGATGACACATTTGCAGCAGTGTCACAAGATGAGAAGCGACTTTCAAGCACACCCACTAAACATCCTTTAATGCTTGAGAGCCTAGAAGACTCCCTATCATTTCATTTTGGAGACACAACATCACAGGAGAGACTGCTGAGGATCAAAACCATGTATGTGTAAAATACAATGCCATATTTATCCAGCAATAAATCTGTGGCTGGTAATACTCTCACCCTTATCAAATTCTTTTCTGTAGTATATATGTTCTAATGTTCAGTTGGCATCTGTCCTTGTACCTTAAACAGAATACTAGCTTTTTTCTGCCACGTTCTGTCATCTGTTAGAGAAAACAACAATATTAACCATCCTTTTTAACCTTTTCTTTACAGGATTAAGGAAACGGAGCACATGCTGACAAAGCCTTCCTCGACCCTGACAGGGGGGAAGTCCTGACTCCCTTGTATCACGGCAGTCTAACTACACAGAGGTGCCATTCCAGTTATAAACTATGCATTTCTTAATTGTCCATCCAGATTTGTGGAACTTTAAAAATATCTATGATTATGTACCATAGATTCAGACTACATCAGATATCTAATGTGGAGTTAGATGGTCACACTGCTATTTTACAGTACAAAATATGTGTGTAAAAAAGACTGTAATGACATAATTAAGTCCTACAAGATTTGTTTTTGTGTCACCAGCCAAAGGTGACAAGAGGTATTACTATAACGGCAGTGGTGTCACTTGCACAAAACTTTTTTCCTGATAACTTGAGTTAACTTTGGCCAATCTAGCTCAAACTTCGTACAGTCCTTCCTTACTAAAAGTGCTTGCTTAGGAGTGCTTTATAGGCCCGAAGGTCAAAGGTCAAGATCACTATTACTACTGTAAGTAGAAAATTATTTTTTTCACGATAACTTCAGTTCCCTCTGGCCAAACAACCTCAAACTTCATACAATGCTTCCTTATCAAAAGTGCTTTGTTGGGATTGCTTTTGAAGTCTGATGGTCAAAGATTTTTTCAACGTAACATTATATGTAGTTTTGATACAGTGATTGGTCAATATTTGGAGATATTTATGGGAATATTTATTTCATCCATAGAACTTATGCTATTTCCAAACTCTTTACTGTATGTTACAGAAACTGCAAGATAACACAATGTACTACAAATAACATTTACTTCCTTGGTTTTACATCTATTTCAACATGTATAGCAAATGCTCATCTTTACATTACAAATATTGATACATAGACACTGTAAATCGACATTATTGCAAATTAACATTTTCATGTCTTTAACTATCTTAAAAAATAAGAATCAAAATAAAAACATTATGTTGTATAAAAAGGAAAATCCATCCTTGGAATTCAGTTCCTTTGACACTGTACATCTAATCTACAAGTTTACTCTTCACATCTCAAACAAATGGACAAATTATACAAATAGAATACAATAAATATCTATGGCTATTATTCCACAAAACTCATCTCGAGAAACATTGCAGGCGATACATCAACTTCTGTAGAAACCTAGCTTGGCAGGTGACACATCGACTTCTGTAGAAACCTAGCTCGGCAGGCGACACATCAACTTCTGTAGAAACCTAGCTCAGCAGGCGATACATCAACTTCTGTAGAAACCTAGCTCGGCAGGCGACACATCAACTTCTGTAGAAACCTAGTTCGGCAGGCGACACATCAACTTCTGTAGAAACCTAGCTCGGCAGGCGACACATCAACTTCTGTAGAATGCTTTTTCTATTCAAGCTGTATCTTTCATCTACAAAGTGGACAAATTTTAAGTCAAATTCAAAGTTTGAATTAAATTGAATTTTGTTTTAGGTAACATAGTATGTTATGTACGTTAATTTTTCACCATATTTAGTCATATTCCTATTGAAGTTGAACATTGAGATTCAGACTAGGACTTAAGTACAAACTGCTCTATACCCAAGCGTTTAGACTTAAGTCAAAGATATCATATAGAGGTCAGTATATTAAATGTCATTTAATTCTGGAAACTCATAATTTAGGATTTTCTACTTTTGATGTTTTAAGAATAAGAGTGTTTTATTAACTGTATTAATCGCTAGACTAATTGTTAGATATAGATATATTTTTATGTTGTTTACACAAACATTGATACAATTAAAGAAAAAAAAATAAACAATAACAAAGAATTTGTCTCTTCCTTTTTCACGTCTTACATCTATTATTGTTATTGTTACTAGGGTTGATGATTGTTTTGAAGCATTTCTGTTAGGAGACTAATTTGTGACTACAGGTTACTGAAACAGTATTCTACCAGTTGCAGATCAAACAATTGAAAGGAATTTTTTGCAGGACGTTTTGTAACATGTGACTAGACTATTTAGCACTGTGTGATTTCCTCCGAGATTGAACAAACTTATCATGTAATCTTCCAGAGTACACCCAAATCTATTCCTGTTTTCCCCCTATTGGGCCTTAGCCCTTTGGACTTGTTGGGTTCAAATTCTCCAATGATACAAAATTGAGTCCCATTAACACTATCATTCCTACAGAAGTAGAAGATTTCAAAGAAATTGCTGAATTTCCTCCCTTGGGCTCTGACCCTCAAGACCCACCAACCATGCAAATTTTGTTTTCCTCCACCATGGGATGCTTCAAACTTGATTTTGTAAAAGTATGTTTATCCAAGCAGAAGGATCTTAAAATCATTTTCTTTCCCCAATTGGGCCCCAGGAAAATTGAGTTCCATTAACACTTTGATTATGCTTCTGACCAAATTTAGACAAAATTATGTTTATTGTTGCTTTACGTCCTAAAAACAGCCAAAGCTATTTATGGATGAGCCAAATTTTGGTGGTGGAGGAAAGCTGGAATTAACAGAGAAAAACCTGTAGCCAGCTTCCTGTTGACTGCCCTATGAAAGCCTGGAAGTGGCCCAGAGGTGGAGGCCAAGTGATAAAGATGTCTTAGCCACTTGGCTGCTATGGCCTTTGTAGACTTTCACAATATAGATAAAATTGTTTTTTTTAGCCTTAGGATGCTTATGACCAAATTTAAACAAAATACCTAAATATATTCCTCTACTTCCCATATATATTGGGTTTGGCCTCTCTGGCCCCAGGGGATCAAACATGCTACATATACAAAATTGAGTTCCTCCACCCCCTCCTTCCAATATGCCCCTGGGGTGTTGAGACCCACCATTGAAAGAAAATTGATGGACCTCACAATAAGATTTATTAATTTCAGCTCTCAATCTAGTGCTTTGGCCAGTAAAACTTTAAAGAATGGTTACCTGGTTTCTGTGAGATAAATTTGTTGAATCATGGCCAAAACTTCAAACTTTTGGTGCATTGTGCGGGAAAATACTTTATTTCTAAGGTTTTGTCCTAATTTTCCATGCATATGTTATCCTGGAGGGTGTATACCAGCTCATGCCACAGCTTCCCTCACATGAATGACAATATATATATATATTAAATCTATTCTGGAAGATGCACGGGTCAAATATCATTTCTTCTCTCTCTCTTATGAAGCATATAACTTTGGTGAAATGTCACATTTAATGAATATTGGTTAATTGGTGAAAACTGATTACGGTAATATGTAAATGTACTTTTCATATTTCAATTGTCAGATCCATGTCAATTACCAAGTGTGATGTAATTATAGAACACATTCATTAGGATGATAGAAGTAATGCTTTTAAATAACGGTAACTTACGTCTATATTAGACACAGGGACTTGATAAGATCAATGTCTAGTATTTTACAATTTTGATATTTTCTGGTGGTGATAAATTTGAACAATAATAGACAAAATGGTAAAGACTAAAATCAGCATATATTATGAATTATTGTTCTTTTTACAATACGAAAAAAAAAAGAAAATTAATACATTTCCTACACATGTATCGGTACCCATGTTTAATATCAACCAATCAAGTCGCAAGGAAATTTCAGTGCTGAGAATAATCACAACACATTGTTGACTTCCTTCGCTTCCACGTCATTTCGACCATGACCGCAATAATTGTGTCACGGGTGGAGCGCCGATTATTGCAGCCTTAACCGGGTATTCAAGATCTCTCCCTTTCTGGTAAGACACATACACACGTTTTCTACCGTTATCGATAAATGGCACGCCTCGTGAATCGCACTACATAATCGGTAAGTGGTGATTTGCTATGTCAGTCAAGATGCAAATCTGGGTCACTGGAGCAACTGTCTCGAAAACATTTCTTCAGTGTTATGAGTTTCTGTTCTAAACCAGTATCAGATACAGGATGACCCGTGGCATTGTCAGAATATTTAGGCATGTTTTTGCATTTTTGTCGAGTGATAAGATAAATTAATGCTATATAAAAGAGTACCATCGTATCAATGATTTGTCCAGACAGGTGTGCAGGCGAACAACTCTTGTTTACAATGTTAGGTACTTCAGTACTCGGATATCAAAAAATGTTTTGTTCTAGATAGGTGGGAAAAAGTAATTTTGCAAACAAGTCTGTTTTCGCGATCGGCTATTGGTTTGTAACGGTTGACATTGGAATTAAAAAGTCATCGAGAAAATGATGGATCTATTTTTGACTTCGATATATCATGGATCCGCTATACAATGTATGCAAACAATACGCATCGCCTCTTTCTGGAATTTTGTATACAGAATAAGTAAGTATTTGCTTGTAATTTAAACACAAATGGTGTATAGATTGTATGTTTTTGATAACTATGAAGGTAGATCAATTCAGTCATTTTCCAAATTTGAAATTAAAAAAAAAGTTCTTTACATGTGACCTATTATCACATATGCACTGGGACAACAAATACATGTGAAGTATACCTGAAACCCTTGTAAATTCTAGTCACAATATGCTGTTTGGCTACAGAGAACTTCTTTTTAGTTTGACGGTCAGACTAGTAAGTCAGGGATCTCATAATCAAAATCTAGCGGAGGCATTGAAATAAATAATGATCTCTGTTACATACTCTTTAATAAATATCTGAAAATGGCATAAAAGGCTCTCGACACTTTACAACCCTTTACTTCAGGGATACGAAAGGAGCATAATCAGAAGTGCCAGGATGGGCCAGACACTCCGCAGACTACAGGAACTTGATCGTCTGGGGTACTGCGGCCCCACCGAACTGACAGAAGAACCCACCAATAGTCCCCATCTGCGCAAAAAAAGACAGACTGACCATGTGATTACAAGATTCCCTAACATTGAGGACCTTCCTCCAGAGCTCAGTCTAAACATTCTCTCCCACCTCAATGCCACTGATCTTTGTCTAGCAGCGTGTGTCTGGGAAAATCTAGCAAATGATGAAATTCTCTGGCTTGGGTAATTTGCATTGAATGACATTTTATATCCGATGATTAGAAATTCATGAATAAGATAAATGTAAAGTGAAATCTCAACAAGTGTAACTTTTAAATATAAATGGTACTTTATGTTACATAAGGAAATCCTAAATTATGATTGGAAGCACTTTACCATACAATAGATTTAGTGTTGTTGGTTAAGAACCAGATTTCCTGCACAAGATACACTATATGATATTTCTGTACGCCAGTTACAGATAATTACGCTGGTAAGAATTTTCTTTTTTTTTTTTTTTACATGTGCTGTACACAGTTTACATACACATAACTACAATGTGGAAAAAATACAGATGTACAATTTTACCGGTACATTGTCCTTGATTGATTCATTTTTCATTATTTATTGTATAAAGAAATTAGCCAATAACATAAGTTTCTTCCAAATTTGTCTGTAGGGTAGTTATGGTAATATAAAATTGTACAGAACAAACAGTGATATATAAACATTCAACAATATCTATATATGTACCAGCATCACTGATTCTATATAAACCTTTGTGAAGTTTCCATATGGTCTAGTTACTGGTTTGTCTTGTTTAGAGAGGTTATGCCAGGACTTAAAATAACATTGTTTTATCTGTACAGTATGGTCAGGTTATATCAGGACTCAAAATAACATTGTTTTATCTGTACAGTATGGTCAGGTTATATCAAAATAACATTGTTTTATCTGTACAGTATGGTCAGGTTATATCAGGACTCAAAATAACACTGTTTTATCTGTACAGTATGGTCAGGTTATGTCAGGACTCAAAATAACACTGTTTTATCTGTACAGTATGGTCAGGTTATGTCAGGACTCAAAATAACATTGTTTTATCTGTACAGTATGGTCAGGTTATGTCAGGACTCAAAATAACACTGTTTTATCTGTACAGTATGGTCAGGTTATGTCAGGACTCAAAATAACACTGTTTTATCTGTACAATATGGTCAGGTTATATCAGGACTCAAAATAACATTGTTTTATCTGTACAATATGGTCAGGTTATATCAGGACTCAAAATAACATTGTTTTATCTGTACAATATGGTCAGGTTATGTCAGGACTCAAAATAACATTGTTTTATCTGTACAGTATGGTCAGGTTATGTCAGGACTCAAAATAACATTGTTTTATCTGTACAATATGGTCAGGTTATATCAGGACTCAAAATAACATTGTTTTATCTGTACAATATGGTCAGGTTATGTCAGGACTCAAAATAACATTGTTTTATCTGTACAGTATGGTCAGGTTATATCAGGACTTAAAATAACATTGTTTTATCTGTACAGTATGGTCAGGTTATGTCAGGACTCAAAATAACATTGTTTTATCTGTATAATATGGTCAGGTTATGCCGAGACTCCTGGGGATATACTAGTGCCTATAGAAAGAAGCCAACAGGTCTCACCTACAAACGTTTGTATCTCCTGCTGGATGAAGCCAGTCTCACTTTCAACTTTGATCCTTTTGAGGTAAGATCTAAAGTAAAAAAAAATTACCAGCTTGCAGTAGCTGTCTTACATTTCCATCATAGATTTAGAATTTTCTGAAAAAGTTTGATATGACAAAATTCTAATATGCTTACTGAAGTATCATGCCTGACTTTCTACATTTGTCTTCCAACATTTTAATTGTTAATAAGTTATTAGGTACAGTTGTGGTTATAGCTTTCCATTTTATCTTGATTTGGAAACTGTAGGGTGCAAGGTACTTGTTCCAACATGGTCTACTGAACGACAACCCAACAGAGATAGCCAGATTCCTTCACCATACAAAAAGGATCCGACCTGCCAGGAAGAGAGAGTATCTGGATCAAAGGTGAGAACATTACAACTCATACTATTTTCTGACATTTTGGCCATTCAGTGCACTTCACTATCATTTTGTGAAAACACCAGTTTGTCCTTTTGCTTTTTACTTTCAATTTTTTTTATGATTTTCAAAAATGTCTCTTTATTTTTCTTTAACATTACTTTCATAGTTACAAAATATATTGAAATTAAGGAGACATTTAATAACAAATAAAATAATGTTACATTTTTACTTTGTAGGAGGGATGCATTATCTAAGATGGTGCAACTACAGAATTTTGAAAACCAGTTTTTACCCAATGCTCTCAGGAACTTTTTTGGTGAAGTATCTGCACCTGATCAAAGGGGAGATTATCTCACTGATATTATAGAGAAGTTCTCCGAGCGGTTTTGCAACTGCAATCCTCAGTTAGGTCTTTCTAAAGGTACACCTCTGAATGATATTAGTTGTAGTGTGAAATGATTTTATTAATTAACAAAACAAATATACATGCATGATTTTTCATAATAGAATTTATATATTGTACATTCCATGCATATTTATATATATGGTTATGATAAAATGAAAATGCCTGTTGTTCTTCCTGTGAAGTTGAATTTTCGGAAATAAGTGAATTTTAGTATGAGAAGAAACATTGATATAGATTATTGAGGATATTTCAATGTATGTCTTTGTAATCAGCTACTGGATTTTGGATTTTCCTTTCTATTTTGTTTGTAGATGCAGTGTTCGTGTTGTGTTTTTCTCTTATCATGTTGTCTGTTGATCTCGCAAGTCCTCATGTTAAAAACAAGATGTCCAAGCGAGAATTTATCCGGAACACACGAAGAGCTGCTGAGGGTGTTAGTGATGACCTTGCAGGTCATCTCTATGACAACATATACCTTATCGGGCATGTTGCTGCCGAAGACAGATAACATTGACTTTAAAGTTCTAGTGTTTTAAGGTCGGGCTAAGTTGTACAAGGGGTTTTGTTATCTTGACAAATATGTATGAGGTAGACACAACATTTCAGGTTACTTTAATATCAGTTTATTCTACAGACAATGCCTTACTTTGTGATTAGGATCAATAAAATTCCAAACAGAGCCTTCCATATACTAGATCAGAAAATGTAGTGTTATATGAATCTATAGGTTTACAGTGTAAAGGAGAATGGTTGTAATAATAAAACAATTAAGATAGTAAAGGGGGAAAATCTGCAGTTTTTAATTGATAAATCATGTCTGTTTATTAAGTTTGGTTTTCTTCTCATTTAGAAATGATTATATAAGGGAATGTAGGAATATTATAAATTGAAAATGCCTGGGAGAAATTTGCCTTTTTTAAAAAATTATGAATATCAGTTCTTTTAGAGTAAGTTATTCTTTATCTTTTTGGTTTTGTTTTGAACAAAACTTTAAATTAACTTTTAAACATTTTTATATCATCACTGAAGTGAAGTTGTTGGTTTTATAAACTAGAGCTTCAGTTTGTTTCACAGTTAAATAAATGCAATAGATTCGATCCTAAATTTAATTTCATGTCATCATTGACAACATGGCCCTGATCCTTATGATGTGTTTTATATTAACAGTTATATCTAGATTAGACGAATATTTATGATATATTCTATGATAACCAGCCATCCGTATCAAATCTGATATCCATCCATTTGTTACCTGTAAGTATATAACAGGTAAAAATACATCTGTTGTGATGTTCATTGAATCGGTCCTCAAGCATTTTTTCATTGCCAATTCTGAATGTTGATAATATTATCAAGCAGTGAAAGCATTTTGTCACTGTGTTGGGGAAAAGTTGGTGCAAAACGTTTGTTCCCAGTAAATTATCCAGTCACTTCCTTCTTGATAGATAATCAAGTAACTTTCCTTCTCCGTAGATAATATAGACATCTTTGGTCCTAATTGAGGATAACCAAGTTCCCTTTGATCTGAGATAATCTATGACACTTACCTATATTCCCCTTATAAATTCTAGGCATCTTTCATTGTTCCCAGTAGATTATTCGGTCACTTCCATAAAATAATCCAGTCACCTTTGTTACCAGTAGATAACCCAGTGTCCTTGGTTTCCATTGATATTCCAATCACCTTTTATGCTTTAGATAATCCAGTCACTTTTGCTCTTTTAGATAATCCAGTCACCTTTGTTTCCTTTTAATAGTTTAGTGTTTTTCTTCCCCTTGCGTATTCTGGCCACCTTTGTTCCTCGTCAGTTATCCAGTCACCTTTGTTTCCTTTTAATAGTTTAGTGTTTTTCTTCCCCTTGCGTATTCTGGCCACCTTTGTTCCTCGTCAGTTATCCAGTCACCTTTGTCTCCTGTAGAGACGTCTTTGTTTTCATCAGATTTTGTTGGATTTAGAGGTGTTTAAATGATTAAACAATGTTGATTTATCTACTGGACACTGGATTTATGATGAGACGATCCTAATACTGGTGTGGGGATAGGATTTTGGTAACAGCGTGTTTACTGTAGGATGTGTTAAGTCAATAGTATCAACAGTACAAGATGGCAGCTATTATATATATATATATATATGTCTGTGTAAATAAATGTAAATTCTCTGTCTTATACATCAAAAAAAGTTATGTAAATACAAGAAGTTTTAAAATAGCCTGTTTTTACCATCAAAAATTCAATCCTTATACTAATTCACAGATGATTTGTAACTGTTGCTGTGGAGTGTTGTTTGTGGTATAAGTAATTTGATGTAGATATTCTGTTTCCTGTATAATTGAAATTCATTATCAAATCAGCTGATTTGTCCCGTAAAACGTATTTCCTGCAGTGACAAAATGCAAATTCTGTAGTAGATGAAATTTTGATACAATTTTGTGTAGAAGATTAAAAGTCACTCTTTTTCACTGAATAGACGAGATTGGTTATGGCTGGATTAACACATGATGATAGAGAGTTCATTGATGATGACTTGATAAATACTGGAGACTGGATAACTTGATTAATGGTGACTGGAGCACCAAGGCTGGATATTGGGACGACCAAGTGAATGGTGATGTGATAACACAAAGATGTAATATATAAGAAATTATATATAGATATTACTGGTCCTCTAAATAACACTGATTACAAAGAGAAAATCTTCCTTAATTTTCAAAAAGAAGTATTTTCTTTTGGTGATCAACTTTGATAACTTACAAATTGTGATGACATATCAGTAACATACATATATTAAGATCATTTTGCTTGTAATCTTGTAAAATATAGTGAACCTCTGCTTGATATGTACATTGTATTACTGGTTACATTCTCAAAGGAGGATATTTTTGCAATATTTAATCTGTGAAAGAGTGAGGCACAGCCTTTTTAATGCAGGTTGTAAAGTTTTTAAATTTGGTGAAACATAATTTGATATTTTCTGCAGCAAATCACAAAAATTTCAACTTTTAAAAAACACCAGTTATACCGTAGTTCTCTTTACTTTTGATTGATTAGCCTATTCAAATTGACTAGATGGTCTCTTTAACATCATCAAATTTAAATAACATAAAATCAAGATATTATTGAAATAAATCAAACTTACTGTTAAATCCAGAACATTGTATATATAAATTACCTTTTTTAAAACTATATATTACAGTGTACCTGGACAGCACTTTTGTCTCTACCATATTACATATATTCAGTCTTAAAAAGCAAGCAAGGTACAGCTATCAATTCTTTTGATAGGTAAAGATTGTTGCTGGAATTCAAATTATATTATTTCAACTTAATAGTATTTGAATTTTATGAAAATTATATTTGAATGTAGCATTGTTTGTGTGGTAGTCCAACTCAACTACACATCTTCCAAACTTTGTTTACAAGTGTTTAACAATAGCTTGATATATATAAGATTCATATCTAAATAGAAGATTATATTTAGATATTTGTAAACATTATTGTTGTTGATTAATTTATTTAAAGTGCTATTCCATTAGATAATTATCATTTTTGTTATTGTGTATTTTATGTTGCTGTTTATGTTTGGTACAGTGCCAATGACATTATGCCATAGTGCAACATCCGTCCGTATGTCCTGATAATTCTAACCCTTTCTTATACCTGATGAGATTTTAAATTAATACAGTCCAAAAGAGTTGAAGGAAAAAGAGATTTTAGCCTCCACTCCTTCAGTATGGCATGATTTATGTGTAATTTTGAGTTCTAAAGAAACACTTGGTACCAGGGGGTCAGTCATCAGTAGAAATGTCCAAATTATGTAACCATACAGGAGTGCAATAATAACAGTCTGAAATTTATGGCTGATAACTTTGACCTTTGATGTCAACAGAATTTCCATTTTCTGTTCCGGTTCAGAGAAATGATGAAAATAGGTTAGCGATTCAGGTCACAGGGGTCTCTTGTGTTTTTGTTGAGTGATTTGCATTCCTTTTCTATAACAAGGAAGTTCAACTTAATTTGTATAATATATCGTGCTACGGAACATCTGCTGTCTGCCATCATCCTGGTGGTATACAACGTTTAAGCACATGTCATATGATTGAGGTTGAACCCCCTAAGTAACAGCATCATGCATTGTTTCATTTTCACAAATTTAAACTTTTTAACGTTTTTTCTTTAAACGCTGATGTTAGTGATTAGTATGTGTACATTACATACATTTTATATATGTTTTTTATAAACAGTAATTGATTTAACACATGTTATATGTACATCCACTGTTTCATAGCTGTAGCCTATTTCCTTGATAAAGCACTCTCCTTATAAGATTATCTCTTTATATTATCACCTAAAAATAGACATGTAATTCAAGATCATTTCAAATAGACATATTACTTCAAACAACTTCTGCCTTTAAATTTATTCCTTTTTAAAACATTATTATATTTATTGTATAGGAAGATTCTCTACTTACAGTAATAATGAGAAAAAAAATGCATAAGTACTGTTTGTTTCAGGTAATTTTAAGAAATATTTTGAACACCAACTGGACACCATGCAAATATTTTATCTGGTACTTTTGAGTTTTATCTTGTACATCTTTGTAAATCCTTCCTGTAAACAATACCACTGGAGTTGTTTAAATTGTTGTTGATTTTGTGGGATTCAATATTATACTTGTGTCTTGAGTTTAAAAAGATTCAGGTTGTTATAATAATCAAAACTTAGGACATTGTGATACATGACCTCTGGTTGAATTCTGATCAATAGTTTTCCAGATTCCAACTGTTTTCAGAATATGCCCACATACATGTTACATATGATCGAGACATTTATTTACTAGATATTAATTTTTTCTAAACTGACCATGCATTGACAGAATATTGTAATCTGGATGAATACAGATTTTGGAAATATGGACTTGTTCATACTTTGGTAATCTGGACAAGTGCAGAGTTTTGAAAACCTGGACTCGAAACAGAAAATCGGGACTGAATACGTGCTTTGGTAATTTGGATATAGTAGACTTTGTAAATTTTGAAATCTGAGCATTTACACATTTCATATAGAATGTGATTACTTTACTCAACATACTAAATTTTGCCATTGATAAAGCCGAAACTTCATAGTTTAGAATTTGTATAAGATTATTTGTTGTGTCATGGAAAATGACTATAAATCTAGGATTTCGGGAAGTTCTTCATGGTTTGTTCTAAATTGGAAGGAAGTGTAAAAAGAAGCGAGATATTTAATTTTCGTCTGATACATTTCATTTCTGTAAAAATCCTTAGGTTTGCAGTGCATTACTGAGTGTACTAAAAGAATGATATTACTTTTATCAGTTTAAATGTATTAACTGGAAAACGGTGTTTTGACAAAAAGTCATTGAAGACTTTATGGATTTTGGGTTTTTTTTTCGTTTTCAATTACAGAGTGAAATTTTCAATGTAATTATTTACAAGGCGTAATTGTACATTTTATGACATCCATGTGCCAATATGGTATGATTCACAGAGACTCCCAAATCATGAATATGAATCATACTGTTACTCAGTTATTTTTGAGGGGGTTTGTTGATTTTGTGGGTACTTTAGATCCACAAATTCTGATGTCCACAAATTGTCATCATTAGTACATTTATAAAACTATACTTATCAATGAAATCAAATGTCTACAAAATAGTGCTTTTTTGAAAAATTAAGAAATTCAGCCCCACTAAAATATGTTTTTTACAGTATGTCTGATATTTGAAGAAAACTTAAGTTTTCACCATGCACCATATTATGTAGCTTTTGTATGTAAGGGAGAAGAAAAAACACTGAACTGAACTGAATGGCAGATTATTGTTTATATTGAATTTTAATTTTGTTTAATTTTTAAAATTTTTAAATGTCAAAAGAAAAGTACTGAAAATACATATTTTTAGATAGACATGAAAGCCTAATATCACATGTTTTGGAACTATTAACATTCTGTATAGATTATTACAGAGTGACATATATGATAAAATTTAATTAATGTAGAATGTTTCGTTTATCCCTGTTGTTATGGTTATTTGGTTAGTAGTGACAGGATTGGATACTTTCAGATTTTGATGCAATTGTACAAAGTTCTATTGTACACAACAAAGTTTATAGTAGCACTATTTGAAAAAGTTTAAGGGTGTATTTTCCTTATAGTTTTTCGGAATTTTCCTACAATTGTGTTGCCTGGTGATGTCCTTTACTGCACTCTAGAGGCTTCTAGTTACTACAATACTTCAGCTGGGATGACATTAATGTTATGTAGTTCTTAGTAAAAACTTAACAGTAGAAAATCAAGTTGTCAAAAAAGTCGTGAAATCTCTCTTTATCACAGCTTCTGTCAATATTGTTTATCATCAAGTCCAGAAAAAATAGATTTGCAACAAGCAAGGAAAAGAAGATAAATTAATGCTTATAATTCTGGTTTAAATTTTGTCAGCAAGGATTTATAATTTATCATCAAGTCCAGAAAAAATAGATTTGCAACAAGCAAGGAAAAGAAGATAAATTAATGCTTATAATTCTGGTTTAAATTTTGTCAGCAAGGATTTATAACAGTATGAAAATGACTTGCACGGCCTGTTGTCTCTCCTCCTTGTTTTCGTGTTAGTAAAGTTGTTAGATACTTTGGAAGGTAGACATCAACAACACTGTTATTTATATTATGCTATATATTTTTGTTACACAATTGCTATTTTGTAATGGTTGTTGTTTGTAATTTTTATTAAAAACAATTTTCAAGAACAAAATGTATCAGGGTTTTGTTGTATTTTCTACTAAAGTAAAAATGGTGTAACCTGTTTGTAGTGTGTATGTTGAGGGAACTAATTGTGTACCAACAAAGTACACACACTCACCAAAGAGGGAGAAAGCATTGTATAAAAAAAAATCTTGAGAGAATACTCCTTCCACTTCCAACCTCAATTTCATTAAAAATAATTCAAGGTGGTCTTATCCATTCATCTTCACAGTTACTTGCCTCCCCAAACTGCTGTGGCCTAACTGTACTTTTTAACCCACCATCATCAGAGGGTGGAATATTCAAATGGCCTACATCGTCCTTCCATTGTTCGTCTGTCTGTCTGTAAACATTTTTTGTCATCGCTATTACTTGAGAAGTATTGGATGGATCTTTCTCAAATTTCATCTGTAGGTTTCCGTTGGTCCCTAGTTGTGCCCATTTGATTTTTGAACTGATCAGAAAAACAAAATGGCTGATTGGCAACCATCTTGGATTTTGATTTTGAAAATTTGTTATTGCTATTTCTTTGAGAAGTATTCAATAGATCTCTGTTAAATTTGCTCTGTAGGTTCCCCTTTATCCCTAGTTGTGCCAATTTGATTTTAAGACTTATCAGAAAAAAAAAAGGTTTACAGACGACCATCTTGGATTTGGCAGGTAAAGATTATAATGGCTATTTCTGTATGAGCAAAAACAGAGAAGAGATGAGAAAGAAGGGAAAGGGTCACACTTTCAAAGAGCAAATAACCAAACAATGGTGGGTGCCAAGATCACTTTGGGATTTCTTTTTAATTATGCTCCCCAAAAATTTTCAAAATGTTGTTGCTACTTAGTCCATCTGTCCTTTTCCTGTTCAGAGCATAGCTATGCCCTCAGCTAATCAGGGATATTAAACTTCTGTGTGTACATCATTTAAACTAAGATGGTGTGGATTGTATTAGATTCAAGGTCCACAACCCCTTATTTACAAAGATAACGCCCTTTATTAAAGCTTCATGTCCACAGCATTATTACTTTAAGTTAATTAAGGACAATGCAACTTGGAATTTTCTGAAACGAGGCACATCTACAGTGTATCATAGTCAGGGCCTGCTACCTCTTACCTACAGAGTTATTGCTCTTTGTTAAAATTTCTTTTCTTGATCACAGCTGTATTTTGAATGATGCAGCTGGAACTTGCTACTTGTTATAGTAAGTATATTTCTTAGAAAAAGTTTCAAAGCCAGTAATCTTTATACTCTTGATTATCTACCATACAATGTTGATTACCAAAATACTCCTAAACATAAATACTAGTAAAATTTGGTTCTTATAGCCGACATGAGCATTAAGTATCAGACTAAGTGAAATATACCCTTAATTTCATATCTCAAGCATATATATAGGCCAAACATAAATACATAACATGTTAAGATATGATTCTTTCCAACCTCTCCATGTTAACATACCTTTACAGATAAGTGTCATTATCATTGGGGCGTGCAGAAGATCACTCTTCAGGGCTACAAGTCAAAGGTCGTGTGTTGTGTTTGAAAAAAATATAGATCTAAAGTTTGTCTCATTTTTTCCTGAAGATTATATGTATGTGTACACACCCAGTCTTAATGAAACTTTGCACACAAGGGTTGTTGTGTGTTTGCATTTATTCAGAATCAAAACATCTTCGTCTAAGATGGCTCCTGTAGTAACCAATTAATGCTTCTGATGGTTTGAAAGCTTTAGTAAAAATTCAATATTTTTTGTGAAATTTGGTATTTTGGTATACATAAAAACCATGACTCCATGAATTTTGTTGTCAGAGTATCTAAACTTTTATAGGTATCTGACTGGTTGAAAAGTGAGACTGTTCTTCACTATTTTACAGTATTCTTTAACACAGCAATATTACATGCAATGTGATATCTTGTTATTATTTGAGAACATGATTTATGTCGCTGTAGATACTTTGACATTTGTAAAGGATTTTTTTTTATCAAAGTACAGTGAATCAGAAAAGTACAAGCACATCTGAGGAGTCTGTGTTTCAGGGATCCAAGGAAAGATATTAATTGTTACACTGTATAGTAATGTAAAACACTGTCAAAACATACAAGATCTTTTATACTAGCTGGGAATTAAAAATCTTACAATGTATATTTTGATAAACAATCCTGCAACCATGGCAAAAAGCTTTGTGTAAATGGATATTTAGAAATCAAGAACTGTGGGGCCATTTTAGTATTTATCTTCAAAATATGACATCAATAATTTGAATAAATAATATTAATGATTTGATACTATGATATCAATAGTTCTGTATATCAATGATATCTAAAATGAATTACTGTTATCTCTAATTCAGATCAATGATATAATAACATCAAATCATTAATATCACTTATTTGTGAGAATACTGATATCAAATATCTAATCTAACGATTTTATTAATTTTGAAAAGTGATCTCACATTTTGTAAATGAATACTAAAATGACACCCAAATAAAAAACATAAAACTGTTTAAAATGTACACTGTTTATTATATCTGTTTATTATCAATATCTAAAAATTCATCCAAAAATGCTAAATGTAATACTTCTGTACAGTTGTACTGCAGAAATCACCTGTTGTACAAGTTTGTCTTAACAGAGAAGATTAATGAACTTGTGTTACCTCAGAAATCACCTGTTGTACAAGTTTATCTTAACAGAGCCAATTAATGAACTTGTGTTACCTCAGAAATTACCTGTTGTACAAGTTTGTCTTAACAGAGAAGATTAATGAACTTGTGTTACCTCAGAAATTACCTGTTGTACAAGTTTATCTTAACAGAGAAGATTAATGAACTTGTGTTACCTCAGGAATTACCTGTTGTACAAGTTTATCTTAACAGAGAAGATTAATGAACTTGTGTTACCTCAGAAATTACCTGTTGTACAAGTTTGTCTTAACAGAGAAGATTAATGAACTTGTGTTACCTCAGAAATCACCTATTGTACAAGTTTGTCTTAACAGGGTCGATTAATGAACTTGTTATGACAGTTAAGTTAGAAACATATAAACTAATTTACCATAGAAATAGGAAGCTCTTGGTAAGCAGGATTCTATTTCATTACTACACCAATAGCAGCTGAAACAGAACATATTCCCAGTGAATACAACTTACTATAAGTTCGGATGTTTGTACACCTTTTGGTTAAAAATCAGACAGAAAATTAGGACATAAAGTTGACAATATATAAAGTAACAAAACATACTCTAAGTACACCACATGCACACATCCCAATTGGAATGTTTAAGGATTTTCCCAATAAATCTGCTCATTAAACGTACACCATACACTTAACACACAGGGTTGTAGCTAACAGACATACCATAGCTTAATCATTTATTGCACTCAAACATGATAAAACTATCACCAAACTCTCTTACTCTTCATAAAATAAATCAGGGATTCAAAAATTTATTGAATGAAAAAGATAATAGTTATTCCATCACCACAACAATTGTAATGTAGATCAAGGCGACATCTGCAGAAGGAGTATGATAGTGTTTTGTATAACATAAAAAAAATTATCCAGCCAGAAAATCTTCCAGAAATCCTAAACATATAACAGATATAGAAAACTTTATCCTTGTAGACAGGAAATGAAACCTATATCTGATACATATTTACACAGTCAAACATAAAGAGGAAGTCAACAGACCTAGAACGGACTCTGAACACAGTCGAGTGCATGTTATGGTATTACACAAACTTATACAAGATTTACAGGACAAAGAAATATCGATGAAATAAATCTGACTAGTACACTTTAGGAAATTCTTTGTACTTTTCCACTGAAAACAAGCTGTAGGTTGTAATCTCACAGCCTGTTAAAACTTTCACTGTCTTTGTCAAAGTACAAACAACCTATTATTATTGATCTGGAAATGGTCACCTCAGTTCTGTCACTCAGATATGGCAGACCTTTAACAGTATAAATAACTGTGGTTTTGAAAAGTTAAACACAGCATCCTTGTAATTAATATAGACACGATGTAGATGTATCTTATTTGTCTCCCTTACTACATATGTTTATCAGTCTTACAGACCAGTGGAGACTGGAGACTTTGTAGATGTTTTGGCAGAAGTTTGGTGTCAATTTAGTTACACTTCATCAGTAGACATGCACCATCCCGTATAAAAATCTGAAACACTTGTTAAGGAAGATTAACTGAGCAATTTCAAGCTTTAATTGGAAAATATGAACCACATTTGTAAATTGTATATCTTATAAAGTCTGTATTACCTGTGAATGGACAGATATCACATATAACATCACTCTGTTGGTTTGACACAGAAATTATTCAATCACAGTTGTATTGAACAGATATAGAAGTTAATGCACTGTTGACTGAATAGATCACTCAAGTATTGTGTTCATAGATTTTGCTCTTGTTGGGTAAATAAATTTAAGTTGACAAATATGGCAATTTGAGTTGTCTCCCCTGTATAGCAAACACCAGACTGACCAGGGTTATTTGTCCATGAAGTAAGGATGGCCCTCCTGATGTAATGTGGTTTCTGACCAATTTGGACAATACTTTTCAAGACCTGTATCAAGATCTGCTGGTCCTTTCTAATAAACACCAAAAATGTTTAAAATGCTGACATAAAGTGGGCCTTGAATCTTCATTTGTTTTTGTTTTCTATTTTCTTTCTCATTTCAGACTTCTAAAGTTTTTATACTAACAGTATGGCATGTTGCCAGGACATTAATGTTGCTGGTGAGGAAATGCCTAGCATCAGGAAGAGTAACAGAGATGAAAAAATCTATATACAACTAACCAGCTAGAAAATAACACAAAACAGTTCATGGTGCGGCCAGCTGAACCTGATATATCTGATCAATTTCTTAGCATATCTTATATAAATGTGCTTGTGTATTGTTGTTAATCTATATAAAAAACAATAGCAACTAACATGGACTAGAGCCAACGCCGTGGTTTTTGTATATGTATGTGACGTTCCTGTCACTTGTACACCTACCCGGTATGCAGGGTGATTGAGGAATCAGGAGCAAACAAACACAGACATCAATCACAACAAGCTCCGAGTAAGTTGTCAGGCTTGGTCCTGACGGAGCCCGAATAGTTTGGGCGAAAAAGGTCGACGAATAATAAATCAATTAACAACTTATCTCGAGCTTGTTGCAATTAATGTCTGTCTTTGTTTAAAACAATAACAAGTAACAGGATCTAAGTATTGGAAACAAATGTACTTCGGGTGTAAAAAGCTTACTTGGGTAATTTCCAGACTATTCCTTGTATACTAAAGATGTTGCCTCGACAGTATTTCATTGTTTTTGCATCTTTTTCTCCACCCAGTCTGTGAGAGACTGCTAACCAATTCATTATTACCATTTAAATTTCCAACATCTCTCCAACATCAATCCCTGACAGACTGATGTTCCTGATAACCTATGATCATCCCTTACCCCAATCCCAAACAGACTGTATACATTATCATGAAAGGATACGTCCAAACCAGGATATATGTCTGAAAAGAATGTTAAGGAAATATATATATTACAACAAAAGAAATATTGGAGTTTTAATTTCAAAAGCTATTTAAATAATTGTACATACTGCCTTGCATAGTAACACAATGCTACATAATGTAATTATATACAAATCACAATCTCTGTGGGAAAGATTTCTTAATAAACAGTTGGAGACATAATATAGTTAGAATACATGCATGGTCTTCATTTACTGATTTACTACAAAAAGTTTCTGATTTCAAAAGATATTTCAAAGCTACCTACAACCTACTGTATCAGTATTCAGCAGAAAATGTGTTTTGTGCTTGATAATCTAGATTTAACATGTATCTATGTTAATTTTTACACACCTGTTAACATCTTTGACAAGGGGTTTTATTTTGTAATCTTCAAGTTTTGCTCATACCAGCTTAAAAATAAAAATCTAATTTTAAAAGTTTTATTTACAATTACAGTACAAGTTCTCCATTAATGTGTCTGGATTGAACAGGAGCATAGAAAGTATACAGAATCAGTCAAAGTAGGAATGTGATGTATAACTTTTTGTAACTTTTTTTTGTTTGAAATAATTTTTATTTTATCCAAAGGAATGCTCTACACAGGATATGTCGAAATTACTGTGGGAAAGTTCCAGAATTCTCATCACAATTAGAAGTTAAGTGATAATTCATGTCAAAGTTTAAAAAACCATAAAAAACAGCACATTTAACAATTTGCAAGCTGGATTGGGAAACATTTATTTCTATGGGAAAACCTTTATATTTTCTGATTATCAAAGCTATCCTTAATATGCAGGAAAGTCCCTGCTAGAACCATTCATCTGCAAAAGTTTTTATTTTCCTGCAGCCAAAGTTAATACAGTAACCATTCTGATTTTTATTTTTCACTATTGATGATAAATGTCAACTTATGTATCACAGCCAATTTCCATAAAGACTTATGCACAGGTAGCAGTGACACAACACATTAATTTTGACATTTGAATCTTTGAGTTGTTTTTTCTGATTAACTCAATCAGCTTCAGAATGAGAACATTAATGATATACATAACATTAACAGTATTAATGAAGGATACAAATAGTCCACCAAGTAATCCATTTATAAACA
Source organism: Ylistrum balloti (assembly GCF_031769215.1). Taxonomy (NCBI): domain Eukaryota; kingdom Metazoa; phylum Mollusca; class Bivalvia; order Pectinida; family Pectinidae; genus Ylistrum; species Ylistrum balloti. The sequence goes on along the minus strand of NW_026781982.1, from coordinate 1,475,547 downwards.
AGCCTCGTCTGTTCACAAAGTATTTGTGCCAAGCTGATCCTGCCTTGAAATACAGCATAACCTGCAAATAGCCAACAAACCAAATAATCAGCAATACATTTTTTCATTCCCAGAACAGAAGTTATAGTTATATAGTGTAATAAAATCATTATAAACTAAAGGAAATTAACAATGATTGAGCACACAAGCAAACTGTTTGTTTATTTTTCATAGAAAATTCTTTGAACACAGAGTTTTTTAATTCCCGAAATTTTGAAAATTTAACTGTTTATTAGAAATATTAAGCAAGAAACATGTACAAATTAAATCATATATATTGAGGTAAATATTTCAGAATTGCATAAATTTTGAAGAAAAATGTTACACAAATCTCATTATTCAAGTCGCAGAAGAAAAGAAAAGATTATTCTATCATTAAATGATGTATTACATAAAAAAGCAGGCAAGATAAAATAAATAAGCATTATAACATACAATCTTCACAACAACTTTCTCTTTTACAATTTACAAAATCTGTTAAAAATTACTGCGACAGTTTGGTACATAACTGAACTAGACATCATGCTTTCCTCATTTCATACCAATGCCTATTGATATATCTATGGATATAAAATCCTTATAATTATCTCATGAAATTGTCATTGAAGTACTTACTGATAAAAGAACGGAAGTGACAAAGTAAAATGCAAAGCCATAAAGTGCTGTTAGTCCCAGGATTCCCGCCGCTGCCCCAGACAGAGCAGACATGGAGGTCCTGCAATACTCCAGCACAAATGCATTCCCTCGCATAGCCAACTCACTGTAGGCTGTAACATTGTCTGAAATCAGAGAGAAATCATACTCCATCTATATTGATCTTAGATGTTCATGTTAACGAGTCACAAATAATGATCAGCAAGTCTTCGAATTTTCACCTTTGTTTCTAACTTTTGGATTTAGAATACTTTTGAAATATTTAGAGGCGATATTTTTAGTGAACAGAATTGTGATGTTGAATGATTAGTATTTTAACTTTTGTTGAGGGAAAGATTTTGCTGATAATTTTCCATTAATGGCAGAATAAGTGATACAGTATAAAGAAAATTAATCAACAGTTGGCAGCATAACCCAACTTATTCTGACATTTCATATATGATGTTTTTATTGATATGACATCAGTGAATTAACTTCAGCCCTATACAAAATTATATTAATATTAGCTACCAGTACTCATCTGCTGTAAGGCTGAAAGACTGTGGATGTAAATTGAGTTAAATAAAGTCACTTACTTTATCAATTGTGAAAGATATTGTCAATATAATATACATGTTGTACAAAGTCATTAGAACATGAAAATAATACTATATATGGTATTATATATGCAAGATGTAATTATTATGTATGAAATTAAATAACAAAATGTCATCTCTGGGAAGCAAAATTCACCCAGGAAGGTTACAAAAATTTAACTGCTGAGTATCATTTTAACTTACAGTTTTTATGAGAGAGAAGTTTTAAGAAGATGAGAAAATTAAACCTATATTTAAGACATTTTCAGTTTGTTTTCGGATCAATATCTACAGCTATTTTTGTTTCCTGAAATATGAAATAAGGAAGGAACTGCTGTCTATGTTTTGTTTTGATTAATCCTTTTGATGCATGCATTTTTATCTGCAGACCAAGTCCGGTCTATTCCCACGAAAATGTTACATTCCCAGAGTCAACGACCCGCTTTGGAAGCATAAACTACAAGGTCTCATGTTTTATTAGGATTCATTTTATTGAATTTCTGTACTGAATATGGAAGTTCGCAAAGAGACACAGGTTCATAGGATTAGAAATCATCTTCTATATATATATAAACATAGATATAGGCATACATGTGTAGTTTATATGTGTCACAGGAATGAAACGCACTGTCTATAAAATCAAGAAAAGCCCAAGAGATAGACCAAATAAAGTGATGTCAACGACTAGGATAAAGAAAGCATAGCCGCTACAGAGGAGACTTACTGAAATAATAAACGAGACAATATAAACTTTGGAATAATAAAGATCTTCTGAAACCACAACTGCCAGGACAGCACAAGGCCGGCAAATCATGAAATGAACAGCTGAACCGGTCACACAACTTTACCAAACTAGATAAATCTACAAGAACACATTACGATGATGTGCTGATCAAAGTAGGACGTGTTAAAATCTCCTGATGTACTCTCTTAATACGGACAAAAGAGCGATATACAGAGCAAAATCAGCACCTTTTCCTTTCCGTTTCGTCTTCACGGCTACACCTGACGCCATCTTGGATATAAAGAATCTTGATCACGCAAAAGCTTGAGCATCACCATGATCAAGGATTAAGTCAATATTTCTAAGAAAGTACACAATATTTCATTATGATAACGAAATGTTTTCAAAGTTTTACTATAAATAATCCGACTAATTTATCAACGACGAGTTGTATAGTATGGTGTGTTTAAATAGCTGACTTCATTATATATTGATAGTAAAGGGGAGATAATTTGGTTCCTACGATTTTGTTATAGTCAAGTTGTTCCAAATGGAAAATTCAAAATTTTCAACAGATAACTTTGTATTGTGTGTATATTCACTGAAGTGGCTTGGCATTGTTGTGTGTTTTTTTTAAGCATTTTGTATGTAATGAGGTAGACATATATGCTTTCTGTATAAGGTATGATGGAACTCCTTGACATGAATTCAGATTTGTGAGATCAAGTTTATTTTTAAATAGCCTTTAATAGCATAAATAATGGACGCAGGCTTCACAGCCTCTATGTCCATATCATTTATATCACAAAGCATAATGAAAACAAATTTCTCTTCCAATGTAACAGCTACAAATACATACATGTTAATGTTCATATGTGAAACATTTATTTTTCCATTGTTCATCTTACATAATTTCAAATTCAATGACAGATTTCGCATTTACAACAGTTTGTGGTAAGCTATTCCAGCAATCGATTACTTGTTGACGGAAAAAATCATCAAGACTACATCGTTTTTCGAAAATTGTTAAAGAGTCCATCATTGCCTCTGTTTTCTTTGTGAAAACTAAGACCTAGCTCTGAGTATATTTTAGCACTACTGCCACATTATACCTGTGGATAAATGTATGATTTGTTAACACAAACAAAATGTGGACTTCCATCAGTCTTCTCCCTCCTTCCCCTTAATCCTGTGTCATGTTTCCACTTCTCTCTCCCATCTCCTATTTCCACCTCCCTCTGTCTCTGCCTGACTCTATTTCCCTTTGCCAATACCTATCTCCACTGGTCTCTGTCACCTCATTTCTCAATTTCCTTTGTCTCCAGCAGCCTGCACCTTCCTGACATTCACATGTTGTCTCCACTTTTCTCTGTTACCTGCCATAGTTCCTCTGTCAGCTGTTCATATGTAGTCTGCTGTGTCCTCATTCTTCTGTCACCAGCTGACCTAACTTCCTTTGTGACCTCTGTCTCCTTATTCTTCTGTCACTTCCAATTCCCATTTTCTCCATCACTTGCTGCCTCCACTTACATAGCCTGTCACTTCCTATTCCCATGTTCTCCATCACTTGCTGCCTCCACTTACATAGCCTGTCACTTCCTGTTCCCATTTTCTCCATCATCTGCTGCCTCCACTTACATAGTCTGTCACTTCCTATTCCCATGTTCTCCATCACTTGCTGCCTCCACTTACATAGCCTGTCACTTCCTGTTCCCATTTTCTCCATCAACGCTGTCTCCACTTACATAGCCTGTCACTTCCTGTTCCCATTTTCTCCATCATCTGCTGCCTCCACTTACATAGTCTGTCACTTCCTATTCCCATGTTCTCCATCACTTGCTGCCTCCACTTACATAGTCTGTCACTTCCTATTCCCATGTTCTCCATCACTTGCTGCCTCCACTTACATAGCCTGTCACTTCCTGTTCCCATTTCCTCTGTTTCCTGCTGTCCCCACTTCCTCTGTCACCCGATGTCTCCACTTTCATAGTCTGTCACTTCCTGTTCCCATTTCCTCCGTTCTTGTTGTCCCCACTTCCTCTGTCACCCGATGTCTCCACTTTCATAGTCTGTCACTTCCTGTTCCCATTTCCTCTGTTTCCTGCTGTCCCCACTTCCATAGCCTGTCACCCCTGTTCCCATGTCTTCACTTACATAGTCTGTCACTTCCTGTTCCCATTTCCTCTGTTTCCTGCTGTCCCCACTTCCTCTGTCACCCGATGTCTCCACTTTCGTAGTCTGCCACTTCCTGTTCCCATTACCTCCGTTCTCGTTGTCCCCACTTCCTCTGTCACCCGATGTCTCCACTTTCATAGTCTGTCACTTCCTGTTCCCATTTCCTCTGTTTCCTGCTGTCCTGACTTCCTCTGTCACCCGATGTCTTCACTTACATAGTCTGTCACTTCCTGTTCCCATTTCCTCTGTTTCCTGCTGTCCCCACTTCCTCTGTCACCCGATGTCTCCACTTTCGTAGTCTGCCACTTTCTGTTCCCATTTCCTCCGTTCTCGTTGTCCCCACTTCCTCTGTCACCCGATGTCTCCACTTTCGTAGTCTGTCACTTCCTGTTCCCATTTCCTTCGTTCTTGTTGTCCCGACTTCCTCTGTCACCTGATGTCTTCACTTACATAGTCTGTCACTTCCTGTTCCCATTTCCTCCGTCTCGTTGTCCCCACTTCCTCTGTTACCTGATGTCTTCACTTACATAGTCTGTCACTTCCTGTTCCCATTTCCTCCGTTCTCGTTGTCCCCACTTCCTCTGTCACCCGATGTCTTCACTTACATAGTTTGTCTCTTCCTGTTCCCATTTCCTCTGTTTCCTCCTATTTCTGCTTCCTTCTGCCATCTGTTGTTTCCTATTTCCTTTCTCACCTTCTATAGATCCTCAAATTTCTCTGTCACCTTATTTTTCTATTTTCTCATTCACCACCTATGTCTTCTCTCATTCCACCATCTCTTTTCCTGTTTCTGTCCTTCCTCCCCCCTGACACTTTATCACCCTCTTAATGTCCAGGATTTTAAAGTTGATTTAAGCTACTGTGAGTAGCCAGTTCTCGGTCAAGTAGGCATGCCACAGTTAAGTGTCCCCGTTAGAGTATCCACAAGTAGGGTACAAACCAAATCGCTAATTGCAATTGTTTGAAATGAAATATTTCCATTGTCATTAAGTGGCATGACTAAGATAATGGGTGAGGTTCCCAGTTCTACTTAAAACCTCCTGTTTCTTGAGCTTTGTGGTCAGTATATTAAACCTCAGATTTCAAACATCACAGACATTACTTGTTTCTCGAGTCTTCTGGTCAGTAGCACACATACTTTGGGAAAGAACTAATTTTAGCATCCTGGTCAGTTACATTCAGAGTTATCAAGCATTAATCAGCTACATGCAGGTATTGGATATTGGACAGACTGCCCCTGATCCTCAGTCTTGTGAGGGTGCTTTTAATTAAATGCAGACATCGGACATTGGACAGACACCTATAGATAAGTTTCTTAGAAGTTGTCTGAAATTACACATCAGACAGATGTCTGAGGATCCTGGAGTATAAGGTAAGTTACATTCACCAATCATTTGCTATCTGACAGACTGTAAGATGTTGAGTATAAACCTTTTGTGTGTTTATATATGCGGTATTAGCTTTATTTTCTTAAAAAAATGCATTTTTAGTGAATATTTTAAGAGACAGGAAAGAAATCCAGAAATATTGATATATTCAATTACACAGTAAGAGATTGAACAAAGCGCGAGAGAGAGAGAGAGAGAGAGAGAGAGAGAGAGAGAGAGAGAGAGAGAGAGAGAGAGAGAGAGAGAGAGAGAGAGAGAGAGAGAGAGAGAGAAAAGAAATCTTTATTTGAGCTGTGAAGTTTGTAAATGTATATCAGTCCTAGCAAAGGCCAGTTCTGATTTATGTTTAGGTCAGCACTTTCACTTACTGGTTAAATTCTAATTTGTTAACTACATGGAATCATACAATTTGTCTGTATAAACATATCCTATGTTACATAAGGTTTCATACAATGTGTCTGTATATACATATCCTATGTTACATAAGGTTTCATACAATGTGTCTGTATATACATATCCTATGTTACATAAGGTTTCATACAATGTGTCTGTAAAAACATATCCTATGTTACATAAGGGTTTCAGAATTGATAGCAATGATTTTGTTAAATCTTATCATAATTCCTTTATGATGCCATATGATTTTCACCACAACAGACTTTTCACAATGAGATTTGTTTAGTTAATTAGAGTTATAGTTAGTGTTGTTGGAATCAGCTTTGATCGCATGCATTTAAACAGTCTCCATTAGACATTGATCTCAGAAATAAGAAAGATGTCAAACTTGAAGAAAGCAAGTGTTAGAATCCTAGTTGGATATATACTGGGACAATCAGGTTAGTGATGACTGGATATAGTGGTACAATCAGGTTAGTGATGTCTGGATATAGTGGTACAATCAGGTTAGTGATGGCTGGATATAGTGGTACTATCAGGTTAGTGATGACTGGATACAGTGGTACAATCAGGTTAGTGATGGCTGGATATAGTGGTACTATCAGGTTAGTGATGACTGGATACAGTGGTACTATCAGGTTAGTGATGACTGGATATAGTGGTACTATCAGGTTGGTGATGACTGGATATAGTGGTACTATCAGGTTAGTGATGGCTGTATACAGTGGTACCATCAGGTTAGTGATGGCTGTATACAGTGGTACAATCAGGTTAGTGATGACTGGATACAGTGGTACTATCAGGTTAGTGATGACTGGATATAGTGGTACTATCAGGTTAGTGATGACTGGATATAGTGGTACTATCAGGTTAGTGATGACTGGATATAGTGGTACTATCAGGTTAGTGATGACTGGATACAGTGGTACAATCAGGTTAGTGATGGCTGGATATAGTGGTACTATCAGGTTAGTGATGACTGGATACAGTGGTACTATCAGGTTAGTGATGACTGGATATAATGGGACAATCAGGTTAGTGATGACTGGATACAGTGGTACAATCAGGTTAGTGATGACTGGATATAGCGGTACTATCAGGTTAGTGATGACTGGATATAGTGGTACTATCAGGTTAGTGATGACTGGATATAATGGGACAATCAGGTTAGTGATGACTGGATACAGTGGTACCATCAGGTTAGTGATGGCTGTATACAGTGGTACAATCAGGTTAGTGATGACTGGATACAGTGGTACTATCAGGTTAGTGATGACTGGATACAGTGGTACTATCAGGTTAGTGATGACTGGATACAGTGGTACTATCAGGTTAGTGATGGCTGTATACAGTGGTACAATCAGGTTAGTGATGACTGGATACAGTGGTACTATCAGGTTAGTGATGGCTGTATACAGTGGTACAATAAGGTTAGTGATGACTGGATACAGTGGTACTATCAGGTTAGTGATGACTGGATACAGTGGTACTATCAGGTTAGTGATGGCTGTATACAGTGGTACAATCAGGTTAGTGATGACTGGATATAGTGGTACTATCAGGTTAGTGATGACTGGATACAGTGGGACAATCAGGTTAGTGATGGCTGTATACAGTGGTACAATCAGGTTAGTGATGACTGGATACAGTGGTACTATCAGGTTAGTGATGGCTGGATATAGTGGTAGAATCAGGTTAGTGATGACTGGATATAGTGGTAGAATCAGGTTAGTGATGACTGGATATAGTGATAGAATCAGGTTAGTGATGACTGGATACAGTGGTACTATCAGGTTAGTGATGGCTGGATATAGTGGTACAATCAGGTTAGTGATGACTGGATATAGTGGTACTATCAGGTTAGTGATGACTGGATATAATGGGACAATCAGGTTAGTGATGACTGGATACAGTGGTACAATCAGGTTAGTGATGACTGGATATGGTGGTACTATCAGGTTAGTGATGGCTGGATATAGTGGTACTATCAGGTTGGTGATGACTGGATATAGTGGTACTATCAGGTTAGTGATGACTGGATATAATGGGACAATCAGGTTAGTGATGACTGGATACAGTGGTACAATCAGGTTAGTGATGACTGGATATGGTGGTACTATCAGGTTAGTGATGGCTGTATACAGTGGTACAATCAGGTTGGTGATTACTGAATATAGTGGTACTATCAGGTTAGTGATGACTGGATATAATGGGACAATCAGGTTAGTGATGACTGGATACAGTGGTACAATCAGGTTAGTGATGACTGGATATAGTGGTACTATCAGGTTAGTGATGACTGGATATAGTGGTACAATCAGGTTAGTGATGGCTGGATATAGTAGTACTATCAGGTTAGTGATGACTGGATACAGTGGTACAATCAGGTTAGTGATGGCTGGATATAGTGGTACTATCAGGTTAGTGATGACTGGATACAGTGGTACTATCAGGTTAGTGATGACTGGATATAATGGGACAATCAGGTTAGTGATGACTGGATACAGTGGTACAATCAGGTTAGTGATGACTGGATATAGTGGTACTATCAGGTTAGTGATGACTGGATATAGTGGTACTATCAGGTTAGTGATGACTGGATATAATGGGACAATCAGGTTAGTGATGACTGGATACAGTGGTACCATCAGGTTAGTGATGGCTGTATACAGTGGTACAATCAGGTTAGTGATGACTGGATACAGTGGTACTATCAGGTTAGTGATGACTGGATACAGTGGTACTATCAGGTTAGTGATGACTGGATACAGTGGTACTATCAGGTTAGTGATGGCTGTATACAGTGGTACAATCAGGTTAGTGATGACTGGATACAGTGGTACTATCAGGTTAGTGATGGCTGTATACAGTGGTACAATAAGGTTAGTGATGACTGGATACAGTGGTACTATCAGGTTAGTGATGACTGGATATAGTGGTACAATCAGGTTAGTGATGGCTGGATATTGTGGTACTATCAGGTTAGTGATGACTGGATATAGTGGTACTATCAGGTTAGTGATGACTGGATACAGTGGGACAATCAGGTTAGTGATGGCTGTATACAGTGGTACAATCAGGTTAGTGATGACTGGATACAGTGGTACTATCAGGTTAGTGATGGCTGGATATAGTGGTAGAATCAGGTTAGTGATGACTGGATATAGTGGTAGAATCAGGTTAGTGATGACTGGATATAGTGATAGAATCAGGTTAGTGATGACTGGATACAGTGGTACTATCAGGTTAGTGATGGCTGGATATAGTGGTACAATCAGGTTAGTGATGACTGGATATAGTGGTACTATCAGGTTAGTGATGACTGGATATAATGGGACAATCAGGTTAGTGATGACTGGATACAGTGGTACAATCAGGTTAGTGATGACTGGATATGGTGGTACTATCAGGTTAGTGATGGCTGTATACAGTGGTACAATCAGGTTGGTGATTACTGGATATAGTGGTACTATCAGGTTAGTGATGACTGGATATAATGGGACAATCAGGTTAGTGATGACTGGATACAGTGGTACAATCAGGTTAGTGATGACTGGATATAGTGGTACTATCAGGTTAGTGATGACTGGATATAATGGGACAATCAGGTTAGTGATGACTGGATACAGTGGTACAATCAGGTTAGTGATGACTGGATACAGTGGTACTATCAGGTTAGTGATGGCTGTATACAGTGGTACAATCAGGTTAGTGATGACTGGATATAATGGGACAATCAGGTTAGTGATGACTGGATATAGTGGTACAATCAGGTTAGTGATGACTGGATACAGTGGTACTATCAGGTTAGTGATGACTGGATACAGTGGTACTATCAGGTTAGTGATGACTGGATACAGTGGTACCATCAGGTTAGTGATGGCTGTATACAGTGGTACAATCAGGTTAGTGATGACTGGATACAGTGGTACTATCAGGTTAGTGATGACTGGATACAGTGGTACTATCAGGTTAGTGATGGCTGGATACAGTGGTACTATCAGGTTAGTGATGGCTGTATACAGTGGTACAATCAGGTTAGTGATGACTGGATATAGTGGTACAATCAGGTTAGTGATGACTGGATACAGTGGTACTATCAGGTTAGTGATGACTGGATACAGTGGTACTATCAGGTTAGTGATGACTGGATACAGTGGTACCATCAGGTTAGTGATGGCTGTATACAGTGGTACAATCAGGTTAGTGATGACTGGATACAGTGGTACTATCAGGTTAGTGATGACTGGATACAGTGGTACTATCAGGTTAGTGATGGCTGGATACAGTGGTACTATCAGGTTAGTGATGGCTGTATACAGTGGTACAATCAGGTTAGTGATGACTGGATACAGTGGTACTATCAGGTTAGTGATGGCTGTATACAGTGGTACAATCAGGTTAGTGATGACTGGATACAGTGGTACTATCAGGTTAGTGATGACTGGATACAGTGGTACTATCAGGTTAGTGATGGCTGTATACAGTGGTACAATCAGGTTAGTGATGAGGATATAGTGGTACTATCAGGTTAGTGATGACTGGATACAGTGGGACAATCAGGTTAGTGATGGCTGTATACAGTGGTACAATCAGGTTAGTGATGACTGGATACAGTGGTACTATCAGGTTAGTGATGGCTGGATATAGTGGTACAATCAGGTTAGTGATGACTGGATATAGTGGTAGAATCAGGTTAGTGATGACTGGATATAGTGATAGAATCAGGTTAGTGATGACTGGATACAGTGGTACTATCAGGTTAGTGATGACTGGATATAATGGGACAATCAGGTTAGTGATTACTGGATACAGTGGTACAATCAGGTTAGTGACGACTGGATATAGTGGTACTATCAGGTTAGTGATGGCTGTATACAGTGGTACAATCAGGTTAGTGATGGCTGGATATAGTGGTACTATCAGGTTAGTGATGACTGGATACAGTGGTACTATCAGGTTAGTGATGACTGGATACAGTGGTACTATCAGGTTAGTGATGACTGGATACAGTGGTACCATCAGGTTAGTGATGGCTGTATACAGTGGTACAATCAGGTTAGTGATGACTGGATATAGTGGTACTATCAGGTTAGTGATGACTGGATACAGTGGTACTATCAGGTTAGTGATGGCTGGATATAGTGGTACTATCAGGTTAGTGATGGCTGGATATAGTGGTTCTATCAGGTTTGTAATGAATGGATATAGTGGGACAACTAGTTAGTGATGATTGGATATAGTGGGACAATCAGGTTAGTGATGACTGGATATAATAGGACAATCAGTTAGTGTTGATGTGGTATTGGGACATACAATATTTTACATATTTTGCCCAATGATCCATGAATGAGGGATTACCAAATAAAGATACAGTCAAAACTTGATTTCTCCCATACAGGGGTTGTATAGTAACTTTTAAAGATATACTTAATATGGCAACAATCTGCAAACCACATACATTTATTATTCATTTTGCTGGATAATTTTAGTAAATTTAAAATAATCTCTAACTCAAGACATTTGAAATGATTTTTAAAGATAAATTTGGAAATTTTGAATTTTCTGTTACATAAACTGTGTCGTTATTTTTATCATTCATTCCCTTCTTATTTACAAAGCCAGTGGATATACCAAGTTTTACTGGAAGCAAAACATGAAAAATTGAAGAGACGCTTATTATAAAATTAAGTATATCTTGTTGGATAAGTCTGTCACAAGACTAGCCAACAGGGTAATTTGGTGCTTCCAGACCGACAATAGGGGTCAATGGGTACTCGTAGACCGACCCTACGGGTCAATCGGTGCTGCTATGAAATGTTCTCTGTCTCCATCTATTTGTCAACGAACTTGTCACATCTCTAGAACAAGACTTCACCAATCATACTAATGATAGCTTGTACTGTTAAAAATGAACCTTAGCTTGACATTGATAGGGGAATCTGTCTCCAAACCTCCCAAGTGTATACTTGTGAGAATGTTGTTGGAGATTGGTCCGTACCCTGTCATTTGTAGTCTTCCTGGGATCAAAATTTATTACTCTCACCCAAGGCTTTTTGTTCTAATAGAAAATAATTGATTGAAAGGGTTGTAATTGTTTCTGTAAGTAATGAGGATATTGGGAATACTGATATCCTGAGGTTATATGTAACACTTTGTCTGAAAGACATGTTCATTAATGTCTACACATTGTCATTTTCTGGAGGCATTGATGTGAATGTCCTTAGATCTTACACATGAAACCAAAACCAACAAAATACAACAAAAAATAAAAAAAACAAATGTGTGTAATTACAAATATTATTTTCTAAAACTCTGACCTACCAATGGAGGACACAATGATTGTATAGTTTTATATTACATATCAGCCATTTATGATGAAAATTCTGTTACTGACAAGACACTAAGACTAAGGTTGCTGATTTTAGTAGACAAAATGGTTACCAGTATGATATCATGTTTGGAAAATCTTTTCTGACTTCGTGGAAATTAGTCAGAGACTTTGCTTACATTATGATAGTGGTTACTCTACGATGTGCTGGACTGTGTCAGAGAAAGATAAAAAGGATGGTGTGAAGTCACATGAACAAACTTACACTGTGTAGGGGCTATAGGCTTTCAGTTTGAATGTACTGGAAAGATTGAACCAGAGGTATGAACAAGACATAGGTTGAGTCCATGGAGAGAAAGGTGACCAAGACTTGAGGCCCTGAATGTTTACCTGATAAATTGATCTCAAACAGAGCAATAGAGTATACCTACAGTTTATTGTCCATGAGGATGTACAGGATAGAGCACAGGGAGAGCAAGGTGACAAAGTCTTCAGGTCTGGATATGTGCAAGACTGAACTCAAAATAGAACAAGGTTGACGAGACCATAGGTTCTAAGTACATGCATGTACAAATAGATTGAGCCCAGATAGAACAATGACTAAAACTATTGGACCAAACTAATTAACAGAATAGATTGAGCCTATGGCAGCGAAGTTACAGGGCCTATGGGTCCTGATCATGTGCAAGATAGATTGCGCCCAGGTGAAACCATGAACCCTGAGCACATAGCAATTGGCTAGATTAGGTTCGTACTCATGACCTTCTAACTTTTGAAGACAAATGCTTCCAGAACTGAGTTGTAATAAATACTGGTGTGTATTATTGATAAATCTCCTAATCGATATAGAAAATAAAATAAAAACTATGTGAACCTTCCAGTATGATTTTTTGATTACTCGTTCATATCACTGAATTACTTGCTCATTTTTGGCTTATAAATTCTTGGGGAATTTTTTTCCCCCAATCACTTCATATACTTGGTTATCTTTAGAAGTTTAGTCAAGCTTCTCCAAGGTCCTTATGTGAGTCAAGTCACTTCTCTGAATCATTACAGAGTCAAGGGTCTTCTCACTGGTTACCTTAGGTGTCAAGTTTGTCCTGTGTTTGAAGGCAGCTACTCCGTATAGTTAGTAAGTCACAGAGTCAAGTCACTTCTCTTTGAGCCGAGTCTCTTCAGAGTCAAATACTTCTCTTCTATGGAGTACCTTCTTCACTGTGCTTCTCTGATGTCACAGAGTCAAGCTTGTTAACTTAGTTAGCTTTTACAATCATCAATAAATTATTTAACTTCAGTCATGCTTGATTGATTTTGTATAAATATGCTTTATACAGTATCTGCTGGTAATTATCCCAAAGTAGAAGACAATTACCTCTAACTGGTCAGTAAACACAATTTCACTGGTCAAAATGCAGAATTACTCCCTCTTGTTCACATTTATTGGTCAGCTCTCAAGCAATACCAGACGCATTAATGAATTGTTAGTCTTTTCCTGAAGAGAAGGGAGACAACCACTGTCAATAAGTAGGATGGAGTCAATACATCAGCTCTTTCTCCTTGCAGGTACTCTGACAACACTTCAACTTCAAGATCTGGTTAGCTTAATTGTGATTTAAAAAAATCTCACTGTATATTTTTATTGTGTACTTAAAAAATGTAAATCCTTGACCTTATTTAATTTTCTCATTTACTTATTAAAAAAATATGATAACAATCATTCTTTTAATCTCAAACATTGCCCATTCACTCTCACCCTCCTTCCTTGACACATGTTTTTAGGTTTGGATTTAATCCCAACAGATCAAGCTAACAAATCATTATGGGACGACCTTATTCACTAATCATCATCTACATGACAGCTAAATTGTTAGAGGCCCAGCTTGTAGTTAGCTTGGCACTCAAATCTCTATAATTATCAAACAATCGTCACTTGTTAAAACAAACATATTATCATTAGTCCAGAAAACTTGCACAGTTTGAACACTTGGTCCAGATACAAATCAGAATAGACTTCAGCAGTGATTTGTTAGTTCAGATGATCACTTTCAAGATAGATAACAACGTCAGAAATGGAAAATGTTGCCAAGGATGACAGATCTGTGGAAATCCGTGTCAGAAATGTATAATATCGGTGTTGGTGTCTGAAGTGAGTTGTCTGACCTGAAGATGAAGATCTCATCATCTGTCATGGTTTGTTTTCGATAGATAATCACCATTCTTCCTCTATAGACATGTTTTCTGTAAAGTGTAAATGCCCGAGTTCTGTAAAGTACATCTCAACACTAAAATATACATCTTTTAGTCAGAAATAGCAGCAATAGAACTAAGACTCACTAATTCTTGTCAGAAATAGCAGCAATAGAACTAAGACTTACTAATTCTTGTCAGAAATAGCAGCAATAGAACTAAGACTCGCTAATTCATGTCAGAAATAGCAGCAATAGAACTAAGACTCGCTAATTCATGTCAGAAATAGCAGCAATAGAACTAAGACTCCCTAATTCTAGACAGAAATAGCAACAATAGAACTAAGACTCGCTAATTCTTGTTAGAAATAGCAACAATAGAACTAAGACTCACTAATTCAAGTCAGCAATAGCAGCAATAGAACTAAGATTTGCTAATTCAAGTCAGAAATAGCAGCAATAGAACTAAGACTCGCTAATTCTAGTCAGAAATAGCAGCAATAGAACTAAAACTTGTAATTCAAGTCAGAAATAGCAGCAATAGAACTAAAACTTGCAAATTCTTGTCAGAAATAGCAGCAATAGAACTAAGACTCGCTAATTCAAGTCAGAAATAGCCGCAATAGAACTAAGATTTGCTAATTCTAGTTAGTTAATTAGGCCAAGAGATTCCAGATCGTACATTTGTTCATTTTATAGTTAAAGTATAGAAGCAAGTGTGGATACAGCTATAGAAGTGATAATAATTTCAATCATTCTTTTTGTTTTTTTGTTAGGAATAAGATTTTTTGCCTGTTTCTGATGTAAGCCTAAATCATTGTCATTTTCCAAAATAAAATAGGCCCTTAATACCTCTTGTATGTCGAATACTGAAGAATAACAAAATCCAGTTAAGATGAATAAATTGTAGCAACTGTGGAATATAAATGGGGTATGGAGAGTTAATACAGGACACATTCATCTAATATTGTATAATAATACAGGCCTCATAGACCTCTTACAATGTAAATCAGGTCTAATATGTAAACTCTGGTTTTAGTGTTGAGGATGTTACTTTTGATAGTACACATTCAGCTAATAGTGTTCAGGAAGTTAACAGGCCTCAGACCTCTTACTTTGTGAATCAGGCTTAGTAATTAACAGGCCTCATAGACCTCTTACTTTGTAAACCAGGCTTAGTAATTAACAGGCCTCATAGACCTCTTACTTTGTAAACCAGGCTTAGTAATTAACAGGCCTCATATACCTCATACTTTGTAAATCAGGCTTAGTAATTAACAGGCCTCATATACCTCTTACTTTGTAAATCAGGCTTAGTAATTAACAGGCCTCATAGACCTCTTACTTTGTAAACCAGGCTTAGTAATTAACAGGCCTCATAGACCTCTTACTTTGTAAATCAGGCTTAGTAATTAACAGGCCTCATAGACCTCTTACTTTGTAAATCAGGCTTAGTAATTAACAGGCCTCATAGACCACTTACTTTGTAAACCATGCTTAGTAATTAACAGGCCTCATAGACCTCTTACCTTGTAAGTCAGACTTAGTAATTAACAGGCCTCATAGACCTCTTATTAACAGGCCTCATAGACCTCTTACTTTGTAAATCAGGCTTAGTAATTAACAGGCCTCATATACCTCTTACTTTGTAACCCAGGCTTAGTAATTAACAGGCCTCATAGACCTCTTACTTTGTAAACTATGCTTAGTAATTAACAGGCCTCATAGACCTCTTGCTTTGTAAACCAGGCCTAGTAAACCTTTTGTTACAGTGTTTAGTGAGTTAAGTCTTAGGCTCATCTGTCAGATATTAAGACAGAGTTCTTTGTGTGAAATGTTCTGATCCCTATCACATGTAGAGGAAATGAGACATGTTAAATGAACATTATCATTCTAAAAAAGTCATCATCATTCTTCATATGAAACATATACAGGAAAGGGCTGGTGACTTGGTAGGTTCTAGTCAATAACATATGTTTTCAATAAAGGCCTGAACTCTACGGTGCAAAGCTACTAACACATACAACAGAAGACTTTCAGAAAATCTGAAGAAGAATAATGCACTTGATGTTTTAAACGTGTAAATAAGATTTATCTAACTGTCTTGAAATAATTTTGATGTAACTGTGATTAAAATTGATTATGCAAACCCATATATAAATAAAAGGTGATTTTTATTCACATATCCCAATAGTTTTTTGTTTTTAATGCAAGTCTTAAGAATGATTTACAAAAAGATGTAAGAAGATTCAGTGATGTAACTGCTTTGTCCACACTCCAGGCTTGTAAAACAGATATTTACTTGGTAAGGATATAAAATGATTTTATACTGGATAGCTTGTGTTTTGTCAGTGTGACAGATATATTGGACTCGGAGGACATTATTGTAGAATTTTGTCTGGTATTGATGAAATATTCTGACAGAGAAATAGAATTTATATAAAGTACTGTCACATGTTGGTAATGCTAAATAGAAATCCACCGCAAAACTCTGTCCACGGTCCTCTACATAATACAGGATTCGTTTAAGCTTTATCCTGGAGAAAGCCCATGCCTTGTAATAAGATCGTCACTATCTATCAGTGTTTAGTAATATATCCATGTCTGGTAATAAGCCCACCCATATCTACTGCTTTTTAGTAGAATTGTTACTGTATTTATCAAATAATAAGTCCATGTCTGGTAATAAGCCCACCCATATCTGCTGCTGTTTAGTAAAATTATTACTGTATTTATCCAGTAACAAGTCCATGTCTGGTAATAAGCCCACTCATATCTACTGCTGTTTAGTAAAATTATTACTGTATTTTTTAGTAATAAGACCATGTCTGGTAATAAGCCCACCCATATCTACTGCTTTTTAGTAGAATAATTACTGTATTTATCAAATAATAAGTCCAGGTCTGGTAATAAGCCCACCCATATCTACTGCTGTTTAGTAGAATTGTTACTGTATTTATCAAGTAAAAAGTCCATGTCTGGTAATAAGCCCACCATATCTTTTGCTGTTTAGTAAAATTATTACTGTATTTTTTAGTAATAAGACCATGTCTGGTTATAAGCCCACCCATATCTACTGCTTTTTAGTAGAATAATTACTGTATTTATCAAATAATAAGTCCAGGTCTGATAATAAGCCCACCATATCTACTGCTGTTTAGTAGAATTATTACTGTATTTATCTAGTAATAAATCCATGTCTGGTAATAAACCCACACCTGTCTACTGCTGTTTGGTAGAATTATTACTGTATCTATCTAGTAATAAGACCATGTCTGGTTATAAGCCCATCCATGTTTTTTACCTCAGTAAAATACTAGTGGCAATATCCTATTGAAATAGAGGTTAAAGTTCAGTGATCAACAGACTTTTTCTATATTTCAATAATGTTTTTGGAAATTAAGAAATGATATTTTGATCAGGTAATTTTCATTGGTAAAAAGAACTGGTTGGAGAATTCAATTCATTATATCTTCCTACAAATCATTTGTCTCAAAGTACAATATTTATATGTCTTTTAAACATGAGTATTTTCAGGGGTTCTGTTTTTCACTTTTATCAAGAATGAAACAAAATTACAAAGAAGAGATGATGAAAATGATAAAGAGAAATTCATAGTCTGTTTCATGAGTTCCATTTAAAATGTGTCCTATTTACTTCAAGCTTTTGATAAAATCTTTGTAAAATTTGAACATTCAAGAAAACTACTGATTTGAGACTCTGTATTGGAGCATTGTTTAAGTACAGGTGAACATCTACTGTAAACTTGAATTTTTTCCAACTGGCATGAAAAAAAATTCTGAAGACATTCTGTTTGAATCCCAAACAAGCATTAATCATTTAGAACCCTGATGAGAATTACAGATAGAATCAATATATATGAAAGAAAGGCGGAGATCTCATCCGTCTTAATTTCTCTGTCATAACAATCTACAGATGTATACTGATGGGGGAAGGCCGGCAGCTGGTCTCTGTTCCTACCAGATTTATTGTGATAGTCTGGTGCTGGAGAATTTTAGTACATGCCAATTTGGAATGATGTATAGACACTGGGCACTTTTGTTGTATTTCAGCTGTAAAAGGTCTTTACATGTATATAAGAAATTGGACCTTAACCTTTAACAAAACAATGAAGTGAAATTTATCAAAGAGTAGGCATGTTTGATAGCTCTATCCAGTTATCAGTTTTCCACAACTCACCTGCACAAAGGTACTTTTATGCATAATAGTACACAGAATGATATCCGTAAGCTTTTGTTTTAAAGTCTTCTTGTTTAGAATGGCTTAATATATTTAACCATATGTGGTGTGAAGCATCTCTTGACAAAAGAACTTTTTTTATCAAGGAAATGTGTGATAACTCTTTCCCTTATTTGGAAGATTTAGAATATCAGTAATTGATCTTAAGTTAAACATTGAGCACTGATGCAGAATGTTTAAGATCAAGGGTGATAATTTCTTAATTCTGATGTTTAGCTATAGATGTATAGGTAAACTTATATTCAAAGACAAGATTTTTTGCCAGATGAATTAACAGCAATCTTATTTGATTGATTTTTACAAAGTGTTGTTTTGAATCATTTTTTTGGCTGATCGTTTACATTTAAACATCATTTTCTGCATTTTATGTTCTATGGAAATTATTTTGCATGTGTGCAAATTTTTATCACCTGATCTGCTTGATTTTGCTAATTTACTTAAGTTGAATGCACCAGAACATGTACTGTGTATATGGGTTAAAACTATGGTAAGGTGATAGTTTATATTAATTCATTATTTCACGGTCAATGTGTCTGCTGTATTTCATCTTTATCTCTACCTTAGAACATATTTGTATCAATTTACTGTATACATTTGAGATAAGTTTTGCAGACGCAGGAGGTACAATGGAATGAGTGTTTTTCATTGGACAATAAAGAATAAAGGAAACAGTGAGGTTTTTGCCCTATCAGTATATAAATACGCCCTACAACAGAAGCTTTCTGTTAATTTGGCTGTATTTTGTAGGATGTGTCATTATTGATATAACCAGAGGTGTGAGTTTAACAGATGGTTCTTATCAAATACTCCTGCCTTTCTCCTCCCTACTTATCCCCCTCCCAATTTGACTTCCCTACATCAATAATGTAGCCTTCAAACTTTCCATCCTCATCAGATACATTCAATTTATCTCACGTCTTTGTCCCTTTGAAATTCTGTCTCATTCAAGTTACCATATCTCTATATTCTTATCTTGTCCTTCCCATCTTTGTTACGACCTGTCCATCCCATTCCTCATAATATATGTTTTTCCTCCCTTATCCTTCCTTTGTTCCGCAGTCCATCTATTTCCCTTCCTCTCTCTTATCCTTTTCATTCATTCATATTTCCCCTGTTTTAAACCCCTTCTTTCCCATTTCTGTTTCTTATCCCTTTTATTAATTCATATTTCCCTTTCTTAAACACCTTCTTTCCCATTTCTCACCCATTTCCTTTCTTAGTTCCATCCCACACTCCATGCAGCATTCTCCTCACTCTATTTTCCCTTCTCCTGTTTCCTTCACTCCATCCATCCATTACTTCCCTTGTTTCTACCCTAAGTAGACTCCTCTCTCCCCATCCACCTACACATCAACCTTTCCCTTGTAATTTGATCCCCCTCCCTTCGATATGATTTTTGGATCCATTAGAAAGGTGACCTTTGCAGTTATAAACAAGTCACAGTGAAATGTTTTTCAGATGATGCAGACATGTCTAGAAAGTCCCTGTGATAGGTTTTAGGGAGATGGGGAGAGAAATTATCAGATAATACTCAATGAGTCAGCATTTGGAGAAAACGTCATCTTGACTTTCTGGGCCTGGTGTAAGGGGAGGATTGCTGCAGTATCATCAAAACTCTGTGTGCACTAGAATGGCCCAAGTCTCTAGAATATCTAAATTATGATAAAGTTAACTTACAATTCTCATCTCTTTGATATATCTGATTTTTTTCTTTTTTTTTTTTTTCTTCACAAAATTTTGGGGCTGATAGCCAGTCTATCCATGCACATGCACTGGGAGATGAAAGTAGGCAAAAGTTAGTGTCTTACTGTTGTCATTAGCAAATGTTAAAATAAATCTCATTTTTTTTGTTCCAGAGTCATATACTGGTATCATATGTTAAATGATGCTGTAAGAATGAGCAGAAAATTCTAAATCTTTGTTTGTTACTAAATAATTGTTAGAATGACAGGTTGGATACTAATGATGATAAATAACTGTTGTAGAATGATTGTGATCAGACAGTGTCTATAGATATATGATATTCAACTGTTGTAGAATGATTGTGATAAGACACCTGTCTATAGATGTATGATATTAAACTGTGGTAGAATGATTGTGATAAGTCATGTGTCTATAAATGTATGATATTCAACTGTTGTAGAATGATTGTGATAAGTCATGTGTCTATAGATGTATGATATTTAACTGTTGAAGAATGATTGTGATAAGACACCTGTCAATAGATGTATGATATTCAGCTGTTGTAGAATGATTGTGATAAGACACCTGTCAATAGATGTATGATATTCAGCTGTTGTAGAATGATTGTGATAAGACACCTGTCTATAAATGTATGATATTCAACTGTTGAAGAATGATTGTGATAAGACACCTGTCTATAAATGTATGATATATTCAATTGTTGAAGAATGATTGTGATAAGACACCTGTCTATAGATGTATGAATCAGCACCAACATTCTGAGAAGAAACCCAGTGACTAGTATATTTTATTCCACTGGAATGCTTTTGGAACTACTTCATTTTAAACTGTTTTTATCCTATTTCCTTTGCACTCAGGAAGGTCACCTATAAGTTTACTCAGGAATTTAGAACATTCTGAGGGGGGAAAACTAATTATATGAAATATCAAAATGATACACCCATTAGTGTGGTAGCAGAGAGAGTGATATTCCTGCTTTTAAAGCAAGAGGTTCCATGTTCAAAATGCTGGCCATAAAGGAAACTTATTTTAAGAAGCTTATTATGATAAATGTCTTTTCTGGTGATGTAACATGTCGCAGCATTGACAATTCACAGGGCAAGGAACTTGATGTCAGAAAAATGCCAAACAAATTGGAGCTCTTGTTTGTTGGAGATACAAAACAGAGTGCTTGGTTTTCCACATTAATGCCACCATTTAACAAAACTGGGATAAGCTCCAGTGCTCTCAGTTGGCTCAGACAGACATTACTTGTTCCACTTTGTGTGTACAGGCTCAGCAAGCCAACAACTTGATTGTATAAGATAAAACCAGAGATGGCACATCGTCTCTGCACCAAAAATTTGGGTGGAATAAAATGTTAGAAATATAATTGGTTCTTTAGAAATAACTTTTTGTTCTGGATAATACCAAGCATAAATTTAAAAACTGGAAACAACTTAGAGAGATAGAATATATATATAAAGACATTTTGTATCTGTGCCTATCTTGACAGCAGTCACAGGAATGTTTGCATCAGTGATAAAACTCTACATCAATCACATTCACCAACTTCTTTGTAAATTTTGACGTTAATGTTGTATGGGTTAATGTGGTACAGAAAAAAAGTAAGAAAATTAATAAATAAAGATAAACCATAAAAAAATCAAACTTCTTAAAAAATATCAAGAAACGTGTCCAGTAGAATTGAATCTTTGAATCGTTGAATGTCCTTATTGGACAGATTTCTTTATTACTCAGGGTTTTTGATACAATACATAGCTTGTATTGTAACTTTTTACTCGGATTTTTGATACAATACATAGCTTGTATTGTAACTTTTTACTAAGGGTTTTTGATACAATACATAGCTTGTAGTTTTTGATACAATACATAGCTTGTATTGTAACTTTTTACTCAGGGTTTTTGATACAATACATAGCTTGTATTGTAACTTTTTACTCAGGGTTTTTGATACAATACATAGCTTGTATTGTAACTTTTTACTCAGGGTTTTTGATACAATACATAGCTTGTATTGTAACTTTTTACTCAGGGTTTTTGATACAATACATAGCTTGTATTGTAACTTTTTACTCAGGGTTGTTGATACAATACATAGCTTGTAGTTTTTGATACAATACATAGCTTGTATTGTAACTTTTTACTCAGGGTTTTTGATACAATACATAGCTTGTATTGTAACTTTTTACTCAGGGTTTTTGATACAATACATAGCTTGTATTGTAACTTTTTACTCAGGGTTTTTGATACAATACATAGCTTGTATTGTAACTTTTTACTCTGATTTTTGATAGAATACATAGCTTGTATTGTAACTTTTTACTC
Source organism: Ylistrum balloti (assembly GCF_031769215.1). Taxonomy (NCBI): domain Eukaryota; kingdom Metazoa; phylum Mollusca; class Bivalvia; order Pectinida; family Pectinidae; genus Ylistrum; species Ylistrum balloti. The sequence continues at coordinate 1,452,787 of NW_026781982.1, read as the reverse complement.
AGGGTTTTTGATACAATACATAGCTTGTATGGTAACTTTTTACTCAGGGTTTTTGATACAATACATAGCTTGTATTGTAACTTTTTACTCAGGGTTTTTGATACAATACATAGCTTGTATTGTAACTTTTTACTCAGGGTAACTTTTTACTCAGGGTTACATAGCTTGTATTGTAACTTTTTACTCAGGGTTTTTGATACAATACATAGCTTGTATTGTAACTTTTTACTCAGGGTTTTTGATACAATACATAGCTTGTATTGTAACTTTTTACTCAGGGTTTTTGATACAATACATAGCTTGTATTGTAACTTTTTACTCAGGGTTTTTGATACAATACATAGCTTGTATTGTAACTTTTTACTCAGGGTTTTTGATACAATACATAGCTTGTATTGTAACTTTTTACTCAGGGTTTTTGATACAATACATAGCTTGTATTGTAACTTTTTACTCGGATTTTTGATACAATACATAGCTTGTATTGTAACTTTTTACTCGGATTTTTGATACAATACATAGCTTGTATTGTAACTTTTTACTCAGGGTTTTTGATACAATACATAGCTTGTATTGTAACTTTTTACTCAGGGTTTTTGATACAATACATAGCTTGTATTGTAACTTTTTACTCATAGCTTTTTTTTTGATACAATACATAGCTTGTATTGTAACTTTTTACTCAGGGTTTTTGATACAATACATAGCTTGTATTGTAACTTTTTACTCTGGGTTTTTGATACAATACATAGCTTGTATTGTAACTTTTTACTCAGGGTTTTTGATACAATACATAGCTTGTATTGTAACTTTTTACTCAGGGTTTTTGATACAATACATAGCTTGTATTGTAACTTTTTACTTGGATTTTTGATACAATACATAGCTTGTATTGTAACTTTTTACTCAGGGTTTTTGATACAATACATAGCTTGTATTGTAACTTTTTACTCAGGGTTTTTGATACAATACATAGCTTGTATTGTAACTTTTTACTCAGGGTTTTTGATACAATACATAGCTTGTATTGTAACTTTTTACTCAGGGTTTTTGATACAATACATAGCTTGTATTGTAACTTTTTACTCAGATACAATACATAGCTTGTATTGTAACTTTTTACTCAGGGTTTTTGATACAATACATAGCTTGTATTGTAACTTTTTACTCAGGGTTTTTGATACAATACATAGCTTGTATTGTAACTTTTTACTCAGGGTTTTTGATACAATACATAGCTTGTATTGTAACTTTTTACTCAGGGTTTTTGATACAATACATAGCTTGTATTGTAACTTTTTACTCAGGGTTTTTGATACAATACATAGCTTGTATTGTAACTTTTTACTCAGGGTTTTTGATACAATACATAGCTTGTATTGTAACTTTTTACTCAGGGTTTTTGATACAATACATAGCTTGTATTGTAACTTTTTACTCAGGGATTTTGATACAATACATAGCTTGTATTGTAACTTTTTACTCAGGGTTTTTGATACAATACATAGCTTGTATTGTAACTTTTTACTCAGGGTTTTTGATACAATACATAGCTTGTAGTTTTTGATACAATACATAGCTTGTATTGTAACTTTTTACTCAGGGTTTTTGATACAATACATAGCTTGTATTGTAACTTTTTACTACAATACATAGCTTGTATTGTAACTTTTTACTCAGGGTTTTTGATACAATACATAGCTTGTATTGTAACTTTTTACTCAGGGTTTTTGATACAATACATAGCTTGTATTGTAACTTTTTACAATACATAGCTTGTATTGTTTTTGATACAATACATAGCTTGTATTGTAACTTTTTACTCAGGGTTTTTGATACAATACATAGCTTGTATTGTAACTTTTTACTCAGGGTTTTTGATACAATACATAGCTTGTATTGTAACTTTTTACTCAGGGTTTTTGATACAATACATAGCTTGTATTGTAACTTTTTACTCGGATTTTTGATACAATACATAGCTTGTAGTTTTTGATACAATACATAGCTTGTATTGTAACTTTTTACTCAGATTTTTGATACAATACATAGCTTCTATTGTAACTTTGATGTCTTCTCTAGTTGAAGTAAAAATTGAAGATGATAAGAATGGTTACCATCCCCTGTGTATCGCTAAAGGAAGCTGTATAGCTTAGTTTGGTGTTGTTGCCATGACAATTTTGTGTGCTTGTCAAGGCTACACATTTCATAGTGGATCAAGACCTTGGAACCAAATCATGGTTATCATGATCAGACAAATTGAAAGTTAAGATTTTCATCATCCTCATTATTACCATGGCAACAGACAGCCGACAGAAATGTTTTTTCACAGGATTATGATAGATAAGGGTGTTTATACAAAGAAAGCAGACCAAAAGAAAAGCGTGTATGTATTTCTTGATAGCTACACAGTCCAAATGTGTCTGGTGATATAATTGTCCAATTTGGGTTAAGAGAGCAGGCAGATTACAGAAAAATAATGCTATTGTCTGTACTGGGATGGAAGGGGGTCCTCGGTTTCAATTTATACACATGGGGTTTTTAAAGGAGTAAGAAAAAATATGAGAAAAAAAAAATCTTGCACTATGAATATTTATACATGTGTCTTTGTGTTGAAGATTTGTGTGTATGTGTTTTACGACAACAAGATTACAGGAACCATACATCACCATTCCAATGTAATTACATGTTACTGTGATATTCTCAGAACCTTCACCATAAGATGCTGTACATTCAGGTCACCACGACAACAAATATTGATTTTTTTGAAAATTTGAATATTGACTGGTAAAAGGTATTTCTATTTCATTCAGTTAATATGTTTAGCAAGAAATGGTTGTATCTAAATAAAATAATGATGTTTTCTCTCATCTAAGTAGTCATTCAGTTTTCTAACAAAAACTCATTAATGGTGTCATAGGACCTGTTTAGTATCAGCAATGTGGGTAAGTGAGGGATCAAGCACTGGAGTTAAAGAGAAGCAATGTAAGCTAGAGTTTCTACCATCAGTTGATGTCTTATTTATAACACTTATAGTAACAAGATGTGTGATGGGCATGCATCACCTAATTGTCAATATAGTTAACACTTAACATCATTTGCATTCAAAGTAAGGCTAAACCAACTTCAAAACCTTCCATGTTTATGATCCAGGCTTAACATTGTTTATCAGCAACTTATAAATCCTTTTCCAGATAACTTCAATCAATATATCTTATTTCAACACAAATTTTATACAAGGAAAAGAGTCAAGTGACAATTTTGATCACTAATTATAATATATAGTCCTTTCATTAATTGGTTCAAAGAAACAAATTGCCTCCAGTGACCTTGAATGATGCAGTCAAAGTAATTTCCTTTCGTGAAGGTCCTTCGGCTTCATCTTGGGAAGTTTGCCATATATTACAACTCAAATGTTAGGTATTTATCAGAAAAAGTCATTCGAGTGTTTTAATAAATCAGACCAGTATGATCTCCTCTCTCAGTTATCTATTCTAGTGTTGTGAGACCAGCCCTTCTCTCAGTACACCATGCTATGTTGTGAGACCAGCCCTTCTCTCAGTACACCATGCTATGTTGTGAGACCAGCCCTTCTCTCAGTACACCATGCTATGTTGTGAGACCAGCCCTTCTCTCAGTACACCATGCTTGTGTTGTGAGACCAGCCCTTCTCTCAGTACACCATGCTTGTGTTGTGAGACCAGCCCTTCTCTCAGTACACCATGCTTGTGTTGCGAGACCAGCCCTTCTCTCAGTACACCATGCATGTGTTGCGAGACCAGCTCTCCTCTCAGTACACCATGCTTGTGTTGTGAGACCAGCCCTTCTCTCAGTACACCATGCTTGTGTTGTGAGACCAGCTCTCCTCTCAGTACACCATGCTTGTGTTGTGAGACCAGCCCTTCTCTCAGTACACCATGCTTGTGTTGTGAGACCAGCCCTTCTCTCAGTACACCATGCTTGTGTTGTGAGACCAGCCCTTCTCTCAGTACACCATGCTTGTGTTGTAAGACCAGCCCTTCTCTCAGTACACCATGCTTGTGTTGTGAGACCAGCCCTTCTCTCAGTACACCATTCTTGTGTTGTGAGACCAGCCCTTCTCTCAGTACACCATGCTTGTTTTGTGAGACCAGCCCTTCTCTCAGTACACCATGCTATGTTGTGAGACCAGCCCTTCTCTCAGTACACCATGCTTGTGTTGTGAGACCAGCCCTTCTCTCAGTACACCATGCTTGTGTTGTGAGACCAGCCCTTCTCTCAGTACACCATGCTTGTGTTGTGAGACCAGCCCTTCTCTCAGTACACCATGCTTGTTTTGTGAGACCAGCCCTTCTCTCAGTACACCATGCTATGTTGTGAGACCAGCCCTTCTCTCAGTACACCATGCTTGTGTTGTGAGACCAGCCCTTCTCTCAGTACACCATGCTTGTGTTGTGAGACCAGCCCTTCTCTCAGTACACCATGCTTGTGTTGTGAGACCAGCCCTTCTCTCAGTACACCATGCTTGTGTTGTGAGACCAGCCCTTCTCTCAGTACACCATGCTATGTTGTGAGACCAGCCCTTCTCTCAGTACACCATGCTTGTGTTGTGAGACCAGCCCTTCTCTCAGTACACCATGCTTGTGTTGTGAGACCAGCCCTTCTCTCAGTACACCATGCTTGTTTTGTGAGACCAGCCCTTCTCTCAGTACACCATGCTATGTTGTGAGACCAGCCCTTCTCTCAGTACACCATGCTTGTGTTGTGAGACCAGCCCTTCTCTCAGTACACCATGCCATGTTGTGAGACCAGCTCTCCTCTCAGTACACCATGCCATGTTGTGAGACCAGCCCTTCTCTCAGTACACCATGCTCGTGTTGTGAGACCAGCCCTTCTCTCAGTACACCATGCTCGTTTTGTGAGACCAGCCCTTCTCTCAGTACACCATGCTTGTGTTGTGAGACCAGCCCTTCTCTCAGTACACCATGCTTGTTTTGTGAGACCAGCCCTTCTCTCAGTACACCATGCTATGTTGTGAGACCAGCCCTTCTCTCAGTACACCATGCTTGTGATGTGAGACCAGCCCTTCTCTCAGTACACCATGCTTGTGTTGTGAGACCAGCCCTTCTCTCAGTACACCATGCATGTGTTGTGAGACCAGCCCTTCTCTCAGTACACCATGCTTGTGTTGTGAGACCAGCTCTCCTCTCAGTACACCATGCTTGTGTTGTGAGACCAGCCCTTCTCTCAGTACACCATGCTTGTGATGTGAGACCAGCCCTCCTCGCAGTACTCCATGCTCGTGTTGTGAGACCAGCTCTCCTCTCAGTACACCATGCTTGTGTTGTGAGACCATCTCTCCTCTCAGTACACCATGCTTGTGTTGTAAGACCAGCCCTTATCTTAGTACACAGTAATACTGTTGTGAGACAGTCTAATTGTCTGATTTTATTTGAAAGGAAATTATCAGTTTTAGCCATATATTACAACTCAAATGTTAGGTATTTATCAGAAAAAGTCATTCGAGTGTTTTAATAAATCAGACCAGTATGATCTCCTCTCTCAGTTATCTATACTAGTGTTGTGAGACCAGCCCTTCTCTCAGTACACCATGCTATGTTGTGAGACCAGCTCTCCTCTCAGTACACCATGTTTGTGTTGTGAGACCAGCCCTTCTCTCAGTACACCATGCTATGTTGTGAGACCAGCTCTCCTCTCAGTACACCATGTTTGTGTTGTGAGACCAGCCCTTCTCTCAGTACACCATGCTTGTGTTGTAAGACCAGCCCTTCTCTCAGTACACCATGCTTGTGTTGTGAGACCAGCCCTTCTCTCAGTACACCATGCTATGTTGTGAGACCAGCCCTTCTCTCAGTACACCATGCTTGTGTTGTGAGACCAGCCCTTCACTCAGTACACCATGCTTGTGTTGTGAGACCAGCCCTTCTCTCAGTACACCATTCTTGTGTTGTGAGACCAGCTCTTCTCTCAGTACACCATGCTTGTGTTGTGAGACCAGCCCTTCTCTCAGTACACCATGCTTGTGTTGTGAGACCAGCCCTTTTCTCAGTGCACCATTCTTGTGTTGTGAGACCAGCCCTTCTCTCAGTACACCATGCTTGTTTTGTGAGACCAGCCCTTCTCTCAGTACACCATGCTTGTGTTGTGAGACCAGCCCTTTTCTCAGTACACCATTCTTGTGTTGTGAGACCAGCCCTTCTCTTAGTACACCATGCTTGTTTTGTGAGACCAGCCCTTCTCTCAGTACACCATGCTTGTGTTGTGAGACCAGCCCTTCTCTCAGTACACCATGCTTGTGTTGTGAGACCAGCCCTTCTCTCAGTACACCATTCTTGTGTTGTGAGACCAGTGTCAGTACACCATGCTTGTGTTGTGTGACCAGCCCTTCTCTCAGTACACCATGTTGTGTTGTAAGACCAGCTGTGTTGTGTTGTAAGACCAGCTCTCCTCTCAGTTCACCATGCTTGTGTTGTGAGACCAGCCCTTCTCTCAGTGTGTGTGATGTGAGACCAGTCCTCGCAGTACTCAATGTGTGTGTTGTGAGACCAGCTCTCCTCTCAGTACACCATGTTGTGTTGTGAGACCAGTTCTCTGTACACCATGTTGTGTGTGTGTCCTCGCAGTGTGTGTGTGTTGTGAGACCAGCTCTCCTCTCAGTACACCTTGCTTGTGGTGTGAGACCAGCCCTCCTCTCAGTACACCATGCTTGTGTTGTATTATCTTAGTGTGTGTACTGTTGTGAGACAGTCTGTGTGTGTTTTAGCCAACTTCATGTGTTGTGAGGTGGCCAAATCCATTTGTTGGAGTCTTAACTCTGACCAGTCTTTGTGTTCCTGTATGCCCAGTGGTTTACTGAATGATGTTGGGGAGGGAGATATATCAAACATGACCAATCCTTGTAGTCCAGTATTTCAAGCTGAGTGGGGAGGCTGAATAAAAACAAAGACAAGTCCTGGTATATCTTCACACCACGCCAGTGTTACTCCATGTTGACTTGGTTTCTTTTTCTGTTATATTGTTTAATAATCTATCAACAACTGTGGTCATCTAAGGAGGGCCTTTTTATGTATTTGAGACAAGTGAATGATGAGTGAGTGTGTTGAGTGTGTTGAATGTGTGTGTTGAGTGAGTGTTTAGTGTGTATGTTTAGTGTGTGTTGAGTGTGTGTGTGTTGAGTGTGTGTTGAGTGTGTGTTGAGTGTGTGTGTTGAGTGTGTGTGTTGAGTGTGTGTGTTGAGTGTGTGTGTTGAGTGTGTGTGTGTTGAGTGTGTGTGTTGAGTGTGTGTTTTGAGTGAGTGTGTTGAGTGTGTTTGTTGAGTGAGTGTTTAGTGTGTATGTTTAGTGTGTGTTGAGTGTGTGTGTGTTGAGTGTGTGTTGAGTGTGTGTTGAGTGTGTGTGTTGAGTGTGTGTGTTGAGTGAGTGTGTTGAGTGTGTGTGTTGAGTGAGTGTTTAGTGTGTATGTTTAGCGTGTGTTGAGTGTGTGTGTTGAGTGTGTGTGTTGAGTGTGCGTTGAGTGTGTGTGTTGAGTATGTGTTGAGTGTGAGTTCTGAGTGTGTGTGTTGAGTGTGTGTGTTGAGTGAGTGTTTAGTGTGTATGTTTAGTGTGTGTTTCGTGTGTGTGTTGAGTGCGTGTGTAGAGTGTGTGTTGAGTGAGTGTGTTAAGTGTGTGTGTTGAGTGTGTGTTGAGTGTGTGTGTTGAGTGTGTGTGTGTTGAGTGAGTGTGTTGAGTGTGTGTTGAGTGTGTGTGTTGAGTGTGTGTTGAGTGAGTGTGTTGAGTGAGTGTGTTAAGTGAGTGTGTTAAGTGTGTGTTGAGTGCATGTGTTTTAGGGAGGCTACAGTGTATTCTTTTCAGACTTCTTGTAATTGTGCAGAACAGATGCAGACTTTATAGTGTTATCTCACTGAAGTATACCACTGGAAATACCCTCCATGATACCCAACCATTACACATACTTACAAACCAGGGTTTAATACTACCAAGATGTTGAGAAGTCTGAAGTAGAATAATATGGATAGAGAACTTTCTAACAGCAGCGTAGGTTTGACTGTGAAACAAAAAATGAGGCAGTGTCAAGGAAGCCATGGAGAAAAAAGCCTCGAAAGAAAAGGGAAAAAGGTCAGATCTGAAGTTTAGTCATGTCTAATGAATCAGGTAATGGTGAACTCAGTCACAAGTCTTCTCTTTACTACTTCCAGAAAATAACTCAACAATATAATATATATCTGCTGTACTAGCCTGTGTGTTGGCAGCCAATGAATAAAATAAATAAAAAGTTGTATATAAATATATATATATACATACACACTATGTGAAACTGGGAGGAAGTACAAGAATGACCATTCTTTGTGTATCTGCAAGACCGATTCTTGGTCATGCTGAGCAGGGAGTGATTACAGTGTACACTTGACCAGCTCACGTGTACCTGCAATCCCAGTACTCACTCCCTGCAGAGTAAGGAAGGAGTATTTATCAACGCCAGTCTTTGTATACCTGCATGCCCAGTACTCCATGCTGAGTGAGGGTGCAGTGTAGCCACCAACAGCTGGTTACTGTGATGGGGTATGAGACCTCCCTGGCTTATCTATCAGTAGACAGGGGAAAGTTGGGGCCCCCTAATCATCAGTATTGTATCAAGTGTTAATATGAGACCCTGACTCACTTGTGGCATATTCAAAAACCACTCAGAACCTGTGAATCAGTGGCATTAGGAAGGTACTACTGCATGTATAAGGTGTAATATGACAGTGTAGTGTTGTGGTGGCCGTTCAGCATTGATTTACTCTGTGGCCCTGTGTTGGCATGTCACTGTGATGAAACCACCCAGTATCCTCCTCCTCAGTGATGAAACTTGGCCATTATACGCCATAATGTGTGGGGATGGTGCCTGACCAGTGTGGCTAACTGACCATTAATCTGGCTGCCTGGCTGACCTCTGTATCACCACCTTGGTCATTCTATGGTCAGTGCTGCACCCTCTGACATGAAACTAAGTGTTCTCTCTGCCATATATGTTTTTGTTGTGATGGTAATTTGCTCTGAAATTTCTGGATGAAAAACAAACACGTCTTAAAATGTTGATGGAACTAAAAGCACTGTGTCTGTGTACAAGTCTCACTTGATGTTTGATATTCCTGCTGCTGTCTGCATGGAAAGTCTCAAAACATCTTTGACTGGTGATCAACTTGGACATTTGGAATAAAACCAATACAAAGATTTTGGCTGTGATAAGGTTTGTGATGGTTGTTGAAATTCCAAAGACTTAAAGATTGTCAGCAGTGAACTTACTGGATTTTGGCAGGTTTTAACCAGAGAACAGTTTATCAATAATAACCTTGCTACTTAGAAAGAATTTTCTTTACATCTTGTGTGTATTTAGCAATCTGCTCTGATGCTGACTAAAGTGTGTTTGGATTTTGAAGTTTGACCTACATCAGTAAGTTTGAATTCCCAGACTCTGTTAATGTGGATTTAACAGTATTTGGGCCCCTGGAGTCTGGTGTGAATGTCTTCAAGCTTTGCACTGTGTCGTGGATACTGTGAATATCTTGTGGGTTTGATAGACAACAGGGGATAAGGGTGTAACAACAGGTACCCTCCACCCTGAGGACAATGGCTGAGTATAGACGTCTATGGGAAGACCCAATAGGGACAGTCAGTGTCCCTTTGTATAATCGTATGAACTTCTCAACGGTGCCGAGGAAATCATCAGTCAACAAAAAGTCATGGTAAGCTTGTTTCTACAGTATAATAAATTGTACCTAAATTTCTAAAAGAAAGAAAAAGAGAACAGAAATGCATCTTTTGTCATGTAACTTAGAAATGAAAATTCATGGTCAACACGTCTTCTAAAATGTCCCATCCTCCATCCAAGATTAGAACTGGACTATACATTATTACTATTCGTGTTGTCATCTTATTATCCTAAGGAAAATAATACCACAAATTTGACCTATGAACTGTAAATGTGATTTTTAGCTGGGAAGTGATAGAAAGATTTAATCAATTACATGTACATTATATACAGGTATTAAACTGGTGTTATAAGGAAAACACCTACAGCTAAGTCCAATTTATTGTCACAATTGTCACCATATCACAGCAAGCAACACTTTCATACAGTCATATGTTTATATGATTGTCACCATATCACAGCAAGCAACACTTTCACACAGTCATATGTTTATACAATTGTCACCAAATCACAGCAAGCAACACTTTCATACAGTCATATGTTTATATGATTGTCACCATATCACAGCAAGCAACACTTTCACACAGTCATATGTTTATATGATTGTCACCAAATCACAGCAAGCAACACTTTCAAACAGTCATATGTTTATACAATTGTCACCATATCACAGCGAGCAACACTTTCATACAGTCATATGTTTATATAATTGTCGCCAAATCACTGTAAACAACACTTTCATACAGTCATATGTTTATATGATTGTCACCATATCACAGCAAGCAACACTTTCACACAGTCATATGTTTATATGATTGTCACCATATCACAGCGAGCAACACTTTCATACAGTCATATGTTTATACAATTGTCACCATATCACAGCAAGCAACACTTTCATACAGTCATATGTTTATATAATTGTCACCAAATCACTGTAAACAACACTTTCATACAGTCATATGTTTATACAATTGTCACCATATCACAGCGAGCAACACTTTCATACAGTCATATGTTTATACAATTGTCACCGTATCACAGCGAGCAACACTTTCAAACAGTCATATGTTTATACAATTGTCACCGTATCACAGCGAGCAACACTTTCAAACAGTCATATGTTTATATAATTGTCGCCAAATCACTGTAAACAACACTTTCATACAGTCATATGTTTATTCATCTACATTAGAAATATTGGTTTTTAAATTATGTTAGAACTTTATAGAATATAAAAGGATTTTTCTTTCATGAGGAAAAAACAGTCTTTAAGCAATTTTTCACAATAAACACTTTTTTTTACTGTAAAGTGAGACTTAAATTTGTTGATATATGTGATGTCAGGAGGAACACCATGTAAGTAATGGATGCTTCCTGAAAAGAATCAATGTGATGATATTGATTCTAAGGTCTTTTTTCAGTAAGTCAATATTCAGTTACCTCCTAAATTGAAGTTTTTCCCTGTCCATCCATTCTTCCTTATTGCATCTTTCTGACATAATTGATTTCATGTGTAAATAGATACTGTCCATTAAGTCTCTATAATTTTATATATGATTTTTCCTGATGTGTTCTCATTGTCATTAATATATCCTTCCTTCAATTTTCAATTTTCACAAAACTATTTTGGCACGCTATTAACATTCATGCACAAGTATATACCCCAGTAATTGACTTAAGATCTTATTGGGGTGATAAGTTAAATTTTTCTTGTAATCCTTGCAGTTGCCAGGCGACAAACTTTGAATTACATCCTGTCAATATGGGTGTTGATTATTTTCCCATGGAAACTGTATATAAACCATGCCTGATATCTTTACCTAGTGTGTTGGGAATCTTGTTAAAAAATCACAAGGAACATATTGAAGCACTTGTGTACAAGGCTGTAAGCAATTAGTGGTTTCAAGTAGCATGGTCCCAGTATTGGTGAGGACAAGCTGGACTTAGATTGGCTTTGTAGAACTAGCATCATTACCAAAGAATTGGGAGAGGAAATTGCTCACATTTAGGTGTAAAGTGAGGTTTTAGGTACTTTCATGTTTGATAGTGAGCAAAGGTTTTTTTGTAACTCAATTGGTCGTTTCTGAGAATTTTTACATAATACAGATTTTTGTGTACTTTACACATTCATGATATTTTTGTTTCAGCTTTCCCATCAGTAAATGAGAAACGTAAAGATAGCCAAATGTCTCAAATCTGCAAATATAGAGTTATGTCGCACAGTGATATGAAACATTGAGAAAGACAAATGTCTCAAATCTGCAAATATAGAGTTATGTCGCACAGCGATATGAAACACTGAGAAAGACAAATGTCTCTGATCTGCAAATATAGAATTATGTCGCACAGTGATATGAAACATTGAGAAAGCCAAATGTCTCAAATCTGCAAATATAGAGTTATGTCGCACAGTGATATGAAACATTGAGAAAGACAAATGTCTCAAATCTGCAAATATAGAGTTATGTCGCACAAGTTATCTTAATTTGGATCTCTTGCAACAGTCTGAAATCCAAGTAAAATGCATCCCCTTATAAACCTGCTCTGTCAATCTGTAAACAAACAATATATTGCTACTTCATACCTACTTTCCATGTGTTAAAAACAAAAATATGTATATATACCTATAAATATCTATAGTACTAAGTACTTAAATTTTCTCTAATTGGTTCTCATAAGTATAACTTTGTCAAACATCTGATTCAAGACTTATTTGATCCTGAGGAGAGGATACATGTCTTGGAATATAAATATCATGGTCTGTCAGACTTTTATTAGTGGTATGAATACTTGTGTTAACAAGAGGTCCCACAATCAGGAAAAGATAACTCTGTAATAAACTGAAATGTCATTAATGTTGTGTGAAGTATGTCTAATCTTCCAACTTTTCACAATCTCACATGTTGCAAATACTACATGACATCTGCAATCTCTGACATTTTTATAGATCGTGGTGAAATAAGTTAGATATTCTTTCGATAAAATACACAAATACGAACATTTTCTCTAATTGAAAAATCGTGTAAGAGGGTAATACTAATCTAATGTCAACGCTGTAGTAATAAAATTATCTTAATCAAAGGCAAATAGATCAGTTTTTTTCTAAATAAACAAAGTCAATGAAAAATCACATAATTCTGATTTCCTTCAATCACTCTTGTACACAAATGGTTGGAAGTTCTTGGAATATCTGATAAATACAGACAGCTAGGTTACCATGGCAACAACATGTCCTCCATTTTGCCTTTGGAAAGTCGGCCACAGCCATATCATGTTTCATTAGGTACCATTTGTTTCCTTGTCAATAATCTTACAGATGATCTCTACATCAGATTGGCTCAGATTTTCTTCACAATCAATAAGTAGATCGATAATTGCAGGAGAGAGAGAAAAAAAGAGATGATTCTCTTGCTTGGATAAAAAAAAAAAGTTATCATGAACAGACTGCAATTTTATCAAAAATCAATATCAACTTCATTGTGCACAATAAATGGTGGGAGATCTTTCATGCTAACAGCCTATTGGAGTAATGTCAGAGTGACATTAATTAACACACAGTACATGTATTTCCAAATGTCTCAATCCACTGTGGATGTGATGTTTAAAAAACAAACATGTAGGAATCATTTTGATTTACATCTTAATCAAGTGAGGCCTTATTGATTCACTACACTGAAAATAAATTGCAAACCTTGTTATGTCAAAATGGTTTGTACTTGATAAAAAGAAATACTGTGATTAATAGATGATTTTACAAATAGCTGAATTGATTTAGTTTGAGGCCGTAATCAGAAATTTCCAATATTCATTATTTGACAACATTACTTCCATACTGCATGAGCATGTAGCTATATCAGCAAATCCAATGTGTAATGTTTGTTCTTGTTTAATATAAAATTCTCTAGTTCATGTACCTAATTATACTTATATTTATAGTTCTATCAGTACAAAATCAAAACTCACAAATTAAATCATCTTATTCATGTTTAATGTTACATTGGCTTTGTCAGTACTGTGAACTGAAGTGCCAATTAAAATTTTAAGGATTTTAAAGTTCAGTCTAGCTTGTATTAAATAATCATTTAATCTACCTTGTATTAAATAATCATTTAGTCTAGGTGGTATTAAATAATCATTTAATCCTACTGGTATAAAACAATTATTTATGATTGTCAACCTGTCAGTGATATACCAGGTACAGATAACAATGCTGAATGTCAACCTGTCAGTGATATACCAGGTACAGATAACAATGCTGAATGTCAACCTGTCAGTGATATACCAGGTACAGATAACAATGCTGAATGTCAACCTGTCAGTGATATACCAGGTACAGATAACAATGCTGAATGTCAACCTGTCAGTGATATACCAGGTACAGATAACAATGCTGAATGTCAACCTGTCAGTGATATACCAGGTACAGATAACAATGCTGAATGTCAACCTGTCAGTGATATACCAGGTACAGATAACAATGCTGAATGTCAACCTGTCAGTGATATACCAGGTACAGATAACAATGCTGAATGTCAACCTGTCAGTGATATACCAGGTACAGATAACAATGCTGAATGTCAACCTGTCAGTGATATACCAGGTACAGATAACAATGCTGAATGTCAACCTGTCAGTGATATACCAGGTACAGATAACAATGCTGAATGTCAACCTGTCAGTGATATACCAGGTACAGATAACAATGCTGAATGGGTTACTTTTATAGTCCAATTTTCTTTTTTTTTTCTTTTTTATTTACTTGTTTTTCAGTTCAACTTTTATCATCTAATAACTTTATGAAAACATAATATGGATATTCGAAGTAACTTTTATTCTTAACAAATAATATTGTTTCTACATGTTACACTAACTTGGACATTTACTTGAAAAATACAAACATAAATGTTCAGAGCACTTTTTCACACTTCTAAAACCAAAAATGTTAAAAGCGAAAATTTAAGAAAAAAATGTTTAAGCCACTCAGAAGCATGATTATTTAAAAAAAATGTATTCCATATATTAACGATGAAGGTTTTTTACATACAGATGTTGACTTACCAAACCATGAAAAAAAGTGTTGAGAAATTATTGAAAGACTTTGAGACAATCACTGAAAGTGCTTACTTTATGTAACATTTGATTAAATTAGGAGAATATCAGTGTGTGACAATTTGCTTTAAAAAGAATGGCAGAATTCTTATTGCAGAAACATATTGCTACCTCCTGGGTAAAAAGGCAGTTGATCCCATATGTATACTGCAATATGATTGTGTTGTCAGTCCTAACAGGTCTTTATGCTACATGGCTGGCTTCCTGAGCTGGCGAATTGTGTGGTTAATTGGTCTGTGTTTTCTCCAAGTGGATACAGGTGTCTGTCTGTATCTCAAATACCCAGGTCTGTTAGCAAAATAATAAGATTTTAAAGGCCAATTTGGTATTCTTGAATGAACGTAAATTTTTATTTTCTGTACTTATTAATTAAACAAAGTGTATTATATAGGTTTTCTTTTTATCTTTGAAATGAGGTGTGTATACAGAAGTATGCAGCTTGTTATTATTGGTGTCACCAACATCTAGCTATGTATAAAACTGGCTCAAGCCCCCAAGAAACCTAATGTGAAGGGCCACATTGAAGGAAAAAGATCTTATGATAAATTATGTTGTATTTTTTTTATAGTTATTACATCTAAATGTATTTACAGGATGCCTGTGTTATGTTTGAACATAATCATGACAATATCAAATAAAAAAATTCATTTTGAAATTTCTAAACATCAGTCAAAAGAAATATCAGATGTTACATATTTTTCACCACTTTAGCAGGGTAATGACATGGCTGACCTAAGAAAATCAGATGAGTTGGTGACATTGTAATCTGTAAGTCCTTCCATATCAATCAATGCTAGGTGCCATTGTCCTGTGACTTAGGGGATGAAATGTTGCCCCTTAAGGAATATTGCAGAATAGATACAGCATGAAGTATAAACCATTGATATAGCCTGATACTGATTAGCATAATAATTGGTGTTATAATAATAATCTTATAATTTTTTTTGGAAATAAAGAAATGATGAATTTTCACATTCAACAATAATTGCTTTATAAATGAAATACAGAAACTGTCCTTAATACAGTTGTAGTCTGTGTAATACCATCAGTGTGAAAACAAAGGTAGTAAGATCTAAAATATGTATGTTTATAGAATTCTTTGGTAAGTTATATATCAAAACTGTTCCACAATTTTTGTAAATTCCATACACTGTAAATGCAGTTACAGTGTGCACTCAGGTATGGTGATCACTCAGGTAAAATGAGGCACTCAGGTACAGTGTGCACTCAGGTATGGTGATCACTCAGGTAAAGTGAGCACTCAGGTACAATGAGCACTCAGGTACAGTGTGCAATCAGGTATGGTGATCACTCAGGTAAAATGAGGCACTCAGGTACAGTGTGCACTCAGGTATGGTGATCACTCAGGTAAAGTGAGCACTCAGGTACAATGAGCACTCGGGTACAGTGTGCAATCAGGTATGGTGATCACTCAGGTAAAATGAGGCACTCAGGTACAGTGTGCACTCAGGTACAGTGAGCACTCAGATATAATGAGCACTCGGGTATAGTGAGGACTCACGTATAGTGTGCACTCGGGTATAGTAAATCATCAGGTATAATGAGCTCTTGGGCATAATGAGCACTCAGGTATAGTGTGCACCCAGGTATAGTGCACAGGTATTTTTTAGGGCCAGATTTATAACAAAAGAATATATGTATTTTGATTACCGCTTACTACAGTGCAACAATTGATGTTTTGATCCATCGATAATTAGGAAACCACAATGAGCATGACCCAAATACTTTACCTTAATTACCTTATGCCAACAAATTCACACAAGTGCCAGACTTAACAAGCATGGAAGTCTAGGCTTATTGGATAATTAACAGTTATTAACAGGTAACATGGTCTCTCAAGGCAGGTTTAAACTGATTATCTCTTTATACTGATTAAGGCTTCAGTTTCATGGTCATTGTGGACAGGGGAAACTGATTATCTTACACTGATAAATACTGAACAGAGCTGACACTGAAGGCAGAATAAAATTGACGTAGATTAAAGCTTGGGTCTGACTCATCTCATTTTAGATCGAGGAAAATTGATAATCTTTTTGTGAAATAGATTAAGGTTCAGGTCTGGGTCCTTGTCTCAGTTAATGCAGAATGAAATTGATTATTTCATGAAGAAAATGATGAGATTGATATATCAAATTGAAATGACTTTTAGTTTTTGCAATTAAAATGGAATCAGATTTTGTCATGTCACCCAGGAAGTCATGTTGTCTCCATAATCTATTGTCTCAGGTGTTATATCATACCCAATATCACCTGCGTATGTATGATGTCACTTCATCACCATTACATGGCTTCACAGTGCGTCATTTATTTACTGATAACTTGGCCATCGTGTGATAAATATATACCCCCTGTTGATACAGATTCAAATGGTAAAACAGATGGTTTTTCCAGTAGAGATATCTATAGATACTGAAGCGATGGCTTCTCAAAGCAGGAGTAAAATGTAATGAAACTCTCCATACACAAATGTTTGGAGCTTCACCTGTTTCTGTCACTTAGCTACATCTGGGAAAATACTAGTTAATAAATAAGTAAAGGTTTGACTGCACATCACAGCCGCGATTCTTAGAGTCAGTCCAAATTATATTTTGTCATGGTAAAAGATGCATACACTGTCTGTGTACCTGGCACTATCTTTACTGTTAGCAGTTATGGCTTCTTAGGGGTATAAAATAATGGCATCCTGCCAGGATTTTTATTAAATGTAAATTTGAATCATCAAATTTCAAATACTGTGGTTTATATTGTTGTATGATGTGAGATTAGAGTATTAGTCACTGGCAGTTAGCAACAGCAGCAAGATAAAAGTTAAAAATTCTATCTCTGTTGGATGGAAAATTTTACATTTAAAACTTTATGTATTGTTTTTACAATTTTAAATTTCATTAAAATCTAAAATCCTAATTTGCTAAAGCTATTATTGTAGCCATGCACCATTTTGAATTAACACCTTTCAATGATGCCAATTCTAAACTTAAAATCTAATCATTTCTGAAAACATCAAATTGAGGTTCTGGGAGAGAAAAAGATATGAAGCATGCCAGATTGTAATGTTCTTGAACTTATTTTTGATAGAACATGTAGATGTTTGGGACATTACTTCCTGCCATTTTCAAACATAGGCGATTGTGAGATTGTTTAAGATGTATGTACAAAGATAATTGCTTTTCTTAACAGTCTCCCCTCTTCCCCCTTCCCTTTTTTCCATAATATTCAATCATCTTCCAATATATTACAATCCGTTATTGTTTTTGAGAGACTTTTTCTTCATGGATGCAACTTCGTCCTTGGTTTGGTAATAGATGAAAAACCCTGTGGTGGATTTAAAATATGGAAAGTTTAGAAAGGAAAGGGTTGATATAAGAAAAATATGTGTAATCTTAAAAATATTAAGCAGAATAGCCTGGATATCAAACAGACTATGAACTAAATGGATTGTGTTGATGGAAATTGTTTGATATTATGTCTGATTTGTAAGTTAGAATCACTTCACATTACATTTATTGTTCAGAGTTGGTCTTTTTCTCAAATGAAAAGAAATTTTTCACAGACACATTGATATGTAGGAAGGTAAGGTGACAGGGGATATGTTTAACACCTTCTGCAGTGAGCAGAAAAACTCTGGTTCCATGGAGTACATGGTTACAAGACTGTTTGCTACATAGAGGTGACTCACCCTTATATATATATATATATATATATAGTGCAACACAGATCTTGATTTCATCAAAGCCGACATATGCGCTCTGGTAATGAAAATGTATTTACTTGGAAGTGTGTTACATTATGCTTGAAGAAAACCATTTTCCTTGTGACCTAGTGTTGGATTTGTAGACACTTCGGCGCAGAGCATGAAAAATAACAGAAACTCTCTCAGGCTACATCACCGTAACATTTATTGCAGATACAAATCTTATGGTTGTAATTCAATTCAACATAAAATAATTAAGGATGATATCTCCTGAAAAAAGAAACTTGAAAAGCTCTGTGATTGGAATTACGTTAAGACTTTCATTGTTGTTGACTAACTGTTTGCCTGGGGTGAAATTTTCTCTGATTAACAATGCTGTCTGGAACTTGATTTTAACTATCATTACACATCTATGATCTCATCATAACATGACATCACTGTTGTCATGAGATCATTATTGTAAAAACAGAAACTCATCGCTAGTCAGGGTGATCAAACATGAATTTTTAGTAACCCATTCTGTCAGTAACCCATGTTGTCAGTAACCCAGACTTTAGCAGTTTTGTTCTGTTTCTACTGGGCTGACCACACATTAATTTTCAGTAACCCATGTTGTCAGTAAAGCATGTTGTTGGTAACCCATGTTGTCAGTAACCCAGGGTTTAGCAGGTTTGTTCTGTTTGTACTGAAGTGATCACACATTGATTGTTGGTAACTCATGTTGTCAGTAACCCAGAGTTTAGCAGGTTTGTTCTGTTTGAACTGAAGTGACCACACATTGATTGTCAGTCATAAGTTTCATTCAATACGTCTCTAGGGATACGAGTTGCTGATTATGTTGATAAAGGCTTATTATTTGTCCAAAACTTGGAAATAAAGGGATTGCAAAACAGTCTTAATAGAATTGATATAATAGCTTTTTATACCAATAGGAAAATAAAACCATGAAAGTCACCAAAGATTTGACAATCATTCACTCATTAACCTTGTATAGTCTACTTCATAAGACAACAGAGATACACCAATAGTTCACCCTTTAAACCTTGGATACAGCAATTGTTCACCCATTAAACCTTGGTTAAAGCTATTGTTCACCCATTAAACCTTGGATACAGCAATTGTTCTCCCATTAAACCTTGGTTACAGCTATTGTTCATCCATTTAACCTATGGTACAGCAATTGTTCACCCATTACACCTAGGATACAACAATTGAACACTCATTAAACCTTGGATACAGCAATTGTTCATTCACTAAACCTTGGATACATCAATTGTTCACCCATTGGACCTTGGTTACAGCAATTGTTCACCCTTTAAATCATGGATACATCAATTGTTCATCCATTTAACCTATGGTACAGCAATTGATCACCCATTAAACCTTGGTTACAGCAATTCATCACCCATTAAACCTTGGTTACAGCAATTGATCACTCATTGAACCTTGGATACAGCAATTGTTCACCTATTAAACCTAGGATACAGCAATTGTTCACCCATTAAACCTTGGATATGGTAATTGTTCACTCATTTAACCTTGATGCAGAAGGTCTTGCATGTTTTATAAGACAGTACTGACACAGCAGTCATTCACCTACAGCTAGATATAGTTTAATCTGTATAATGAGGCTTGTAATCTTATACAGAAGGTGTCAAATATAAGTCAGCTAAGGTCAAATGCTTTTAGTTGTTGTCAATAGAGACTTGTGTTTTCAATCAATATAAGTCTGAACTAGAATTTCATGAAAAGTTTTGCATTAAATTTTAAGTGTTCTTTTTTATTCATGACTTTTGTGCATATAAAGCAATAATTGATGGAAATAAAAATATTTAAGTTATTGATATCTCAAAGTCATTCACTCTCTTTGGGATATCGATGTTTTTCACTTTGATGCATTGTTCATTTCTAGAAATGTATGCTCATTAGTTTCACCTACAATACACATACATCTTCTGTAATATCTACAAACATATTTTATGTTACTGAAAAATGCAAATATTGCATTAACTTTCATGCTATACATCATCCCAATCAACATGGGAGGTTTGAGTGTTAGGGTTGGCTATCATCCATCCAAGACGTTTTCAAAACTTCTCATCAGACAACAATAGCCTGATGACCTGTCCATTGGCACACTTCCATCACACAGTGTTTAGTAGTTGGTAATTTACCTATCTTTCTCTAGTCATGACAGAAGCAAATTCCAAGTTGACTGCCAAAGATTCCGCTGGCAGAAGACTCCACAATATACTGTACCTCACCCTGGATGGGGTCTGATAGCCAATACTGATTGATGGATTGATTGATTTATTTGGTCTTAGTGAGGGTTTACAAGGAGATCAGATGTGAAGCTAGGTCAATAGTGCAGTAGAGGGAATGAAGTTACTGTACTGGTTGGTTTTTTTGATAGTTCAAAGTTTTGTGGTTTTGCCAAATTCTGGTAGCAAAAATAAAGTATATTTTATGAAAGTCATAAAAAACACACACACAAAAAAAAACAAACAGACTATGAATAATTTTTTTATTGTAGTAATTCCATCCTTGATGATAGCTAAGTAACCATAACAACCATAATGTACCCTTTACTTCCTCCGTAAAGGTTTGCACACAGTCTGATTAAGTTCAGATATAAATTCACTTCAATACTCTCCATTTTCAGAATCCATAAGATACACTTGACTTAGTGTCAATGGGTTTTCCTTGGGTTCAGTCATGTCTTTTTAACTGATTCATGCGTTCTTACAGGTTTATTGCCATGGTACAAAAGGCTACACGAGACCAGAATCGCTAACAGAATGCGAAAAAGAATGATCTTATTAGGTGTCTTAAGGGTCACCTGGACATGACCTCTAAATCAAATTGTTTTTCCACAATGAATGAATTATTATTGAACCAGTGTAAATAAAAACTTTATTGCTTATACAACAAGTAAGTTTAACTTATATTAATCGCTCATATTAGCCTAAATATAAGGGCACAAGGGGTCTTCCTGAAACTTCACAACTTGACCCCCCAATGAACATAGCTTTCATAACCTGTGATGAAAAGAGACAGGTTTATCCAAAGACATAGAATTGTTTTTTGTCATTTCTACTAAAACTTCAATGATATTTTTAACATTAAGGAAATGAATCAGCCGTTTTCATTGTTTGGGAGTTCACTTTGTATAACATAAAGCATTGTCCAATTCATCAGTAAAAAGGATTTTTAAACAAAGCTTTTTTAAGAGTGAGAAAAATCAAGATCAGCTTTGTGTTTTATCTTTTGATTGTAAATTCTGTGAATTGAAACACTTTACAAATTGAAGTGCTATGGTTAAAGCTGAATTGAAGCTAACCTGATGCTGTGTTTGATGTGTGATAGACATGGAAAATATTCAATAAGCAAATAGAAAATATATTACTCAGAGGTCTGAGGATTCAATGTGATGGGTTTGATAACTTTTTTCTCTGTCATAATTTAATGATTACATGTGAGAACAGACATACCATTGTAAAACATCACAGACTTTAAATGAAACCAATCAATTTATTTCAAAGTAATTAAACAAAGTAAACAGCTACAGTTAACAGTTAAACTGTACTAAGCTGTGAGCTATAGTATAGGGTAGACTGGTGACACAGTGGAACCACACTCACCTTTCACCAAAGGGTCTAGAGTTTGATTCTCAGAATGGACATGAAAAGACAGATCTCTTGCTTGATTCCATCCGGACCAACAAGGGTGATTGATAGAAGCTTAAAGCGTGTTTTTGCAATTGTTGTAAAAAGAATATAGTTTATATTTCACAGGACAGGATAACAAGAGGCCCAAGGGGCCTGTAGACACTGCGTAGTATGAGTTAGTGACCTTTCTTTTTTGAACAAGTCTGACATTAGTTTTAACAAGCTAATGGCTGTAGGTGTTACGACACTAGCTTAAACAAGCCAATAGCTATAGGTGTCATCACACTTAGTGTTTCAGCTATTCTGAGAAATCTCTTGAGCATTTAACAATTTCAACCTTGAACGTTGGTCCAGGTAATTTCTTTTGCTCAAAAAGCCATGAAAAATGTGTGTCTTTAAAGACACTGATAATTGGTAGTCTTCACTCTTAGTGCACTTGAAATTTGGTAAGTGTATGTTTGTGTTTCCATGGTGATGGGAGGAGGGAGGCAGTTACAGGCTGTGAAAGTGTACCTCACCTTATCACCAACAGGTATCCTCATGTTGCCTGTGGTAAAATCCCCCATCACACCCTTATCTTGCTGACGTATCTATTTCACATGGCAAAGCTCAACTCTTTATCACAAAAATCCTGAAAATTTCAAGTTTCAATGACTCATGTCTTTCTGACTTAATCGTGTGATGTCTTGGTGCATTCTTGTCACTTGTCCATACAAGCAGCCATATTCAAAATTCAAATTCAGAAGACAAAAAAAAAAGAAATATATGTTGTGCAAAGTATGACAGATGACTGGTTTATTCTTTAAAGTGAACAAAAGGAAGAACATTTGTTTCCTCCTGACAGTGTGTTAAATATTGATGAAGCAGCAACGTGTTGATACAAAGCCTCATTACGACTGTATTACATGTTAAGGATGAAGATCGTCAGTGTGGGCACACACAGTTTTTATCACATCCCCAAAGGAACCGGAGGTTCTCAAGAGCCAAAACGGTTACATGATTCTAAAGATTCATCAATTTGATCAACAGCTTAATCGGTATTCTCTGAAGAATATTTGTATTGTCTGTAATCTGATTTTGGCTAGCTCTTGCATTATGTTACTGCTCACTCGTGAATTTTGTATTAAGTTTGGTTTTTAGAACACCAAGGCTTACGCTCTGACTGATATGATTGTAAATGATACTCCACTAGTCCTCAGTTGCATATTTTATGTCTGATGGCATTACTGACATTTTTCATGGGCACTCCAAACCTCAGCTACAGAAACAATACAAATATCATTTTGTATAATATAAAGGAGAATATTAATTTCATTTATCCCTATAAGCTGGAGCCAATGAGTTAGAACACTGAAAATCAGTATTTTTTCCCCTTGTTTTTTTTTTTAACTTCCAATCTTCTATCTTCCATCTGTCATCTTTCCTTTTTTCTTTTTTCTTTTTTTTTTTGATAGATGAAATCTTAACAGATAACTCCACCCTGTGCACATCTGAATATTTGGAGACATCCTTGATGAAATCACTACCCTCTAATATTGCACACCTTCTGTCACTACAGTTTATGAGAAATCATTCACTCAGGGTTATTTTTACCCTGGTATAATTGTCTTTTATTTTCCTGTATTTTGAATATCACCTGAAATACATAGATGTTTACATTTTAACTTAAGTATTTGCCTCTTTTATTGCTACCCTACATTTTGCATTAGTGAATTGTGATGTTTTTTCTAAATATGGAATTGGAAGAATTAACATCAACAATAATAAAAGTGAAGACTTGAATCATGTAGTTAGAATAAAAAAAACAAGACACCATGTGTAGGTATACATATATAATACGATTCTTTCCAGGTACTTAGTGTGTTATCTTTGCTTCAAGTAAACACCGTAAGAAATGGTATGTTTTTAATTAGGATGTTAAACCCATTTTCTAGTTGAAATCTCTGTGTTTCTAGGCCACTGACCCTGTTAGCTTAGGAAAAGATGTTGTATTCTGAGTCCTTCATTCAAACACTTCATCATGACACTTATTCAATGTTTTAGGAGAGTCTTGACCTCCCTAATGACAATTGGAAGAGCATTCATTTCTTGGTGGGATGTTTTTTTCTTAATCCTTTTTTTCTACTTACCAGTGATTGGAGACATAAAAACAAATTGTAAATGAGTTTTTTGGTACCTTTTACTGTTAGCTAAACAAATATTGATTCAATAAATAATTGTGTTAAGAGATAATTTACTGTTTCTATTTTTAGAAGATCATGCTGATTTCATCTCAATATAAGTATACTGATATATCCAAACTAACCAAGCTTGTTTCCAATGGTTCCTGGTTTCTCAAGCAGTAAACACTTGGGTCATGAAATGAAGTGTTGAGAAAATTGGTTGTTAAGTTCAATTAAAGTCAGAATGTTTCTACACTATTCTACTTCACACTTCAGGACTAGGTCAGTACTACAGATAAAGTCAAGGTCATTGTTCTTGATGTATTTCAAACTTTTGGAGAAGCACAGTATTGCTTATAGAATGACAGTCATCCATCACTGCAACCTGAATGGATTCACACCCCTGATGTAGGTCACGCCACCAGATAAGGCCACCAACACTTGATGCAGTTCACATCCTTCAAGTTGGTCAGTACTCCAGATAAGGCCACTAATACTCGATGCAGTTCACACCCTTCAAGTTGGTCAGTACTCCAGATAAGTCCACTAATACTCGATGCAGTTCACATCCTTCAAGTTGGTCAGTACTCCAGATAAGGCCACTAATACTCGATGCAGTTCACACCCTTCAAGTTGGTCAGTACTCCAGATAAGGCCACTAATACTCGATGCAGTTCACATCCTTCAAGTTGGTCAGTACTCCAGATAAGACCACTAATACTCGATGCAGTTCACATCCTTCAAGTTGGTCAGTACTCCAGATAAGACCACTAATACTCGATGCAGTTCACACCCTTCAAGTTGGTCAGTACTCCAGATAAGACCACTAATACTCGATGCAGTTCACACCCTTCAAGTTGGTCAGTACTCCAGATAAGGCCACTAATACTCGATGCAGTTCACACCCTTCAAGTTGGTCAGTACTCCAGATAAGGCCACTAATACTCGATGCAGTTCACACCCTTCAAGTTGGTCAGTACTCCAGATAAGTCCACTAATACTCGATGCAGTTCACACCCTTCAAGTTGGTCAGTACTCCAGATAAGTCCACTAATACTCGATGCAGTTCACACCCTTCAAGTTGGTCAGTACTCCAGATAAGGCCACTAATACTCGATGCAGTTCACACCCTTCAAGTTGGTCAGTACTCCAGATAAGTCCACTAATACTTGATGCAGTTCAGTGGGTCAGTACTCCACTTTAGACTCGAGGTCACTAATACTGATTCCTGACTTGTTTCACACCCCTCGAGTTGTTGAGGATTGCATAAAGTGTCAAGGCCATAAATGTCTTACATATTATTACATATCTAATGAATTAATCGAACTTGGGTTATAACAATTTAGATTTAACAAAATATGATCTTTATGATTTATACATACAGCTGAATCACATACTTCAGATGTAATCTGATTTAATGATCACCTTTAAGGGAAGTTTTATGTTCACATCAATACTTTAAATTATGATAATAGTTTTCTAGTTCATATAGATTTATTGTGAAGTTCTAAATTTCATAACACAATTAGAATCAGAATTTACCAGAATCAATGTACTTAAACTAATTATTCTAAATTGTAAAAGTTGAAAATCATTTTCAGGAAAACTTGTTCTCTCGTGATAACAGTATATATAAATTGTAGCAATTGAAGAGTTGCCTCCCCTGAAACATACATTACATATAAACATATACAAATAGGTTTGGCTGAGGTGGCAAAGCTTTGTACTCAGTGTGCATTATACTATACTTTTATTTGAAAGGATATAAAAGACATTTTGCTGCGTTATATTAAGCCAGCCAACCAGGATGTCTGTTTGTCATATTGATATCTGAGTCTTCTCCAAAAACTTATAAGACGTTTTGGAAAAAGACAATCAAAAACTGTGTGTTATCACAGGAAATGCCAGGAAAATTTTAACCAGCAAATTGTGGAAATTAATTCAAAGATATATAAGTAATCTGCAGTTTTATGTATTTGTTTATTCATACACAATTGTAAACATTCCATGAAAATATATTGCAGTATCACATGATAGTATTTTCAGCATAAATCAGATAAGAATTTTGCGGAAGATGTGACATAAGTTGTCTCCCCTTGACTGCTGTTTAGTGTACTCTATATTGGTAAAATTGTAGAAGTTTTTGTAGTGAAGTGTATTATACTAAATCCATAATTACCTTCTTATGTGGGCTTCATGGTCCCATAATGATGATGAACATTCACTGCAGTTTGATTTTTGTTTGCCAATAGGAAAAAAAAATAAGGTTGGCTATAGTTTGGATGTTTCTCATTAGGTATGTATTTCCTCAATATCTAAAGAGAAATTTAACTCTGGGTGAAAATCTGTAATGTTAATACAAGGGCAAAAACAGCCCTGGGTAATGTTTCCCTCTCTGTTGTAGAGTTTGAGTCTAACTCGAAAGTAACCAGACTTATACTAGTGCTTTGTCGTTTGATTATAGCTGATGATAATTTATATTCCATGCAAACCTTTTGAAGATTTTCTTCCTGATTTGTCTTGTCTGTGTATACTGGCTTTGATGTATCCTCTGTAGAGTTACTGTAGACAAGGAGGATTTAATCACACCAGGAAATCTAACTCCAGTGTTATACTGTGTGGATAGGCAATCAGTGTAGAAACACATCCCTGGCAGATAGTGTACAGAATCTGGAGGAGGAACATGGCTTAATCTAATCAGTCAAACAACACAGAGGCAGTTGTATAGAAAACAGGACATTCAAATTTAGCACTCTTTCCCATCGTAATTTAGGCTTCTAAGCCTTAAAAAAATCACAACTTTAAAAACACTTGGTCATGTGAAGGAATGTGGCGTTGATCAATTTAGAAGTGTGAGCAAAACAGTAGCTTAGGTAACGTAATTACGAAAAACTCCACAGAATTAACGGGCTAGTTGCAGGGGATGCCTTATTTAGGAATTTACAGAAGTGCATTGATATGGGTACAGCTCACTTTACACTGCCAATAGCCATAAATACAGTGAAAAATCTACTTGTGATTTTAGTGGTAATGGTGATGTTTCTATGGTAACGTTAGTATGTATTAAAGTTATCTCACCATTGTCTCTACAGGAACAATGATGTTAATGACATCAGGAGTATAACTTTTGCCCACAGCTTAGCAAGCGTTCATAAAACATGGTGTATCCATTGGTTACAATACCAAATTCAGGGCCTGAAACTCCTCTATTACAAAATTATTTCTGTATTTTTACATTTTGTGTCCAATGCTGTCATATCTGGGGAGCACTCAATAGTTTCGCTGATTCTCTTGTTATAGCCTTCATTGAACTATAATGTTTGTACATACCTGGTAAAATACTTATGACATCAGCAACCTTTTTACATGTAACCCAAGGTGGAGACAAGCTAGCAGAAGACTGGTGCTGGGACAAATCTTAATTATAGAATAGGTTGTTTCAGTGCTCCTATATTATCTAGAAAATCCATCAATAATGATGAAAGCAAGCTTCTATAATTCTGAAGAGTAATCAACAATGATAAGAAATTGCCAGTGTGTCCTACACTTTCCTGGAGTATTGTATAACTATGGCATCTACCAATTAATTTTTCTACAGTAACTTTGACATCAACCTTTAACCTTTCCCACAATAATCCTGACATCAACCTTTAACCTTTCCCACAATAACCATAACATCAACCTTTAACCTTTCCTTTAGTAACCATAACATCAACCTTTCACCTTTCCTGTAGTAACCATAACATCAAGCTTAAACCTTTCCCACAATAATGCCGACATCAACATTTAACCTTTCCTGCTGAAACCATGACATCAACCTTTAACCTTTCCTGCTGAAACCATGGCATCAACCTTTAACCTTTCCTGTTGAAACCATGACATCAACCTTTAACCTTTCCTGCTGAAACCATGACATCAACCTTTAACCTTTCCTGCTGAAACCATGACATCTGCCTTTAACATTTACAGCAATAACCATGACGTCAGCCTTTAACATTTCCTTAAATAGATGTGATATCTACAACCTTTAACCTTTCCCACAACTGCTATAACATCGAATTTGGCCTTTTCTTTAATACAACCATGACATCAACATCTGACCTTTTCTACATTGTCCTTGGTACAGACAGTGTTTCTAACAAAACCATCAAATCATTGTTTATGACAAGTTGAGAATTATTGCATATATATATATATATATATGAATGCTTATTGAATGGTTGTCAGAGAGTAAGGATTTATTGTGAAAATGATCAGGATGAGAGATAATTAGAATGAAGTCCTTGAAGATGTCAGAATTATCATGTTGATAATCTGACAACCAGTTTTGAAAGTTGTCTCTAATTTACGTAGATGTAAAATGACTTGTAAAATAATGAAGTGTAATTAGTATCGTTTTGGTATTTTTGGTTGTGTACAATCCAGCTATATACAATGAGATTAAAACTGCGATAATAGGAGTCTAATCCGAGCTAACTGCAACATGAAAATGTATAATATTAGTAGCTGTTGGGTACATTTACCTGGTATTACGTTCAGCCTGTGTGTATCAACACATGGCTTACAAATAAGTGTGTTCAGGGTGAAATAGTTTAGATCCTGTACATGGCTTACAAATCAACCAAGTGTGTTCAGGGTTCCAACTGTACACAGACAGTTTAGATCCTGTACATGGCTTACAAATCAACCAAGTGTGTTCAGGGTTCCAACTGTACACATACAGTTTAGATCCTGTACATGGCTTACAAATCAACCAAGTGTGTTCAGGGTTCCAGCTGTACACATACAGTTTAGATCCTGTACATGGCTTACAAATCAACCAAGTGTGTTCAGGGTTCCAGCTGTACACATACAGTTTAGATCCTGTACATGGCTTACAAATCAACCAAGTGTGTTCAGGGTTCCAACTGTACACATACAGTTTAGATCCTGTACATGGCTTACAAATCAACCAAGTGTGTTCAGGGTTCCAGCTGTACACATGCAGTTTAGATCCTGTACATGGGTTACAAATCAACCAAGTGTGTTCAGGGTTCCAGCTGTAGAAGGGATCTATTTAATCAATTAACTAAAGGATCATAAATTATTTTGAAAATTTACAATATAGTTGATGTATAAAATAAAATTAAGGCTCGATATTCAATCATTATCCTGAAGAAGAAAAGTTACGTCACCATGTTGTTATGTGCACCCCGGTATTACACAAATATATAGTGCATGAATGTGTTTATTATGATTAAACCAGTAACATGCCTGGCCTAGTTATAAACGCAAGAATTAATTTAGCCGAAAAGATAATTAGCTGAAATTTGTTAAGAGGAAGACAGGTTCTGTGTAGTTTTAGCTTGTAGAAGATTTTGATATGAACAATGTTTTCCTCATTATAAACACAAGGAGGAGGTACTAACATCATCATCAAATAATCACTTAAAGTAAATCTCAGTGAATAGGAAGCTGCTCATTAGCTTTAGTAAATCTTACATATAAAACAGTGGGAAATGTGTACTAGTGTGTGGAGTAGAAGACAAGATAGCATCAGTTTTGCTGACAAGGAAAACGCTCCAATGCTTCAAGAGTCGACAAGGCTGACCTCTGTTAGCAAAGGGAAAGCTCTCGACAGCAGGTGTAGGTAGGTAATAGTAGATATGTAGCCCTATAGAAAGCTAGGTCAAGTACCCATCTACCTATACAGTAGGTACATACATGTATTGGCATCGACACTAACATTTCTCTGTATTTATCTATAGGGAGGCTGGTCCCACTTCTACAAGCAGTACTACAATATATAGAGGGATGGAGAGCTCTCTATCTCTGCTTCTCTCCAAATACATTTCATCATGCTGGTACCGTGGGAAATTGATTTTCAAACGTCTTTTTTTTTCTCCTGTGTCAGCAAAATACCTTTAACATGGAAATTTATTCTTTGTTTTGATTCTTAAGTGTTGGACATTTTACAAAGTCGAGATATTTTTAGCGAGATGATGACTGATTCCTACATGTGTAAGGTAGGTACTGATTTGCATTAAATGGTTCTAGATCTAATCGCTGGTGTACACTTCTTTCGTAACAATCAGAGATTTGAATTTGGATTATTTTATCTATACCTTAGTGCTGATAAATTAATGTGTTTGAAATATGGTAACTATAACTGTACATGACATTGAATCTATAGTGTACACCTTGTGTACATCAGATTATACCATAGCAGAAAATTACAATGGATTTATTTTGGTCTTCAGTGCAAATACACACTGGTTGTTTTCTGATGAAGGTGACATTTAAGTCATCGAAACTTCACATGTGATTTTCTAACAGGTTTGTGATATAGGAATATCTATTCAATCAAACATTGTGATTTCACATTGTCCTTTACAATAAAACTTTGATTAAGGAATTCTATTTAGCAGAGTGGAAACTTTGATTGTAGTCTCTCCATGGTAACACCTAGGGAGTAAGCTTTTGTTTTCCTAGTAACAATAAAACTTTGATGTGTTTTACTTGTAAAGTTTGATATGTTCCTTGTGGCGGTCATTTACTCTACCACCTCACAGGGGCTTGGTTCTGGGCTTTTCGTTAATGTATGTCATCATAAGGTATTTATACACATTCTTAAACCTGATAAAAATTGGGGATATTGATCAGTTGTGGTTATTCACTGATGTCATACACAGCTCCAACAGTGTCTATCAAGTTACTAAACATTGCCAGCATGTTTGAAGGTTTTTTTTCCTAATTGTCTGAACAGTTACCTGATCATTTTATCATTAAACCTGTTTATAATGCCATATGCTTCTAGACAAATTGTGGCATTATAACAAGGTAAACATTTAGCTTATCTGTGACTGCAGTCTGATTACCGTACTTATCCTGAAATAAATCCCCAAGAGTTGAAATATCATGCTGGATATAAAGTATACAGGGTGGGCTTATTACAGGAAAATCCTGTTTGTACTAAAGCATGAATATATGTTGGTAGCTTATTAACAGGTTAAAATTTGTTGCTGGATGATAAAGATAAATAAAATTTGGGACGATTTGAGAGTGAGTATGATGTCAAATACTAACAACCACAAGTAAGTCTATATTTAGATATGATGAAAAACACCTTTAGGTTATCTTATCTTATACCTTGTCAGAATCTGTCTTAAGATTTATTCATCGCTTGTTGAATGCCAAAATCTTGAGGTTGTGTTGATCTTTATCAGATAAAGTAATCTTGATCTACCATGGATGTGATTCAATGTTTCCACAGGTCAAGTCTAAAATAGATTTTTTTCTGAATTTGTGATTCGTTCATTGTGTGCACAGCTAAATATCCAGACTAATTAATGAAAGTACAATGTAAATAAAGGATGACGTGTCTTGTATAACACAAACCAAACTATCTAGGCTAACATTTAGGATCTACAGTAGGTAGCAGTAAACAGTTAATTTGCATTTTTCCTGAAATTATTTGTCATGTTTGAGATATACAGGTATAGCAGATTGGTTATGGAAAATACATCATTACATGTATAGATATTTATAAACTGTATAACAATTACATTAACAGTAGAGAGATGAAATTTGTGTAAAAAAAAAATTTCATTTCTGACATTTGATTGTCATGGTTACCTACAAAAAATGCTAAAAATGCAAAAATACTGCTAATTCCAACCCAACACTACAAGGAGAAATTTAATTCTAAACACCTATCTTACAATCAACAACACTGTCATGGTAACAAAGTACTTACATTTCAGCACTATGAAAATTTCACTTCCTGTAAAGCTAGTTTTTGGTGCGTAGACACAGATTCTGCCCAAATAGTAATCTCCAACACAAACTAAAATATTATCCTGAAAAAAATAAACCCCACATTGTCCACTTTAACATGACAGGACTAACATTTTTAGGGGTAATCTAATGACACCGTACATACAAACTAAAGTAACAGGGTTCCACAGTACACACATACTAACAAGGTTCTACAGTACATACAAACTAAAGTAACAGGGTTCCACACTACACACATACTGACAAGGTTCCACAGCACAAACTACACTAACAAGGTTCACAACAAAAACAAGCCAAACTACAGAAAGAAGGTTCTATTGTATACACAAATTAAGCTTTACAGACTAACAAAGTTAGTTTCATTGAAAATGTCTTTAGACTGGTTAGGTAGGTGGCCTTATGGGTGAATTTGTCAAAGTGGTGAACTGTAAAGTCTTCCAATCAGACTGTTAGGTTCTCTTTTATGTTGTCAAAGTAAGGTATGGTGTGCAACAGGACCTCTCATATTATGCTCAATGCGGTAGCCACCAGATACTATAAAGAGACTTCACCTTAAAAATGACTGTGCCTGTTCACAATGTGATTATAAACCCACCAAATAGCAAGGAACAATAAACACTTATTAATTCTCCATTCTTGACACACATATGAAGGTATTTGACTGGAAGTATGGGGTGGGCTTATTGGAGGACAGCAGTATTTTATTGAGCTACAATATGTTCATGTAACATATTTATCAAGCCTACACATGTACAAACCACGGTACCATTTACACTGAAACTAGGGCTCTTCTTGT
This sequence comes from Ylistrum balloti, assembly GCF_031769215.1. Classification (NCBI taxonomy): domain Eukaryota; kingdom Metazoa; phylum Mollusca; class Bivalvia; order Pectinida; family Pectinidae; genus Ylistrum; species Ylistrum balloti. Next base: position 1,419,871 of record NW_026781982.1, on the reverse strand, counting down.
TAAAGGTACAATACAGAGAGAGACACTGATACGGAAGGCAATGAACAAATATCATCAAGCTAAAATATTTTGAAGATTTAGTGCTAACAGACTTGTAGCATTGGTCTTCAACGAAATTCAACTGAAATTTGATGTATGGAAGCATGTCTATCCTCACTGCTGTGGATTTGAAGTTGGTAAAGTTGCAATAAGACACCAGCTGTGATTCCTTGAGAGTTCAAGGTCAAAGTTTTATCTAAAATGTGATGGAGCAGTTCTGTAGATTTAATGAAAACATATCTATAGTAGCTCTATATAACTTAGTTAAACTTCTTCGTTTTATCTACCAAATTACACGTAAAAGCTATACATTGTAAAATCTAGTTGTAAAGACTGTCATTTATTTGTCACCACAGACTGGGAAATTATAAATTATGTGAAAAGTATCTCATTCATATCACGCTCAATGCTTTCCCTGGTATTTATGTATACTTTTGCACCTTTTCGTTGCTTTATATTGGTAGTTCTTTCTTCTGCCAGTTTACATCAGGATAGAAATGAAAAAAGCTAACAATTTATGTTGGAATAGAGTTAAAGCAGAAAAATAGTTGTAAGGAGGGTGACCTGAAGTCTGTTAATGATGTTCAACATTGACCACAGAGCTTAATGTTATAAGAGTGACTTATTCTTCAAAATGGTGATTTGTGGTTGTTGATATATGGACCAATGACCGATGATGTGCTTGTTAGTGACCGGGAAGGTTTCAATAATCACTCACTGACCGTTGGACAGCAAGGTTAGACTGGTCAATACATACATATTAATTCCTCTAAGCCTTCAATTTATCCACATCGGATGATAACGATTCATTTGCTTGAGATGATAACAGATTTGGTGCCGTAAGCTTGGGAAATCTCTGGATGTTTATGGAAATTCTCTACAAGTTTGGTAGGTTCTGTTTTTAATCTAACTACAAGAGAGATAGACTGATGATCAATTACTACTAGAGAATAACAGGTCTCCATGGTAACAGATATGACCAATTTACAACAAATACCCAATTGAGACTAATTTCCATGCTAGTCTTGCCACAGGCATAGTGCTGGTGTATACCGTCTATATTGATGATTATATTTATAGGACCCTGCTGTTCCATTAACTCTCCATATATTTATGCTGAAAATTTATTTGTATTCTACTCTTTTACAACCTTATATTGGTCTAATGAATTATATATCACAAAAGCCATAAACTGTATTGGCGCTTTTTGATTATAATTGTTTTCTCGAAAATTATTGACTTTTTACATTGAAAATGCTATTTAGTCAAAATTGTGATGTCATTATGTTGAAATCTTTTTTTAAATGTCTTTTTCCAATGGACATTTACAATCAGGATCCATTTTTTTTTTAATTAGTAATCAGTAATCAGTTATTAGTCAGATTGCAGTAAACTGTATCATTTCAATATATTTTGTAGTTGATTATAGATACATTACAAAATATACAATATTAATTCATGATAACAAAACTTGTCTGCAAATGGCTGCATTTTGGCAAAATACCTGTATGTACAAGTATCTGAAAAATCTGATCATAAAGGGGTTAATTATTGTATCATGGATGAGTTAATTACCATCCTACAATAACTCAAGAGGTAAGGATTGGGGGAGGGGTGGGCAGGGGAGGGGAGGTGGAGCAGAGGGGAGGGGGGCAGGGGAGGGGGGCAGTGCAGTGAAGGGGCTATCAATCAAGGACATTGAAATAAAACTGTTTGAAAACACTGTGGAAGAACAAATACTACAAATTTAATAATAATGGGAAATGAGCTCATTATATTATAGATATGGTATGTAAATCTAGCAGAGCATTAGGTCATATGATTTCATTCTTCTTTGGGAGTAAACCTAAATGTCTATCGATAGCAAACATTATCTGGATCTTTGCCCACCTGTATCTCTCGTCAGAGCATCATCTTAAAATTAATTGTGACAAGATCACTTGTATATAAACTTGTTTCTGGCACATCAGCTTTGTTCTAATAAATACAATTAAGAACACTTACAGTGCTTCAGTCATCCAGTAAAATACTGAATTTACATCAGAAAACCAGAGCATGGGTGGTCCCTTCACTTCCCAGCAGTTTACCTGGCATATTTGTGGGATAACTAGAGTATGGGTGGGGTTGCGGTTGTAGGGCTGAGAAGAAGAAATTTATTCCGACATAAGCTAGGGCAGCCAAGCCTAATTTCCTCTGATTCTATGTCATGAATGGGCTTATTACAAAACAGTGAAAAAGCAATTTTTTTAATAATCTGAATAATCAGAGATATGGGTGGGCTTATTACAAGACATGGACTTATAACTGTATAAATACAGTAATAATTCTACTAAACAGCAAATATGGGTGGGCTTATTACCGGACATGGACTTGTTACTGGATAAATACAGTAATAATTCTACTAAACAGCAGTAGATATTGGTGGGCTTATTATCAGACATGGATATATTACTTGATGAATACATTAATAATTCTACTAAACAGAAGTAGACATGGACTTATTACTGGATAAATACAGTAATAATTCTACTAAACAGCAGTAGATATTGGTGGGCTTATTATCAGACATGGATATATTACTTGATGAATACATTAATAATTCTACTAAACAGAAGTAGACATGGACTTATTACTGGATAAATACAGTAATAATTCTACTAAACAGCAGTAGATATGGGTGGGCTTATTATCAGATATGGATGTTTTTACTGGAGAAATGTAGTCAAATTCATTCAGACTCGCAAAGAAAAAGGTTTGCAAGAGGGAAGACGGCCCTAACTTCGTAGGTAGAATATATCCCTCCCACTTGTTTCCAAAGAGAACTTGTTGATAGATTCTGGATAAGTAGATCATGGTACCACACAACTGATTCACTCAGACATTGTGTTAACAGTATTCTCTGTCACTTGGTTTCAATTCAATTTGTGTAAATTATTCCCTTTCAATTTGTTTCAATTTATTTACCAGCCCACTTGACACAGTTAAACGGTCGAATGTAATAAAGCAATACTCTCGTCTCTCTTCACAAACTCAGACAAAGTAATTTCCGGGATAAGAAATTGAAAATTAAAATTGCAAATACAGTTGTATCCTTTACATTGATATGCGTTATACAGCTATCATGTTCATGTCTCGTGTAAGGTGAAGACATTCCACATGATTACAAATGCTACAAAAACAAATAAAAAATACAATTTCACATAATTGTTTCACTTTTAATTTTTTAACACTATTATAAATTGCACAATATTTGCCAAAAACTCGAAAATTTACTTCCTGAAACCCCAAAAACTCCAAGGATACATAATACTTTTAAACACTACTGAAAAGAAATATTCACATTGTATAAAAAATCTTTATGAATGGAAGGTAAGCCAACACTGTTATACAGTTTAGCCTTTACTTCTATACATACCTTGTTGTTGTTGTTCTAACTCATTAAAATCATCATAACCATTTCTGTTTTTAAATTACCCGCGTTACGTACTAAAAATTTCACCTCTCCCAAACCTACCATATGCCATGTCCGGGGCCTAATCAAGGGGCCTCGCTTTGTTTACAACACAATGGAGACTTTACCACTTCCGGAAGGAAGTACACAGTTTTAAAGTTTACAACTGGAGTTTTTAGTACGAATATGTGTACATAACTAAGATGACAGTGTAACAATGGAGGCACACGATTATTTACCTTTAGCAGACGACCATCACAGGTATGTAAACACATTAGTTCACATGCTATCCGCGTTAGCTGATGACGGGGGTCAATAATATGTTACAGGATTTCAACTATGTTTTGTTCAGCTGTTATTTCACGGATCGACATGCTTTTCCAGCTGTTTGAAATACTGACTCTGTTCATGCATACATGATATTCGTGTATGAATTCAATAAGTAGGTCGATGTGTGTTGTAAGCTGACTTTCATTAAATCTGGAAGTGTCAACATCTGCCAAACCCGATATAGAATACCAGACGACAAGCATCCATCAATGACATATTGACACACGCGAGTTTACGGTGTACATTTCTAAACCACAGACACGTATGTACAGATCCAATATCAATATTCAACAAATATTTAGATCCGTATATTTATTATTTCATTTATTATTCAGGAGTCGTGAAGAAGTGTATAGCGTAAAATTGGACATACATATATATTCAGTGCACCTGTTCAAATCCGTCATCTTTATGGTCCCTCCCTACAACATCCCCACCCAAATGGTCTGTTATGTTTCATTAGTGCTGTTCCATGTAATCTTATTGCTTTTACATAGGATATGACAGCAATTTTCGGGACTCAAAAATATTTGAGTCCCGGACTTGTGCTTAATTAATTCCAGTGGGACTCTCAGGTTTTGAGAACCCTCCATATCTCTTTGTGACTAGATTCATCAAAATTTTGGAAATGGCGCTCAGGAACTACCAGAAGAAATATCACAAAAAATCACAAATGTTATATGAATACTGTTACATAGATATACACACCTGCATGAAAGTCATGATTGCATTTATCACTTTAAACTGAGATGTTCAATGGTTGAAATTTGATAATCTGATTTAAAATGTTTAATACAGTTCAGTTTTATGTACAATTATTTAGCATGATTAAAAAATATTTGAGTCAGCCTACTCAGCCTATAACAAATTTCAGTCTGTGCTTGGTAACACATGATGTGGTTTTAATAATAGAACATTTGTAGCTACCATATAATATAAATGGTTTTACACCTGACTGTCAGTTAACAAATTTATACACAAGATATTTTTTTAAAATTTTTATATGATACAAAGATTTGCTAATCAGACAGAAAAGCCACAATTACAAATGGGACTGTCAGTGAATCATAAAGCCTTGTTTCCAGCCATTGGAAGGAATGCTTACATGTGGAGATTGATTTTGTAGTTACATTGAAATATATATGTATTTCTCACACATCCCACAGGAGTAAATTGTTTGAATAATGAGAGAAACTGCCATGCACTTGTTCCAATAGTAAGAATTCAAACATTAAACATTAACTTGTTAAAAATTTTTGAACTTTTAAGAAACAAGTTTTATTAACTCCCACACATTTTGATTTCCATCTGGGGAATGAAACTTTGATTGCCTAGTCTTGGTGATATGATCTAACTGCTATGTCACCCAACACAGAGATTTGTTCTGAGAGATAAAAGGTATCTTGATGAATGTAATTTGTCATTGTTAATGTACATTAGTATTGATTTATCATTGAATAATTAGTTCCTATTTTCTAGTTTTGAATAATTCTCTTTGTATTTACAGGTTGTATGCACCAGAAAACCACACAAGCCGAGAAGGGGAGCCAAGGTAAGATACACTGTAATTTTTGGAAGGGCGGTGTACAAGGGGAGATAATTGAATGTTTACTGATGACATAGCTGAAAAAAAAGTTTAGGTTTGTTTTTGTGGAAACACAAATATTGAGACTTCAGAAAGTTGTAGGAAAGAGATGGATAACGTAACTAGGCAATAATTTTATCAGATATTTGGTATAGCTTTTGATTTATACTGCAGAAATTTAGATAAAGCTTCATAACAAATTATGATGTTATGTCTTATATATGCAATGAAAGAAATTCAATATGAATTTTAAAAAGTTGTATTTGTTTCCAGAGTAAGGATTTTAAAAGTATCTATCAAAATAAGCGCTTATTCATCAGATTTTAAGTAAAATTGACATGCTTGTGTTCCTGATTCAGATAGGAAGGTACATTGTGAGTGTTGACCTTCAGCTCATTTATAACAGTGTGTACATGTAAATACTGGAATGTTTGCCTTTGGTACCACAAACAGGAGTTGGAAAGATATATAAAGAGAATGCATTTTTATGAATGGTCCAGAAACTCCTGTGTGTAGATTCTTTTTGGTGTTGATACAGTGGAAACAGTTTGTTAACACTTTTGTTGCATTTTATAGCCTGTAAAGTTTTCTAACGTAAGAAATGAATGTTTTTGAACATGTAACCTGTGTAAATTGGAAGTTTTTAATTGGATTGATGTTAAATGTTGATAAAAAAGTGTGTAGGATTCATGTAAGATTCCCACGTTGTACACATGTGATGTATGTGTGGGTGGGTGTACAATTTCCAATGGAGTGCTCTGAAATTTGATTATATTGGGTTAGAAATGTATTGGAAGTAATGGCTGTATGAAAGGTAATAAGGTTATATCAATATTTAGTGTTAATGGTATGTTTCCTCCAGAATATCTGCTTTAGCATGATGTTTACATATCCTGTTTACAGTGTATGTAATAGGGACTAGGGAACTGTTAGGGAGAACATTTCATTTTATCTGTATGATTCCTGATTCCATGATGTTATTCATTCTAATCATGAAAAAATATCCGTATAACACTACTCAAGTTGTATGGTAATCTATTTTGTATACATACCATTTTTATATCAATACTAATATAATGTATAATGTTCAAAATATCAAAACATTAACACAATGCATCACATACAGTAATGTTGTTGATCCTAAGGTACCAGATTTAAATTACCTGTTGTAATTGTACCTGAGTTTCACATGTGTTTTTTGTACAATTTATATCCTGTATGTATTTACATTGTGATCCAGGTGTTCATATCAGGTGATTAGAAAATTTGCAACTATGATCTTGTCCAGAAAATTCAAACTACCAAACCTTCCTTTTTTGGATCCATGTCAGACTCCCCTTCCCCCAACCCCCTCAGATTCCCCCTCCCCCAATCCCCTTAGACTCCTTCCTCCGATTCCCCCTCCCCCGATCCCCTCAGACTCTCCCTCCCCCAATCCCCTTAGACTCCTCCCTCAGATTCCCCCTCCCCCGATCCCCTCAGACTCCCCCTCCCCCAATCCCCTCAGACTCCCCCCTCAGACTCCCACTCCCCCGATCCCCTCAGACTCCCCCCTCAGACTCCCACTCCCCCGATCCCCTCAGACTCCCCCCTCAGATTCCCCCTCCCCCAATCCCCTCAGACTCCTCCCTCAGACTCCCCCTCCCCCAATCCCCTTAGACTCCTCCCTCAGACTCCCCCTCCCCCAATCCCATCAGACTCCTCCCTCAGATTCCCCCTCCCCCGATCCCCTCAGACTCCCCCTCCCCCAATCCCCTCAGACTCCCCCCTCAGACTCCCACTCCCCCGATCCCCTCAGACTCCCCCCTCAGACTCCCACTCCCCCGATCCCCTCAGACTCCCCCCTCAGATTCCCCCTCCCCCAATCCCCTCAGACTCCTCCCTCAGACTCCCCCTCCCCCAATCCCCTTAGACTCCTCCCTCAGACTCCCCCTCCCCCAATCCCATCAGACTCCCCCTCCCCCAATCCCCTCAGACTCCCCCTCCCCCAATCCCCTCAGACTCCCCCCTCAGACTCCCACTCTCCCAACCATCAATTTAACTAATTAGGTACATAGTGTATTACAATATGCGCCCACATGGGGTAAAGTATATTGTATTAAATTGTACTTTAGCAAAATACTGTAAAATGTCAGGATATTTATATTAGGAAGCAGAAGAAGGGGTTGTAATTTAAAATGCAATGTAATCACACTGTTCTATTATAAGGTTCTATGGTTTAACAGTTACCACCTATTAATTCACCTGTGAAAATTCAATGTTGTTGCCAGATTTTGCCTGACATAATTAACCTGACCTAACATCATAAATTATGTCATTATCACACATGATTTGCCTGTCTTTTCATATTATCTGGACATCCCCTTGATCGTGGTCGATCATGTTCTTGTCAGGTTACAATATCATTGTTATTAGATGATTTTATACGATAACAAACTCACTTGTTTATTATCAACTTTATTTATTGTTCAACAATTGTGAAACAGTTGACTTATATAAATCACACTTGTTGGCCCTGATGTAAGTGAGTGATGGGTCTTACTGTGGGGGAAGAATAACAGATAAAGAATGTACCCATGGAAAACTTACGTGGTCTGGCAGGTGACATCCCCTCCCCCTATCATCCATTCTGGTAATCAAACCCTGGATATCTAGATGGAAGGTGAGTGCGTTACCACTGTGCCACCTGATCACCCCAGCTCGTCTTGAGATGGACACTTGTATAATTAAGATTGTCTGCATTATGTGTGAATTTCATTTCATCAGAAAGGGTTTGATGTTGTTGCAAAGTTAGCAGGTGAAGAAGTACATGGCAAAACAAAAAAATCACAGATACGCATTAAAAAAAATTGTTGTGAGAGGGAAGGAGTGAACTGCAGCCTCAATTTATTCTGCGAAAGTGAAGATAACTGTTGTGAAAAAAATTCATGATCATGAAATGATGACATAAGAAGTGGATTTGACATTTATTCGTCTCTACTTTTATAATGGCAGGGAGCCCATGGCAGATTTTCAGTTTCTTTTTTGGATATGGTAGCTGATATCAGATTCCCAGCCTTTAAATTTTGTTTTTGTAAAATTTGCCTTCTATGTATACTCTTAGATGTCTGAGTTCTCACCATATCTCCCAATCCACAGTCTCCTGTGGTTGGTGACCTTCCTCATTCCACTCTAGGCTTTAACTAAATTACTTCTGCAGTATTCCTTTTGATGCCAGTCCCTTAAACAATGATGGGGCTGGAAATAATAGAGATGGAGAACCAAATTCCAGTCAGGGGATCGGTGTTTTATCACAGATTTTTTTGATAGAAAGTGCAGAAAATGTTTTTGAGGTAAAAAAACAAGGGAGGTAACTTTTGTTCCTCAGTCAGGTCAGGAGTTCTTTTCAGGAATTGTTTCACAATTTATGAACAGGATTATTTTTTCTGTTCAACAGGTTTCTTTTTTTCCATTTAATTTTGAGTTGTAATGAGAAACTAGATATCATATCAAAGCAATCATTTAAATAAGACTTCATTAGGTTCCAGTCTATCAAATAACCAGCATGTATCATATATCCTTTAGCTAAATCATCGGGAACTTTCTGTTTCCCTGATACAGTCTCGACTTTAATCACTCTTATGGAAACAAGATGTGTCAGATCATGCAGGAAATTTATGCCTGGAAGTTAAACACAGCATATCTTGTGTGTAACCCTAAACCTGCAACATGAAAAACAAACATTACATTAAATTTCTTTACTTCACTTACTATGAACATGCAAGTATTCCTATGCATGATTGCATGAGTGAGTATGGCATATTCCATGCATTCATGTATTTGTATGTGCCATGCATCATTGCACAATTGCTTGCGACATGCATAGCACTCAGCTTTAACAGTCATCAATGCAGTAAAGTATGGAATTGAAGCCAACAGTGAACACTCCCATATCAGATAAACTTCTCACGTTTCCAGTTTCTCTCAGTTTTTATGTTGTGGCATAAAATAAATTGTATTAAATTGAAAAAGATTGTAATATTTAAAAAAAGTAATGAAAATTTCAACATGTTTGAAAGCTTCCTGAAAATTTGATTGAATTTCTTCATGGAGAGTGAAATTAAATAAGGTTTTATGAATAATTTCATCAACAAGGAACAGTTCGTTAATAAAAGAAATAAATGTTGCATGTATATGTCTAAAGATGTGAAAGAAATTATTTTCAATTTCTTAAACTAAATCTATTTTGATAATTGAAAAAAATAAGATCTATTAGGAAATGAAGGTTGGAGTATTATAACAAAGGGAATTATCTGAAATATGAAGTGCAAAATAAATCTCCACATGCTTACTTGAGACACAAAGTAAAGGATGATATATAATCATGATATATGATAAACTGGTCAGATGTTGTAGGAATGTACATAGCAATGCTGAAATGTATAAACAGATACACACACAGCTGTCCCAGTACAGGTGATACAGATCGCAAAAAAGGAAATGATTGATGATATTCAAAAATTCTGTATAGTTATATTTATTGATTTGGGCAACATATATAAGCTGAAAGCATTCAAATGACAAATACAATGCGCTATTATTTCATACAAAGCTCCCCACGGTAACATATTGCAAGGATCAGCTGGTTTCTCAGTAAGAGGGGTGGTACTGCTTTGTGAAATGTGGTATTAAATTGGGGTGGGCATTCAAGTGTGACTCCTAGAGGCTATTGTGTCATTGTGTCACACATGGCAGGTGATGAGGAGCGCTTGTCGTTGGCTGGTTACAGAGGCTGGAGCAACAGTATGATGGTTTGGTGAGAGCTGTGTAGAGGCAGTATCAGGAGTGTATTATATAGGCAGCAGTGTGTTAGACAAAACACATTTACACATCGACAGAATCCATTGTTTTAGAGATCAACAGGAGCTTACACTATATACTACTCAATCTTACTAATTACAGGAAATTAATTAACTCCTTACACCACCCGCAATTTACACCTCAGGTCGTGTACAAAGTCGATAAGGAGCACATGGGCTAGGTAATATTAATGTGCCTAGACAACAAGTAAACAACGTGCAGCCTGATTGAGAGTTGCGCGAGTCTATGGTGGTGATGTTGTCATAGCAGGGCTCCTTCTGTTCCACGTGCTCCTCAGTCTTCGGTGATTAATTTGTTGGATGTTGAAATTTTTAACAAGTCTTGTTCTGGTTGATGTGTTGGGAGTTGCTTGTGTGTTATGAAGGGATTATGGCTCATGTCTCTAAGTACTACTACAGGTAAGATGATAATTAAAAATAGCATTGTCATTACAGTTTCCTGTTATCATATGTTTAAGATAAACATAACCTACCTAAAATTTTAAAATGTTCATTTATTTTCAAGTTTTATATTATCAGAAGAAAGAAACTATCAGTTACATTTGAAAAGAAAACTAAAACAATATTTAATTAAAATTTAAAGTTAGAAAAATGAAAAAAAAAATTGTACTAAATATTTGATATTTTTACAAACACAGTATTACTAATGTCTCTGTTAGATTGGCTTTATTCTGAATCAAAGCATGCTTATACCACTATATATGATGTAATTGAAGTGGCTTGATTGCCTGCAAGTCTGCTTTACATAAAATAGAACATTAGTTCGCACCGTGAGGTTTTCACTCGCCAACATAAAGATAAGGTCACAGGAGAGGATATTTTTGAGACAAATAACCAATAGAATAACGTCCTTAAATGTCATACATGTCAAGATAATGTAAAGTACACAATATAGCTTGAGTTCATGGAGAGAAATTAAAATCCACGAGGGACTCTATCGACAGACTTAAAATTAATTGAGTTTTCGTATTAAATATTTTTCAACAACTGTTTTTGTAAATAATGTTACCGAATACTGTGTTTCTATTTAATCAAAATGCAGATATCAGTTTCAGAAATTTTGTTTTAGAATAAATTGAATTTGGTTATTTAAGGAAGGTTATTGAAAAATAATAAAAAACGACTCAGCCTTGCATAAAATGTGGTATATGCGTGAGCTTGACAATTATTTTTCATTGTATCATAATCTGATCTTAAAACTCTCTTGTCAGATTAATATATTTATTATCACAGAGAGAAAGATGAAATTGCAATATTAGCTTTTTGTATCAGGAAGGTAAATATACTTATTTCATTATATTGTTTGATCAAGGAATATTTCTCAGTTCACGTACAAATAAAGTATTCATGAAGATAACATCCATCGTGTTATATTGAAATATGCGTTATATTGATTAATATCTACAAAGATTTGTCTAGATTCTTATACAGGCTTCATGATAATTACTATAATAACATGGACGCTTTAAAATGACTTGTTCAGCTTGTAGCTAATTTTCATCATAAGTCACATAATTTCTGTGTGAAATGTCACCCCAGCCACCTAGTTGTGTAATGATTGACATTCATCATAGCAGTTCGTTTGAAATGGATAATAACTGTTTACAGTAGCAGATATATGTGTTTTGAAGGTTTCACATTCTTGAAGTTTTTTTTATATCATACTCAAATTATTGACATTGTGATTAGTGTTTTACATCAATAGGATTATATCAGGAGGTCATTAATGTGATATGATATAGCCTTCTCAAAAATTGTATTTCTAATGTATTAAAATATTTTTGCTCCAGGCCAGTTACCACTAACTAGATTGTCTCTCTGTATCTAGTCGTTTTACTTCTGGCCCCTAACCACTGGTCTAGTTGTCTTCCTATATCCAGCCTTGTTACTCTAGACCAGTCACCACTAATCTGGTTTGCTTTCTGTATCCAGCCTTGTTACTCCAGGCCAGTCACCACTAATCTGGTTGTCTCTTTGTATCCAGCCTTGTTACTCCAGGCCAGTCACCACTAATCTTGTTGTCTCTCTGTATCCAGCCTTGTTACTCCAGGCCAGTCACCACCAGCCTTGTTGTCTCTCTGTATCCAGCCTTGTTATTACTCCAGGCCGATCACCACTAATCTGGTTGTCTCTCTGTATCCAGCCTTGCTACTCTAGACCAGTCACCACTAATCTGGTTTTCTCTCTGTATCCAGCCTTGTTACTCCAGACCAGTCATCACTAACCTTGTTGTCTCTCTGTATCCAGCCTTGTTACTCCAGGCCGATCACCACTAATCTGGTTGTCTCTCTGTATCCAGCCTTTTTACTCCAGACCAGTCATCACTAATCTGGTTTGCTTTCTGTATCCAGCCTTTTTACTCCAGGCCAGTCACCACTAACCTTGTTGTCTCTCTGTATCTAACCTTGTTACTTCAGGCCAGTCATCACTAATCTGGTTGTCTCTCTGTATCCAACCTTGTTACTCCAGACCAGTCACCACTAATCTGGTTTGCTTTCTGTATCCAGCCTTGTTACTCCAGACCAGTCAACACTTATCAGGTTGTCTCTCTGTATCCAGCCTTTTTACTCCAGACGAGTCATCACTAATCTGGTTTGCTTTCTGTATTCAGCCTTGTTACTCTAGACCAGTCACCACTAATCTGGTTGTCTCTCTATGTCCAGCCTTGTTAAACCAGACCAGTCACCACTAATCTGGTTTGCTTTCTGTATCCAGCCTTGTTGAACCAGGCCAGTCACCACTAATCTGGTTGTCTCTCTGTATCAAGTCTTGTTAATGGAGGCCAGTGAATGTTAGGATTTGGCTCAGCTTATGACTTCCAATTTAGATACAGGGATGGGCTTATTACAGACATGAAATGCCAATGATATACAGTTTCCGACTCGGTGATACGTCATATAAGCCTTATACATTAGAAAGTCTTGGATATTGTTTGGATTTGAAAAAAACGTTTTAGAATATGATTTTACTGCAATGGACAATAAGCAAAGTTAATATCTTCATATGTGGTATCGGTGAGATTATATTTTATGTCGATATCCTACCAGTGGCTGAAGTTTTAAGACTTTTCGCTGCTGTTGCTGGACAAGTAGTGACTCAATAACAAAGGATTCAATAAAGTTGGTGAAGGTTCAGAGGAAACTGTTCATGTGTTGAGTTAGTAATCAGCTTTCTAATCTTAGACTTCACTATACAATAGCTAGCAATTCTATTGTCTGGCATTCTCCTAAATATTTCAGCATGTCGTGTTTGCAAAATACTGATTACATATTTAAAATTCATGACCAGACTTCCTGCGTATTGGATGATTACAAATGTATGTCTATATAAAGCTTAACCATATGTTTATATCTGAAGGGTTAAGCGTTAGTGGAAAAGACATGTGTCAAATGTGATATAGGCTTATATCTATGTCATAACATCAAAATTCATTGCCATCGAGATTTAAGTACTGTTATATTATATAACTGCATGTAAAAACATGCAGTCATGATGTCTGTTGGGTATGTGACTGGGTGCCACGATGTTGATCCATTGTTCTTTTACCCAATGCAGGTGGCTGATACCCGATTCCCTGATTGTTTAGTTTAGGTGTCAGGTTTGGGTGGTGGAGGAAAACCGGAGTTCCCTAATCATATGAAAAGAAATATGCTGATTACATGGGTTTTCACCAATTAGTCTTGTGTGCCCATGGAACCAACATGAGTGGTTAATCTAAGTTGATATAACTGTTTCCTGATTGTTGTAAAATAAACTTATAGTAGTCATGATCTGTATGGAGAATAATATTAGATTTGTAGACTTGACAAAAGAAAAAGTGTTTGTGAATGTCAGTTCCCGAAATTTCTGCTCTATAAAGGAGGCCTGCTGCTATCATTTGAAATCCTTTGAAGTCTGTCACAAAAATATAGGTCAAGGCCATTCTAATGGTTTTACAGGTAGATTTATTACCTCAGAGACACTTACAGGTCAATATGTTTAACACCTTTTATCATCATAACTACCTAGAAGTGGTTGACTTCAGAAATACATCTGACCACCAAAAGGGGCCCTAAAGACAAGTGTCAAAGGTCAAAATAGGCAGCCTTTATTTTAAATCCTAGCTGGATCCTTAAAATACATTTCAACAGTTTTGTAATTAAAGAATATTTCATAATGCTACACTGTACATCTATCCAGTCAACATTTATACACAGGTACAACTAATTTCTGACTTTCATTGTGAAGTGGGGCTTATTGCAGGATAGTGGTAGTATATTGTCTCCAAAACATTCAATATATATGGGTGGGCTTATTACCAGACTTGGACTTGAATGGAAACTCCCAGGTTGACCTCAGGTATATTTGTACTTGTCAACACAATACAAACATATGCATTCAAATGTGTCCGATAAAATAATTTTAATGAAAAAATTGTCTAAATTTGGTTATTTCATTAAATCATGTCTTAATGTCTTATTTTATCACATTAAAAAGAATTATTCAATTTTTCATTCAATTATTTAGCCATGTTTAAAATTACATGGTATCACATCTGGTCTAGTAAAAATAATTTCCTTCATGAGTTCTGTCAGTACAGTTCTCAAGTCTGTCTGTAAACGGGACAAAGGCTCACTTAATTTGCATTTTGAAATGCTGCAGTTAGTAAAGCTGACTAATTAGGTGCGGGATCTAGAGGGAGAGGCTATTGGTGCACTGAAATTGGCAGTATTGAGCAGCTGCAACAGTTACAGAATCCTTTTGTCATGGCAACATAGCCGATCTCCATTGTCATCACTCAAGGCAATCATCATCAATATTGTCAATTGTGTCATACCTTTGATGTCCTCAGAGGGGTTTTAGAAAACGATCAATACATTTTATCACATAGTTATCTATATTAATTAAAATTACATTTTCTTTTGTCTTCATTATATGTAAATTTGCTTTTGGTTTCGTGGTATAATTAGACTGCACCAACAAATAGATGCAATATATTTCTCAAAAGCATTAGTTACCTTTATTTACTTATTGCTGTGAAACCTTACAGCCGGGTGGTGCAGTGGTAACGCACTTGCCTTTCACCTAGCCGACCGGGTTCGAGTCCCGGAAAGGTAAGGGGTCACCTGCCCGATCACGTGGGTTTTCCCCGGGTACTCCGGTTTCCTCCCACAATAAGACCCCTCGCGCGCTTACATCCGGGCCAACAAGAGTGATTAGTATAAGTTGACATAACTTGTTTCGCAATTGTTGTAAAATAAATAAAGGTTACTACTACTATTACAGCTTTCCAGTACTTGACTTTACCCTACCAGACTCCAATAACACCTGAATTACCCTAATCTTAATCTAATACTAAAACTTATTTCTGTGATATCTCAATTAAGAAATATCCATTTCTGGAAAAGATTTGACTCAATATTAGAATACTGTTTTATAATTATCTAATATCATCAATCATTACTTGTATGTGTACCAATATGTACCATGTAAAAACATTATTATTATCAAAGATTCATACATGGTTTATTTAGATTTTGAATATCATTGGTAGAATATCTCTAAAAGATAATTTTTATCATCTGTCAAAAAACGAACATAAAGTTTTAAATTTAAGCTTTATTCTTGCTACAGGATCTTTCTTGAGACTTTATGTATTGTTGAATTTGTTGAAAGAGTAAATTATTTTCAAATAAAATTTAACAAGTCGTAGGTGAATTTTATATATGTATATACGGTGTGGCAATCATTAATTTCCTGAATACACAGTGTAAGTTTGCATCATATCACAGATATTTTGTAATATGTATTCTGGAGTGCAGACGCTGACATATTTACAATTGAGTTGAGGTCATTGCCAACAGCATATTTTAAGGGTGGGTAAGTGTTTCAGTGATTCACCACATGCTCTGTAGTAACTGAAGGTGTTGAGTTGAAGAGGTGCCAAGCTTTCTGAGACAGACAAATCTGATTTCTGTCGAGTAATTCTCTCTTGATTTCAAGTTTAAGTGTTGGTATAAGTACAGGGGAAGAAATGATGGGCCATCGTCTATGGATGACTAACATATTGATGTAAAACACTAAAGATTTATTGGTTGTATTGCGACTTAAGTCCTAATCAAATGTAATTCTAATGGTGATCAATACTGTTCAAATATGGTAAAACAATTTGAAATGTCTTACTTGTTGTTCACATATTGTAAAGCCTGAACATTTACCGTGAACTTACGTTGCCTATATAAAAATGCATCAGACTGTTCATGGAAAGTGAACTTATCACATGACTCCATATGACTAATAATCAGAACATCTGTGATGGTTTAAGTTATCGTGGTCAGTTTGACAGTCAGACTGATGACTAACTGGCCATCACAGACGTTTGTTTGTTTACATATATATTTAGCAGGCATTTTTATTACAATAAGGCACCCTGAAGAACTATACAATTCCATATACCTTAACTCCAGTTGAATTTGAGTTAATGTTGAATTTGTATCAGAGAAAATCTTCAAATTGTAGTAAATTTAATCTATATTAAAATCACAGCAATTGACTTTGATGATAGTATTTCAATTGTGAAACTACAGAAATAATTTCCACATGAAAGAATGTTCGTTTACAGTAGAATGACAAATAATTTTTTTTTTTTTGCATACAAACAATATGAAGTGGACTTGTCTCCTCTACAGTATGAGTATACATATATTGTTGATGTGTTGATTCACTTAGTTGTCATGACTGTAGTTCTATCATTTCTTATATGAATCTAACAGTTTACACTACAGAGCAGACCACCTTAGAGGATCTGAAATCTTAAACATGGTAAAAAAATAAAGATAATATTTAAAGCTATTCTTGATAGTTAGGATCACAAGGATTAAGATATAAGAATATTAAGATTGTTTTCTTATAATTATCTATGTTTGCTTGAAGGAATTATGTACATATCACCTAAAGATTAACCACATGTATGGAATAGATAAGAAAGCCTGTATGATGTAATTGTTTATGTCAAGCATTGTTCTTTATTTACAATTAATGTAAACATCCCGTTGATTGCAACATACTTAGATACTGGTACAAAGTGTGTGGTCTTTAAGTTCATCAAGTTGATCACACTCTCGCTGTGATAGAATGCAGGTTTAGATGATACTAATGAGCAGCATGCTTGTTAACTAAAACATCGAGTAACTTCTCCAAGATCTTCTGTCTCTGTTGAACACTTGTCATCACTATATCATCTATTTCCCCTGGCTAGGGGGCTGGGATCAGTGTTGGAATTAAATTCAATAGTCTAAAATAGAAGTATGAGATTATTGATAAATAGTGATTGGAAAATTGGTTCCAGTTTCATAATCAATAAATTAAAATGCATAATCAATTGGTTATTTATTAAAGTAATGAATTGTCTTCAAACAATTTGAGTTCTTAGTTGTTTAATTTGCTTCTTGCATTAAAAAAAAATTTGTATAATTTTAAATTATTTATTGAAGTATCTGTTGCTGTACCAGAATTAGTATTTCCTACTTATTGAAATCCACTGATAAAAGACTTAGTTACAAATTACCTCTAAATGGACAATCTAAGGAAGAAATTACAACTAGTCTCGGCATTTCTGAGATCTCTGCTTCTAAGCTAATTAACTGTATCGACTAATTGTCTCTGTGATTTTTAGCTTGGATTAATTGGTTTCATTTCCTTATTTGGATTAATTGGTTTCATTTCCTTATTTGATAAATTTTCATTCATCAGCCCATCACTAACAATGATGGTATACTGGCATTGCTTAATTGTTAGGTCCTAAATCCCCAGAAGTAATTTGACCACTTACAGGTTAGATAGTATAGTTGTATGTATGCTTCTTGGTTTCATTAAGAAAGAAAAGAGGTTGATAAAAGGAACAATAGAGGAAAAATGGGTGAAATGAAGATGATTAGGTAGAGAAATAAAGTAAAGGAGAGAGAGAGGAGCTTGTTGAAGATGTTAAAATTGAAAATGAGGAAAGGGGACAGGGTTGATAAGAGGTAATAGAATTAGATACAGAGATTTGGTGTGGAAAAGTGATAAAAAGAGGGAGGAATATATCACTTGTCTAAAAAGTTTAAAGCAAAAGAGGAAGAGAAAAAAAATGGAAGTGAAAAAAACTTGTATAATTTTTGAAATGGAAGATTTGTGTTGATTTAGAAACATTTTCTGAGCAGCAGGCAGGCAAAACTAATTATCATTACAAGTGCAGCTTGCTGCTGCAACATATTGAAATGCAAGTCATGAACAGAGCTGAGGTGTTTAATGGAGAACGAAAGCCATGTGGACAGTTTCAGACAAATCTATACAACAATCATATCAATCCTATATCAGTGTATTGTTTCCTGTGTACATTGTAAGTGATATGTGATGATACAGATTATTATAAATGTTTGATGATAAGATAGTTTTATCAACAATGTTATATGTAATGTCTGATAGGAGATACCCTAGAGTGATGAACAAAAAGGTTGATACTTTCCAGTATTTATTTATTTAATTACTGTAGCTGTAAGTATTATAACCTTTACTGTTTTTGTAGGTACCAGGTCTATCAGACCGTTCTGTACCATTCTTTGTTGTTGTACAACCTCTCCAGTTGTTACTGTAGATACCTGGTCTATCAGACTGGTCTGTACCACACTCTGTTGTTGTACAACCACTCCAGTTGTTACTGTAGATACCTGGTCTATCAGACTGGTCTGTACCACTCTCTGTTGTTGTACAACCTCTCCAGTTGTTGCTGTAGGTACCTGGTCTATCAGACCGTTCTGTACCATTCTTTGTTGTTGTACAACCTCTCCAGTTGTTACTGTAGATACCTGGTCTATCAGACTGGTCTGTACCACTTTCTGTTGTTGTACAACCTCTCCAGTTGTTGCTGTAGGTACCTGGTCTATCAGACCGTTCTGTACCACTCTCTGTTGTTGTACAACCTCTCCAGTTGTTACTGTAGGTACCTGGTCTATCAGACTGGTCTGTACCACTCTCTGTTGTTGTACAACCTCTCCAGTTGTTACTGTAGGTACCTGGTCTATCAGACAGTTCTGTACCACTCTCTGTTGTTGTACAACCTCTCCTGTTGTTACTGTAGGTACCTGGTCTATCAGACCGTTCTGTACCATTCTTTGTTGTTGTACAACCTCTCCAGTTGTTACTGTAGATACCTGGTCTATCAGACTGGTCTGTACCACACTCTGTTGTTGTACAACCTCTCCTGTGGTTCCTCATCACTGTCTGTTGTCGTACAACCACTCCAGTTGTTACTGTAGATACCTGGTCTATCAGACTGGTCTGTACCACTCTCTGTTGTTGTACAACCTCTCCAGTTGTTACTGTAGGTACCTGGTCTATCAGACCATTGTGTACCACTCTCTGTTGTTGTACAACCTCTCCAGTTGTTACTGTAGATACCTGGTCTATCAGACAGTTCTGTACCACTCTCTGTTGTTGTACAACCTCTCCTGTTGTTCCTCATCACTCTCTGTTGTTGTACAACCTCTCCAGTTGTTACTGTAGTTACCTGGTCTATCAGACCATTGTGTACCACTCTCTTTTGTTGTACAACCTCTCCAGTTGTTACTGTAGATACCTGGTCTATCAGGCTGGTCTGTACCACTTTCTGTTGTTGTACAACCTCTCCTGTTGTTACTGTAGGTACCTGGTCTATCAGACTGGTCTGCACCACTCTCTGTTGTTGTACAACCTCTCCTGTTGTTCCTCATCACTCTCTGTTGTTGTACAACCTCTCCAGTTGTTACTGTAGGTACCTGGTCTATCAGACTGGTCTGTACCACTCTCTGTTGTTGTACAACCTCTCCAGTTGTTACTGTAGGTACCTGGTCTATCAGACTGGTCTGTACCACTCTCTGTTGTTGTACCAGTTGTTACTGTAGATACCTGGTCTATCAGGCTGGTCTGTACCACTTTCTGTTGTTGTACAACCTCTCCTGTTGTTACTGTAGGTACCTGGTCTATCAGACTGGTCTGCACCACTCTCTGTTGTTGTACAACCTCTCCAGTTGTTACTGTAGGTACCTGGTCTATCAGACTGGTCTGTACCACTTTCTGTTGTTGTACAACCTCTCCAGGTGTTACTGTAGATACCTGGTCTATCAGACTGGTCTGTACCACTCTCTGTTGTTGTACAACCTCTCCAGTTGTTACTGTAGGTACCTGGTCTATCAGACCGTTCTGTACCATTCTTTGTTGTTGTACAACCTCTCCAGTTGTTACTGTAGATACCTGGTCTATCAGACTGGTCTGTACCACTTTCTGTTGTTGTACAACCTCTCCAGTTGTTACTGTAGGTACCTGGTCTATCAGACCGTTCTGTACCACTCTCTGTTGTTGTACAACCTCTCCAGTTGTTACTGTAGGTACCTGGTCTATCAGACTGGTCTGTACCACTCTCTGTTGTTGTACAACCTCTCCTGTTGTTACTGTAGGTACCTGGTCTATCAGACCGTTCTGTACCATTCTTTGTTGTTGTACAACCTCTCCAGTTGTTACTGTAGATACCTGGTCTATCAGACTGGTCTGTACCACTTTCTGTTGTTGTACAACCTCTCCTGTTGTTACTGTAGGTACCTGGTCTATCAGACTGGTCTGTACCACTTTCTGTTGTTGTACAACCTCTCCAGTTGTTACTGTAGATACCTGGTCTATCAGACTGGTCTGTACCACTCTCTGTTGTTGTACAACCTCTCCAGTTGTTACTGTAGGTACCTGGTCTATCAGACCGTTCTGTACCATTCTTTGTTGTTGTACAACCTCTCCAGTTGTTACTGTAGATACCTGGTCTATCAGACTGGTCTGTACCATTCTTTGTTGTTGTACAACCTCTCCAGTTGTTACTGTAGATACCTGGTCTATCAGACTGGTCTGTACCACTTTCTGTTGTTGTACAACCTCTCCTGTTGTTACTGTAGGTACCTGGTCTATCAGACTGGTCTGTACCACTTTCTGTTGTTGTACAACCTCTCCAGTTGTTACTGTAGATACCTGGTCTATCAGACTGGTCTGTACCACTCTCTGTTGTTGTACAACCTCTCCAGTTGTTACTGTAGGTACCTGGTCTATCAGACCGTTCTGTACCATTCTTTGTTGTTGTACAACCTCTCCAGTTGTTACTGTAGATACCTGGTCTATCAGACTGGTCTGTACCACTTTCTGTTGTTGTACAACCTCTCCAGTTGTTACTGTAGGTACCTGGTCTATCAGACTGGTCTGTCCAGTTGTTGTACAACCTCTCCAGTTGTCTGTACCACTCTCTGTTGTTGTACAACCTCTCCAGTTGTTACTGTAGGTACCTGGTCTATCAGACTGTTCTGTACCACTCTCTTGTTGTTGTACAACCTCTCCAGTTGTTACTGTAGTTGTACCTGGTCTATCAGACCGTTCTGTCTCCAGTTGTTACTGTAGATACTGTACCACTCTCTGTTGTTGTACAACCTCTCCTGTTGTTACTGTAGGTACCTGGTCTATCAAACAGTTCTGTACCACACTCTGTTGTTGTACAACCTCTCCTGTGGTTCCTCATCACTGTCTGTTGTCATACAACCTCTCCTGTTGTTCCTCATCACTGTCTATTGTCGTACAACCTCTCCTGTTGTTACTGTAGGTACTTGGTCTGTCAGACTGGTCTGTGCCACTATCTGTTGTTTAATCTGTCCTGTTGTTTCTCTAGGTACCTGGTCCATCAGACCTATACTGCTATGTTCCTCATCACTATCTGTTGTTTAATCTGTCCTGTTGTTTCTCTAGGTACCTGGTCCATCAGACCTACACTGCTATGTACCTCATCACTATCTGTTGTTTAATCTCTCCTGTTGTCTCTCTAGGTACCTGGTCCATCAGACCTACACTGCTATGTACCTCATTACTATCTCTTGTTTAATCTCTCCTGTTGTTTCTCTAGGTACCTGGTTCATCAGACCTATGCTGCTACGTTCCCCACAACTAGGATGGAGGATGTTCCTGACTCCTTCCACTCCATGAACCATGCTGAGAGAATGATGAAAAAAATGGAGGGCTACGTTTCTAAGCGACAACTGTGTGATGTCGTGTTACTTGTGGGAAACAAGCGCATTCCCGCACACAGACTCGTTCTCAGTGCAGCATCGGATTACTTTGCGGCAATGTTTACCAACGATGTAAGGGAGGCTACTATGGAGGAAATCAAAATCAACGATGTTGATCCAGACGCCATGGTAGCCATTGTGAACTATTCTTACACAGGTAGGTCAGATAGAGGTTAAAGGTCATCTTTTAAAAAGGGAACCAGTTTTGTTATATGTTACCCGGGTAAAATACTAGCAGCTAAGTACCGCACAGTGAGAAATATCTTCCCTCCGACTCAATTGGTTGAGAGCAAGACCAGTAAGTCAGAGGTCCTGGGTTTGAATCCTAATGGAGGCATCAAGATACATACTTTCCCATTTAGAGACTTTGGAATATGTAATACTTAGTGTTACTTTTACAAGCATAGCTGTCAACTCACCCCTGCATGGAAACTTTAGATACAAACAATGAATGAAACTGCATCACACAGCTGTTCCGTCCTTCTAGGAATCGTCAGTGAGCTAAGTACCTAAATTTTGAAGCCTAGGAGGTGACTGAGAAAAATCTAAAGTAAGACTATGCAATGCATTTATGAGCTACGTGTATTCAGGTCCAGGCCAGTTATGATACAATATACATTAGTTAATATTATTGACAGATATTCCTGTTTGAGTTAATTCACAGTTCCTGCAATCAAGTTGTCATTTCTATGTACATAGAGTTGACAATTACACAATTACTAGTATGAGACCATATTATTTTAGTCTCACTAAGAGAAGCAGTCCTGAGTAAACCATTGAATACATGTTTGTCATTCCTGTGTGTACCGTTGAATGAAACAGTATACATACGACAGCTGCTTTTGTTTTCTCATATAGTAGTTTCACACATACATGTTTTGTTCATTAATGTCATTGTGTTGGACTGGAGCTTTCATACTCGGGATTACTTTGCAGGCTACCAGATGACAACATCTAATTCACATGTTACAGATACTTTTTTATGTTACGTATCCTCCCCTTTCCTTAAATCATTTCATTTGTTCTTGGGTTTTCTATGGTGAAAAGAAAATTTATCAAGTTTTAATATATAAATGTATCATCATTTAGAGTCTGAAATGATGGCACTGACTGCTGTGTATACATTCTGATGAAGCAAACTATGCTTTTGGAAACTGAGGATGATAATTACATCCATTATGGGAATAGAATGATATATAACTTTTAAAGCATATTTTATTAATCCTGTTTTCCTGGTTTCTGAATTAACTAAAGTGATGTACCATTTATTTGTGTTATAATTATAGATAGTGATATTGAAGCCCACTGTAGACAATCCAGTTAGATAGTGTCAGTAATTAGGGAATATACATTAATGGTATTATACCTGTCAAAATGTTGATGGCCAATGTTTGTGATTTGTACACTAAACGGTATTTGCTATCAGTAATAAGTGTATTCTGATCATTTGTCGACCATATTTCCCTTGGGGGAGGGATCTCCACCAATAAACTTCTGGATGCAATCACCTCAAATGCGACACAGACTTGATATCATATTCATACATGGCTACCTTTATGTTTTATCATGGTTTTATTCAGT
Source organism: Ylistrum balloti (assembly GCF_031769215.1). NCBI lineage: Eukaryota > Metazoa > Mollusca > Bivalvia > Pectinida > Pectinidae > Ylistrum > Ylistrum balloti. The sequence goes on along the minus strand of NW_026781982.1, from coordinate 1,395,940 downwards.
GTTGGATTGGGACAGCTCAATAGCATGATGGCGTCTAGATAGCACTCTCAGCAAGTGCTATCAATTTGTTCACGGAAATTGCAAATTTACCAGCAGATAAACAATTTGTTTTGTCAATTGCATAATGAGAGTTTCCAAGCAGATGTGATTCACACATAGTTGTCTGGCTTTGATAATTATTTGTTGTCATATTTAGATGAATTGATTATCATATACCCAATTCTCCAAATAGATAAACAGACAAGATTATATTTCCTGTTTTACAAACATACATATAATTTCCTTTTATAAGGTCAAGGTAATAGAAGTCTCCTTTAAGGTCAAAGTTCATGTATGAATATCACTAATATCTTGTTGGATATTAATTGCTAAAAAAATGTGAAGAATAGCTTTATCTTAAATGGTATGGAAGTAATCATTGTGATTTGACATAGAGGAACCAAAAGGAGCATAAGTTGATATGATGAAAAGAAATTTATGTTTCATCATTTTTATTTAAAAAAAACCCTTTCATATTTGTTTGAAAAAAAAAGAAGAAAAGAAAACGTCATTATCTTGATTGAAAAACAGAAAAAGGAATTTATTTATGACAATGTCTTATATTATTCTCTCCAAATTGTTGGTGAAAAGACCGTGAGGTGTCTGACTGCTGGCAGGTGTCCCCATACTGAATGTTCACATCTGATTCAGGAAGGGGAGTGATGAGCTACTCAAACCAACCAACTTTTCAAAAAGAATTACATTTCGGGGTCAATTTCTATGTGTTTTGTTTCTTCCATTGAAAGCATTGGTGAATTGGTACTAAGCAAATGATTTGTCATCTAATATTCACAGGTCAAGGTCATCGTTGTTATCATTTATCGAAGTTTATCAAAGAGTGATACTTGTCTTAACATGTGATCAGGAGTATTATTCATGTGTTGGACATTTTCTTGTACTAAGACAGTAGCAACTATCTGCTTACTGAGAGACTATCTACTGTTAATTGAATCCATAATGTAAATGGTATAGACTTCATAATCCTTGTTTTTTTGTGATGATATTTTAAGTATTGAAAACTGAAAATACTTCCACAACATTCCAAATTAGATATTCGCAAGAAGATTTTTTCCCTACGCAATGCAAAAGTTTGGAATAGTCTTCCAGAAAATGTGGTAATATCGCCGACCGTAGATATATTGATAAACAGACTGGATAAATATTGGCAAAATCAGGAACTGCTCTATAATTATGGATCTAAGATACATTAATAAGTTACGTCACACTCACTTTCATTTTAATTTTTATGTCATGTTTTTGAGCTCGATGAAGAGGATCTTATAAGATTCTGAATCAGTTAATAAACTTATTATCAATCAGGAAAATTGTTACGTATAAGTCGGGACATTGCTGAGTGATGTAACCAACTGTGGCTTGTTTTTACTGAAAGAAGGAAGTGTGAATGCTGTATATCAGGATATGGAAGGTACATGATAAGAGAATTGTCACTCTTGTCATCCAACTAAGTGGTGAGCTGTCCAAGTGTGTCGTGTTGGACATAAGGATCAAGCTAAGAGGCTTATTATAAGAAGGTCCATTTTGTAAAAAATCAGGTCGTTGTACTCATTGAAATATAACAATAAAACATTTGAATAAATTTCACTGTTTGCTCTGTTATAGGTTAGGGATGACTACTAACACTAACGTAATCTTGTTCAAATCAGGGCATCGTTTATTACACGACAAGGAAATAGCATGTCGTTGTAATTTTACTGATAGAAAAATGAACAGAGACAAGCGGACTTATTACTAGGCATGGGGTTATTGTTAGATGACTAAAGTAAGAAAAATATAAGACAAAAATGGTTAAACTTTTATCTGGGTAAATATCTCTGTACTTGTATCACAGTTACATTACCACAGAATTTACAATTAATTAGGTTAAACAAGGTTGATTCAACAATTATCCATATATTTATTTTATTAGATTGAACTGTTTAAAGCTGTATGTATTTTCGTTTTCTTAATAGTGACTTCCCTACTTTCCTAGATACATTCAAGGGTTAATACTAGAATACCATGATTTCCAGGAAAGATGTCAACTGCATACAGATAAGCTTAAACCTCAGGTTTTTGAGAAATAAATACAGAAAGGTTTATGGTCACTATGATATGTTTGTTGTTGTTTTTAGAGAGTCTTCTTGTTAATCTTTCTTTTTGTTAATTTTTGACATAGTGTGAAGTGCTATTTTGCTTCTTGTTTTTTGATTCAATAAATGATAACTTATAATATAATACCATTATAGGGTAAACCTCCAGTCAGTTTGGATACACAAAAATTTAAACATGTGATCTTTCATTTTTTTAATAAAAACAATAATTGTCTGTCTAGTGATAATTTGAACCTTTCATTTTTTTAAATAAAAACAATAATTGTCTGTCTAGTGATAATTTGAACCTTTCATTTTTTTTAATAAAAACAATAATTGTCTGTTTGATAATTTGAACCTTTCATTTTTTTAAATAAAAACAATAATTGTCTGTCTAGTGATAATTTGAACCTTTCATTTTTTTAAATAAAAACAATAATTGTCTGTCTAGTGATAATTTGAACCTTTCATTTTTTTAAATAAAAACAATAATTGTCTGTCTAGTGATAATTTGAACCTTTCATTTTTTTAAATAAAAACAATAATTGTCTGTCTAGTGATAATTTGAACCTTTCATTTTTTTAAATAAAAACAATAATTGTCTGTCTAGTGATAATTTGAACCTTTCATTTGTTTTAATAAAAACAATAATTGTCTGTCTAGTGATAATTTGAACCTTTCATTTTTTTGTTTTGTTACAGTTTTCTTTCGAGATCTTCCAAATGCCTTAACTATTGATAGGGTGTCACCATAATCATTCCATGCAGTCACCATTCAAATTCATAGTTAATGTTGGGAGTAGACGGTTGTTAAATACCCTATTAAGAGTAAACATCTGTCACCGCCAATTATACCCATATACGTCACATGATCAGCATTGATTCTGTTTGATATCTTCTGGTCTGCTGTCACATCTTGCGCTTCATGTTTGGAAAGAGCAACACTGTAGAGTTAGATATTATAATCATTGTAAAACTATCGATATTATTATGTCAGATAAATGGTTGTAAAACTTTTTGATATGTTTTTTAAATCCTCTGTGACAATTTTAATTAAACATAAATCAGTAGCCATATTCTTTATCCACACTCTGCATACTGACTATGTGAATACCAATTTCTGATCATATTAAACAGAAATTTAATTTTTGGGGGCATACCTAAATTATTCCTTGCTATATCCTTAGCGATGAAAAACATAATTCTGTGATTTCTCCATTGTCATTTAAGATTAGGTGAATCAAAAGATAATCATATTAAACATTGGCACAGTCCTAACAATTGTGGATACTCTATACAAGCCCTTTGCTTTACTAATCCATAGTATTGTGATATATAAGCACGAAATTTCTTTTATGTTACAGAGTCAGTTATATCTGAACTTAATGTTATATGATTAATTGATTCTTGATACATGATGAGTCCTAGCGTTGAAAACTATAAAAAGCTAAAGAGGTCCTGATTTTACTTGGTAATGGTGTTCTTCCGTGAGATATGGGCATTATAATTATCCATCATTTACTCAGGACCTTGAATAACAAACTTAGTTAATCAGACTGATCGTCTTGCAAACAATGGATTAATCAAACTTCAGGCCTGGATATGTGATTTTCAGAATTGTCTGCCCCTGTCAAGTTTCCGTCTTAATTGGGAACCTGATCCTTTCTAACACTTGATTAGAGGTTAAGTAGAGATGTGCTAAAGGATGATGGAACAAAGAGTTTTACACATTTTCATATCTGCACATGCAAAACACATTTTAAAGGACATAAGGGGTGCACGTTCAGGATGTAATCTAGATTTCGGAAAAGGACGGCGCATTCGGGGCTAGGAAATGTTTTCAATGGATGCTCTGGCCAAAACATAAAAATGTTCAGAAATCAGGAACATAAATTTGGAATTAACGACCAGAAAATGTTGAATCACCATTAAAAGTTTATTCCTTTAAAAATAATCATGATAATCACAGGAAAATCCAAGACTTTTATTCTAATTACATAGTACAAGTAATTACATTGCAAAGTAAATATTAGACTTTAATACACTTGTATACCAGATAGAAGTATTTGAAAAATGTATTTACCAGTATTTGTGTGGTATAGAGGTCTCTTATAGTCCTGAACCAGAAATAAACTATTTCATATTAACACCAGTTATAGGAGCTAAGAAGTGGAAGGAGGTTTGAAATTAAGAATGTTGAAGACGAAGCAGAATTGAGACCATGATGTTACCTTTCCATCAAGATTAAAATGTTGCATTTAGATAAGTTATTTAGGAAATATTTAAATGATTAGTATATAGTTAGATCTTAATTTATAGGGTTTCTAACTCAGAAAAAAAAATGGAGAGTTAGATTTTTCTGTCCATTTCTGGGTCAAAATATGAGATTTTGAAGGATTTTGGAGAATTTTATTGAAATATTTCAATTGACTTTATGTTCTCATTTCCTTACTTTGCCATATATCCCTAGTAAAACAAACAACAATAAAAAAAGCAACTTGGTTCAAGAACCTTTACTGGGTGTTGTGGGAGGGTTAAACAGATTATTTAACATTAGGTGCATATAGCATTGTAATGAGGCAGAAATTGCTCACATTATACTGCAAGGGTCGTAAAACAGTGAACTGATGGGAGACACTAGAGGTGAATTGACACAGAAATCAGAATTAAGGCCTTTAATGGCATCCAACGGCCTCATTAGTGACTCCTTAGCAATTTTAGGCCGGAGGTTCCTTGATTTACCACCTAAATTAGCTCCAGGCAATGGTCTGTTTGTCACAGGGGCCTGACAGGGCCAAATAGTTGTGCACTTTGGCTGTCTGCACTGTTGGGAACTAACATGATATATGGTTGGATAAAGGGTTTTTTATCTCTGTTTCTTTCTCTTTTGTTAGAAATCATCTATTGGTTTAGGATTTTGGTAATGAACCCCCTCCCCCACAAAGAAATGACCTTTATTTTCTGTGGACAAATTTTAAGATGGCAATTTTGATGGCTTATATGTGAGAAATAATTTTTCTTTTAAGGTGATGGCAAAATTTTATGAAATAAAACAATCATGGCCATTGAATTTTTGATATGAAATTTCTACATTGTGATTTTTTTCTGATATTGTGATAAAGAAGTCAGGTCAAAAAGAAAAATCATTTTCAGGAGATTTGTTTTATCGCATGTCATCCAGACATTGGTGATATGTGTGTCAGAGACAAATGTATTCAAATCCATGTTAAAACTGGACAGATAGCACAGTACTTGTCGTTAACTCATGCTTAATACATTCATACTTCCTGTTATTCTGTCTCAATGGTTGGTCCTTAGTGTCAATCTAGGATATTTTTAAACTAATTTTGTGCAAAAAGAATTTTTTATACTTCAAGTGTAATTAAGTATAAATGATAATTTGTGAAAGGGGTTTTTCAATGCTATTTCAAACTACACAAATACACATTTCCTTTTAGTGTTTTCAAAGTTGATTTGAAAAAGGAAATATCAGTTTTTATAGGATTTTTCTAATGAGACCAGAATAATTGAAATTTTAATGAATCTCGTTACTGAGATATATAATAGATTCTCAAAATTTGAGTGAACCCACCAGATAAGCAGGAATCCAGGATTCAAATACCTGAGCTCCAAAAATTACAATTTATATATATTTGACATTTCAAAACTGTGGATAATTATAGTTTCCTTTGATAATGAAGTTCTTTGTACAAATCTTTTGTAGGTAACATATCACTTCAAGAGGATACAGTGGAGAATCTGCTATCCACTTCCTGTTTACTTCAGCTGTCAGAGGTTGTGGAGGCCTGCTGTAACTTCCTCATGAAACAGCTCCACCCCTCTAACTGTATCGGGATCAGACAATTTGCTGACGCTCAGGGCTGTACAGACCTTTACAAAGTTGCCAACAACTACGTCATGGTAAGTCATCCATACTATTGCAAGTTCTGGTGCTTTCAGAAAAACTGAGGAGCTTCAGATTTCAAAATTGTATAGTCCAGGAAATTTTCTGGAGTGTTTTCTTACAGAAAAAGATTGTCAGGAAGGAAGTCCAACTAATTTGCAAAAAAATTGATTTCTTTTTTTTTGCCCTTCAGAATTCTACATTGGGTTGTATCATAAAAATGCATTAGAGTCACTTCCAAACATTAAAAGACTGTTAATAACCTTCGTTTTCATACAAATGGTTTCAGGATTTTTAGGTCACCTGAGACAAAGTCTCATGGTGAACTATTGCAATCACCCTCATCAGGCGTCGTGTGTAGTGCCGCTTGCGTCCACAAAGAATTAAACATTTTCGACTTCTTAAAAACCCCTGATCTGATTTCAATGAAATTTTCTAGAAACCTTCCCTGGCCTTAGACGAACTAAACTGTGAATGATACAGTCCTAACCCAACAGAGGCCTGAGGGACAAGGCCAAAAGTGGTCAAATTGACTCAGATTTAAAATTCTTCTTTTCAACACTCAGACATGGTAGAATCAAATAATCTTCATGAATAGAAGCATCTTAAGGTGCTTTACCAAAACTGTCATGGCCCCAGGGTCTCACATTGCCCCATGGGGAGCGAGTAAAATTTACTATAGTTAATATAGGAAAAATAAATTTTTAACATAATTTGTTTTATATCCATTGGAAATATTTCAAACTTGGTTAGAGTTATGAGTGAAGGATGACGGCTTGATGGTATGCCCATATTGATCCTGGTTGACATTTTTTCAAGACTTTCCTGTAATTTTCATAGAAAACTTGATGACTATCGTTTAACCTTTATATTCAATATTGCTTATCTCGGGTGACTGTCAAGGCTACTATGCCTCTTGTATGAACAAGTATATTTTGTGGGCTATTGTGGTTTGCAAGAGGGATGACATGTTGGTGCAATAACATTCCAAAGTTTATCTCTCATTGTTTGAAAAAAAAGACAAACCTTGTATCATCCAGCAGTTTCTGAAATCTTGTCAACGGGTGTAGTGTCTAACATAACATTTCAGTGAGATAGCACTATAAAGTTTGTCTTTTGATCTCAAATAGACTTAAGAATTTATTGTTTGAAAGATAGACAAAAACGCTATTATCTGCACAAATATCTTCTGTTGCCATTGATGAGTTATGGTTAACTATCAAGAGTGGTTTGAATAGACATGATTACATGGTAAGCTAAAACCAGATTTCAAAGCTATCTCAATGGATTCTAGTGTGACTAGATAGTTACTGTAGTGTTGAATGTTATATTAAAGACAAGGCTTATGCTTCACTGACCTATCATTTCAGGATGGGGGTTAGAACCATCTGATCAGAAATAGACCTGCAGTTTGGTATCAGATGAAACAAACCTTTTGCCTGACAATGTAGAGGTCACATAACCAGTCAAGTAAACCTATAGGATATCTGAAGAGACATGTACTTTGTTCATTCACAATCAGAGACTCTAGAGCCAACCAAGTGGACTTGTCTGATATCTGACGAGACACGCTTTGTTTGCTGGTATAGCACACTCAAGGGGATGATAGTATATAAAGCGTCCCAAGGCTCAGTTCTGGCAGGCGTTAATACTGCCACCAGACTACAACCATTGATTACTGCCAACACAGTTGATGATGTGTGGCCTAAAATGTCAGATATGTTATTGATGGTGTGAAAATGTCACAAGAGTATTACCCAATCTTTGTTTGTGGAGAACATTACAGAGTAAACTCCCTTGGTACCAATCTTTGGTGTTTTGTAGATATATCAGGATTGATAAGTCTCTTATATTTGATTTTATGTTTTCTGTACAAAAGTTTGATGGCTGACCTTTAGTTTCCAATGGCTGAATCTCTGCCGATGAGAATGTTTGTGATGTCTGACTAACTGGTGTAGCATTATCTGTATAGTGTTAATAGAGACTCGGATTATCTGAAAAACAACCTTTCCTCATTGAGTTTTTCTGAATTCTAAAATTGCTCTTGAGTACATTTATTGTTTGGTTAGTATACCTCAATCTCACAGATGTTGGTGCTAAGTCAAACCTCAATCTCTCAGATGTAGGTGCTAAGACAAACCTCAATCTCACAGATGTAACTGCTAAGTCAAACCTCAATCTCTCAGATGTAGCTGCTAAGTCAAACCTCAATCTCTCAGATGTAGCTGCTAAGTCAAACCTCAATCTCTCAGATGTAGCTGCTAAGACAAACCTCAATCTCACAGATGTAACTGCTAAGTCAAACCTCAATCTTTCAGATGTAGCTGCTAAGTCAAACCTCAATCTCTCAGATGTAGGTGCTAAGTCAAACCTCAATCTCTCAGATGTAGGTGCTAAGACAAACCTCAATCTCACAGATGTAAATGCTAAGACAAACCTCAATCTCACAGATGTAGCTGCTAAGTCAAACCTCAATCTCTCAGATGTAGCTGCTAAGTCAAACCTAAGACAATCAATCTCACAGATGTAGCTGCTAAGTCAAACCTCAATCTCTCAGATGTAGCTGCTAAGTCAAACCTCAATCTCTCAGATGTAGCTGCTAAGTCAAACCTCAATCCCACAGATGTAGCTGCTAAGTCAAACCTCAATTTCTCAGATGTAGCTGCTAAGTCAAACCTCAATCTCACAGATGTAGCTGCTAAGTCAAACCTCAATCTCACAGATGTAGCTGCTAAGTCAAACCTCAATCTCTCAGATGTAGCTGCTAAGTCAAACCTCAATCTCTCAGATGTAGGTGCTAAGTCAAACCTCAATCTCGCAGATGTAGCTGCTAAGTCAAACCTCAATCTCTCAGATGTAGCTGCTAAGTCAAACCTCAATCTCTCAGATGTAGGTGCTAAGTCAAACATCAATCTCACAGATGTAGGTGCTAATTCATACCTCAATCTCACAGATGTTGGTGCCAAGTCAAACCTCAATCTCACATATGTTGGTGCTAAGTCAAACCTCAATCTCACAGATGTAGGTGTAAAGTCGAATCTTAATCTCAGATATTGATGTTTAGACAACTATAAATGGTTACTATGAATTTATTGATAGATATATTAGATTAAAACATGTCTATAAGTATATATTAATACTGATGTTGTACGTCGGTTAGATGTGGTTATTCTGTATATAGCCTTCTTGGATTTTTTTCATTGTCTGAGGACATCTAAACCTGAAGCAAGCTCTCAAGCCATTATAGATGTATATTTATTAGTATTAGTGGACATTTCTATTAGATTCATCAACTTTCATCAGTTACAGGTAGATAAGAAGCAATCAGCCTTCTTAAAATGGTGTTTGTCTGATTTGGAAACTATACTTTGTATATTTTTAGACTAAAGATAATTTAACACAAGTCTTGAAGCATTATGAATGTTGTGTTCATCTGCTTCTCACAGTATAGAGGTATAGTGCAAAATAAGATGGCTGTGTAACTTTACAGTATCTTACCCGTGTGTATTGATAGAAAAATATGTTGTGGGGTTTATAGTGCAGTTCAGACAGAAATTTAGATGATGACAATTCTTTACAGCTATCGTTGGTATTATACAGATAGAAAGGTGATAGTGGAATTTTATTTGGTCGAAGAGTTGGAAGATCTTAGATACAAAGGTTTTCTTTCTGGTATATGTCTTCTGGCAGGGCACTGTGCTGAATATTTAATACTTGAGTGTAACCTTTAGATCTACAGTCTATGTTTAGTGTCATGGTTAATGATATAGAAACTATAAAATCAAGTACATGTATACAGGTTAAATGTTTTGTTTTCATATCTAAACATTTGTATTTATTGTAACGCAGAGTACTACAATACAATAGGTTTTTATACAATTGCTTTCCTTCTGTTAACTTTGGTTTTATTCCACTATACATAGATAAGCTTTATCATGTGATATCATAGAAATTTTCATGTAACATAAAAAATAGCTCTTTTAGCTCAGTAAGCTAAAGGCTCATGTGAGCTATTGTTCTTTCATATCTATTGTTTTTTTGAGCACATAAACTTTATTTTGCTATCAAAAAAAATTTTACCCTACACCACTTTGCATTAAAAAACTGGAGGAGAGGAGGTGGAGAGGGTGGGGGGAGGAAGACGAGGAGAAAATGGGGGAATTGTGTAGGTCTGTTATCTATTACAGTCAAATATTGTTCCTTACCAAAAACTGGCAAGGAAAGGGGAAAGGACTTTTACTTTAAGACTTGAATCTATATGAAACATAATGCTATTTATTTGCGAGGTTTTTGCTCTGTTGTGTTGTAAATTCTATAAGGTAATGAAATATGCTTTATTTAGAGTGTTTGGTGCTGATGTGCGTATGGTCCTAGTACATGTATATGACTTGTGTGTCAAACAACCTGTTTATATAAATAGCACATATAAACCAAACCAGAAGAGTTTTTATAGCTCCTTAAAAAGATCATAAACATTCCCACACATTCTGGAACAGCTTATAGTAATGATACAACACAGCCTCACACTTCTAACTGATGTCAGTCCTTAGGAATCAGATAAGAGAGCCATATTGACCTTCACTGTTACCTGTGGTATATACTGTTGTACTGTGTCTGAGAACAAAGCTCACTGATACTGCCTGGATTGTTGGGTGTTATAGCAGGTCTCCTTTTATATAATGTTTCTGTATACCAGTTTCCAAATTACCTTCACATTATTTTTACTTCAAATTTTTCAACAATAAGAAAAGTGCTATAAGTTATTTGTGTCATTAGATAAAAGTTTGTTTTATTGTTGCCAGTTGATAAAACTAATTATACATGTATGTGTAGATGTTCTGATGCTCGAGTGTCACATAATTATCATGTTATGTTGCTGTGGGTCTGACTTTTTGTACGCTATGCAGTAAAACATATTATTTATAATTTTAAATATAATAAGTTACCAAGGTAAAAGAACAGGAAAACATCTTTCATCCGAGCACCAAGACAGGAATTGGTCAATAGATAATCCACTTACTGGTGGTGCTTGGTGTTTGTTGTGACTGACACTTACTGGTGGTGCTTGGTGTTTGTTGTGACTGACACTTACTGGTGGTGCTTGGTGTTTGTTGTGACTGACACTTACTGGTGGTGCTTGGTGTTTGTTGTGACTGACACTTACTGGTGATGCTTGGTGTTTGTTGTGACTGTGATGCTTGGTGTTTGTTGTGACTGACACTTACTGGTGGTGCTTGGTGTTTGTTGTGACTGACACTTACTGGTGGTGCTTGGTGTTTGTTGTGACTGACACTTACTGGTGGTGCTTGGTGTTTGTTGTGACTGACACTTACTGGTGGTGCTTGGTGTTTGTTGTGACTGACACTTACTGGTGGTGCTTGGTGTTTGTTGTGACTGACACTTACTGGTGGTGCTTGGTGTTTGTTGTGACTGACACTTACTGGTGGTGCTAGGTGTTTGTTGTGACTGACACTTACTGGTGGTGCTTGGTGTTTGTTGTGACTGACACTTACTGGTGGTGCTTGGTGTTTGTTGTGACTGACACTTACTGGTGGTGCTTGGTGTTTGTTGTGACTGACACTTACTGGTGGTGCTTGGTGTGCTTGTGTTTGTTGTGACTGACACTTACTGGTGGTGCTTGGTGTTTGTTGTGACTGACACTTACTGGTGATGCTTGGTGTTTGTTGTGACTGACACTTACTGGTGGTGCTTGGTGTTTGTTGTGACTGACACTTACTGGTGGTGCTTGGTGTTTGTTGTGACTGACACTTACTGGTGGTGCTTGGTGTTTGTTGTGACTGACACTTACATGGATTAATTGTAAAATTTGATTTTATCGCCCTACATTTCTTTCATGTCCACACCAAACTTACAGCGCCCCACTTATCAACCGACTCACTCTGAACTAACATTGACTCCATCTTGTTTTGTCAATCTACATGTAAGATATCCTATTGATGAGGACATAGATTATTACACAAACTAGATGGAGCTAATCCGTATGGAGCTAACTCCTTGGGGCTTCCAACAGAATAACTTGAATGGTTGTCACATTGATGGTATACATGAATGCTTGATAGGATTTAATGATTAACATTGAAATTGATAAAATATAATTGATTGAACTTTGACCTCTTTTTTCCAGGACAACTTTGTACATGTGATGCAGAACCAGGAATTTCTGATCCTGCCCGCAGAAGAAGTTTGTCGTCTGTTGTCAAATGATGACTTAAACGTTCCCGATGAAGAGACCATCTTCCAGTCACTCATTATGTGGGCAAAACATGATATGGCCAATAGAAAGAAGGTTCTATCCAAACTCCTGTCTCATATTCGTCTTCCACTAATGTCTCCTCAGGTAAACTTTATACAAACATTTTACTTGTTCATCAAAGTACTAAGGAATCTGTACAGTTGTAAAAGTTAAGTCTACTGTTGTCTCCTGACCATTACGAAGGGATTGTGGGGCAGCAATTTTGAAATATGTTAGAAAAACTTTATCAACAATTTGGTCATGCTATCATATTTGAGAGTCTAAAAATTGTTGCATTCTGAAATTCTTTGGGAATAAGTTTCAGAAAATGATGAATGATTGCAGATTCTATCAGTTTAATAATTTCTGTAAAATCACAATAAAAGAACTGAATTGATTTTTCTTAGGATGTCTCAGTTTTGACTCTCCGCACCTGTCTTCTGAGCTTCAGCATTGTTGGCCCTTAGGGTCATTAACATATTCTGGAATGGAGAAAAGAGCTCGATGATATAGTTATATTATTTTCTACTTATATTCAGTCTATGTTGAAGGATACTATCTGGTATCTTTAGTACACTTCTTTGATAGTCGTTAGTCATTGATTTCAATGTGTTGATATGGATACAGTTCATCGCCGACCATGTGGAGACAAACGCCTTATTCCGCGAGGACAAGGAGTGTCAATACCTCATTATGGAGGCACTCAAATACCACCTCCTTCCTGAGAGACGCTCATCATTCCAGAGTCCACGTACCAAACCCAGAAAGTCTACTGTTGGTGTTCTGTACGCAGTTGGAGGGATGGACTGTACAAAAGGTAATGTTTCACAGTTGAAAAACTAATTTACTTTATTAAATGATGGATGTCCATCATCCGAGTCAACAGGAGTAACATGAAACTGATTTTTTATGCGCCATGATATTATAGGAGGCCCATGATATTATAGGAGGCCCATGATATTATAGGAGGTCCATGATTTTATAGGAGGCCCATGATATTATAGGAGGCCCATGATATTATAGGAGGTCCATGATATTATAGGAGGCCCATGATTTTATAGTAGGCCCATGATTTTATAGGAGGCCCATGATTATATAGGAGGCCCATGATTTTATAGGAGGCCCATGATATTATAGGAGGCCCATGATTATATAGGAGGCCCATGATATTATAGGAGGTCCATGATTTTATAGGAGGTCCATGATTTTATAGGAGGTCCATGATTATATAGGAGGCCCATGATTTTTTAGGAGGCCCATGATATTATAGGAGTCCCATGATATTATAGGAGGCCTGTGATTTTATAGGAGGCCCGTGATTTTATAGGAGGCCCGTGATATTATAGGAGGCCCATGATATTATAGGAGGCCCATGATTTTATAGAAGGCCCATGATATTGTCTGTTATATTATTTCTCCAGCAACTTCATTTCATAACAGATTTAGATCAGACTTTCTTTGACAATATTTCAACTTAAACCAAGACAGCTGGAGATTAATACTCAGATCTGTGGTGAAAGGTGTCAGGTCACCATGATCATATGACTGGTTACTCCTTGCTCCCTCCAAATTCAAGACTATCAACACAAGCATCCAGATCTTTGACATTGTAGCAGCTTAATAAAAAACCGAAGTTTTTAAGAATGGAATGTGTACTGGCATGTCTGAAAACATTGTTCATTTCATTACATTAGCAACAGCTTTAAAACTGTAGATGTTTTGTTGGTCTTCAGCAGATCAAATATTTCTAAAAAACAATGTTCCAACGTTACATTTACACAACGGACCATTTTTCTATACGAGAAGTCTGCCAAGCTTCTTGAAGTACCACTGTAGGCAAATTGAACCAGCGATTACACTGACACAATGAAAAACAGCAGGCATAGAGAATTTAATTTTGCTTTCCAATAATTTTTGGAAGCTTGTCTGCAGGCGCCTAGAAAAACAATGGCCAATTGATGGCACCATTTGAATGTTAAAAGGAAGCAATGACTGTGTGCCAGGGAAAAATCTAAAGTGAAAGCAGGGCCAAAAACAGCTGGCTACTTCTCCAAGAATTACAGTCATGTAGATGTTTAAGAAACAAAAACCAACTTGAGATTGTTAACAATGAATCAACCTATTTCACAAAGTCATTGGCATGTGTAGTAATTACAAGGATTTAAAAGTACATGTGTGAATTGTTTGTATATAATAAAAATATTGACTTGGGAAATTTGAGATTTCTTAGGACCTATGAGGGAAGAGTTTTGCTTCTAAGTGAGTGGTTCCATGGATAATGTGTTACAATTCAAACAAACTAATTATATTGGTGATTGTAAAAACCAGAATGTCTAAGATATGATTTAGAACATTCTCAGCATACCAGTGTACTTCTTTTGACTCAGAGTTAATTAACAATGAACTTACCATTTCATTGGTGCAAGATTATACTGTAACAAAAAGACGTCCCAAAGGCTAGGCCTCGAAAGTTCAGTTTTAAAATAGCTTGAATAGATAAAACAATATCAGTTATTTAATCTTTAAAAAGACCACCTGTGTTACACCAGTGGGAACCAGTGTTACATTACCGTCATGTAACCAGTGTTAGGTGGGGACCAGTGTTACACCAGTGGGAACCAGGGTTACACCAGTGGTAACCAGTGTTACACCAGTGGGAACCAGTGTGACACCAGTGGGAACCAGTGTTACACCAGTCTATTCAAGAACCAGTTGCTGTGGTGTTGATACCTGTGTTATATGTAAACCTGTCTATTCAAGAACCAGTTGCTGTGGTGTTGATACCTGTGTTATATGTAAACCTGTCTATTCAGGAACCACTTGTTGAGGTGTTGATACCTGTGTTATATGTAAACCTGTCTATTCAAGAACTAGTTGCTGTGGTGTTGATACCTGTGTTATATGTAAACCTGTCTATTCAAGAACCAGTTGCTGTGGTGTTGATACCTGTGTTATATGTAAACCTGTCTATTCAGGAACCACTTGTTGAGGTGTTGATACCTGTGTTATATGTAAACCTGTCTATTCAGGAACCACTTGTTGAGGTGTTGATACCTGTGTTATATGTAAACCTGTCTATTCAGGAACCAGTTGTTGAGGTGTTGGTACCTGTATTATATGTAAACCTGTCTATTCAGGAACCAGTTGCTGAGGTGTTGGTACCTGTGTTATATGTAAACCTGTCTATTCAGGAACCAGTTGTTGAGGTGTTGGTACCTGTGTTATATGTAAACCTGTCTATTCAGGAACCAGTTGTTGAGGTGTTGGTACCTGTGTTATATGTAAACCTGTCTATTCAGGAACCAGTTGTTGAGGTGTTGGTACCTGTGTTATATGTAAACCTGTCTATTCAGGAACCAGTTGTTGAGGTGTTGGTACCTGTGTTATATGTAAACCTGTCTATTCAGGAACCAGTTGCTGTGGTGTTGATATCTATGGTATCTGTAAAACTCTCTTTTCAGTGCATGATGTCTGTAGTGTTTGTGTGCTAGTTCAGACAGGTTTCAATTGTGATTAATTAATCAGACCTGAAGAATTCTGTATTAATAAGTTGGTGTCATCTGTGACCTAGAGATCAACACTGTGATACTAAATGCAGAACTCACAGTCTCATAATCCTCCTGACACTACATTGCCTTCCAACATGAAAAATTTATAGAATCAATACGGAATGCTACAAACTCAAGTTTACGATGTATAAAAGTGGTGTGTGGGTGGAGAGGTGTAGGGGAGTTGGATGCTGTTTGTAAGACAAAATAATTTTGTCTGTTTACAGGTTTATGTGTCTGTCACCTTGACTTGTCATTAGCTACACACACAATCATCAGTTTTAACTCAGTCAGGGACAGGAAAGGCAATATGGTTACTGCAGAAACATTCGCTTCTTTGTTTATTTTAATTTTCAAAGCAGTGGCTTTTATAGAAACATATAATTTTATTTGGGTTGAAAAAGGTAATTTGTGTCCAGTGATGTCATGAAATGGGCTATTGTCATTAGCAGGTGTGTGCTATTCCTATTTCTGAGTATTAGTCTGAACATTTGAGGAGAGTGGTGGTATGCAAATTATTTCTCTAGCTCATCTATAAATGATGTTTCAATTTGTCTTGTTTTATGATACATGATTTTTCACCAACTTTTTGTGCTAATATGATGCTTCACCTTCCGAAAATAATTTGTTACTATAAAAACTTGATACCATCTTTAATGAATTGCAGTTCATTAAGTTACTTGGGAGACATACATATACATTACACATATATAGATTATTCTTAATTTATGTATAAAATTACTTACAAGGCAAAAACAAATGGTGAAAGTTTTTAAGGTAGCATAAAGCCTTAATCAGTTGGAAACATGACTTTGTAATGAAATTGTGTAAGGTAGCATACAGCCTTAAGCAATCGGAAACACGAATTTGTGGTGAAATTGTGTAAGGTAGCATATAGCCTTACGCAATTGGAAACATGGATTTCTAGTGAAATTGTGTAAGGTAGCGTGTAGCCTTAAGCAATAAGAAACATGAATTTGTGAAGAAATTGTGTAAGGCAGTGTTTAGCCTTAAGCAATAGGAAACATGAATTAGTGGTGAAATTGTGTAAGGTAGTATACAGCCATAAACATTTGGAAACATGCATTTGTGATGAAATTGTGTAAGGCAGTGTACAGCCTTAAGCAATCGGAAACATGAATTTGTGGTGAAATTGTGTAAGGTAGCATTTAGCCTTAAGCAATAAGAAACATGAATTTGTGATGAAATTGTGTAAGGTAGCATTTAGCCTTAAGCAATAAGAAACATGAATTAGTGATGAAATTGTGTAAGGTAGCATATAGCCTTAAGCAATAAGAAACATGAATTAGTGATGAAATTGTGTAAGGTAGCATATAGCCTTAAGCAATAGGAAACATGAATTTGTGAAGAAATTGTGTAAGGCAGTGTTTAGCCTTAAGCAATAGGAAACGTGAATTAGAGGTGAAATTGTGTAAGGTAGCATACAGCCATAAGCATTTGGAAACATGCATTTGTGATGAAATTGTGTAAGGCAGTGTACAGCCATAAGCAATCGGAAACATGAATTTGTGGTGAAATTGTGTAAGGAAGCATTTAGCCTTAAGCAATAAGAAACATGAATTTGTGATGAAATTGTGTAAGGTATCATATAGCCTTAAGCAATAGGAAACATGAATTTGTGAAGAAATTGTGTAAGGCAGTGTATAGACTTAAGCAATAGGAAACATGAATTAGTGGTGAAATTGTGTAAGGTAGCATACAGCCATAAGCATTTGGAAACATGAATTTGTGATGAAATTGTGTAATGCAGTGTATAGCCATAAGCAATCGGAAACATGATTTTGTGGTGAAATTGTGTAAGGTAGCATATAGCCTTAAGCAATAAGAAACATGAATTTCTAGTGAAATTGTGTAAGGCAGCGTGTAGCCTTTACTGGAAAATGTTTTTTCAGGGACAGATGTTTTAATGCTTGATGAGGCTGAGACAGCCTTTGAGCGATTGACCTTTATCATTTAACCATCATCTTACCTGACTCTCTGTTATGAGGGATCAGAGAATACCAACTGGGACCTAACCTTCCCTGCTTTAGCTCGATAAAATTTTATCGTAGCCTCTGGGGACACTGCTTTTTATTTTCTGGATAATTACATGGATTCTTCTGTCTATAAAATTGTCAGACTAGTGAGTTTGAAAAGAAATTAATTGGCAGGCTGTCTTTGAATTTTCCAGAGATAACAGATTAAATTATTCTTGTTTTTGTCAGTTAAGGGCAGAACCTGGGTACATATCCCTATAAGGTGAAGTGTATTGTACAAGTAGATAGGTGGGGACGTGGTAGAAATCGCTATAGTATAACCACTACATTGATGGCAGTTATAATCGACTAGCATTCTGTCTCGACAGGAAATTAACACTCAATTAGAGGCAGACATACCTTGATGTATTGATTCTATAGAAAATTGTGGGACGTAGTGTTATTGATTTTGTAGGAGAGTGGTTTCTAAAGTGTTGAACTCTCTCAAGGGTTTTTTTTCTTAATTTTGTTTGAATGAAAGAAACAATATCTTTTGTCTTAAAAATGGAAACACTTTGTTTATTATTGTAATATCTTAAAAGGGCTCTGTTTTTTATAACAGTATTTGAAATTTGACATTTTCCCAATATTGAGAATGGATCTTGATAATGTGTTATAATGATAATAAATGCACATTATACAGCACGAAAATTGATTTTGTTGATAAATAGTTTCTACTCTTTAAATTTTCATGAATTTTCTGAAAATACTTGAGCAGGTCAGAGACATGTGTATATTAAGTTAGCATAAGAACATCAGACACAGATAATTGACAGTGTTCTTGACCTCATTTTACTGATGTTTCGTACTTAGTACTTGTCTGTAACTTATCAAATTGGAGATAAATGTGTTATTCTAGAGTCACTTCCTTAACAAAGAAAATGATTGTTTCCTAACATAATGAATGTTTTAACACCATTTCATGTTATCACGAACACCAATTATACAAACAGCATCTCCTACTTCAATTATTGACTAGAGGTTGTGGAGAAAGAGTTAAAATTGGTGAATTTTAATCAAAAATGGTTCAGACCTCCTGGTCTAACACCTGCAGTGTCAGATAGCAAACTAGAGAGGAGAAATACAAAGGTACTGGACAGGGAAAGGGAGTGATATTTGTACATTGTATCAGAGTATATCAGGATACTAGGGGGAGCGTTGTCATTACTTTTACCTGTTTCTTCTTCTCATGTACATGTCAGTGAGATTGGAATCAAAATGGAGACCATGATCAATATCAATAAAGGGAATCAAATAGGATTATACAGACATACAGGGTAAACAATTAGGGTTATAGGATAGGATTATACAGACATACAGGTTAAACAATTAGGGTTATAGGATAGGATTATACAGACATACAGGGTAAACAATTAGGACTATAGGGAAAATTCATACAAAAGCTTTGTATATAAAGAATGATTCTATGGTTCAAAAGACCAAATAAGGACATACAGTTAGGATGGTTGCTAAGGCCATATAAGGGCATACTGTTTGAAGGGTTGCAAAGACCATATAAGGACATACAAATAGGATGATTGCTAAGGCCATATAAGGGCATACCGTTCAAATGGTTGCAAAAACCATGTTAGGAAAAACAGTCAGGATGGACACAAAGTTAGGATTGGTGAAACAAACATTATGGCAGAGCATGCAATTAGGCATAATGTTATGATAACTGTACTAAATGACAGCTACTGCTTGGTTCAGATCACAGTCTAACAGCATCGCTTTAATTCATTGTTTTTAGGTGCAACTACAATAGAAAAATATGACCTACGGACCAACAACTGGACACAAGTAGCCAACATGAGTGGTCGTCGGCTCCAGTTTGGAGTGGCTGTCATTGAAGATAAACTTTACATTGTGGGAGGTCGGGACGGCCTAAAAACCCTTAATACTGTTGAGTGTTACGACACCAAGAAAAAGTCCTGGAGTCTCATGCCCCCGATGTCAACACATAGACATGGGTTAGGTAAGTACATTGTAATACAATGGTATGATGTGAAGTTAATCATTGATAAGATGGTCCTGCTGTACATACTACATTAGGTTTACTACAAAATCTTTGTTTTCTTAAACATCTGTCATAATTAGATTAGACAAACTTAAAGTGTAGCTAAATCTTCCCTTGATGAAGACTTGTACAATGTAGTTTGGCTGATATATACATGTATTATTGTCGAGAATGTTGATTTTCAATGATCTGTGATACAACTGACTTTTCAGGTGTTGGAGTATTGGAGGGACCAATGTATGCTGTTGGAGGACATGATGGTTGGTCTTACCTAAACACAGTGGAGCGTTGGGATCCTCAAGCTAGGCAGTGGAGCTATGTCGCTCCCATGTCAACATCCCGCAGTACTGTAGGCGTGGCTGTCCTCATGGGCAAGTAAGTACATGTACCAAAGCACCGTCAGCTATTGTAGCCATCAATATGCTGCAGGCCAGTAATAAGCCCACCCATATATATCTTAAAATAACAAAGAAATACTACTTCATTACTTGTAATAAGCTTGTGACTTTGAGTAAGAAAATGCTGGCTCCCTAGGCTTGTTGCAAGATATCTATCACAAATATATATTAACTTCAAAAATGGAATCCCTGTTCATACTGTATTGTGCTCTCATTTCTGACAATACATCTGTCCTGGTTGTCAAGTTGAAATATTGTGTCCATCAAAAACTTGCATCTAGAAAACGTTCAAAATATGACAATAAATATAATATCATTGGCAGTTGAATACTTTGTGTTAGTTCCCTGGGCTTATTGCAGAACCATCAAGATAAATTTCATCAGTTGTGTACAAAGATGAATGATTCTTCTACAGGGACTGAGTTCCTGTCAATGGAAAGCCTTTGTAGAATGTTTGAATGAATTAACTGTTAAGTCAGCGTAAAGACTTAAAATCTTTCTGTGGTAATCAAGATATTTTTGTTAACTAGAATTGAATGGACGCATGAAGCATTGTATTAAAATGTATTGTGGTTAATATATCTGTATGTGTTATATGTTTATTTTTATGTAAAATTGAAAGATTGCAACAGCTCAACAAATAAACAATTAAGCATACTTTAAACGGATTTTAGTTTCTGAATGAAGGATACGACTTAACACAGAGCACCGGTATTGAACATATGATATTTTTTTAACAATGTTTTGGCAATGTCTCATATGGTGTGTAAAATAGTCATTCTTACCTCTTGTGTGTTTCAGATTGTATGCAGTGGGAGGCAGAGATGGAAGCTCTTGCCTGAAGACTGTTGAGTGTTTTGATCCTCACACCAACAAATGGTTACACTGTACCCCAATGTCGAAACGGCGTGGCGGTGTAGGGGTCACAACGGGAGGGGGATTCCTGTACGCAGTCGGAGGTCATGAGGCACCAGCTACCAACCCAACATGTTGTAGATTTGAGTGTGCTGAAAGGTATAATGTCCTGATGGGTTCATCAGTATGGGACTGTCCAGTTGGCTGAAATAAAAAAATTTAAAAAAAAAATGAAAATTTTTCTATGAATTATTCTTAGTGTTCTTAGTCATGTATTGGCCATTTTTATTTACAGCATCATGAATTCCAAAGAGGTGACATCAACTTTTTATAATTAATATCTTTTATACCTGATCAACACATTGTTCAGTGTCCCTGCTGTTGGTGCAATACTTTGTCTCTCAGAGGAGTTATTTACTTTCATGTAATATGAAATAATCAGATAACTTTTACTTCATCAAAACAGTTTAACAATTTAACAGAAAGACTATCTCTAGATTAAAAATAGTCAGGTTGTGGAATCAGTGGGGTTTTTTTTCTAGTAAGATGAAAGGACCTCTTTCACAAACAATGGAATTTTGTCCACGACCTGATTTAATCCAAACCATGTGGCATTTATAGCACCCCAATACACCCCGCGGAAATAGCACTTAAAAATTCAAAAGGCCCATAGGGCCTGGATTATTATAGAATTTGTGACATTTACTGAGGGTATAAGGAATAAGTTCAGAAATGGCACCATAACAAGGCAAGGGTTCATCGCAAGGCTTCTTATAACCACTTATTTTGTTCATTGGAATCTATTTGTCATTTTAAGCAAACATTATTTGTCAAATTTAGCATAAGAAAAAAGTTACGATCAATTAAATTTTTAAAAAATGTCATTTTTTCTTGATTTTTAGATGAAAGTTTGATCTTAGGAGGAGTGTTTCAAACTCTTCCAGTTTCGGTGCACTGAATTTTGCACTTGAATTTTTTAAGTGCTATTGCAGGGGAGTGTATTGGGGTGCTATAAATGCCACATGGTTTGGATTAAATGGGGTCGTGGGCCAAATTCCATTGTTCATGAAAGAGGTCCTTTTTTAGAGTTTGCTATACAGACAGTATCACCAGAACATCAACACAGTTGTGGTCAGTGATCACTATCGTATTATACTTAACTGGGTATACTTTTTTCCACAGATACGACCCCAAAACTGACCAATGGACAATGATTGCCACTATCAGCTCACCCAGGGATGCAGTAGGTGTATGTGTACTGGGAGACAAGATCTTTGCCGTAGGAGGTTACGACGGTCAGCAGTATCTACAAGATGTGGAATGTTACGACTCAGTCAGCAACGAATGGTCAAAGGTATGACTGACATCTCGCTAAATATCCACACCAGATTATCAGTAATACTAGGGTTAATTTTAACTGCTAGCCAGCTCATGAAATAGCTAGGATAATGGCCGATAAGTGATAGGGGGCCAACTCATGAACTGATAGGGATGAGTTTATTACCAGACACGGGATGACATCTTAATTCTGTTTTGAAGTTGGAGAGTTTACTGATTACAGGACAATGAAATATCATCTTCTGTATAAGTGAAATATATATGGATGGGCTCATCAGACATGAACTTATTGCTGAATATCTTAACTTAAATTTGATGGGAGATAAATACAAGGTTTGCAAATACAAAGTTTACAAAAGATTTTCTGTGTGTTTCTATGGGAATTTTAAGAAAGTGTATCTTCACAGTTTCAAATACAGGTAGAAATGTATTTTGAATAAAAAGTTTGTGAAAGACTTCTATGTTGTTAATCCTGAAAAAAACTTGTTTCTATGATGGAAAGCTTACTAGTACTTTGTTATGTTTCAGATGGCTGGTCTGTGTACTGGTCGAGCAGGAGCCTGTGTTGTCCATGTCAGCAACAGTTGACATAAGAGGAAATGGTCACTTTCTCTCCTCAAGAAGTGGCCATCAGGATTTTTTCATAGAAGACGACGAAAGTCTAGTGGTCATGGATCACCGTAGATTTTATCATTACAAACAGCAAGGAAAACTGTACGTCATTTGTTCATATGAACTTCACTACAGTATGTTTACCAGTCAGTGTGAACCTCACTACTTAATGACCACAGGTCAATGTGACCCTCATTACTTAGTGACCTGGTCAATATGAACTCACTACGAAGTGACCACTGGTCAATGTGAACTAACTACGAAGTGACCACTGGTCAATGTGAAACTCACTACTTAGTGACCACTGGTCAAGTCATCTTATCTGTATACTTACCTTTGTGATTGTACAGGTTTGTTTATAACACTGGGGTATGGAAGCAGTAACTATTATAATGATCCAGTAAAACTTTCTTGTGATTCTGATGACGTCCCTACCATTCATCATCGATCAATTGAGGCATTAGCTGGACCACGTCTGACCAGTTTTCTGATGTGCCAAGCACAAAACATGTGGTATATTGCTGCAGTCTTTCAATTCAAGGGAATTCATGTTTTACATGTGTTACCAAGAGAGGACATTTTTCTTTAAAGATGTTAAATATTTGATAAAAGTTGCAAATGTGTGTCATTCAAAGGAGAACAGAGGAATATAACAGAGAATTATACCGGACCAGACAATAGACTGGAAATTGTGTCTCGTGTCTCGTACACACCTCCATGTAAACAGTCAGATCATGGATCTATATATACCATTCCAGTTTGTGTTACACATGTTTTATATATTTTTGTGTTGCACAATTTTTCATTTTTTTCTTCTCAATCTTATCCTCGTGTCCATCGTGTATATGACCATTAATTTAAATCCTCAAATATGTGTCTCCAGAGCTCATCCTTTGTCTTTGATACAGCTAATCCACTTCAGTATAAATGATATTGTCAGGGAAATAGACACACATTATTCTGGTTATAACTCATACCAAGGGAAGTAACTCTGCTTAACATACCACCACATACAGCCAGGATTTGAGAAAGAATTGAATATAATACCTTTTTTTTGAAAGTAAGTAACAGAATGTAATTTTGTTGGAAAATTTTGAGTCTTGCAGAAACAAATAGCAAAACTCTTGTTTCTGCAATGCATTGGAAATCTTGATACATGTACATATGTTATATTGTGTGTGTAATATAGATTTAGGAAGGCTGGTTTTGAACCAACTATTAATGTGTGGATTGAACAAGACGACATGTTTACTGCTATCTAATGAAGGTGGATGTAGCGGAGATATTTTTTACCCCTAAATCCAACCCCGACCAATAATGTGCCATTCTCCTTTCAAACAAAAGTGCCTTATGAAAAAATATTGCTGTTGAAATATATTTTCTGATAATGATAATATTTTAAGGACAGTGGTAAAGTTTTGTAGACACGACCAATGGTGAACAGATGACCGGGCTAAATATACTACATACTTTATCTAATGTAGCAGCAGATAGCTTGTATGTTATGCTCAGCAAACAACATGTAACAGTGCTTTTCCTGTCCAGGAAAGGACTGTTTCTTTTGTTGTGACGAGGACATTAAAATGTCCTATCAGATGACATGTTATATCTATGATATAAACAACACACTATAGTCTATGTATAGACATTTTAAATGATGAGTTAACACTTGTGATTTTATAAAATATCATGTACAAACAGTTACTGACAGGGGGCCTATTTCAGTAAAATATGGGACTGGACTTCACAACTCTCTTACATATAAATCTCAAATTTGTGAAACATGTCCAAAACATAAGATAAATATATTAATGAGTAGTAATTATGTCAGACATATTACACTAATGTAACATTGACGGGCAAGAAAATTGGCATAATTATATAATTAACTTGCATAAAATCGTTAGGTGCAAGTTTAGGTTGTCTCCCTTGTCTGCAGACACCACTGAATGATCTATACCCTGGTACATGTATTACATCCAAGTGTAATACAACATATGTCTGTTCAGGTTGTCTCCCTTGTCTGCATACACCACTGAATGATATATACCCTGGTACATGTATTACATCCAAGTGTAATACAACAGATGTCTGTTCAGGTTGTCTCCCTTGTCTGCATACACCACTGAATGATCTATATACCCTGGTACATGTATTACATCCAAGTGTGATACAACAGACCACACATAAAAATGTGTGTACACAGATGTGTCAACATGTTGGTAGTTGTTTTAAGGCTAGCTACTGAGTTTATCATAGATTTACAAAAAGCACGAATATGACTTCTTTTGACCGGATTTTACATCTTATATTTATGTTATGTCTCAATATCAGATTACTTATTGTACAGGTATACATTGTTTATTTTATGTTCAATTAATGTCAATTTCATATAATTATTTTATGTAAATAATAATGATTTTCTTCCTCTGATCCAGAGGTCATCCTTGGAAGTTCACATATAAATATGACTTTTAATCATAACCCAACAGATAATATCTTTGTTCACACATGACCGTGTTTTTGTATTTTTTTTTCAAATTATCTTTTAAACTAAAACTATTGTTGCATGGCAAAACAGATTATCTCATAAAGCATATACATTTTCCACTCAGATTTTAATCCAGCAATTATCACAGAATATGAGGGCTAACTTCCTGTTTTTGTTCACCTTGTTTTATTGATAATAAAAGGACTGATATTTGTTTGAGTCATGATTAATCAATACAAATAAGTTTGAATTTTAAAACCTTTATTGTGATTCTCTTTTAAGTTTGATAACTGAATGCTTTGTTTATCAGTTATTCAGAAATTTCTGGGATTTCCAGCATTGTGTAGCATGGAAGTTGTTGATTTTTAAATGACTAGATCAACATATAGATTGATTCTGTTATTGTATTTTACTTGTGGTACGTTTAGACGACCAAATCCTCTTCATACATTTATAAATGGTATTCAATAGATACTACACTTGACCTCAAATTCCTGTCTTTTGTAAGCACGTTGAATTCAGTTTTTATTGAGAATCCAAGGAATGGTCATAAGGTGATGCCTATGTAGGTTACGTAGGTTAGAATTTAACTTTACGTTACATTATATAAATTACATTTTTTTTGCTAGAAAATTTCTGTATTATTTTAAAGATGTTTTACAGAAGAGGTGAGCATGAAACCTATTTATATGGTTTTATACATAAACATACAACAGAGTAGATTCATTCTAAACAGATATTGATTTAACCTAGGTAAGGTACCCCAATCACATGTCTCAAGGTCGTAATCAGGTCACGATCATTACCTGTCTTTTGGATTCATGATAATACATTGTGTGCTAATTATTGCATTTTGATTACTTTGTTATCCGTTTTTATTCCAGAATCAGAAATGTTGGGGGAGGGGGAAACCACGAAAGAAAAAACCCATAATCAGGTCATCGAAAAAAAAAACAGGATGATATTGTAATGTAAAGTTCTTCAGAAGACAAGGAAGATAGCATTGATCAAGTGATTCTATACACCAACAGTTATTTTTACAAATTTATTATTTACCAAAAAAATACCAATTGAAAATTGATTACCATAAAATCTTCTGTAATTACATAATTAGAATTTTAAATAGGATATTGGTGAATTATGGATAGTGACAGTTGACTTAATTTGTTGTTGTGTTATAGTCATGACAGGCCTAGTTTGTCTGTCATATGTTTTATCAGGTGCTTCTGTTGAGATACAGAAGTATGATGGTTCAGTGTCCAAGTTCTTGTAAATTATAGTTGATTTTTCAAGTAGGAATAACAAAAATTCTAAAGGTCAAACAAGGGTTACATTATTAAGGAATAGAGTGAGGAACTCATTTGTTTTGTAAAAAAGATATAAATCTTTAATTAATGTTTTCTATTATTTTAATTTAGTTTTAGAGAATATGGTTATTTTTAAATGTTATCCCTGGGTTAATTACAGTACCTCAGTTAGTTACTTTTAACCATTCCAAACATCCCAGAGTTTATAAGTCCTAGTATAGATATATTGTCCATGTAGTCAGTGTTCACTCGTCAGTATTCTCATTACTATCCATCTATCACAGCTTTTTAGAGTAACTTTATTTAGGTATTCAGCAATTTTTTACTATATGTGGACTGAACTACATGTGTACTACACTTTAAGGATTTGTTAATAAAAAACACCAAAAAATACATGATCATTTTTTCTAAAAATCCTGAACTTCATGGAAAGGAAAGATATCCAAGAAATTTCATTTCTAAAACTAACAAGAAGATGTTGTCTTGTAAAGGATAAGACTAAATGTTATATATATACAACTTAGCTATGTGACAGAATAGTGAACTTGATTGAGTGATTCTTCTCTTTACCTTCTTTTAAACTGAGAAACCAATTTAAGAATTGAAATGTTTGAGTAAGTACATGTAGAGGAATGTTACCTGGACATATATTTCACCTTCTATCCCATATTGTGTAGAATTTGGAAAAGACCCATGTAAATTATGTGAGAATATAGACAAATTTATATGTATATATATATATATTTTTGTGCATTTCCCCTCAATATTTGACTTAATCATAAAGCTTTGCTCAGTAATTTTCAATGTTTTGCACTTAATTAAATTAATCCTAATTAATCCTTTTTGGCTTAAATTAATGGTAAATATCATGCGAGTCTAAAATAATTCATTCCTGTTTTCTTTTGTTGTTGTTTTTTTTAAGAACCAAAGTAAAATACCCATATGATGAAAAAAAATTCAGAAAGTTTTATGATCTTGGTTGGTGTTGTTTTGCTCAGACCACAACCAGATGTACTAGAGTAGACAAAATTAACATATTTTGATAAGAGTTTGCTTAGTTCAGCCTTAGACAAAGTACAAATAAGATATTTCAGTCTGAAGTCCAGCATACTATTTATATTTTCACCCATGTTTCGTTTCAGCACTTTTATTTTTGCATTTATCGAAGTTTAGAAATCTTCATTATGCCATACATATTGATGTTATTTTTATATGTTAAATACTTGGTCATTTGTCCAATTCAAAATATGGTGCTTCCATTTAAAAATCTTTGAACTTTTATCATATCAAATGATGTGTTGTCTCCCTTTAATAGGTGTGGAACTATAACTGTTGTCATAGTAACTGTATAGATAAGTAATTATGGAATGAAATCCAGTGCCACCTATTCATTATGCTTTTCATTATGACTTGTTCTTAAAAAGACCCAAGTTATGTAAGTAGAATTAGTCCTAGTTTTGTGTTGTGTGTAATTACATATGTAGGTCATATTCATTTTTTATCTTTTACATTGTAAAAATTTGTGTTTTCCTTCATTAGTTTGTATCATGTGTTTTACACAAGTCATTCAAGAAAGAAGGGCAGAGAGGCATCTTTTGTGTAGAATGTTTGTGGATACATATAAAAAATATATTAAGGTTTTACTGTTTTTTGATGTTTTAAACACTGCTGAGATAAGTCCTAATGTTTTACTAGTTAGGAGAGATAGGTGCACATTTTCTGTTGATACAGAAGCTTGTTTATTGATTTTGAATTAGTGGCATTTGTTGGTGTTTGATGTTGTTATAGAGTCTTTTATTGCTATGTAAATAAAACAATGAATGCACACAGCTCATACAGCTTGATAAATGATAGCTGTGACTTTCCATCATTACAAACCATAGAAATTCTCCAATTCTTGTAAGTCATCATTATCGTCTAATTACAGATTACAACTGTTGAAATCGTCTAATCACAGATTATGACTGTTGAAATTGTCTAATCACAGATTGTGGCTGTTGAAATCTTCTAATCATGGATTATGACTGTTGAAATATTCTGTTGAAATTGTCTAATCACAGATTATGACTGTTGAAATTGTCTAATCACAGATTGTGGCTGTTGAAATAATGGTTATATTGTATGATTTCTGTGTGATTTTAGGACTGTTGATAATTTTTGGTGAAAATATCAGTGATTGTAAACTTTTATGATATATAATATATAAGCACAATGATTGGTTATTGTATAATCACAATGATTGGTTATTGTATAATCACTGAAATCATACAACAATCGAAAGCAATTTAATTGTAAACAATGATTGCTGTGATTTAGACCTTGATAAGTAACAGTAATTCAGTCAAAGTTCTAACAATGATTGCTGTGATTTAGACCTTGATAAGTTACAGTAATTCAGTCAAAGTTCTAACAATGATCGCTGTGATTTAGACCTTGATACAGTAATTCAGTCAAGGTTCTAACAATGATTGCTGTGATTTAGACCTTGATAAGTTACAGTAATTCAGTCAAAGTTCTAACAATGATTGCTGTGATTTAGACCTTGATAAGTTACAGTAATTCAGTCAAGGTTCTAATAATGATTGCTGTGATTTAGACCATGATAAGTTACAATAATGCAGTCAAGGTTTTAACAATGATTGCTGTAATTTAGACCTTGATACAGTAATTTAGTCAAGGTTCTAATAATGATTGCTGTGATTTAGACCTTGATAAGTTACAGTAATGCAGTCAAGGTTTTAACAATGATCGCTGTAATTTAGACCTTGATACAGTAATTCAGTCAAGGTTCTAATAATGATTGCTGTGATTTAGACCTTGATACAGTAATTCAGTCAAGGTTCTAATAATGTTTGCTGTGATTTAGACCTTGATAAGTTACAGTAATTCAGTCAAGGTTCTAATAATGATTGCTGTGATTTAGACCTTGATAAGTTACAGTAATGCAGTCAAGGTTTTAACAATGATCGCTGTGATTGATTAATTGTTATAATTGGACAGTCACTTCAATATTTATACAGTCATGGTTATTACGATCATATGATTGCCATCGTCACTACTGCTGTTAGGATGACTGCTATAAATGAATGATTTGACCACTGTACTAGTAATCCTACATCCTTCCTCTGCTTCCTGTCTTCCAAATATGTATAGGTAGTGTGTATGTGTGTGAGCTTTGCCACATTCAGTATTTTCATTCAAAACATTGAAGAATGTCTTTTCTTTTTGCATTTTTCATTAATATTGCGAAGAAAAATGTAAAATGGGAAATGTTCATGGTGTGCACTTTCATGATTTCAAAGGTGGTTAGAATATTTTGTAAACATTGCTACTGGTAAAGATAAATTCTTTTCAGTTTCATTAATTTCTAGACACAAGAAAATGCTAGAGCAATTCAGAAAGTAGAATCTGGTTTAAGTTTATAATTCTTTGTAAAATTATATTTACAGAATATCTAAATCTGAAAATATATCACAGTTTTTTCAATGGAACAAAATTGAAATCATGATCCCGTTCCTTAAAAGTGTTTAAATCAGGGTAATTTATTCCTGTATTTTTTTAAAAAGTTGATAACTAGAAATTATTGATAACAGAATTAAGTTCTGCTTTATCTCAATCAATTTAAGTTATTTAAACAATTAACACTCTAAGATGAAGTTTGATGAATGGTCAGTATTTTCCTCTCAAGTTGAACATTTCTCATTTAACATTGTAAAAATATTAACCTCTTACTTTTAAATTAATATCATAGATTATTGTTTATCACTAAATTATGAAATTATATTGTCACAGTTAAGTGCTGGATAAAATATTGTACAAATTTTCTAAAATTTATCACATTTTCAAATGTTTTTACATTAACTGTTTGTCATTACATTGTATGTAAACTCCACACAGTTTGTAAATAGTGTTAAACAAATTTATACTATTTTATACAAAGAAAACTGAAAATAAAAATTAAAATGAAATAGAATCAATATGTGTTTTATTCTTTTTAAATGAATATTTATATAACATTTAATAGATGCTTTTACATTTGCCTTCATTTACATAACATATATATACATTTACATACAAATAAATTCATATTTACAAGATCTGATTATATTTACAAAAACAGAAAAAAAAACACCAGTCTAGAATAGATAAAATTCAAAACCTGTCAATACAGTGCATTTATATAACAAATAAATATAAATGTGATTCACTCTCAACAATTTACAGGCACCATTCCTAGAAAATAAGTTACTGTTATGTTACCATAAACTTCTATCAGATCTGTAACCTGTATATGGGTTTAGGTCACATTTGAAAATAAATATTCTTGGAGATAAAAAAAACTGATCTCATAAATGTTAAATATCAAAAAGAAAATACTGGTATTTACACTGACATCAACCTGTTATATATATAAAATATTGTTATTTCTGCCTGAAAATGGTGGTTTTGTTCATGGCTACATTTGTTTATAATCTGGATAATGCGGGTGATATACCATTGATCATACTGTTAACGTGTGATGAATATGAAACCTTACCACACATTAAAGTATAGACTAATGATTTCTCATATTACAACAGGACTGCTGTTTAACTTTGGAGTTTAGAGGGTCATTTCAATTATATGAACATATATTCCTGATTTCTCCAGGGGCATTTTACCTGATTTGTTACTACAGGCATTACAATTCATGAAGGTTTTGTGTGTTACATTCAAAACAAGTTTTTTACAAGTTTCCTTTGCTTGTCTCCTAGTCATGTCAGAGGTTCAAGTCAATGTAGTTCACTTTAATCTTCGTATATCACAACCTAGCTTTATAGTCCACACATAGTCTGATTAAAATAGGAAACACTTTAGAATAGACATCTAATTCTTATCAAACTGACTTAAAAGGACGGAATGGCATTTATATCACAAAAAAAGCCTGCATATTCTCAAATATATATATAAAAAAATATCTACAATAACTGGATGGATGAGGGACAATATGTGAGAGATTACCCTAACCCTAACACAGAATGTCTAGTTTATACAGATATCCAGATTACACAGGTTTGGTTTGAGACAGGTTACAATGAATATATATATTTTTAAATACACCTAGCACATAAAAATTGCTGATATCACAGTTCAGTTTTAAGGATTCAATATTATATGTACAAGTGTATGTACATCAAACACAAAACCAATGGAATGAATGCTGTGTTTAACTTCATTGTTGGTGACGTTTTTATCAGTAATGAAACGCCTTCGTAGTATCACAGTTGATAAAATATATCGCACAGCCGGAAGTTATGAAGCCACATCTTTTGTACTGTTCATTCCAACAGTGTCATTATGCAGAAACAAGGACTAGACCACAAAACTATCACATGGAGGAACCATTTGGCATTGTTTGTATGACTGAAGCGTACATAATACTGGACTTACAGGAGAAAATCGCGATATACCCAAACCCTGACAGCACTAACACACATACAATAAGCTTACATCAAAACCACTGCAGATAAATATATGTGCTAAAGATGTATGCTAATTGTTCTTCACTTTGAAGTTAAGAGTTAGACATGTTGCTTTGGTGATTATAGTATCACAAAATCTTCTGATATCTCTGCTGTAGTCTTGCAGTCTTTCGTCTCATGGAAGGAAGACAAAAAACATGGGATATACTTCTACAATCTGGATTGATCAATTTCCTTACATCACAGCAATCCCTGTAGAACTTCCTATAAATCTGAATCTCAGTTTTGTCCAATGCTTTTCATTTAAGATTCTGTATTTCTCTCTCTGTTGAATCCCATTAGAGATTTTCTAGAATTTTTACAAAACTTTTTTCTCCAACATCTGTATTACTGATTCACTCCAACTAGGATTTCCAACAAAGTGAGTTTACTAAATGTGTATCGTCTGACCAATTCTGAATAGGCCTTCTGAATGACATGGTATCCTCTGTATTTGATGTGCCCGATTCACTCTGACTAGGATTTCCGTCTGCTCTGTATTTCCACAGCAAGTCTGTAATCCTCGATGGCCTCCTCTTTCCTTCCAAGCTTACCCAGCACATCTGCTCGTCTCTTCAGCACTAGAGCATCATCTGGTTTGAGACTGAGGGCTGAAACATAGCAGACCACAATTTAACAATCTGGAATGTAGCACAGAGCTAAAATTTGTTAAGATTTCATCACAACCATCAGTGTTGTACAATAGAATCAGTACTACACTAAAGCAGAGAGTAGGTACGAAAACTCTGGCATAGAGTTTTAGAAAACTGCTCCAATATGACGTTTGGAGGAAGATATCAATGTAAAGGGAAAAACCAGTCTACTTACATTTGCTGTAGTCTGCCTCAGCCTTATCGTACTGGCCCATAGAAGAATACAAGTTACCACGATTAAAGTACATATGTGCTGTGTGGGGACTCAGTTTCAAGGCTTCACCAAAGTCAGACAGGGCTCCCTCCGCATTTCGTAACATCACCTTTATTGAAGATTTGGTTTAAAATTCATGGTCAAACTACTCATTTCTCATCCAATATACAGCAATATTGTAAAGTTATCAAACAGGTTTTTTTTCAGCAATTTATAAAATGTTGCCAATCTGTTAGCATTGGGTACATTAACCCAGACGTTGGATCTCTTTTCCGTTGTTTTATCAGCTGACTACGTACAACCAATATCATTATACACTATCACTGATATATATTGTACAGGAAGTTCTGATCAGATCTTTTTCAAATACATATATTGAAACAATGATATGTATATGTGATGTGTATATAGATATAACTCACCTTAGTGATAGCACGGTTAAGGAAAGCTGATTCGTCTTTGGGATTGTTCAGTATGGCCTTGGAGTAGTAGTCATGAGCCTTAAACACAGATATATCACAGATAAATCACACCCTACACCAGGGTTGTATTATTTATCATGTTTTTTTTATTGTAATGTGTACATAATGGAGCTTTTCACACTGTACATCAAAGTTTTTCGAGATCATAGAATTACTCCACAAAATGCCAGATACAAAATAAAAAGAAACAATTTTTTCCCGACTGATATTAGTCACTTGTTGGCCTCTTCGTAGTGAGGAAACCAGAGTATAAAGAGGCAATCTACTGGGCTAGGAATGTGACACGATACATTTTCAGATCACAGATAGAGAAATCAAACATGATGACAGATAACTGATATTTTGTTGTGGGGAGCTCACCTGTCTGAAGTGTCGAGTATGGAAGTAGACATTTGCTGCGTTAAAGTAAGCGAGAGCATATGTAGGATCCATCTGTATCGCTGCCTGGTAATCCCTCATAGCATTTACATGATCCTTCATAAACTGTAACAGCCAATCACAATTCACAATCATGTGATGATTGATAAAACTGCCAATCAAAATCACCTACAGACATTCACCTCGTCTTTTACAACCAATCAAAATCACCTACAGACATTCACCTCGTCTTTTACAACCAATCATAATTCACATGTCATGTGTATCACAGTCGACCAAATCAAATTTCTCAAAAACAGCTTTGTAATTTTTCATTGATTGTAACACAGTTGATAAAACAATCAGCTGATCTCTTATAACCAATCAGAGTTACAATCCTTAAGGAAATTTATACAGCATAGCCAATCAGTTATCACAGCAGTTTTGATAGATCATAGTCATGTGTATAGACTTATCAAAAGATTTTCATGCACATTCCACCAGCAACACTAATCTAGAATTCTACCAGATCTCTTTGCAATTTCTCAACATTTACTTATGGTCCCAAATCCGCACCCCTACTCACAAACAAAAACACCATTTTGCTGTTACGATATACACACCTGATTAACAACACCGCGGTTTGTATACAATTCAGCAGTAGGTCCCACTTTAATGGAGGCATTGATGTCCTGGAAGGCAGCGAACGTGTTACTCATCTGTAGGTTGATGATGGCTCGACCTTCTAGGGCTGGTTTAAAGGCTGAAACAACACATAATTATGGTGACCATAGTAACGGTATATAATCTAGGTTTCTCTCATTAGTCTATACCATATGTAAACTACAAAATGTTGGCCATATAGAGATAAAGCAAACACAGGATTGGGCTTTTTCCACAGTTACAAACTACTCCAGCTTATGAAAATACTTCTACAATGAGCTCACATATATACTATTGTGTATTCACATATCTGATTACACTAACGGGAATATATAACGTTTAAGTACTTAGTTGGGTGTATGACTGAACTAAGTTGGGTGAATGACCATACTGAGATGGGTGTATGACCATACTAAGATGGGTGAATGACCGTACTGAGATGGGTGAATGACCGTACTGAGATGGGTGAATGACCATACTTAGTTGGTCATATGACCGTACTTAGCTGGAAAAATGGACCCTTATATTAGTTGTACCTACACATACTTACACGTATGGTTATACTCAGTTGGGTATATAACTAGTTAGACATGTGACTTTGTTTCCATGGACTACTGACGACAGGTGTACTTACTTGGATGTATGGTTATACTCAGTTTTTGTGTATAACTGTAGTTAGACATGTGACTATGTTTCCATGGAATACTGATGACAGGTGTACTTGCTTACACAGATGGTTATACTCAGTTGGGTATATAACTAGTGAGACATGTGACTTTGTTTCCATGGAATACTGATGACAGGTGTACCTGCTTACACAGATGGTTATACTCAGTTGGGTATATAACTAGTGAGACATGTGACTTTGTTTCCATGGAATACTGATGACAGGTGTACTTGCTTACACAGATGGTTATACTCAGTTGGGTATATAACTAGTGAGACATGTGACTTTGTTTCCATGGAATACTGATGACAGGTGTACTTGCTTACACAGATGGTTATACTCAGTTGGGTATATAACTAGTTAGACATGTGACTTTGTTTCCATGGACTACTGACGACAGGTGTACTTACTTGGACGTATGGTTATATTCAGTTGGGTATATAACTAGTTAGACATGTGACTTTGTTTCCATGGACTACTGACGACAGGCATACTTACTTGGACGGATGGCTATAGCAGTTGTGAATTGTGTCCAGGCCTGCATGAACTTGGCAGACACTTGAAGTGTGTAGGCAAGGTTCACTCTGGCTGGTAGACATAGAGGATCTCTCAACAGGGCACGCTCATAGTCTCGTCTGTAACAGATATATACCATAACATTACTATCTATAGCTTTGTATTACATCTGTTATATCGTAACAAAATGTGGCTGTTCCATCCAGTTTTTCTGACAACATCCTTATCATTCCTTCTGACCTATAGGGCAACACAAAATAAGGATTTTTATTCTAATGAGAATTTAGAAATAAAAATGGGGCAAAGCCACAATTGGCCGGGTTGCGGGATGAGTACAATGTTGTATGGTATTTATGACAGTTAAGGGTGTTTCATTTGTTAAGTATGTAGAATGTTTGTTATAAGAGAGAAAGTTTGGTTGTATTTCATGAATTGGTGCAGTTAGTAGTAGAATCTGAGAAACTGTGATATCAAGAAAAGTTTCAGGAAATGACTAAGTTCCAAAGCCCGCAAAATCCAGAAAATTATATATAAACATCCAACAAAGTTTCAAGCTTCTACATCAAAAACTCTAGGAGGAGTTGATTCTACAAAACTGGTACCCCTTTTCCCCACCCACCCGCCCGCTTGTCCAACATTCACCATACTATAACCCGGATTTGCACTATGTGCAACCCGGCCAAACATTCAACTGTTTCCTGTTTCTGAGAATTATTTACAAAATATGATAATATAACAAAGAAAGAATTGTACAATCGACACACAAGTGAATTGCACCTTCAACCTTTCAGAACCAAGCACAATAGAGTCCTATAATGAAGGAGACCCATTCTACAGCCGCTTCGTCCCACCAGGACTCGTCGGTGATGTGTAAACTGTTAATACCTTAAAGGTGACTTTATGACTGATACATCTGTGTGTCTGATTTACCACAGCATTTTTGTGCTAACACCAGATCTAATTAATAATTTTTAATTGGATTTGTTGTTAAATAATTTTTTATACATGTTACCATCTAATATATTTCTGATGTGTAACAAGACACAAATACTATATATATTATATAGTTCTCTGATCCCTCCATAGAATACCTGGCGTAGCGCAGACCATCTGAACCACAGTCCATGTACACGTTGCCACGGGCAATGATTCCGTCCAGGAAGGCAGGATTTTTCTCTATACAGGATGTAAACACAGCCAGAGCTCCCTTCAGTTGGTTCATCCTGTCAACAACAAATACATGAAATCAGTATGAGGTCATTACACACAAATAATGTTACTTTGTCTTCTGATACAACCTCATAAAATCAGAAACACAAAACATGTAAATATCTATAAACATAAAACAGTACAGTTAAACCTGTCTAATCCGACATCATGGGGGAGCCATTGTTTTGGTGGAATTAAGCAGGGTGTCAGAAAATTCAGGTTTTGGAATTTTTTCTTTCCTTGGTATATATACCTCATACAACAAAGAAAATTAAAATAATCACACAGAGATTTTAAAACAAAGCAAAGTTTCATTTCCCTATGTTTTAATGAAGTTTGAAATCTTGTTTTCTTTAAAAAGTTGACATATTGTGAAAAAAAAATACTTTACCTCAGACATAACCAAGTTAAAGACAATTTTAATCTAAGACATGATTTTTCGTTACATGCTTAACCTTACATTTAATGTTATTTGTTTTTATAAGATATCCACATTGACACAACAAGTGGCTAAATATTTTATCACAAACATTACAGGTGGAGCTGATAGTCCTCACTCACTTGTGATAACACAGACCAAGGGTATGGAGGATTCTCTGGTCTGTCGGCTTCAGTTTGGCAGCCATTTTGAAATCATACAGAGCATTTGTGTAATCCATTCTCTCAAAGTACAACAAACCTCTATTGATTAAAACCTGTTGAATAAATAAATAAACATTTCAATATAATAACAAAATTATTTGACATCAGGAATTCTGTAATATTCAATGAAGACCATACTGGAAGTTTTAGTGGAAGTTTTATTCCAGCCAGCAAGGGTACTGATATATTAATCACCTGAGATAAAACTGCCATTATTAATGTATCATAAATATACTTCAACGTAGAGATTATCCTTGTCTGACAAAAGTTCTCTAATTTGGTAACATTTAGATAACATACTGCTACACGTGTATGTACAGGGTTAGTAAGTATCCAACCCTACCCTGATATCATACTGATACAAGTGTATGTACAGGGTGAGTAAGTATGAAACCCTACCCTGATATCTTACTGATACAGGTGTATGTACAGGGTTGTACAGGGTTAGTAAGTATCCAACCCTACCCTGATATCATACTGATACAAGTGTATGTACAGGGTTAGTAAGTATCCAACCCTACCCTGATACACGTGTATGTACAGGGTTAGTAAGTATCCAACCCTACCCTGATATCATACTGATACAAGTGTATGTACAGGGTTAGTAAGTATCCAACCCTACCCTGATATCATACTGATACAAGTGTATGTACAGGGTTAGTAAGTATCCAACCCTACCCTGATATCATACTGATACAAGTGTATGTACAGGGTGAGTAAGTATCCAACCCTACCCTGATATCTTACTGATACAGGTGTATGTACAGGGTTAGTAAGTATCCAACCCTACCCTGATATCATACTGATACACGTGTATGTACAGGGTGAGTAAGTATCCAACCCTACCCTGATATCATACTGATACAAGTGTATGTACAGGGTTAGTAAGTATCCAACCCTACCCTGATATCATACTGATACACGTGTATGTACAGGGTTAGTAAGTATCCAACCCTACCCTGATATCATACTGATACAAGTGTATGTACAGGGTGAGTAAGTATCCAACCCTACCCTGATACACATGTATGTACAGGGTGAGTAAGTATCCAACCCTACCCTGATATCATACTGATACAAGTGTATGTACAGGGTTAGTAAGTATCCAACCCTACCCTGATATCCTACTGATACAGGTGTATGTACAGGGTGAGTAAGTATCCAACCCTACCCTGATATCATACTGATACAGGTGTATGTACAGGGTTAGTAAGTATGAAACCCTACCCTGATATCATACTGATACAAGTGTATGTACAGGGTGAGTAAGTATCCAACCCTACCCTGATATCATACTGATACAAGTGTATGTACAGGGTGAGTAAGTATCCAACCCTACCCTGATATCTTACTGAGATATTACCTGAATTCTGAGATCATCTCCAAGCAGCAGGACAATGCCGTAATCTGTCAGGGCCTGAATAAAATAAAAACAAATTTCACATATACTGAAAATGTTCTGTAAAGATAATGTTACTGGTATTTAACAAGAGGCCCAATGGGCCTGCATCGCTCACCTTGTATTCAATGCTCTTTAATAATACGATTAACATTCATCACAAATATTAACACATTGGTATTCAGAGTGGGCACATCCAATCAATTCTAACCAATTTTGACAACAAACTTCAGCTTCTAACACTCAGCTCTAAACTGTGACAACAATGACCTGGATTATTGGTTAGTGTCATTACTTTGTTTTTTCTCCTCAAACTTTGTCAGGCTTTGACCTAGAAACACCTTTCCACCAAATACCAAAATGAAGTCTTTTACCGGTTTTGACAAATTTGGCCCCAGTGACCTTGATGTTTCTAAGCCTTTTGGTTAATCAGAAGGAATTGTTTAAAGTTTTAACAAATTTGACCTCTGTGATCTTGAATATGGATTAAAGTCATTTCCTTACAACAACTTTGTCATGATTCATACTAGCAATCCACCTGCTGAATATCATAACGTTTAACTAATTAGTTTTTGAGAAGAGGTTATTCAAACGTTGATGCTAGACAGAGAGATGAGGGATGCTGCACCAAGGACCAGGTGCATTAAAATTCTATTTTGAATTTTTTAAATTATGACAACTGTCTCAGCTGGAATGTTGTTCAAAAACTGTTGTGAACAAAAATTGACAAGGAACTTCCTACCCGCTGGTAATCCTTCTTCTCCTGGAAACAGACAGCACGGTTGAAGTAACCAAGGGCACAAGTACTATCTATACTAGTGGCTTTGGTCAAGTCCTGGATGGCAAGGTCAAAGGCTTTGATGTGGTACTTCAGGGCCCCTCTGTGGGTCAAATGTTAGCAATTAGTATCAAAAGTAAGTTCAAAATTGTCTATTCATTTTTTAGCTAATATGACTTAAATTGAAGAAAATGCTCTCTATTTTCAATATTTCATAAATGGAATTGTTTTCACATCTTTATTTTAGATGTTGTGTTGATTCAAAATAAGAGATTCATGATCTAACACAAAGCATTATTACAGCAAATTACAACCTTAAAGCCTGTTTATATTAAAACCACTCATTTTTTCAACTGAATTTCTGACAATACATTAAATTTATAAAACTGCCCCATCCAACTCCTTGTTACTTGCCTGTACAGGAATGCTCGTACACTCTGTGGCTGTAGTTTGATTG
The DNA here is from genome assembly GCF_031769215.1 of Ylistrum balloti. Lineage (NCBI taxonomy): Eukaryota > Metazoa > Mollusca > Bivalvia > Pectinida > Pectinidae > Ylistrum > Ylistrum balloti. The sequence goes on along the minus strand of NW_026781982.1, from coordinate 1,355,515 downwards.
CTTCATTACAATTCAAGATGGCCTTAGTGTAGTTCTTCCTGTGGCCATAGTAACAGGCTCGACTTAGATACGCCTAGAAACACAATGGATAGAATAAGTTTTAACATGGCAGGCATCAAACAATTAATATACAAAAATACCTCTACTTCATAAAGGATAAAGCTTTTTTTATGTTTGAGTGAACGTTCCAAATTTTTCATCGTTATTTTTACAAACATCCATTCAGGGTATCCATTCGAGTCCCACAAGGGACAACATATAACAATTATCTCGCTTAAAATCATATAAATTTAATTCAATATAACTATCTATATAAAATCTAAAGACCATTGTTGAATATGTATCAAGTATGTCACCAATGTAAATCTAAATTACATGATTTTCATACAAACAACAACAAGGAAGTAAAACTAATGTTATAAACTAAGATAGCATATAGCCTTAAAACTGATCTTGTAAATCATGGAAAAATATACCGTTAAAACTGATCTTGTAAATCATGGAAAAATATACCGTTAAAACTGATCTTGTAAATCAAGGTTAAATATACCCTTAAAACTGATCTTGTAAATCAAGGTTAAATATACCCTTAAAACTGATCTTGTAAATCATGGTTAAATATACCCTTAAAACTGATCTGGTAAATCAAGGTAAAATGTACCCTTAAAACTGATCTGGTAAATCAAGGTTAAATATACCCTTAAAACTGATCCTGTAAATCATGGTTAAATATACCCTTAAAACTGATCTGGTAAATCAAGGTTAAATATACCCTTAAAACTGATCCTGTAAATCAAGGTAAAATATACCCTTAAAACTGATCTGGTAAATCAAGGTAAAATATACCCTTAAAACTGATCCTGTAAATCATGGTTAAATATACCCTTAAAACTGATCCTGTAAATCATGGTTAAATATACCCTTAAAACTGATCTGGTAAATCAAGGTTAAATATACCCTTAAAACTGATCCTGTAAATCATGGTTAAATATACCCTTAAAACTGATCTTGTAAATCAAGGTAAAATATACCCTTAAAACTGATCTTGTAAATCAAGATTAAATATACCCTTAAAACTGATCTGGTAAATCAAGGTAAAATATACCCTTAAAACTGATCCTGTAAATCATGGTTAAATATACCCTTAAAACTGATCTTGTAAATCAAGGTTAAATATACCCTTAAAACTGATCTTGTAAATCAAGGTTAAATATACCCTTAAAACTGATCTTGTAAATCAAAATATACCCTTAAAACTGATCCTGATATTAAATATACCTTAAAACTGATCTGGTAAATCAAGGTAAAATATACCCTTAAAACTGATCTGGTAAATCAAGGTTAAATATACCCTTAAAACTGATCCTGTAAATCAAGGTAAATATACCCTTATAACTGATCTGGTAAATCAAGGTTAAATATACCCTTAAAACTGATCCTGTAAATCATGGTTAAATATACTCTTAAAACTGATCTGGTAAATCAAGGTAAAATATACCCTTAAAACTGATCTGGTAAATCAAGGTAAAATATACCCTTAAAACTGATACTAAAAAACAGTGATTTTGCATACTAAAGGTAAATATATATATGACTATATAACTAGGCTATAATTCTTTAAATTATTTTATTATATGAACATCCCACGATAAGTACCATCTTAGTTCAAATTAGACATTACCTGGAAAATCTTTGGGTTGATGGCGAGGGCCTTATTGAAGTCTTGGATACCTTTAGACATTCCCAGTTTGGTTCTGGCCACGCCCCTCTGGTAAAGAGCCTGAGGGAAACAATAGTTCAAACATGAATTATAAAAATTTCATGTTTTTCATGCTTTCATATAATACAAAACAGATATATGATATCAAGAAATCACAATGTAGAAGATAAATAAATAGCATCAATTTTCAAATATCTGTTTGGTAGAAAACTAGATATGTCAGAGTGACAAGGTTTGGACCTGCCTAGTGTGACTGGCTTGGTTCAGAGGTATACTCATGCTGCAAGAAATAAAACTGAATTTCTTCCTGCAGAAATTGAAGTTCCACAAGACTTAGGCAAGGCTTTCCAATATTGCTCTTATTATTTATCTTTCATTTTTTATCATTTTTAGTTTCTGAAAATTTAATGGTCTTTATTCTAGAAAAAATAAGTTGAACACAACCAAATCTGAACTTGACCTGCAAATTAGCATCATTCAACTGCATACCAAATAACAGTGTGTACCTGTAAGGAGTTATGGAAAGTAAACGAGAGGAAATCATATCATGAGGAAATGACAGGTATCACTTAAATATAGAATCTTAACCATAAAATGGAGGGGGCCTAAAAATATCAATCTGATTCTCTGAGCGCAGACATCTGTTCCAACCAATCAATCCTGCTGACAGATATATTCTGATATGTAAGTCAACCGTTTAAAAACTTCTTTTCCAGCAATTTATACTTTCACACTAACCTCAGCATAACTGGAGTCAAGTTTGATGGCGTTCGAGAAGGCTTCCAAGGAGTCAACATATCGCTTGAGTTCCATGTGACACATACCAATGAGGAAATGGGCCTCTCCAGCCTCCGCAGGCCACGGCTCTCGTGGTTTCCATGGTTTCTGAAGAAGGTAAATGATAAATCATAGGAAAAGGTATACTGATGTGCTTTAAGTAACTGATGTCTTTGACGTTACGTTTACAGTTAAATGTATTTCATTGGTGTATAATACTGAAAGGTATTCTGCATCCACACAATTAATGTTCTAATATTCATGGAAATGTTTATACAATATATTTTGGTAATGAAGTCATGATCAATATCATATACTTTTACATGTATGTAATGCTAATTCTATGAGGAGTTGAATTTACTTTCATTCATAATTCTTTTCCCAAGACAACCTGATTTCCATCACAAATGAGGCCGTTCTCCACATACACTTGAGAAAATTTTTAGTCTTACAAAGAATTCAGTTTAGACAAATTCTAAAACCTCAATACATTGTAACCAAATGTGATACAAGGACAAGTTTTATGATATATCAAAGGGTATATATAGAAATAGGAAAACTTTGAAATATGTTAACAAAGGTGATAGAGATACAAATAGATTTATAAATTAAGATTTTCGTTAATTAGTTGTTTATTTTTTCAAAATTTTTGGAATTCTGATAAATGACAGGCATTATATCAAGGTGTTACTCTATACTGACAAGCTAATGTCATTATATCATGGTTTTACTGTGTATATGTTCCCATCATAGGATGAAGTTTCACCTACAGTAAGGTATACACATGGCTATCAAGTGTAAGGCTTAATATTCTGGAAGGTTTACAGAGAAATATTATTTTTTCAACATCAGCATTATCTGATGTACCTTACAAAGGAAGTATGATAAAAATTAGATATTAACACCTAGGTTTATCACTGGTGTGATACAACCATAAGAAAAGAAATCCGTTCATTATTAGGAAACTGATAAACAGTCAGACTGCGGGGCGTATATAAGCCTTTCCCGTGCAGGCAGGAGTTATACATGTAGTGATACGTCAAACTTTGTGAAAGCCTTGCAGGTCTAATACACAAATAGGATTAAACAATTCTTTATTATGTCATTTAAAACCAATGGGCAAGGACTATGTATAGAGCACCTACCAGGAGGATAAGACTATGACTGGGAAAGTTGTGGATGATGAGAAGTTTCACAAAAAATACAATTAGTAAGAAAAATCTTGTTTATTCTCTGGTGATTATGTGTGTTTTTTTTCACATTTATATCCTTTCATAAGAATAAAAGGATTTTCAAATTTTCGTATGATTTTTTTTTCCCGGAAACAAATATTCAGAGATAAGGTACTTATTGTCACATAAATTCCATTACAAAAATGTACTTGTTTTGGAAACAAGATTGGACAGCAAGATCCCAGGTTATTTACTGTAATGACCACATCAGTACAACAAAACTACCATGCTGACTGTAGATGGTCACTAACAAGTTTTTGATGTTTCCCGTTCACCTCAATCTAAACCATCTTATTTGGTTACCAAATGTTGGAGAATGCACATGAAATATTTCAGAACTTATTCAAATTTACTGAAATAGTCAAAATGTCTCAGAAAAACTTCTACAATTCAAATTTTCTTTGAAACTGAGTATTTTTTCCCTTTTTCTAGTGATATGTTCTAAATTACCTCATCAGGTAATGAATATTTATACTTCCACAAGTTATAGGTTGAAACATCTTTGTTTTCAAATCTTCTTGTTGATTTATTTAAACTTTCCTGAGACGAGTCAAAAACTTTGTATAAAGTTTGCTAGAATTTGGTTGTGTCATAAACGATTTGGTAAAGATGGGAACCAAATAACATAAACAGACTACTAATTATTTCTACATCAAACTTTCTGATCTGGTACCCTGAGAACGTAACATTCATTTAAAAATTTGGCAAAATGTCCAAACAAACAAATCATATTCAGGATTTTTTTTAACCATATTTATTCAGAAATAAGTCCACACATCTCTTTTATAGTTTAGCAGAATTCATACAGGACCTTTGTTCTATAATAAGCCCATCCCCTGAGTTTGAGTCAGGGGTGATGTGTTGATCCCCTGGTATTTAATGGGTTTTATCTATTTAACAGGATTTTACGTCCACTATGACAGCCTTTCAGTGGACGACGATAACCCTGGGAACTTCGTGGGCTTACATCAGGTTAAATATGGTAAAATCCTGGCACACAATAATCTGTAGGAACTCACTGTGTAGGATTACTCAGGGTCTCAGATTCAAAAAGATTAGGAATATTTCAGTTCAGGTTCTGCATCCACCAATCATTAAATCTATCTTTATCATTAATTAGAAATTAAAACATCGCCTTAACCAGTCATAACAACCTAACATATTAGAGCTCATACAAGTAAATTCTCATTTTTATTCAAATCGTTACTAACAAATTATCATTCACCATTTTTTTTTTCATTTATTTTATTTAAACAACTTTAAAATAAAACAATAAATATTTTATTTTTGTAACGTTAAAGCCAAGTGTAACATGTACCGTAAGTGACATAATTAATACCATCTTAACCCTGTAGCTGTTTTGGATGGCTATAATTCATGTCTTCATTATTCACATACAGAGATGTATTTTGTATTGAAAGTTGCTTCTCACCTGTGTGTCTTTTTTACAAACTTGCAGTTTATATTTTTTGTAAGGATTCATGTAGTTTGTTTATTCATACAAAAAGTTCCTAACATCAATTTATCTTTTAAAATAGCAGATAAGAATTTTCTGTAATAAGATATATACTTAATCAAGTTGATACCAAACATAAGTCTGAGCATGGGTGACACAAGTACCGGCATTTTTTTGTGTGAAGATTTATTAAAAATATGGATGAGAATGAAGTGTTTCTAACGTATCATTTTCACAGAAAAATACATGAGCGATGAAAATTTGAAAGACCCAATATGAATAAAAGCCCTTGCGTGTGTGCTTAGATTAATCATCATGCTTAAATAAACGGCACAATTCTGAAAAAGCTAGCAACACATAATGCTATATCATGCTTAATACATATGAGCTGATATTGTTCTGCAAATATACGAAAACTACAATAAACACACAAACATTTACAATGTATACAACATCTAGACAAAGTGTGAAGACATCATGTAAATTTTTATATATATCAAAGCTACAGTATATAGATGTAATTAATGTTGGAAACATATAGACGGAATCTTTAGATCACAAATGCATAATTTATTTATGAGAGACAGATGTCTTGAAATTTGCACTCGTTTTTTCTGTCAAATCAAAATCTTAGAAGCTTGGGGTAAATCTTCTGTTCAAAAAAATATCTAACTGTAATGTAACAATTGTATCTAAATTTACCAAATACATCAAAACTAAGGGAGACAACCAAAAAAGCTTTTCACAGGGACATAACTAATGGTCACGTGATCAGGTTTCAGATGATCAGTGTTCTGAAAGAAAATATGAACAATGGGAAAGGAGTGAAATCTCGAAACCTTTTCCTGAATTTTTCCCTGAATCTTGGTTCAAATTTATGTTGTCTTGAAAGTAATTCACCACCTTTAAAAGAATGTTGATCAGCTTAATAAAAATTGATTGATCAAACAATTAACTGAACTAACAGTTGATAACAATATAATTATGCTAATTGTGAAAAGCAAACAACGGAACTATCAAGGAAATATATATATCCAACAGAAAAGGTAAACGAAAAGTGGAATCTCGTTAATCCAGATTCTGATCAATTTCAGACTTAAATAGAATAGAAAATTTTCTTGCTTAAAAATTAAAGACTTCGAATAAATTGAAAATTTCACAGAAACTTAAGATCTTGAACTCTCCAAAAACTTCAGGAACTCCAAAATTTATAAGACATTAACGCAATGCAGCTAAAAAATTTCCAAAATTTTAAATACCCTCAAATAGAAATTTTGCAGTATTTGTTCTGATTCATGAGAAAATATTTCATATTTAATGTTTCACTTCAGAAGTAAAACTGTCTGGACTAAAGAAATCCCACAAAACGTTACAAGTTTATATATATATATATAGAAGCTACAGGTGAGTGAGCACATGACTTTCACCAGGTGTTAGACCAGTGAAAACTTACCTTTAAATCGACGTTCTATTATATAAACATAAACAAACGCAGCTATAAAAGCAGGTAAAAACTGCCACCTAATAGGATAAAAAAACTCTGCTACCATGGCAACATACAAATAAAGCTTACTGTAGCACCAGGTATGACCCAACACCAATATAATGATGGGGCAGATTTTTAATCTTCTCCAATTCAAATCCTTTTGTTTCATAGTATTAGGGCAATGTGGGTGATGGTGGTGTATACGTATGTATAAAGGAGACTTATTTACTCTGGAAGGAGCATATTTAGAAAAAATTATTTTGTTCAACCCAGGTCACATACAGACAAGCCAGAGTAGTTCATAAGTGTAATGTAAACAGATGTAGACAAGAGATTGATTGGAAGATTTTGTCTCCTCGCCATCGTGTAATGTTGTCCTACTAAAATGGCCAATCAGAAGCGCCAATGTAAACAGATGTAAACAAGAGATTGAATGCAAGAATTCGTCTCCTCACCATCGTGTAATGTTGTCCTACTGAAATAACCAGTCAGAAGCGCCAATGTAAACAGATGTAAACAAGAGATTGAATGCAAGAATTCGTCTCCTCACCATCGTGTAATGTTGTCCTAAAATAACCAGTCAGCGCCAATGTAAACAGATGTAAACAAGAGATTGAATGCAAGAATTCGTCTCCTCACCATCGTGTAATGTTGTCCTACTGAAATAACCAGTCAGAAGCGCCAATGTAAACAGATGTAAATAAGAGATTGAATGCAAGAATTCGTCTCCTCACCATCGTGTAATGTTGTCCTACTGAAATAACCAGTCAGAAACGCCAATGTAAACAGATGTAAATAAGAGATTGAATGCAAGAATTCGTCTCCTCGCCATCATGTAATGTTGTCCTACTGAAATAACCAGTCAGAAGCGCCAATGTAAACAGATGTAAATAAGAGATTGAATGCAAGAATTCGTCTCCTCACCATCGTGTAATGTTGTCCTACTGAAATAACCAGTCAGAAGCACCAAAGACAAACTAATACAAAATACAAAAATGAAAATATCAAGAAAAATTTATATCTTTATAAACATACAGGTATCATGTAAAGCCAACATATCAACTGTTGTAGATGTGTGTACATAACTACATATCTAAGACAATTTGTCATCACATCTGTTACAAATCAGAGTGTTAATCAGTTGTATATAAGGATACATGTAGTATTCTCATCTTACACACTAGAGCTGTTTCGGCGTTCATCAAGAGTTACAACTCGGACCAAATTAGGGCTCCAGGATAAAAAAACTCAAAAACCTGAACTGTCAGAAATTGTCCAGGAAGTTTGTAGTCATGGTGACACATCTTTTAATTAAGTAACACCTTCCAACGTAAATCCAGTCTTTCTAATTTACAGGTAGTATACAAGGAAAGTATCAGACAGGGTTTTGTGACGGGTGTAGTACTTTGGTGGTGGTGGGAGGATTTTTAGAAGGTCTAATGGTAAGGGACAACACTATATAATGTTACAGGGACACTTGTGACAAATCAAACATGCTAAAAAAAGAAATAAACTTTTTCCTTATTCATGAAAAATGCAGATACATTGATAACATTAATTATGTTTGTATTATCTATTTCATGTGATGATAAAAAGATAAGAAAACTAAATTAAATATACTGTAAGAAAACTTGAAACCATGAAATGTTGCATACATAGGTGTGTAATGATTGATCTACAACTAAACCAACCAGAGCTGGCTGCTAACTAGATAATGATATAGGATACTATACAGAATAAAAATATCAATCTATGGAAACCTGATACTATACAGAATAAAAATATTAATCTATGGAAACCTGATACTATACAGAATAAAAATATTAATCTATGGAAACCTGATACTATACAGAATAAAAATATTAATCTATGGAAACCTGATGGTATACAGAATAAAAATATTTATCTATGGAAACCTAATGGTATACAGAATAAAAATATTAATCTATGGAAACCTAATGGTATACAGAATAAAAATATTAATCTATGGAAACCTGATACTATACAGAATAAAAATATTAATCTATGGAAACCTGATACTATACAGAATAAAAATATTTATCTATGGAAACCTGATGGTATACAGAATAAAAATATTAATCTATGGAAGCCTGATACTATACAGAATAAAAATATTAATCTATGGAAGCCTGATACTATACAGAATAAAAATATTAATCTATGGAAGCCTGATACTGTACAGAATAAAAATATTAATCTATGGAAGCCTGATACTGTACAGAATAAAAATATTGCTTCATGGAAACCTGACACTATACTATATATTCTATCAATAGAATAGCCTGAATTAGATATTGCTACAACAGCTTATTGCTTCTTAAGGTATATGGAAATATTCCAAATACTGTAATTTCACAAAGTTATAGAAGTTTCAACATTAAAGTAAAACCCTATTTATTAATAGTATGTTGATCATATTTCTGAAAGAAATAAAATTATAGCGAGGTTCTATATTTCAAGCACAGATAGAAAGTTTTCTTGGTAAAAAAGAAATATTTTGATCAACTAAAGCAATTTCTACATGGATATGATCACAATATTTCAGCATAAATTCTAATCTCCTCTGTTTCAATGACAATTTTGTATTCTTAAAATATGAAATCTTACTATTTTACAAAAAAAAAAATAATAATTGCAGAACCTTGGCGAAGAAGACTTAGCCTGCAGTGGTCAAAGACCCTTATATAACCTTGTTTGCAAATGACAAATCTGTTTCTGCTTAATAAAAACGCCCACACACCAAAACTGTGCACTTAAGTCATCAACACTCACATATATACTCAGAGCACGCTCAAAGCTAGTGATGGCGTCCTTGTAAAGTTTGGCCTTCATCTGCGTTTTTCCTAACAGCATGAACATGGATCCTACAGGTTTGGAGCGGGTTGCTATATTGAGAGCTTCGATAGCCTGAAACATTGATTATATTCAATTAATTCCTTGTATCATATCTTCTTTCCCAATCTACATCTACTAAGAAACATTAACAGGACTTTCAACTGTTTTACTCAATATTTCTCTAAATCTAAGTGTTACTATTTTATTCCAAGATACATCTTACTGCATCCTGACATATTCATGCCTTACATAAATACATCATGAATATTCATGCCTTACATAAATACATCATGCATATTCATACCTTATCATGATACATCATGCATATTCATACCTTATCATAATACATCATGCATATTCATACCTTATCATAATACATCATGCATATTCATACCTTATAATACATCATGCATATTCATGCCTTACATGTAATACATCATGCATATTCATACCTTATCATAATACATCATGCATATTCATACCTTATCATAATACATCATGCATATTCATACATTATAATACATCATGCATGTTCATGCCTTACATGTAATACATGATGCACATTCATACCTTATCATGATACATCATGCATATTCATACCTTATCATGATACATCATGCATATTCATACCTTATCATAATACATGATGCACATTCATACCTTATCATGATACATCATGCATATTCATACCTTATCATAATACTTCATGCATATTCATACCTTATCATAATACATCATGCATATTCATACCTTATCATAATACATGATGCATATTCATACCTTATCATAATACTTCATGCACATTCATACCTTATCATAACACGTCATGCATATTCATACCTTATCATAATACATCATACATATTCATACCTTATCATAATACATGATGCATATTCATACCTTATCATAATACTTCATGCATATTCATACCTTATCATAATACATCATGCATATTCATACCTTATCATAATACATGATGCACATTCATACCTTATCATAATACGTCATGCATATTCATACCTTATCATAATACATCATGCACATTCATACCTTATCATAATACATCATGCATATTCATACCTTATCATAATACATCATGGATATTCATACCTTATAATACATCATGCATATTCATGCCTTACATGTTATACATCATGCATATTTATACCTTATCATAATACATCATGCATATTCATACCTTATCATAATACATCATGGATATTCATACCTTATAATACATCATGCATATTCATGCCTTACATGTAATACATCATGCATAATCATACCTTATCATAATACATCATGCATATTCATACCTTATCATGATACATCATGCATATTCATACCTTATCATAATACATCATGCATATTCATACATTATAATACATCATGCATGTTCATGCCTTACATGTAATACATCATGTATATTCATGTCTTACAATGATACATAATGCATATTAATGCCTACTTACTTACCTTGTCATGATCATAATCTAACAAATTTCTTCATGAATATTCATATTGGCCTTGCCAAAATTCTTCCTGCACATGTCCAAACTAAGCTAATACCGTTTTTTTTTTTTTTTTTGTGAGTATTCATAGTTTTATCTTTATTGTCAAATGCTGTCTATATCTATATCTACCTTGCCATAATTTTTCAGGAATGTTTGCACCACAGCTTGTTGAGTTGGCATCTGCCCCAAGGCCGAGTCTTGTGTTCCAATATCAGAAGCATGTCTGTAAGAATACCACATTAAGTCTATAGTCACATCCATCAATATGTATCATAGGATAATTTTATTCTGTACCTATCCCTGCTAATTAGAATCCTATTCTGTATGTATCCCTGCTAATTACAATCTTATTCTGTCCCTATCCCTGCTAATTACAATCTTATTCTGTCCCTATCCCTGCTAATTAGAATCTTATTCTGTCCCTATCCCTGCTAATTAGAATCTTATTCTGTCCCTATCCCTGCTAATTACAATCTTATTCTGTCCCTATCCCTGCTAATTACAATCTTATTCTGTTCCTATCCCTGCTAATTACAATCCTATTCTGTCCCTAACAATCCTATTCTGTCCCTATCCATGCTAATTAGAATCCTATTCTGTCCCTATCCATGCTAATTACAATCCTATTCTGTCCCTATCCCTGCTAATTACAATCCTATTCTGTCCCTATCCCTGCTAATTAGAATCCTATTCTGTCCCTATCCCTGCTAATTAGAATCCTATTCTGTCCCTATCCCTGCTAATTACAATCCTATTCTGTCCCTATCCCTGCTAATTACAATCCTATTCTGTCCCTATCCCTGCTAATTACAATCCTATTCTGTCCCTATCCCTGCTAATTACAATCCTATTCTGTCCCTATCCCTGCTAATTACAATCTTATTCTGTCCCTATCCCTGCTAATTACAATCTTATTCTGTCCCTATCCATGCTAATTACAATCTTATTCTGTTCCTATCCCTGCTAATTACAATCCTATTCTGTCCCTAACAATCCTATTCTGTCCCTAACAATCCTATTCTGTCCCTATCCATGCTAATTACAATCTTATTCTGTCCCTATCCCTGCTAATTACAATCTTATTCTGTCCCTATCCCTGCTAATTAGAATCTTATTCTGTCCCTATCCCTGCTAATTACAATCTTATTCTGTCCCTATCCCTGCTAATTACAATCTTATTCTGTACCTATCCATGCTAATTACAATCTTATTCTGTTCCTATCCCTGCTAATTACAATCCTATTCTGTACCTATCCCTGCTTATTAGAATCCTATTCTGTCCCTATCCCTGCTAATAAAATCCTATTCTGTCCCTATCCCTGCTAATTACAATCCTATTCTGTCCCTATCCCTGCTAATTAGAATCTTATTCTGTCCCTATCCCTGCTAATTAGAATCTTATTCTGTCCCTATCCCTGCTAATTACAATCTTATTCTGTTCCTATCCCTGCTAATTAGAATCTTATTCTGTACCTATCCCTGCTAATTAGAATTTCCATGGCCTCCTTATGGTTATATGGTGTATCCTGTAACAATATCAGTATTTCAGCGTGTAAACTCTGAATGATGTAACAAAAGGTCATTCTTTATTCCAATGCCTCCGCTTGAACAAAAACCTGGGACTTCTGGCTTATAAGTCTGATGCTCAACTGATAGAGTGGAAAAGAAATTTTCTCTCACCAAGTGATATATTGTGACTAGTATTTACCAGTATTACATGACAGTACGTGGAGGGTTTATTACAGGACAATTCAATAAATATCAATACATTTCTACTGAATTGCAAGAGATATGGGAGTGTCTGGAATCAGACAGGGACCCTATTGCTAGATAAACAGCTGACAACTAAAATCATGACCTTGGAAGGACAAGTGTTCAAGTTTAAATGATTCATAATTTTAATGTATTTGACCTTGTAACTTTGTAACCTTGAACCTCTGACCTTGTCTTTGACCTTGAAAGCCTTGGAAATGATCTTTATTCATATGATTTCATTATGGAAGTGTTTGTATGTAAAAACTACCAGAAAATGATACTACAGCAACAAAAATCCTTCCATTAAAAAAAATAATTCAAATGAAGAATTAGTCATGAAACAATTTAACCATGATGACACTGAAGTCTTTAACATTTACTCAATATCTGTCATGACCAATTTTTTTTTTTTTCAAAAATTTATTTTAAAAAGTTATGAAACTTTTATCTTTAATTTAGGAAATAATGCCTTTTAATGATTTGTGGAAGTCATCAAGTTAATGATCTTCAATTAATTGTTGAATATCCAACACTATCATTATCAGTTCAGATTCCACTACACAGATAATCTTCAAGGACTCTTGCTCTTTGTTACAAGCCTACCACTACCTGAAAATCATTGTAACAACTGGCATAACTGCTGGACAAACTCACATTAATTACTTATATCAGAATATCATCTAAGATTACTTATCAACATAACAAACAAAACAGTCTTATGAATATTTACATGACAAAGTCATCACAGCATAAAAACAGATAAAAGCATTAAGGATTTTAAGCTAATTAAATACACATAATTATATCATTAATTAATAAGCAATGTTAATTTGTTAACTCAATCATTATAAAAAAATTAAAATGATAAACAAATAAATAAGGATCTATCTATTAAATACAGTTTGATAAAATTCAGGAAAAAAATATCACAAGATTTAATTCAATAAGAACAATTATTTAATGAGTATGATATACAAAAGCAGTACGAACTCTAGGCAACATACAAAAGTTATGCTTTTATGGTTCCATGGTACTCACATCTAGTCTTAAGATAAAATCATGTACTTAATCCTTTATTTACTAAAGATTAACAAACCTGCACAAGTCCTAATAGTAAAATTGAGAACCTTTATGTTACCAAATATAATCAGCCTTACTTGTTTCATCAAAACATTCATAACAAGGGCCTTAACTTTTGGAAGTAAAACACAATAAGATACAAAACTGGGTTAGACTTCTACACAGCATTATCTTAGGGACTCACAGAATCCATGGTGGCAGAGATTTTGTATCAATATGAATGTTCCAGAAAACCATCTCCAGTTTCATTTTTTTTTTTAAATTTCCTATGAATATAAATATCTTTCTCTTTTTTATGATCTCAGATTGTCACCTTTGCTCAATCGTTCCCTCCGCATACTCATTTATATAACTACAAGGCACATGTTCTTTCCAGTGACAAACAATGTTCTACCAATTATTCTAATATGAGAGTAAGCAAGTAAAAAAATTGTAGTCAATAAGAATATTAAGGACTGAATACTATATGTTGTGAAAAGCACATTAGTGATAATACAACACATGAGTAATCACAGAAACCAAATGTTCACCATACCCATATTCTGACTCCTGTAGTCGCATGAAGAATCTAAGGTCATAGTTCAAACAACAAAATGATATACAAACAATAAACAAACGATGGCCCCAACCTGATGAGTCAAGGTCACGTTTCTTTGGAGAAAATTGGGAACATGTCTTCAAATGGAAACAAATGTGGGACATATTTTGTTAAGAATAGTGAGCTTTAATAACCTTGTGGTAAATTGGCCTAGATCTTGTATTGATTGTGACCTTGACCCACAAATGACAGGTGTATGGTTACACATGTAAGATGAAATGATTCAGGGCCTACATATGTGCCAAAACAATCAAAAACACACGTGTGATGGGACATTACAGGATATAAATTGGAAAACAGTATAGTATGATTTACTGATCAAATTACTTCTTCAGATCTTAAACTTTGAAATACAGAACTGGGAAAAATAAAAAAATGTTCAGTCTGCATCACCAAATGCTCTAGTCAACATACTTAAAAGGCATGTTTACTTTCACTTTACAATGGTTTTATCTACATGATAAGTTACTTTCGTTTTACAGTGGTTTTACCTAGCTGGATATCTAAGCCTCTGGGATACCACTAATAAGCACTGAAATTTATATTGTGACTTCTACTTTCACTTTGACTTACCGTACACAGAATGCTGCCAGGTCCAAGTTGCCCATCTCCAGCACAAGTTGTCCCTGAGCAAAGATTTACACAAACGCATTATTTACTTACAAATTATTCAGAAAAATGACTGGAAGTCAAAGTTTTGAGACAACATAAGGTATATTTTATTTAAACTTCAATCTTTACTTAAAAGTGGTTGTTTATTAGAGTAAGGGGTGAAGCTGTAGTAGATATTGAGACTGGTTGAGTTACATGGTAAATAGGAGGTACATTGTACACATTTAACACAATATCATGTTTTAAAAAAAAAAAAAAAAACAGAAAATGATTTCAGATCTAACTATGGACATCTTGTGAAACCATTTATTTTTCTCATGAAATTTCAATTATAGAATATCATGAATAAAGGATTTAATTTCATCAGAATTAGAGGGATTCAGGTGTATTTACTATGTATTTCTGGAGTGTAGAGATATTGTTATAAACATTGATGGAGTTGAAGTATGCAGTGATGTGGTAGTATACATACTCGGTACATGTAGTAGTGGTGTACATCTGGCCGTAGATGGATAGCTCTTGTGAAGTCTCTTAGGGCCAGCTTCAACTGATAACAGAGCATATAATATAATATGATATAAAAACATCACACCCTTATGTCTGAAAGTATTGTATTTATTCCACAATAAGCCCATTTATATGTAAAAGGTGAGAGTAAATGGCCGCCTTACTAGCTTCAACTAGGGGGCTTCCCTTTAGTGGAGCAGTAGAGTGTCCAGCTAGAGACCGAAGGGTCCCTAGTTCAAACCCCAGCAGTGGTAGGGTATTATTCATTACTCCTTCTTATTAGAATTGGTGCCATTGACCACTCCAAGGGTACAAGTTACAGGAGATTGAGATGCTTACTTTGCCTTTAAGAACCTGAGTTGTTAATGTTTTTTGGGTTTGAAGACTTAGTGAAGGAAGGAATCATGTAAAAGATGAGAGCCTGACTAGGTAGCCTTGGTTAGAGGGAATTGAGCAATAGAGTGTCCAACTAGAATCCAAAGGGTCGCTAGTCTGAACCCAAGTAATGGCAAGGTATTCTTTATCTCTTCTTATAAATACAAATTGCTGTTCTGTAAAACCATTAACCAATGCTATTATACTGCTCTGTAACACGCCCACCTCATGATGTAGAGTAAACAGTAATGTCAGGTACCTGGGCTTATTGTAGGAAAAATACGGTAGGATCCGGTATCATCTACCTATCTGTTACAACAGAAGAAACCATATACACCCTCTTCAACTGTGTATATAGGTGGTATACCAAAAAATCACATTTAATTTCTACAAAGTTAAACAAACTCTAGGGATAAAAATATGTACCATAATACTACCTAAAGTGTATCTACAACACTTACCTCGTGTATCTTATGATAAGCTTCTCCTCGACAAACATAGGCTCTCACATAGGTAGGGTCAACCTTGATACCTGAGGAAAACTTCTTAATCGCCCTGGATCAAAACAAATGACACATCAACATCATTTTCTCTTACTGAAATACAACTTTCTAATTTTGGATGTATGTAGCAAAGGGTTGGAAATAGGTACAAAAATATACACATAATCCTACACTTTAAACAGTCAGAGTACAGAGGTACTCACGGGCACATACATATCAACACACTACAACGGGGAGTATTTACAAAGTACGTACATATCAACACACTACAACGGGGAGTATTTACAAAGTACGTACATATCAACACACTACAACGGGGAGTATTTACAAAGTACGTACATATCAACACACTACAACGGGGAGTATTTACAAAGTACGTACATATCAACACACTACAACGGGGAGTATTTACAAAGTACGTACATATCAACACACTACAACGGGAAGTATTTACAAAGTACGTACATATCAACACACTATAACGGGGAGTATTTACAAAGTACGTACATATCAACACACTACAACGGGGAGTATTTACAAAGTACACACACTACAACGGGGAGTATTTACAAAGTACATACATATCAACACACTACAACGGGGAGTATTTACAAAGTATGTACATATCAACACACTACAACGGGGAGTGTTTACAAAGTACACGGGGAGTATTTACAAAGTACGTACATATCTACACACTACAACGGGGAGTATTTACAAAGTACGTACATATCAACACACTACAACGGGGAGTATTTACAAAGTACGTACATATCAACACACTACAACGGGGAGTATTTACAAAGTACATACATATCAACACACTACAACGGGGAGTATTTACAAAGTACATGTGTGTAAACACATTATGTACAGCTGCCTTACATAAAATCTCTAATTTTATCACAATATGGAGTAAATCTCTGATATAGATTTAGTAAATCAAGGGGTAAGGGTGGTTGGGGATTTTAAGACATTTTATACAGATTATTAAAATGTTCTGAACCTGTGGTAGTTGTCATAGTGATTCATGAAGATCAGCCCGAGGTTCACATGGGCACAGGCAATATCCTTGTTCAGTTTAAGAACACTCTCAAAGTCTGGGATAGCATCCTCATGTCTGTAACAAAATAAAAATTTCAAAAATCTAACGAAATTTCAAATGAATCTGTGTCAGCTGAATAAATTCATTTTGTATCCCAAGAATGAATATGCTATAGAACCTATTTCAGCCACTGCCATGTGACATAGGACTTTGTTTTACTGTATCTGTCCTCCAGGCAGTCCAGAAACCATCACTATGACAATGTACTAAAATGTACTAAAATGAGCTGAAATGAACTAATTACTCCATCAGTGAAATCTGAAACAGCCATGAAACAAATGTTGCTATAGTAATGAAATATGGCAGACTATTTGTTTGTTGTTACTTTACATCCTATCAACAGCCAGGGCCATTTAAGGACATGCCTGGTTTAGGTGGTGAAGGAAAGCCCAGAGTTCCCAGACAAAAAACACCGACCTACAGCCCGAACCTGGTAACTGCCCCATGTAGGTCTCAAACTTGTGACCAAGAGGTGGAGAGCTAGTGATAAAGACAGTCAGATGCCTTAACCACTTGACAACTGCTGTAGATTTCAGTAAATCTTAAAGTTACCATTACATGTACAGATATCTCAAACTACTACATCAAGGTACAGAAAATAGCATTGATACATGTTTATATAGTACTAAGATTATGTTGGATTCTACAGTTATCAGATAGTTGTGTTATAAAGTCCTCATCACTAGTAACACCTTTATAAACATCTACTAAACAGTCATGACAATCTATCATAAAGTGTTTAACAGTGAAGGGTTCAGCACTAGACCTATTACTTACTTGCCCATGGCATCGTACAGGATCCCTCGGTGAAGGTAGGACATGACATTCTCATCCGTATCATTGATGAGGAGAGAGACACTGTAGTCATGGAGAGCTCGCTTAGGATGAGCTCTAGAAAAAATTCAATGACCCATTTATAGTAGAATCAAACATATTTTTTCCTTAATATATCATAATGAAACATTTCTATCATATATATATATATATAATATGGAAATGCAAAGAGAAATCTCCTTCATGTTTAAAGATATTTTGTTTCTTCAAACTTTGAAACATTTGATGGTTTTTCAGGTCATATATACTGTAAATATATACACAATTTAATCAAAGCACTAATGTGCCAGTAAGTGATTATGTCTTAAAAATTGATTGCAACAAAATAAGTTCATTTACAATATACAAGATCTCATAAACATTACAAATGACACTGTACATGATTAAGGATATATGCCACCTTACACTATTTACATGTGATTTATATATATATCAGAGTTATCCCCCTTTACTGTAACAGACTACCAAAAGAAATATATATATATATTTGTATGTATGTGGCTTTCAATTTTAGCGACATTACATTTTTGTGATTACTAAATCAAAGGCATACTTTCTGAGGATACAGGCACGATGGAAAAATGCCTGCCAGCTGAGAGGATCAAGGTGGATAGCTGCTGATAAATCCTGCACAGCTGGTGTCCACTGCTGCATTTTGGCGTAAGCTCGGCCCCGATATGTTCTCGCTGAGGCATCAAGGGGGTCCACTTTCAGTAAGTCTGTAAAGTCCTGTATAGCATTGGTCCAATTTCTATATAAAAAATTCAAGCATTTTTTACTTATTTGTCATAACATAGAATTCAATGACTTAATAATAGTCTATAGTCACAGCAGTCAACTGTACGGTCTAAAACGGATAAAAATGCTTGAATGTGACAACATGAAAGCATGTGATAGTAAAATTTAGAAGTGATCACACCTAGATTCTAAGATTCTAAAAAAATACATTTAGAAAATATCATCTCCCATGACAGCTTTAGTGGAGTATCATAATTTTTAAAAATTTACAGAATTGAAAAGATATCAGCTGAAAAAACCCTTTCCAAAAGAAGACTGAAAAGATTTGTGATGTTTCAGCTTTAATCAGAATCTACCAAAGTCTAAGTTGCTATGAAGTCTAGATAATTAAAAAAAACCTGCAGTGTTCCAGAGTGGTGCACGATCAATTCTGAAGCCTCAGATGAAACATGTAATGTATTGTTACATGCAAATCCCACATAAAACCTTACCCAATCTCAAAATAGTAGAGGCCATGTTTGAGGATGGCATCTGTTCTTGTTGGCATAATCTTCTTGGCCTTTGACAAATCCTCAAGAGCCAACAGCATATCTCCTCTCTGCAACCAATCAAAAACAAAGTCACAAATCATGATAGATATAACAGCCAATATAACTTAAGGTACAATTTACTTCAGCCAATCAAAACCAAAGTCACAAATCATGGTAGATATAACAGCCAATATAACTTAAGTTACAATTTACTTCAGCCAATCAAAACCAAAGTCACAAATCATGGTAGATATAACAGCCAATATAACTTAAGTTACAATTTACTTCAGCCAATCAAAACCAAAGTCACAAATCATGGTAGATATAACAGCCAATATAACTTAAGTTACAATTTACTTCAGCCAATCAAAACCAAAGTCACAAATCATGGTAGATATAACAGCCAATATAACTTAAGGTACAATTTACTTCAGCCAATCAAAACCAAAGTCACAAATCATGGTAGATATAACAGCCAATATAACTTAAGGTACAATTTACTTCAGCCAATCAAAACCAAAGTCACAAATCATGGTAGATATAACAGCCAATATAACTTAAGGTACAATTTACTTCAGCCAATCAACACAAAGATAAAATGTATCGCTGAACATATTATCGATAGTTGTACTTATTTTGAAATCCTATGATGAGCATGATTTTAAAAGTACACTGTAAATATAAACAAAAGCTCTTTTTATTAAGTCTGAATGCCGTTACTTGGCTTACTTTCTTACCTGGTTCACCACGACATATATACCATATAGGAGATACTGATTCACTACTGACCTTTTCATACATGAGTGCCCTCTGGTAATAGGCTTCATGGTCCAGTGGGTTCAGTTTCACTGCCTGTGTGTAATTTATCACTGCCATAGTAATCTCCCCTTGTTTACGATAAATCTCAGCCCTGAAAAAACCAACAGTAAAAATCATACAGCAATATGTGTGAGCAAGAGTTCTACACAAATTTCTTCACATTGAATGTCATCTACCAAGCAAACATTTACAGGATATGGAATATTTTTCAGCTTTTTCATTCAATTTCTTCTCAGAAACCGATCTTCAAAAATATTCTACTTAAAATCGAGTGGCCTCACATTGGCCCTAACTTGTACCCTCCAATGCCCTTACAGTACACCAGGCATATGACACATTGAACTAAATAAAGATTTGTCAGCAGACTTTGATGACTTACATAGACCTATACGACCCAGAGTGGTTTTTGCTGTGTTTTAGGATAAATGTAAGATCATCAAGAGCTTCCTTTTTCTTGTCCTGTAGTAGGAACAGTAGATGTCTGTGCCAGTAGGCGTCCAGTAACATTGGTTCCAGACGTATGGCCCTGAGTAAGAACAAAACAATCACTGACAAAGATTTTCATGAATGCCTTTAATCAAGTATGAATTTTTTACAGAGAGAGTAAGTAAATAAAGAAAAGATGTCAATTTTCAAATTCAAGCTGTAATACTGACTAAGCAATGACAACTTCTGCAAAAAATTTCAGATCATGAAAACTCAGAGAAGTTAACTGTATAGATTCCTTATACAATTTGGAATCAGAAAACTCTCTTATTCAAGGTCTTTATTTGTGAAATGATTCTATGTTAGTACTACAGAAAAGATTGCCTGTCTGTGATGTTGTGAATTATTTATTGTCTACTGATATCAATACTTACTGGTCCAGATCTTCTTCTGCTTTCTTAACCATACCAAGCTAAGGAAGACAACATCAGTGGATTTATACAAAGTGTACAAGAAAATCAATTAAACACCTTAACACTATTTTAAAGGTCATATTAAAAAACATTCTATGATTTAGATTTGTGATATCTTTTAAAAATGTGCTCAGGCCATCCCATCTATCATTTGTTATTTTGGAGGATTAATTTTTTGTTGATTTCATTGTTACTCTCAACCCTGAACTCACATGTCCACAAAGTGTTAAAATCAGTACAAGCAGATTTAGTTAACAATATCTACTAACGAAATTCAGTATCCTTGAAAAACTGAAAACCACAAAAATTGCGTCCCTCAAAAATACATGATTTTACAGTATATCATGTACACTCCAAACTCTACATCTGATTTATCTAGACTTAGTTGTACAGAATAGTGTTAGAAAAGGTGGAAATGACATATATTATCAAAGAGTTACACCTCCAGACATTAAGGGATGAATCCTTTCAACAATCATCTAAATTTGGCTTGATGAAAGGCACAGAACCTGTGCAGAAAACTGAACTGAAATGACATGAGCAGCATTCTCTATAAGGGAGACAACTCATGAATAAATCAAAGGTATGAATCTCATTTTTGGAATGTTTTGTTGATTCTTCAATTGTAAGAACAATAACAAAATCCTAGTTGAGAGGAATGTCACTCAGGTTAGAAAATCAGAAATTTCTCTGTCTTTAAAATACCAACCTTCCTAAGGAGGGCACCCCTTCTACAGAGGTCAAAAGCTATTGGTCGCTTTGTCTCAGCGATCTCCTTGTCCAGTTTCTCCACCTCTTCATACATTATCTGTAACAAAAAAAAAAACAAGTGTTCTGTGAAACAGTGGTAAAACATACTTCAATCTTGCCCCTTGTGTGATCTAAAATTTCATCCCATTTTCCTGAAGAATTTTCTGAAACAATTTTTAGTTCCAATATGATAATTATCTGTTTTATCAAACAGTGAAAGTTTGTAAAAGGGAATTTTTCTGATCATAAAATTGTTTTTATGACATTTTGCTGTCACATACCATTAAGAATCTTTGCCCTGTAATGTAATTTGCACGTTAATAGTAATAGTGCTGATTAAGCAGAATATCATAATCCTCAAAATTTGTTAACACTACCAGTTCTTCATTTACATGTGGGCAGTTTCATGAAAACTGTAAGTGAGTTTTTCTAGGAAACTGTTAACACTAGAGATTTTAATGAAATTTTGTTCTGATAAAAATTGATCATATATTCATCCACCAAAATTTTTAAAAGGAAACTTTCTTCGCTGAAGCTATGGATCTCATCAGTCCAGAGTATTTTGAGATCAGTAAATTATAGATACAGAAAGAAAACTAAAACAAAACACAGTTGTGTTATGTTAAATCAGATCTAAGAGAAGAATATTGTAAAAGGAAACCAAAACTTTTCTAAAACAAATTTAAAGTTTAAACATTGCTATCAGCTAGTACAGTATTTACTATCCAACCACTTCCAAGCCCTCTGCTAATAATAAATACCCTATGAACTATGTTACCATTATGACAGAATGACAAAACTATAACATGTACCTCGAGTAATTCGAGATTCTCCTCCGACTCCTCAATAGGGTCAATGACACTTATGATATCTGATAAGGAACTGGTCAGAGAGTCCTTCCTGTAGGGGTGAAAAAAAACACACATGAGTTACCTCCGAATAAGAAAGAGTGAACATCAGGTAGGTTGAAAGATTTCATGTCTATTTCATATTTCTTCTTCAAAATGGAACCAAAATAAGTTTATCTGTCAAAAAATTCAATTTTTGGACATACAGCAATGAAATCCCACCTCAGACATGTTATACCTGAAATACTTTTGTGACAAGCAATGAGTATGATCATTTAATTGCCTTCATTAATCAGATTTTAAGATGCAGTTTTTTGTATTTACCGTTTTTTATCCATCTTGTCTTCCTTAACTTGATCTTCTGACACTGACATTTCCTCTTCATCCTCGGAATCTGATGGGGTTGGAGGGAAGAGCTCATCAAACCAGCGGTTCCAGATCGCCCGCACCCATTCCCGTTCATCGTCATCAGCTCTGTGACAAGAGAATCATGCTTATATGTTTATACAATATTTATGTAAAATATGAAAATTCTGAAGATATCATGATGTGACGATGCATGTAACAGCTTGGCCACAGAATTAATATAGTCATGCTATTCCTTTACTATAAGAATTTCTAAAGACTGAAGATTTGGAAATGGAATGTAAACCAGGTAAGCTACTAAAGGCAGTCAGGGTGTGTTAAATTACTTCCATCCTCACCTCAGTCCCTTTTTCTTGCCGTACTCATCAAAATTCAGTAAATCTGGAATACTGCTGCGGACTCGACTTCTCACCTTGCTGCACCAATTTCATAAATAGAAAGAAAGTCATTCAGCAATATAAAATCTGGCTTGATGTCAACAATAGAGGATTTAAACCTGAAACTGAGCATTTGTTGTCTCCCCTTTCTGTGTCCAATTTGTATCTTATGCATGAGACTCACCAATGAAATTAACATTATTAGTTTTGTTTACAAACTTAAATGCTTAACTTGATAATGACATAGGAGGAATCTTCTAAAATATTCCAACTCTATATTTATACATTCTCTACAATATGGCCTTAACCTTAATGAGTAAAACTGCTCCCTACATTCTGGAAAATTTAAAAGTGTTTAAGGAATTAAAGTATCCAGATCATATTAAAGTGGAACTTAATGAATCTTTACAGGCATAAATCTGGATGGACCAGCATTGTTGACACAGCTATTCCAAAAGTCAGTTGAGGCTCATCAGAAAGCAGAATAAGATAAGACAGGTCTGTCATTATTTTAAAAAACAGACCTGGGTCAAGTGATTAAATTAATCATAAAAATGACCAGTTTTATCACAGACATGTACAGAACCCCAGTCGTAAAAAGGAAATTAAAATGAAACTCAGCTCATGTCGTTCTCTTACCTTGGCAGTCGCAGTTCTCTTACCTTGGCACTCGTAGCTCTCTTACCTTGGCACTCGTAGCTCTCTTACCTTGGCACTCGTAGTTCTCTTACCTTGGCATTCGTAGTTCTTACCTTGGCACTCGTAGTTCTCTTACCTTGGCACTCGCAGTTCTCTTACCTTGGCACTCGCAGCTCTCTTACCTTGGCACTCGCAGTTCTCTTACCTTGGCACTCGCAGTTCTCTTACCTTGGCACTCGTACTCGTAGTTCTCTTACCTTGGCACTCGTAGCTCTCTTACCTTGGCACTCGCAGTTTTCTTACCTTGGCACTCGTAGTTCTCTCTCCACAGGTTTTACTATATCGGTAAAAGAATTCGACCGTTCAAGACGCTTTGGTGGCGCTCTCAAAAATCGCTCAATATCATCAAGGCGAGCCATGTTGATCGGAGCACGCTTCTTCTTCTTCTTACCCCTAGAAGTGATCACGATGAAACAAGTCTGATACCTCAGTACCATGAAATACTCTCATAGGAAAATTCATTGGAAAATTAATAGAAGTCCAATTGACACAAATATTTTCTCTTGAATCATGAAGAGATTTGTTTGAATTTGAAGAATAGTCAAAGCTCAGTCATTATGACAATATTTACAGGAATTTCTGCTCTGTAGAAGCATTTTGTCAGAATTTTGGGTTCAGAGGTTTATGATTATCCAAAAATTTTAGTCAACAATGAAAGAATTAATGTAAAAAAATCATTCAGAAAAGACAGTACACCATTACTGTAAGTTAATAGAGAGTTTGAGGAATGGTCACTTACTTTTTGGGAAGTATGACGTACGCCCGCCCAGCAGCCAAGGCGAGCTCTGCAGGTGTTGGTTCATCTTGGTAACAAATAAATCAAATACTATTACATGAAATATATTTGATATATACAAAAGTGTAATTTCTAAATGAATGACCCTGATATAGACCAATATCATTCTTAATAAAATTTAACAAAAAATAAAACTGTTTTAAAGGAAAATAGATCATATTATTCATAAATCACATTTTAGTTTCATCATTTTAAAAATCATGTGATAGATATCAGTAAAAGTAATTCTCCTAACAGAATTTAATATTAGGATAGAATAACAAAGCTTATACAATAAGACATGGCAATGGACATTCTAAAATTCCATTCTAAAATCAATAAAATCAATAAAAACAGTATTGATTTTGTGGATATTGTCATGTCCAGTATTTAACTTGTATATGACATTTTCACAATCAAATGTTATAATATCTTTACATATCTACATATTAGTTTTAAGTAAATATTTCAACCCTGTTATGTCCTTAAATATCAAAGTTTGTTTCCCACACTAAATACATCATAATTCTATTTGAATTGGTTAAACTGGTTTGAATTAAAAACAAATTCCAAATCCACCAAAACCAAAATTATGATTACTGGTATTTCTCAAATGAAGTTGTTTTATAGAATAAAGATCAAATCAAAATTTAATATTAATGAAGCAAATGTAATAAACATCACAGATCTGAACTTTACCTAATTCATTAAGGTAAGGTGTTAGTAAACCATTGTAACTTGTACAGGTCTGTATATGTATACAGAGAGAGAAACAGAAAAAAGACATAATTTTTGATGTCTGAGAAATCTGTTTTCATTATAATTGAGTCTCGTTCTATAATTAAATTCCTTGTATAAAAACTAATTAAATCTATAAACATGCCGATTAAAGCAGTATCTTAATGCTGTATTGAAACTGCAAAATTAGAAATAATTCAAGCTGAAAAATATAAATTGTAGGTTAAGAATAAAATTCAGAAAAACAGATATAAAATTGATGGACGTTCATGTAAGTTATGATATATGCTCAATTTTTGTTCAAGTCTGAATAAGTAAAAAATATTTACTTTTACCTTTATTAGACTTTTTAATTATAAATTTTAACAGCACATAAGAAATGTCACCCCTTTCCAATCTCCTACAAATCTTTATAGCTTTGAATCCTCCCTTCAATCTATGTATGTTTGGCAAAATTAGGTTTATGAATAAGATCAAAATATTGATAATATTTGATAGAACTTAAAATTATAAAATTCTACAACTAATTTACATACAGGCATATTGAAAGGAATACAAAAGAAAGACATGAAGAATTTGTCACAGGTAACAAATTGTTTTCTATTTACTCACATGAACATCCTTCCTAACATGAACACTTTACTAGCATTCATTCATTGACAAGGAAATGAAAAATTATATAACTACCAGAGTTTTGTGACTCTCTGATACATATACATCTAAAATCCATTGGTTATGATCATTACGGTATCTACTAAATCTATCTTAGTTGAAATTAGAGTTGTAATCAAATTAATGCACATGAATATCAATATTAGTAAGACCTGCCACATCTATGTAAATAGGCAAGGAGGGACAGATATTACCACCAGCCAAGGGAGACAACCCATACCGTACCTATATCTGGAACTGATAGCAAGACAAGCAAATAATGAAAAGGCTCTGTCAACAATAAAAATCACGGCAACCTCTCTGTTTATAAAACAGAAACCATAGAGAATAGAGTTTGTGTCTGGCCTCAAATGCCATGGAAACACCCATCGTTCCTAGCCAATGGCTATGATCCTTTTGTTAACCTCTGGCTAGCAAAGATGTGAAAGCCCAAGCCTCAAACAGAGAACCCTTCCACTGCCAGTCACTAGTGTCTGACATATTAAGTCTCTGCTCCAACATACAAGGTAAAAATATTTAACAGAAAATGCTCTGATTTTTTAAAAGACTGTTCTTTTTGTTTTTCAAAGTCTTATTATTGATTTTGAATATTTCCATTTTTAAATTTCTATAGTGAGCTATGCATTACAGAGTGGCATAGGCTAGCAACAGCCTTAAACTGAAACTAAACATTTTGAAAATTTTAAAGCATCATGGGAAAGTTTATGTAAAAAAAAAGGAAAAAATTCTATGAACAGCACATTGGATGCAATAGTAAATACTGAACTGATTTACAAACACCAACTTTAAAATATTTTACAGATTTATTTATAATCCAATCTGTCATCTGAATTTTTTGTTCCATGAAAATTTTTACATGTAAAACAATTTCAATGAATTGTTTATAAGCAATTGAAAGTCACCATCTATACTTTTTATAAATTCAACTATTCCATCCAAGATAAAATCAATACACTAAAATTGAGACGAGTTGATGAAGTTTGAGTACTAAATTGGAACCTGCCCAATGAACCATCACCCTGCAATCTTAAAGTGTATGTCAAGCTTGCAGCCCTCAGCCTTTCTGGATAAAACACATTTATGTACATCCATCTCAAAGACTCTATAAATCTTCAAAATTCCCATTTCCTTCCATTTTCAGATTTGATACAAAATGATAGATAAGGTCAATTTTTTAAAATATTTATGTGAAACATATTTTGAAAAGAAAAACTTCTTTTTCATTATTTTGATAAAAAATATCTATTTATCTGAAAAAATATGTCATATTTAACAATAAGAAATCAAACAAATTTTCATTTTTGAATATTTACAACATTACAGTCTAAATTTGAATGTGAAAAGTTTATAATGACAGATATGATTTTCATCTTTATTTGTGTTACATGATCAAATGCTAGATTTTCTCTATAAAAGTGACTTTGAGAAAGCTGTATATGTTTCCAACAGAAGAGAGTGCAAAGTGTACTCAAGGTATGACATACCCATAGATAATTTAAATTTTTCACCACTGGTCAGTTTCCGATCATGCATGAAAGTCTGACCATGGTCATCAGCCAGTGTGTTGTGGTCATCTACCACATTTGACTGGTCACTTTCGTTGACCGTTGAATCTTCTGACAAGATCATAGCACATTCGAGTCAATCATTCCAAGCCAGATTTCTAGATTTGATGCTATATGTTTGATACATCTGAACAGTTATTGACGTTAAAAAAGACATCATTTTAACCAGTGAAAGTCCCATGTTTGGTAATAAGCCCACCCCTTCATGCAGCAAATTTTAGATAGTGATATACAGTACAAACAATATCATATACAGAATTATTCAGGTACAAAGAAAATTTACTCGAGTTTTAAAAACCTACTGAAATATCTACTCAGATTTAAAGAATTCAATTTCATTTTAACAATTTACAAATCAATTCTGTACACAAAATGGAGCATATCCTCTCCCCCACTAATATACACAACTTATAGGTATGTATGATGTGAACGAGGTATAAAATTGTTTGAAAACTTACCTTTCTGTTTCATAATGATAGCAACATCATCCTTAGAATCTTCCTTCGTCTATAAAATGAAAGTTCCAAACCAATCATACAAATCTCTGAGATTTCCGAGGAAAAATCATTCATTTGTAAGACTTAATGAAAAAATAAAATATCATGAAAACACCAACTGAGGAACTTTTTAGTAAATACTGACTTGTTCATTCATCATGAAAACAAATGTGTGTACAACTAAAGTGTATGTAAACAAAATGTGTTGCAGTGACCTCACCTTGCAACCAAGGATAAATCTGAAACATTTTAGTGGCAAAGTATTGACTTTGTTAAGAGGTGTTTTAAAATTACCCCCTGGATTTATGCAAGCCTCTCTAATTTGGTTTTACTGTTTATGTGAAAAAATTTTAATAAAAATTCTAGAAATTAAATACCTGCAGCAATAACTCTAGAAAAAATGAAACTGACCACAGCAACATCAATTGTTGACCTGTATATTATCATTATAACCCAAATTACAGTTCTATATCTGTATTTGTTAAAGAAAAAATGAACAGAAATGAAATAAGGACAGAATGACAGCCAAAGGTAACCCTAACATTAAATGGTAGAGGCATCAAATTCATGTGACTAGGTTTTGTAATTATCATTTTCATAACTTAAATGTCAATTATTCTTTTCACATTTATATATCTTCCAGCCTAATACTAGAGGGTTTGAAACATTGTATCATAATATATCCTTTACTTTCAAATTTTAAAAAAAAAAAAAAATTTAATTTCTCTACACTGGATCTGACAGATGATTACCTAAAACCTGTACAGTAATCCTATTTTTGCTGACCTATTGACCTTTTATGTTCTGATAGAAACATCCTTGACCTTCACAAAATAGTACACTTGACTTACTTCTTCATCCAAGAGGCGTTTTTCGTTCTCCAGTCTCTCTATTTCTTCAAGTCTTGTTTTTAACTTCATCTGACGAATGTTTCTCTTTTGACGTTTTATCTGAAAATACATGATAAAATTCCCTGTTATAACTTTGTATGTTATCACTCTGTTAGTCCAAGAGTAACAAGAGACTGAAAAATCAGAAATCGTTAAAGCAAAAATTCACATATCTTTACAGCTACACGGAATGAAATAACTTTGATATGTTGGTAATCTAACTAATGCTCACTAATCATACTGTGATATTATAAATTATTGTTGGGGTTACATCTTTGTAGAATCTGTGGTTACACTTAATTCACAGTTTCATATTTCTATGGAATAGTAATAAAGTAAAAACTGTCGGGGACTGTAGTAAGTAATAAATACCCATAAAATAAAGAAAAAATCATTTTTTTGTAAAAACCATGAAATTTTTCTAACCACAAAAACATATGGTTTTACAGTATTTGATAATGGTGTCAGATTTAAAAAAAAAATGGTGTTGGGGATAAAACATAATGACATTAATGTACCCGGTGTTATGAAGATGAAATAGGATCTTACGTAGTAAAGATGAAGGAGAGAGTTAAACAGATATGTTTTGTACCAAGATTAAAAACACAAGAACATTTCTAGTATCCCACATACCTCCTCCATTGCTGAGTTATAATCCTGAGGAACCAATAAGGTATCATCGTCTAGGCCCACCAACATCGGGTCTGATCGACTCCGCCTGTTTCAACAACAAACATCCTGTATCCATCCATTACTGTTATTTGTAAATAAGTTTAACCTTATAATCATAGGGTAAGATATTGGATAATTTTTTTTATCTTTTTTTCCTTCAGAATAAATGTGGGCCACTACAGTTGGTCATGAGATCATTACATATGTCCACTTTAAAAATGCTTCTTAATACAAATAAAAAAAATTAAGATAAGAAAAAACTTGAACAACAAACCAAATGTATGTTGGCATCACTGATTTTTAATTTCCATCTCGTTGATTAATTCTGACATCAATAAAATGAAAAAGCACATCTGTTGATAAGTCACTAGTGTAGGGTTGATCATGAGACATGGGAGATAACTCACCTTAGAAGGGGGAACACTGGTTCATACTCTTCTTCTGCAGGTTCCATCACTCCACTCTGTGGAGGAGGGGGACCTATGGGCGTAGATTCCCGGCTCAGTTCCTCTGTAACATCATGCATTAAAAGATTGTTTAGAGAAAATCTCTCCTTCCTGATGTTTGTGAAGTTAACACTCAAGATGTTCATACAACAAATTACATGTATCTGAATATACCACATTTATGTATATCTATATTTATACAGTTGTGTAATAGGCCTGCCAGAGATTAGGTATCAGTCACCCTGACTTACTACAGGATAAACAAAGTTAGATGTAAGAAGCAGCTCCGACTGAAGAGAAGAAAAATTTAGTCAAATTTGGATCTATAAACTTTCTTCAAAGTGTCTAGCTCTCAAAGGTATTAACTACATCAACACTCATTTACAAGAAATATGCATTAAATTTTACCCAAGCATCACCTCATTGACAAAAAACTTTCATTAAGAAAATAAACATTGCATCTATATCAAAGTTTAAACATAAATACATTGTATTCAGATATTTGTAAATTTCAAATTGGTGGAAAAAATATCTAACAAGGACCCTTTTTTATCATAGATTTTTGTCCAGTGACATCATTATTGCTAACTTGCCTGGTTTTCCATCATCTGCTGGAGCCTCCCCCTTTAGTAGTTTTCTCTTTTCATATGGGTAGATTTTCCCAGCCTTTACATCCTCCTGGTACTTGGACTTAGCTAAATCAAGCTTGGTTAGATCTTGGCATGACAAACTCTTGTGATGAATAACTCTGTATAAAATTGGTAGAAAATATTCAGGGGACATTTTCCTTATAGTCAGGAACACAAAGTTTCTCTCAGTAATATATACTTGTTAAAAAAACTTTAGGAAGGCACATGATAACTTTTTAAATCTTATCTAGTATATACAATTTCCATGATGATAAAAAAAATACCAAGAATGAAAGAACTTCATCAGGTTAAGAAAAATTCTTTTTCAATCAGAAGTGTAAATAAATTGAAATTCAATGTTTTGGCATTGAGTGTAAAAGAGCCTGTCAATGAAGAGACAAGATTATCTCCCTTACCTGAAGCTCTCCTGCAGTTCTTGTCCTGCTTCTGTGACATCATCCTCTTCCTCTTCTTCCTCACTTTCCTCATACTCCTCCTGCTGAGTTGCAGATCGCTCTCGAATGTCTTGTCCTAAAATAACTGCAGGTTGGTACTCCGGAAACAGGACTTCCTTCACCTTGACAGGTGGAACATCTAATTTAGGAGGAGCAGGCATCCAGTACAAACGTGATTCATCTGACTTCAGGGTGATCTGAGCCCCTTCTACTGTGATTTCCTCCTGGTCAAACTGAGGAAGGCCACAATAGGGAGAAATTACATGTATATATGACAAAACATTAAATTATCTAGAATGTCAGGAACTGAGAACTCAGGAGATGATGACATATCTTTATAATCATCCTTTAGTAGAGGATTTCACACCATAGACAATCAATATGACCATTTTCCTACAAAACTAATCAAAAACGTTAACAAAATGATAACAAAATATTTATGTAAAAGAAATTCATTAACATACAGTAAAAGCAATGGACTCAATTTCTACAAACTATCCTAAAAACTACTGGCATTGACTCTTTTTTAACTCGGAACTTACCACATTCTCTGCACGTTTCTTCCAGATCATGAAGGAATCCTCTCGCGAAATTGTCATGTCATCATCTGCTTCCATCAAAACACGTCTTGCAGCTGACACAAGTCTCTCTTCCTCTGCATCTCGTTCATCTGAAGCCTTTGATATTTGGGAAGCTGTCTCCTCCTCTATTGTCTCTGCCTGGCTGGGGCCTGAACTCCCAAACTAAAACAAAATGATAGCCTTGACCAGATTTTCTCCAATATAATTCTTACTGTAAATCACTTATATTTTGCATGGGATTTATTTTCATATTAATACACAAGAAGAGAAAATCATGAGTTAAAATACCTTGTGAAAATTTGTATAAAAATAATTCTGGGTGGCATCCATGTTGATTTTGTCACTGATATTGGATAGGATAACAGCTTATCCTTCGCAAATTTAAAGTTATTTATAGATCAGAGTTTGTGAAATCATGGTACATTCATCATTTATCCTGGTTTAGGAGACTCTGTATTACCTCAGGTTTATTACAGGACAATGATATAACATTATGTTGGTCAACTTAACAACAGATGATAGCAGCAGGTTATTACCAAGATGGGTCTATCGCCCAATAGGAGGTCTACATTATGGAAGTCAGACAAAGACCACAGTACCTATCTTAGGCAATAGTAACAGAAACGAGAAATTGAACATTTTAGTTGATGTTTGTCTGGATCAATGAAGAATTAATCATTCCATATCTTACCCTGTATGGCTGTTTCAGCTGGCCTTCAAATCGGCTTGGTGTGTGATATTTACGTCCAACATTTCTGAACTCATCGGGAAGCTGATAATCTGCTGTTACTGTACAAAAATGATGAATGTTCTTTGAAGGAGGGGGAGCTTCCTCAGGCTCAGGGGGTGGGTATTTCCGAGGAGACATCGGTTTCCATGAAGACAGAAAAGATACTGAGGATGACTGAATCGTGTTTTTTGGAATATTTGGCTGTCGGAGTTGTCTCCCTGCTAGGTCAAAACTTTGTCCTGCTACACTAACAATGTCTTCATATGTGGCATCTGGAGGGGCCATTAGATCATCATAAATCTGTAAAAACAAGATAAAATTATAACTAAGTGAACCAAACACGCCTATATTGTCAATACAACTTAATTATAGTGTATTTTTCAGTTTAGTATCTTTCTTATTGTTGCAGGCAGTCAATAGTGGTTAATTTCTGTGTCAATGTGAAATGTACCGGAATAAATCAGATTTATACACGAACATATTCAACAGGCAAAAATGTTTTCAAACTTAAGTACTTAATTTGTACTGTAAAAATTTTTGGAATGAAACTTCCAAATCATTGTTAATAAAATGAATCCCTAAGTAAAGTGTTGAGGAAAAGCTGAGATTGGTGAGTGGAGATATAGATGAAGAGTGAAGACACAAATGATATCCTAGAAATATTCTGACAGTCATTTTGTTTAAATCAATCTGCTAGTTCCTAACATTCAACAAACTGCTGGTTCCTAACATACAACAAACTGCTGGTTCCTAACAGACAACAAACTGCTGGTTCCTAACATACAACAAACTGCTGGTTCCAAACATACAACAAACTGCTGGTTCCTAACATACAACAAACTGCTGGTTCCTAACATACAACAAACTGCTGGTTCCTAACATACAACAAAGTGCTGGTTCCTAACATACAACAAACTGCTGGTTCCTAACATACAACAATCTGCTGGTTCCTAACATACAACAAACTGCTGGTTCCTAACATAACATCTACTAACCTGTTTAATGTCTATTGACTCTGGTTGTCTGCCTTCAGCTGTAATGTCATCACCAAACATAACCCCTCGAGTTGTCTCTGTGGGTGGATATGGAATCTGTACATCTACCTGTGGCTGAAACAGAAAAATCGGACTCTTATCAACAAAACAAAAAACAATCACCCTAATGATTAGATCAGATCCAGATTTTGATCAATGTTCACATTCTCTTATTCCCTCTTGTTGGACTTTGATTTTTTCCATCTCAGATTGTGTACAAAGGCAAGCTCCACACAACATCAATACAATGGCATGTTCCTGTGTCCCTGTAAATTTGTTTAAAATTATCAGGGTAGGCAAATTATCTTGCTTTGTAAAGGACAACAAATGGCAATGTTACAGGTTTAGTGATAACCTAAAACAAACAACAACCAACTTAGAAAATGTCTGTAAGACAAATTCCCAGACTCAAACGCAAACCAGAATCTGATCAGGTGTAGAATTTGATGAAACATGATACTATGGGACAAATATAACAAAATCTGTTTACAAGTCCTCAAGATATAACACTAATTCCAAATAGGATAGGATAGAAACACGACATGAACAGGACGGTACAGGATGGGACAGGGAGGAACAGAGACAGGTCAAGGATGGGGACTTGAACAGAGACGGAACGGGACGGGACAGGACGGGACGGGAAGGAACAGAGACAGGACAACGATGGGGACGAGAACAGGGACGGATTGGGACGGGACAGGACGGGACGGGAAGGAACAGAGACAGGACAACGATGGGGACGAGAACAGGGACGGAACGGGACGGGACAGGACGGGACGGGAAGGAACAGAGACAGGACAACGATGGGGACGAGAACAGGGACGGAATGGGACAGGACAGGATGGGACGGGGAAGAACAGAGACAGGTCAAGGATGGGGAGGAGAACAGGGTTGGGACAAGATGTAATAGGATGGGACAGGATGGTACAGGAAGGAAAGGAGACAGGACAAGGATGGGGATGAGAACAGGGATGGGACGAGACAGGACAGGATGACTACATTACATAAAAGGGACTGGGACAGGACAGGGATGGGACAGGATGGAAAGGGGAAGGGACAGAATATGGATGGGAATCATTCAAAGCTCTGGGATAGACAGACATGGCTAATACTGTATGCCATTTCAAATATTCCAACCTTCCTATTCTGATACCCAGACACTTTACAGGTCTATCGTGAAACATTGACTTGATCCTACCTTATCCTCAGCCTGCTTGTCGTCTGCTGTACCCTTGGTCGCTGGACCACCACCCATTTCACCTGAAAAACATCATAGTTTTGTACTACGAACCACCAATAGGAATTACTGTTTTTTCATGTTAAAAATTTTCACAGAAATGCCACATGATTTTATAGAAATCCTCAAAATATATTTTTGGCGATTCTCACCTTCTGTCTTTCCATCCTCTTTCTCCTCTGGTATCTGGTCATGTTGCCCTCCTTCTTTTGATCCTACTCAGAAAAATACAACGGTACATATACAGTTTATTTGAAATATGTGTGTGATCTATTTCATTCATTTCTTTTTCTTTTCTTTTTTTTAAGATCCAAACATCATTTTATAAAGTTCAGTACATGTACAATTTGTGATAACATACATGCTAGACACCTTTAATTTTGAGGTTTAGAAAAAAAATTGCCTGTCCATGAAGTAACTGTATAGCTTGCTCAATACTTACTTCCAATGCAACAACTTTAATCATTTTGTAAATTAAAAATCACAAATTCCATTCAGAACACAAATTTTTGATGATGGGAAAAGACTGTCTATTTGTACAAACATTATGGAATATTGATCACTCACAATCACACAACCATGAACATCATTGTACTGAAAACCATGCACCTTACAGGATTTTTGACAATTTTTTTGTGTTTTAATTTCTCTTGCTGACTATTCTAAGAGTCATATCAGGCATTTTAACCCACAGAAATATTTATTTTGGATACTGCTTAAACAAATTTATGATACCAGATTTTACAGAAGATTCAGTCTGCAGTTTAATCTTTAAGAATTTGTCTAAACTGAAAAGAAAATAAGGAAGTAAATTTTACAAATCTTAAAATCAAACGAAATTAAAGATAACTTTTTAACCATAATGTATATGTCAATTTCTGGTTTTTATGTTGTTTTCCAGACTATCACCGAGTCTGTATGATGCCATGTCATTACTACTCTGTAGTGACAGAACCGTATACCGTATATACCCTAAACGATCCTCTATGGGCCGTAAACAATACAAAAACATAGTATTTAATAACAACAGTACCACAATGCCAGTTTGGGAAGACAGAACACTGAGCATACAAATAATCTTAGTTAGATAAGTGGACAGGTTTGTCCATTCATGCTGTCAGTAAAAAGAGAAAAATAAAAAGAATCACATCTAAAAATATCTACGATCACGTTGAGCGTAGATCACTTCTGTTAGTAATTTTTTAATGTCATGTACACTAAGATTGAACAGGTTGGAATCATCAGTGTGTTGTTCCCCGTTATTTCTGATCGATAAAATCATTTTATACGCATACATACATCAAAATCCTTGTCACTATTTTGTATGTCTGTACTTAAATCAACTTTTTTGTGTTTAAAAAGATGGAATGTTGAAGTATCTGATATCCTGTCTAACATGACTTAGAAAAAATCTTAAAATCCATAAATGTTAAATTTCAAATATTGATGTTGAATTTATGTTAGAAACAAATTTTGGAAGAAAAAACAAGTGATAAGTATAGGTCTATAAAATCAATCAATAATTCCAAGTATTACAATTATATCTGACTGACCACTACCTTTTAATGACCGAGAAAGTATATGTCACACAGGACTGTCATGTGACTTATCCTCCAGTATAACTGTTTATATCGTATGTAATAGTTCTCACACATTTTCTGTAACTAATGCAGAGACAGTATAAAAGTCTGACCTTATCATCTAACAATTAATTAACATTTATTACTATTTACAAAAATTATTGACAGAATTTTATCACGTGTGCACTTGTGATCAGATAACTACAAATGTGAAGTCAAAAGTCTGTTGTAAAATAACCTATTCTACAGAAGAATTTGTTAACATCATCCCATATGTTATATAGACATTACAATCTGTTTAATCCTAGAGACTGGAAACGGTACACAGAATATGAAAAATTTACATGTAATATATTTACTATCATACAGACATGACAATCAACCAATACTTGTCCTACAATAAGCCCATACTACAATTAACTTTCTAAACTTCACAGAGAAACTTTAAGTAATACAAGATGAGTATAGAATAGAATCATCCATACATTACTGGGCCAAATGAAAACAATTCAGGTGTAAATTTACTTAAATATTCATACACAGAAAACATTGATGTTTATAAACGGATTGAAACACTGGTACTTCTAAAACAATAAAGTTTGACCAGGTGTATCTCGGTGTGAGAAACATGCATTTAAGTATCAGGTAAGAAAGTTAGAGGTTTTACTTATTAATGTGATGAAACCTCATTCATCAATACAAAAAACACATGCAAGGTCATACAGGAGAAAGCAAATAAAGTGTGCTCAGGTAAAGATGTGCCACAGTAAAGGCATGCTAACGTAATCAAGGTGTGCTAAGGTAATCAAGGTGTGCTAAGGTAATCAAGGTGAGCTAAAGTAATCAAGGTGTGCTAAGGTAATCAAGGTGTGCTAAGGTGTGCTAAGGTAATCAAGGTCTGCTAAAATAATCAAGGTGTGCTAAGGTAATCAATGTGTGCTAAGGTAATCAAGGTGCGCTAAGGTAATCAAGGTCTGCTAAAGTAATCAAGGTGTGCTAAGGTAATCAAGGTGTGCTAAGGTAATCAAGGTGTGCTAAAGTAATCAAGGTGTGCTAAGGTAATCAAGGTGTGCTAAGGTAATCAAGGTCTGCTAAAGTAATCAATGTGTGCTAAGGTAATCAAGGTGTGCTAAGGTAATCAAGGTGTGCTAAGGTAATCAAGGTGTGCTAAGGTAATCATGGTGTGTTACGGTAATCAAGGTGTGCTAAGGTAATCAAGGTCTGCTAAAGTAATCAATGTGTGCTAAGGTAATCAAGGTGTGCTAAGGTAATCAAAATGTGCTAAGGTAATTCTAAGGTAAGTTATGAGTAATATGGGATATCATATGATAATGTTTGTCTTTGTTCTCTCTGTGTAAGTGTGTGGAAGGAAATTATGTACGTTAGTACTAACAACAAGAAAATAAAATTTTCAGGATCATGGAATTGAGAACAAGAGTATCATTATATAGGTTTAGCTTAAGAGAATTAACACTTCCATGAAGCATGCATTCAAAATAAGGGGGGAATCTGGGTTAGAATCTACATTGATGAAACATGCAAATAGGCCAGGGAAAAATGTTCATCACAATATATGTGACACATGCACTAAGGCCAAGGAAAAATATTTTTGTGTTATGCTACATGTGGCACATGCACTAAGGCCAGGGAAAATATTTTTGTGTTATGCTACATGTGGCACATGCACTAAATAGTGGTTAAATTAGAATAAAAGTCAGGAATGAATATGACTGGTGGGCATTTAGTACAAAGGGAGGTAAGTGACATCATACCCTCCATGATGGACGGACTAGTACGGGCAGTGGTATCTCCCCCCGAGGGGGATGACACACTAGTGCCCTCTAGTAGTTGAGGGGTTAGTGAAACACTTTGTGGATCCAGCTCCGATTCTGTATCTGTAGTTGTAAGGTTTACACAAAATATACAACATACCAATAAAATAAAGATACAATAGCTGCTTTAATGTACAGACAATAAACACCAATTATCAAAACACAACAATAACAGTTTCTAACACATAGCTCGAGAATGAATTTTTGAAATGACACAAAAAGCAACAGCTACTCAAGAAACAACATCAGAAATTGATTCTAACAGATATCACAAGTAAAGATCATATTTCATGTTATGATTTTTTTAATAATTCAATTTTCAATTTTTTTTTCCTTTTTGAAATGTTAGATATCAATTTCCTGAAATGACAAAGCAAGTTGACAAAATGAAATTGAATTTGAAGTTAAAATCCATCAGATTTCCAGAGATACTTTTAGTGACTGATATGTATAGAGGTTAGACAATGGCTATAACATATAGTATTGTCAAACCAATAATTAAAATACAACGATACATTAATACTTATAGAAACAAACATCACAATGACAGAAATAAACATTGTAATGAATCCTTCTGGTGCTAAAATTATCTCCCAGGACAACCTAATATCACAAATTTATCAATATCATAAATTTATCGATATCAAGATTTTCCAAGCAATTGACTCCTAGTTCAATGCTGTTGTCAGGAAAGAACCCACACTGTTGAGACACCTACCTGTCTTGTTGGGGTCTGGAGAGTCCTCTTTCTGGCCTTCTTCATCTTCTGTACAAATAAATCAACAAAATTTCCCATTAACATATAGTTGTGTACTGCAGCAGATATTTGATAAACATGGACCGACATGTTAAATGTGTAAGTTCACTTGTCCTTGAAAGATTTGGGTTTTTACAATTTTCATTCTTATTAATGATTTTTTTGTTTTGTTTTATGTTTTGTTTTTTATTC
Source organism: Ylistrum balloti (assembly GCF_031769215.1). Lineage (NCBI taxonomy): Eukaryota > Metazoa > Mollusca > Bivalvia > Pectinida > Pectinidae > Ylistrum > Ylistrum balloti. The sequence continues at coordinate 1,315,797 of NW_026781982.1, read as the reverse complement.
AATTGAACATATATAGAAAAATGTTGGTACGTTTTTTTAGTGTGAAGAAAAAGGTTTGAAGAAAATGTATGAAGAAATGTATCTATGCATTTGAAACAGAACATATATATCATTCTTTCACCTTTGTACCCAGATATTGAAAAAAATCTTATGTCTGACCACTCTCACAACTGTACCGTAAAGTTTGTCCCCAGCCATAACCCCTTCCAGAAGCTCCTGTATCCTCCTGTCTGCCTCAGACATTTTTCTGTAGAAAAAAAGTAACAATTAATAATCTTACCCAATAAAGGATGTGTCAACACTGATATATACCAGTTAATAATCTTACCCAATAAAGGATGTGTCAACACTGATATAGACCGGTAAATAATCTTACCCAATAAAGGATGTGTCAGCAATGATATATACCAGTTAATAATCTTACCCAATAAAGGATGTGTCAACACTGATATATCCCAGTTAATAATCTTACCCAATACAGGATGTGTCAACACTGATATAGACCAGTTAATAATCTTACCCAATAAAGGATGTGTTAACACTGATAAAGACCAGTTAATAATCTTACCCAATAAAGGATATGCTGACACTGATATATACCAGTTAATAATCTTACCCAATAAAGGATGTGTCAACACTGATATATACCAGTTAATAATCTTACCCAATAAAGGATGTGCTGACACTGATATATACCAGTTAATAATCTTACCCAATAAAGGATGTGTCAACACTGATAAAGACCAGTTAATAATCTTACCCAATAAAGTTAATAATCTTACCCAATAAAGGATGTGTCAACACTGATATATAATCTTACCCAATAAAGGATGTGCCCAGTTAATAATCTTACCCAATAAAGGATGTGCTGACACTGATATATACCAGTTAATAATCTTACCCAATAAAGGATGTGTCAACACTGATATATACCAGTTAATAATCTTACCCAATAAAGGATGTGTCAACACTGATATATACCAGTTAATAATCTTACCCAATAAAGGATGTGTCAACACTGATATATACCAGTTAATAATCTTACCCAATAAAGGATGTGTCAACACTGATATATACCAGTTAATAATCTTACCCAATAAAGGATGTGTCAACACTGATATATACCAGTTAATAATCTTACCCAATAAAGGATGTGTCAACACTGATATAGACCAGTAAATAATCTTACCCAATAAAGGATGTGTCAGCAATGATATATACCAGTTAATAATCTTACCCAATAAAGGATGTGTCAACACTGATATATCCCAGTTAATAATCTTACCCAATACAGGATGTGTCAACACTGATATAGACCAGTTAATAATCTTACCCAATAAAGGATGTGTCAACACTGATATATCCCAGTTAATAATCTTACCCAATACAGGATGTGTCAACACTGATATATACCAGTTAATAATCTTACCCAATAAAGGATGTGTCAACACTGATATATACCAGTTAATAATCTTACCCAATACAGGATGTGTCAGCAATGATATATACCAGTTAATAATCTTACCCAATAAAGGATGTGTCAACACTGATATATACCAGTTAATAATCTTACCCAATAAAGGATGTGTCAACACCGATATAGACCACTTAATAATCTTACCCAATAAAGGATGTGTCAACACTGATATAGACCAGTAAATAATCTTACCCAATAACGAATGTGTCAGCAATGATACATACCAGTTAATAATCTTACCCAATAAAGGATGTGTCAACACCTATATACTTTATGTATAATAGACATGACTTACAATGTCCTGAACAGACATGACTTACTTTTCTCCTGAAAAGACATGTCTTACTTCAGTCCTGAACAGACATATCTTACTTTTGTCCTGAACAGACATGTCTTACTTCTGTCCTGAACAGAGAGACTTACTTTTGTCCTGAACAGACATGACTTACTTTTGCCCTGAACAGACATGTCTTACTTTTGTCCTGAACAGACATGTCTTACTTCTGTCCTGAACAGACATGTCTTACTTTTGTCCTGAACTGAGAGACTTACTTTTGTCCTGAACAGACATGTCTTACTTTTGTCCTGAAAAGACATGTCTTACTTTTGTCCTGAACAGACATGACTTACTTTTGTCCTGAACAGACATGTCTTACTTTTGTCCTGAACAGACATGTTTTACTTCTGTCCTGAACAGAGAGACTTACTTTTGTCCTGAACAGACATGACTTACTTTTGCCCTGAACAGACATGTCTTACTTTTGTCCTGAACAGACATGTCTTACTTCTGTCCTGAACAGACATGTCTTACTTTTGTCCTGAACTGAGAGACTTACTTTTGTCCTGAACAGACATGTCTTACTTTTGTCCTGAAAAGACATGACTTACTTTTGTCCTGAACAGACATGTCTTACTTTTGTCCTGAACAGACATGTCTTACTTCTGTCCTGAACAGAGAGACTTACTTTTGTCCTGAACAGATATGACTTCCTTTTGTCCTGAACAGAGAGACTTACTTTTGTCCTGAGTGGGCACGAAGAGAGGCGATGATTTCATCTACAGTCCTCTCGACCCTTGGTTTGACCTCTGTTTCATCTTCCTTCTCTTTACCCTTTCCTTTTGCCTTTTCTGAAACCATGAAAAACAAAATGTCTGTTTGTTGTTCAACTACCAATTAACAAACAGGCTAATGATATAGATAATAAATGGTATGGTCTATAACTTTAAGGTAAAATTATGTTTAATGTTTTATCTTTCCTGTTTTAATTAAATCCGCTTTTACTATTTCTCTCGTTCCAGAGGTTCCCACCTTTGGCAGATTTCTTGCTCTCTTTCTTGCCGTCCTTCTTTCTTGGTGACTCCTTCTTCTTGCCTGACTTGTAAAGCGCCTCTGACCCGGGTCGTGATATTCTTCGCGCTTCCTCCAGCAGATCTTTAGATGACTTGGCCTTTAAAAACAGGTTATAATGATGAAGGGGATGGAGTGGAGAGTTAACATATTTTGTGATACCTTGTTTGCTCATAAGAAGATAGTAATAATTACTTAGTGATAAAAAAGTGTGATCACATCTACACTAGGTATACAATGACTCTGCAATAAAGAATTCAATCTAATGATTATTCAGCCTTGATTTCACTCTAATTTCAGGGGTAGTTTGATGTCATTCTAAAGTAAAACACACAACTGTAAATCAGAAAATACTTGCAAAAGGCTATTTTCAAAATTTAATGAACCATATACATGTATATGTTTGATTTTTGCATCCTTTGTTCTTTTAAACTTTAAGCCTTTTACACTGTAGTGCTTACATCCCGACTAACAGCCCTATCATCCCCCTCCTCTTGGGCCTGCATAGCGGTCTGTACATTTTCCATGTCCTGGTCAAGGCCAGCGATGACATCATCATACTGACTATAAACGCCATCATCAGGTAGAGAGATGTTCTCACTCTGTAGGGAGGACCGAATACTGGTGGCACTGTGAGCTGAGGAAACCAATAAAATTACAGCCAAACGACACTACAGTACTACATAGTAAAACTGAGTGACTTTTTTCACCACAAAGCTTTGTATACTGTCATCAAGAGTCAATACAGTCACAAAAAGTTCTAAACTGGTGCTAGTTTAAGAATATCTTTAATATTTGAAAATTTTGATAATTGAAAATGAAGTCTTTTAAAAACTAATGATATAGAAATTTAATGCAAGAAAAATATGGACTTCTTAGACAAAATTGACTGATTTATATGTATGTGTAAATATGATAAAATGATTAACATGAAAAAATATACATCAATGTAAAATAGAAGTCAAGACATGTTGTAGTCAAATCTGTGTAGAGGTGTAAGAAGATATACAGATATACCAGGGTATATAAGGAAAAACATGTCATTTTTCACTTTCACTTACACTTGACTATTGTGTTTGCTATCCATTATATATATATATATATATATATGACTGTCATATAGATTTATCTAAGAACTCGTCAACCACTGACGATATTTGGGATTTCTTGGTGCAGAGAACTATGCTGTTTGTGTAAAGCAAAACAAAATTGTTTAACACATGAACCAATAAGATGTTTGTTAAACATAATGACTGTATTCCAATTTTAAAAAGACAAACATACCTGGGGTTTGTAATCGTTTCTTAGGAGGTTTCTTCAGTGATGACGGGTGTGGGACATGTCTTTGTCTCTCCTTGAACTGAACTCCTCTGGTTGTCCCTTCAGAACTGATTATAGCAGGTTTTTTGTACCAGTCACGATCTGAGAGAATCAAAGCGTCTTCTCTCGCAGTCTCCTCTTCAATGGGTTCAGGAGATCCAGGTGAACCTGGACGTAACTCATTCGCCTTGAATTTAAACAAAGTATATTCATCACCGACTCATTTCATCATACAATATTTACTGAAGTACACAGCAATGGATATAATCATGTTCAATTTTTAATGATATTTTAGATAAACTAAATATAGCATTGAATTTTTGAAAGTAAAATAAATTTCTCTTCGTGATATTTTCACTAACAAGAATAACAAAACAATATTTCTAGTTGTGAAATAGTAAATGTTTAGTATACTAAATTAAATAAATGGATATCAACTTCCTCTATTCTAAAGTAACTATGGAGAAGAAAATTTGAGTTAGATAATTATACTGACCATCGCCATCTGGTCAAGCATGGAGTCCTTATCAACAGAAGCTGCTTGACCTTGCATGATGACCTTGAGAGCTGGCACATCCACACTGCAAAAGTTCATTTATATTAAACATGAAAATAGGAGTCAAAATATTTGGTTTTCAGTAAAGATTAAGGTTCAAAGGTCACACACTTTAACACTCAAGAACTAAAGATTTTAGATTTAAGATTTTACAACAAAAGATTGAAGGTCTAATTTCAAAAAGAAAAAATAAACAAATTGAAATCATGTATCAAGAACGCCCCTGGAAACATTCTAGATACCCTTTTAAATATATGTTGTCCTCACCAAAATAAATGCTTTAGATAGTCTATATGTACACAGTTCACTCATCATAACTATATCATGTCATTTGTGCCCTGATAATAGCCCGCCTAGAAGTCTAAAGCTTTTTCAACGAGGCGACCAGCTCAAAACAATGGTAGAATATCCTTAAAGTCTGGCTTCAGACATTGTCAAATAAGGTTTATGTTTCACTTAAACAGAATACGATTTAGCCAGAACAACAGAAATTCACATGCATGACTATGGGTTGGAATGACAAGAAGCAATTTTGAAATTAGGATAAGAACTTTACAGTACAAATGAATATAATGAACATCATTCATTCAGCGAAGATTTGAAATAGAAACAAACATTGTTGTTTGAATAGAAACACTACTGAGGAGTAAGAAATGCAATCTAATACCTTTGTCTAGCTGGTGTGACACCCACGGAGGATATATGAGGTTTCTTCAACTCTGTAACATACAACATGCAAGAAATATAACATTGTGCATATAATATATGAAACAAGTAAGTGAACAGTGTTGTATTAAGGAGACATCAAAGATAAAAATATCCTACTTTTCATTAACTGATTTCCAGCACAGGGCCTCTGCACAAATTCTCAACCTTAAGGTTTGGATCATATGTTTCCAGATAGACTCCTGGAAATTAATGCCAAATTCCACTGGTTTCCACGAAATACATTTGTAATAACAGAATTTCCAATTAAAAGAATGTGAAAACTCACAGCACATGGAAATCACTCTTTTGAATGATCAATCTGGATTAGAGATTCCAATGTATTCATTCAAGCATGTTAACAGTGATCTAAGAAAGCTGACATTCAACTGCTTAGGAGAACAAATTAAAAAGTTGACCATATTACAAAGGTTTTCCTATACATATTTGACTGACCTTTCGTAGTGACTGTTGAATCCTTGGTATAAGGATATTTCCTTGTCTTGTCCCCTGGAATATGGGCATTGTTTCCCTTGTCCAGGGGATTGTAGGGAGGTACATTAGGCACCAACTGGAACTTGGGGTCCTATATAACAGGACGAGATGACTAATTACTTATACTGGAATCATCAATTACATGTTCACATATCACTAAATAAAAATGTGCTGAAAGCAGATTGCTAGCAGTGCAATTTTTTTATACAATTTCGGGTTCCTTTTTTGGTTGTCTGAAACTGTGGTTTATATCTGTTATGTAAAATGTACAAATTAATCCTCCAAATTTTAGGGATTACAATCTCTGATTCCAACACTTGGAATTTTGAAGTTGATCATTTTTAAATGGAATGAAATGTTACAATCATCCTACAATAGTATCATGTTCGTTATTTTTCTCGAGACTTCAATAAAAAAAATTCTGAAAATGGTAAAATGAAAAACCATCAGGACAAATATGTATATTAACCTTTTCTAAAAGTACAATAAAATGAGAATGATTTTTTTTAAGTTTGATAAAAAAAAAAGGCATTAACAAAAACCAAGATGGTTCCCCACTATGACACTAGGAGTGTGACATAGGTAACATTACAGATGTAAGTATTCTTGCCTTTTTAATACCCTTTGCTGGAATATCATCATGAAAGACTGGCTGAGTTTTCCTCTTCTCCTTCACCTTCTTTGGAATAAACTCTGGCTGGAGTCGCCTGTTTGCAAAACAAATTAGATAATACCAATGAATGAAAAAAAGGGCAGAAGGAAGAAAAAAAAATTTGCATGAACAAATTATGAAAAATTTCATTTTGAAACATTTTAGTGATCTTCATTTTCATTCACTTTCTATTGTGGATTGGGGCACAATCATGACATAATCCAAAATTTAATCAGAAATTCAATAATTCAAATAAAAAAAGTTTAAATATTAAATGTTTAAATTCCTAATATGTAGAATTCATCAGGTAAATAATGAACTAATATCTTTAATTAGTTGATCTATGAACTTACCTTGATGTATATTCTTCTTCATCTAATGGTTCTTTGTTTTTTTGTTGTTTGTTGTAAATGATCTCTGTCACAGATTTCTTGGCAACATCATCTAATTCATGACGGAGTGTTAGCTCCACCTGGCGATTGGTGCCATATCTGAAAGACCCTCGGGGATCCTTCTTGTTAGGAAACAACTCTTTCCCTGGCATGTTTAGGTGATCAGGTATTTCTGTGCTGGAATATACAATGAAAAATTATATATTTTCAAAGAGTAATGTCTATGAAATCAAAAAGAATTTTCAAGCTGGCATAATAACATTTAAACTTTTTTTCCAAATATCAATATACACAGGAACTTAATTTAAAATAACCTGTGTTTTGTAAGAATTGTTAGCGATTTTTAACTTCAAATTTATTAAACATCAAAAATATTTTCTTACCAACATCAAATCTATATCAGTTTGGTATTAGTACAGGAATAAAATATGCATTTCATATTTAGTTATACTTTCAGAAAAGCAATATGGAGAAACAAACTTGATTATTTCAGTCACCAGATCTATTCAACAACAGACTTATAGACTTTCACCAACTATATAAATAAACTGTAGAAACAAAACCATATGTAGTTTCAGAGCACCCTTTACCTTGATATAGATTCACATCAAAATTATTTGTCTTAAGGTCTATATGATTCAATTCCATATTATTAACATGGTAAATTTAGCATATTAAATTCAAAAGGTGACAAATGATTTACTGTTAGAATATGATTATATTTATACTAGAAGAATACTCCAAGTTGTGAGTGATAGAGTTGGATGTGGCCAGTTTTGATTGTACATTGAGAGATATTCATGATACTGGAATTTCACTATATTTCAACTGGCAGAGCAACATGCTCATATATCAGAGGTCTTGGGTGCAATGCCCAGTGGAGACAGACTTCTCCTTTCCTTTTATATTTTGTGCTGTAGACCACTGTATGTGCAAGATACAGGAGACTGTGAGACTTATTTGGAGTACAGAACCTGTTTTTCTGTGGTGTTTAGGGGCGAACACATTAGAATTGTGATGTAAAGTGGCACAATTTTTATTTACTTGGAGACAGGTCTGCCTACTAGCTTCGGCTAGAAGAAATTTCCCTTTAGCTCGATCGGTAGATCAACTCTATAATCAAGGTTCGATCCACAGCGAAAGCAAACTACGTCTTTCCTGTTGCACGAAGATAAAGCTAATGCTAATGTTATACATACACAATTTTATATGCATCATTTATCCTGTCAATGAGAATATTGATGAGTACTCAATACAGTGGCATAGGGTCAAGACAGTAGGCATACAGGGGCTAGTAGAGTCATGAAAGAGCACCTGTTTCGCTGAAGAATAAACTTATCCGAAAGTGTTTTCATTATCTCTTTGAATATTTTGTATTAAGTGGTGTACTTACAACTTGCACCTTGTTTAAAATAAGTCAGTGTCACAGGAATACTTGATATGGAACTAAATGGCTTCGCGTCATAGCGTTGTCGGTAAAAATCTGATAATGTCCGCCATATTGTTTACAGTGTGGTTGACTACAAAATATCGTACCAAACGGGATTTGGGGCAAATATGCTTAACATCATCTTAAAAAAATATTTGATTACAATATAATTCTTAACTATACAACATAAATAATCACTTAAAGTACTGACAGTTTTGTCAATCAAAATGATTTTAATATCAAATTCTTCATATATTACTTAACCCACGGTTTTCCATTTCGTTGCTTACCATTAGGAGATTGTGGCGATGTACATATAACCCGATTGAATGGCTCAAAATAAAACTATGTCGATCGCGACAAACCTTTCAGAGCAGACGTTTAACCAGTTAAGTAGACAAACCTAACGGATTCGGAATATTTTCCACATGTGGCTCGAGGCCCAATGGTAATGTCAAAAATATAGGGCGTCATAACAGTTGTTCACGTGTAATCAGAACGCCTAACTGTATTAAAGAGGGGCTTGATCCGCTGGGTTTAGATGTAATTTGTTCATCGCTAAATATTTTGGTTAGCTAAACATTCCGCTTATTATTTGTATGATAGAATAGGATGCCACAGGATAAACAGATGTAGGCAAATCTTCTGTCTGTTCATCCGATGATATCTAAACATAGATATTATTTTTTGTCTGATGATGGTGACCATGTAGTCATCGAAACCTCACACTCTAATCTTCTAATGGTTGTGTTATAAGATGAAGGTGACCACGTAGTCACCGAAACCTCACACTCTAATCTTCTACTGGTTGTGTTATAAGATGAAGGTGACCGTGTAGTCAGTGAAACGTCACACTCTAATCTTCTATTGGTTGTGTTATAAGATGAAGGTGACAGTGTAGTCATGGAAACGTCACACTCTAATTGTCTAATGGTTGTGTTATAAGATGAAGGTGACGTCACACTCTAATCTTCTACTGGTTGTGTCATAAGAACTCCCATTCTATAGTTTGATATATCTGTTTAAAAAGTATTATTCTTTGTCATTTTTAAATCTTGGGTGACGCTAAAATGTATTTCGAGAGACTGTTTCGGATTTCGGCAACTCTAAAGCTGAGTGAGTATTTCCAGGGAAGTTAGTATATTCCAAGTCTGTGATGATTTCCCTGATTTTCTGTGTCTGACCTCTTGTTCTAGTTGATGTATCAAGCTGGGATATTTCTCTTATTACGTTCCGGTCATGTTGGTCTGAATTCCTCATTTAAAAGCGTTGATGGTGTCACCCTAGCTCAATCGCCAGTGTGCCGGAATTAGAATTCTTATCATTATCAAACGCTGCGTATGGCAACTATCACAGACCGGCTAGTACTTTCCTGGCTCCTCTTTGCACCTCTTCTATGTATTTGTGAAAGAATAGTGAAAAACTCACTGAAACATTCTCGCCGAGTGTCCGACATGAGTCGAACTCCTGTCTCCGGTGCGATAATCAACGGCTTTACCAACCTAGCTAAAGAAGTATGCTTCGTGACCCGCCATCTGAGTGACAGAGACGTTATTTAACACCATATAATAGTCACACCGACCCGCCAACTGAGTGGCAGAGACGGTATGTAACACTATATACAAGTCACACCGACCCGCCGGCTGAGTGACAGAGACCGCATTTAACACTATGCACAAGTCACACGGACCCGCCATCTGAGTGACAGAGACAGTATATAATACTATGTACAAGTAACACGGACCCGCCATCTGAGTCACAGAGACCGTTTTAACACTATGTACAAGTCACACGGACCAGTCAGCTGAGTGACCGAGACCGTTTTTAACACTATGTACAAGTCACACAGAATAGAAGTACAGAAAATGAGTAAAACAGGAAATGTACTAATGTTTGCAGACAAGGATCATGTTCTTAGACGTTTTATCTGCAGACACAATAGTGTGGATCTGTATCTAAATGATTAAAAGGCACTATTCAATGATAACAGGTGGTAGACACTGCTGTTCGACTTTAAGTTTCCGGTAACCTGCATGCCACGTTTTAATTCATTCTAAAATTATCTGAAAATCACGAATTTTATTTAATTATAGGGTTGCGGCACCTCCCCGTGTAGATTTTGGCTTCTCTTTCGATCACTTTGGATTTTTCACACTTTAGGCGCTTAGCATTACTGACGAGTCCTAGAAGGACGAAACAGCTGTATGATGTAACATCACTGACGGGTCCTAGAAGGACGAGACAGCTGTATGATGTAGCATCACTGACGAGTCCTAGAAGGACGAAACAGCTGTATGATGTAGCATCACTGACGAGTCCTAGAAGGACGGGACAGCTGTATGATGTAGCATCACTGACGAGTCCTAGAAGGACGAGACAGCTGTATGATGTAGCATCAATGACGAGTCCTAGAAGGACGAGACAGCTGTATGATGTAGCATCACTGACGAGTCCTAGAAGGACGGAACAGCTGTATGATGTAGCATCACTGACGAGTCCTAGAAGGACGGAACAGCTGTATGATGTAGCATCACTGACGAGTCCTAGAAGGACGGAACAGCTGTATGATGTAGCATCACTGACGAGTCCTAGAAGGACGGAACAGCTGTATGATGTAGCATCACTGACGAGTCCTAGAAGGACGGAACAGCTGTATGATGTAGCATCACTGACGAGTCCTAGAAGGACGGAACAGCTGTATGATGTAGCATCACTGACGAGTCCTAGAAGGACGGAACAGCTGTATGATGTAGCATCACTGACGAGTCCTAGAAGGACGAAACAGCTGTATGATGTAGCATCAATGACGAGTCCTAGAATGACGAAACAGCTGTATGATGTAGCATCACTGACGAGTCCTAGAAGGACGGAACAGCTGTATGATGCAGTATAATTAATCGTTTGGATCTACAACATCAGGATCGAAAAATGCTGATATGTGTTTTGTTTTCAAGTTAGATTTTAAACTTCAAATTCTTTAAATAATGATTGACTTAATTGATGTCATCGTTTGGATCGAACCCTTAAATATTTAAATGTGCCTTCCACTTTTGTGTCTTTAGTACAATCTTTAACATCAGGATCGAGGGCAGTGAATCCAACTAAACATACATAAGTTATTTCAATATATCGAATACTCGTTACATATTCTGACAGATCAATTCTGTGTCAATATATCGAATACTCGTTACATATTCTGACAGATCAATTCTGTGTCAATATATCGAATACTCGTTACATATTCTGACAGATCAATTCTGTGTCAATATATCGAATACTCGTTACATATTCTGACAGATCAGTTCTGTGTCAATATATCGAATACTCGTTATATATTCTGACAGATCAGTTCTGTGTCAATATATCGAATACCCGTTACATATTCTGACAGATCAGTTCTGTGTCAATATATCGAATACTCGTAAAATATTCTGACAGATCAGTTCTGTGTCAATATATCGAATACCCGTTACATATTCTGACAGATCAGTTCTGTGTCAATATATCGAATACTCGTTACATATTCTGACAGATCAGTTCTGTGTCAATATATCGAATACTCGTTACATATTCTGACAGATCAGTTCTGTGTCAATATATCGAATACTCGTTACATATTCTGACAGATCAGTTCTGTGTCAATATATCGAATACTCGTTACATATTCTGACAGATCAGTTCTGTGTCAATATATCGAATACTCGTTACATATTCTGACAGATCAGTTCTGTGTCAATATATCGAATACTCGTTACATATTCTGACAGATCAGTTCTGTGTCAATATATCGAATACTCGTTATATATTCTGACAGATCAGTTCTGTGTCAATATATCGAATACTCGTTATATATTCTGACTGATCAGTTCTGTGTCAATATATCGAATACTCGTAAAATATTCTGACAGATCAGTTCTGTGTCAATATATCGAATACTCGTTATATATTCTGTCAGATCAGTTCTGTGTCAATATATCGAATACCCGTTACATATTCTGACAGATCAGTTCTGTGTCAATATATCGAATACCCGTTACATATTCTGACAGATCATTTCTGTGTCAATATATCGAATACTCGTTACATATTCTGACAGATCAGTTCTGTGTCAATATATCGAATACTCGTTACATATTCTGACAGATCAGTTCTGTTTCAATATATCGAATACTCGTTACATATTCTGACAGATCAATTCTGTGTCAATATATCGAATACTCGTTACATTTTCTGACAGATCAGTTCTGTGTCAATATATCGAATACCCGTAACATATTCTGACAGATCAGTTCTGTGTTGTATTTGTCCATATTGAGCAGAGCAAGAGCAGAAAGTGAAAGCATCCCATCCATGTCATTATTCAGCCATCTTTGCCGACATGTGTGCTATAATTAAACTGCGTTCCCGCCTATCCAGTTGTTTGGTGTAATCTCCCTTAGTAAAGATACAAAACACGCACATTGATATAAATAATTCATTTAATTTTTACAGACTTCAGTATCTGAACACTTATCATACACGATATCACATCTTCACTATTAATTTATAAACATTTGCTTAAATGATTCAAATCAATTCTACAGCCTTCAATGATTTTGAATTTTTTGAATATGTACCACACGTTATTGAATTTTAATCAAAGTTGTAGACTAATTGGCGTGCTGGTTTTCTTGCGACGATTACTTTCTGATAAATAATGCGTCATTTTTCATTTTCGAATGTTGACGGTCTCTTTGCTGATGTCAGTCAAGCTAATATCAAAATATATCTCTTCTTTGAGAACACTTGTCTCGAAAAACTTCAAATTGAATTAATTGAAACTCAGAACATATCTGCTCGGCCTGCTCAATACCGCCATCTTGAAAGTCCCCTCAGGACCCTACATATTCCAGAGTGCATTGCCGTACCCTAATAACATTAATTTACACTATTTTATCATGATGTCAAGAATTCCATACAATGAATTACTTGTATACGTTTATGAGCATTTCTTTAAAATCATCCTGCGGATGCCGTTGTAATCGGTTCAACAATATAAAGTAAAGCCGGCTGACTTTGAGCAGAGATCTGTTACTAACGTTTGTTGTCTCTAAAATTAACTTCGCATTTGACAAAACATGAAAAATGTAAACTATGAAATACCTATAACATACAGTTTTTGCATGAAAACAATTATAAGCAATGGACAGTTCATCTCCATGAAATTCGCCTGTAAAAAATGACTCGCTTGCTTTAGTTACGATACAATATGGCGGCCTCCATCGAAGAATAACGAAAAGCATGACTTTGAAGTATAATTTGTGATAAAAAACCAACTAAAATGGCTTGTATGCTGAGATCTGTCATTCCAAGGATTCCAAAATTAAGTGAGTGATTGTTAATGTTATAACAATGAGTTCATAATCAATTCAAAAGATAGAAAATTGCGCTTCAGTTGCCTTGACTTACATGATATCCGCGCCTTTTATATAATATACGCTATATATAAGTTAATTGGTGGTCTTACATGTACATGTACTTGGTTACATTAGTGTGATATCGACTTTTTCCATTAAAGGCACGATTTAAATCACCCAGATACTTAATATCAACAGCTTAAAGCGCACGAAAACGCACGTCACAGTGTATTAAGTATCTGGATGGTGTATATGATTTCACACTCATGTCCACACAATCTAAAAATAGCCAGGACGTTTTGTCAATAGGTTGGCCAGAGGAAAGATTCTTTTCTGTGATGATTGAATGTGATTGAAGTAGCGTCATTATATCTCTATTTTGTATGAACAAATGTAAAGTCTGGCTTATTTTGTTTTATTTTTTTAAGTACAAGATGACCAAAAAATGCAGCCATCTTAGATTTAATCATAGAGAGATTCTGATCATTATATTTTAGATACCATTGGAGAAAGCATCAAATTCCTCACATACGCCTGGGAGGCCACCCCATATACCTCACCTCAGATACACAGGGAAGCCACCACATATACCTCACCTCACATACACCAGGGAGGTCACCACATATACCTCACCTAACTTCATATACAAAGGGAGGCCACCCCATATACCTCACCTCAGATACACCAGGAGGCCACCCTGTATACCTCATCTTACCTCAGATACACAGGGGGGCCACTCCATATACCTCACCTCAGATACACCGGGAGGCCACCTCATATACCTCACCTCACCTCACCTCAGATACACAGGGAGGCCACCTCGTATACCTTACCTCATCTCACATCAGATATACAGGGAGGCCAACTCTTATACCTCACCTCATCTCACATCAGATACACAGGGAGTCTGTCCTGAAATGAGCCTGACTGTTGAAAGAAAGTTATTGCTTGATCAATATGTAACCTCTGATCTGATGTCTTTTTAACTGATAGAGAAAGCTGCCTACTCATATGCCTGGGACAAGAATGCTGATCAGATCCTCCCTGACCACTACAAGAGGCGCTGTATAGACTTCCAAACCAGGGACCCACCGGCTGTACATTACAAACCAAACAAGGCAAAGTGGCGTTTTGATTCATCACAGTATCGCCCGTAAGTATAAGCTTTTGTAGCTCTGTATGCTGTGATTTCGGTACTGATTTGTCATGCTGCCTCACAGAAATAAAACCAAAGGTAAAGGTACCAAGAATGATATGACAAAATTTTTGGTCAGCAGCATGAATAGATGAAGCATATCATAGATGCTGGCATTCAGATATACTGTATTAACTTGTAAAGCAGTGTAATGATACCAATCACTACCCTGTTATCAGTGTGATAACACCAATTACATAACTACCCTGTTACTAGTGTGATAACACCAATTACATAAATACCCTGTTATCAGTAGTGTGATAACACCCATCACATAACTACCATGTTATCAGTATGATAACACCAATTACATAACTACCCTATTATCAGTAGGATAACACCCATCATATAACTACCCTGTTATC
Organism: Ylistrum balloti; assembly: GCF_031769215.1. Classification (NCBI taxonomy): domain Eukaryota; kingdom Metazoa; phylum Mollusca; class Bivalvia; order Pectinida; family Pectinidae; genus Ylistrum; species Ylistrum balloti. The sequence goes on along the minus strand of NW_026781982.1, from coordinate 1,300,467 downwards.
AGTATAATAACACCCATCACATAACTACCATGTTATCAGTATAACACCCATCACATAACTACCCTGATATCAGTGTAATAACACCCATCACATAACTACCCTGATATCAGTATAATAACACCCATCACATAACTACCCTGTTATCAGTGTGATAACACCCATCACATAACTACCCTGTTATCAGTGTGATAACACCCATCACATAACTACCCTGTTATCAGTGTGATAACACCCATCACATAACTACCCTGTTATCAGTGTGATAACACCCATCACATAACTACCCTGTTATCAGTGTGATAACACCCATCACATAACTACCCTGTTATCAGTGTGATAACACCCATCACATAACTACCCTGATATCAGTGTGATAACACCCATCACATAACTACCCTGATATCAGTGTGATAACACCCATCACATAACTACCCTGTTATCAGTGTGATAACACACATCACATAACTACCCTGTTACCAGTATGATAACACCCATCACATAACTACCCTGTTATCAGTGTGATAACACCCATCACATAACTACCATGTTATCAGTATAACACCCATCACATAACTACCCTGATATCAGTGTAATAACACCCATCACATAACTACCCTGATATCAGTATAATAACACCCATCACATAACTACCCTGTTATCAGTGTGATAACACCCATCACATAACTACCCTGTTATCAGTGTGATAACACCCATCACATAACTACCCTGTTATCAGTGTGATAACACCCATCACATAACTACCCTGTTATCAGTGTGATAACACCCATCACATAACTACCCTGTTATCAGTGTGATAACACCCATCACATAACTACCCTGTTATCAGTGTGATAACACCCATCACATAACTACCCTGATATCAGTGTGATAACACCCATCACATAACTACCCTGATATCAGTGTGATAACACCCATCACATAACTACCCTGTTATCAGTGTGATAACACACATCACATAACTACCCTGTTACCAGTATGATAACACCCATCACATAACTACCCTGTTATCAGTGTGATAACACCCATCACATAACTACCCTGTTATCAGTGTGATAACACCCATCACATAACTACCCTGTTATCAGTGTGATAACACCCATCACATAACTACCCTGTTATCAGTGTGATAACACCCATCACATAACTACCCTGTTATCAGTGTGATAACACCCATCACATAACTACCCATGATAAAGAGTTCGGTCAGATATATAGTGACAGATATTTTAGGGTATTCAGAAATGAATCTGTGTTTAAGTACAGTAATGAATGCAGGGATACCAGTACAGAACTAGGTTATTCTGAGCTCTAATTGTTTGAGTCTTTCTTTTGTAGGGTACCAGTACAGAACTAGGTTATTCTGAGCTCTAATTGTTTGAGACTTTCTTTTGTAGGGTACCAGTACAGAATGTCCCACCTGAGGTCACCTATCCTGAGGCCATTACAAATGGTTTGTTTGGGGGAGAGGGCTACATAAGAGGCTTCAAGAGGAAATCCAAGTTCAATCCAAGGTTGGCAAAACCTATTTCTTCTCTAATTTTGTTAAGATTGTGTATGAAGGATAAATTCCAGTAATAGTAAATATTAAGGTTGTTCTCACATGCTTCAAATGTGCATTCAGTTCAGGTTTGGTAGGGAAATAATCTACTTTTCCCCTAAAGAAAATACAGTTAATTGCATATCATGGCTATATTCTTCATGTCGTGCAGCATAACAACGTCACAATTAGATACACATTGTCACCTGTTTTGATACTAACCTCAGGGGATATTTATAGTAGCTGATGTATACAGTTCTTGACAAAAACTTCCAATATTGTACGATCAGAAAATACATTTGGTAGAAAAAATAACCAGTTAGCCCTGTGTGGTGTGGATACAGTTTTCTCAGTTGTCAAGATGATTCTTTTTTCCATGTTCAGCACATTGTTAAAGCCTCATTCTGAACTTTGATAATATTAGTCTTGGATTAGAATTTCTACCCCGCCAGATAGAAATATCCACACTTCAGGTGATGGTAAGATATTTCTATCTTACCCCGGCAAGACACGCACAGGGAGTGACATCTCAGATTCATGTAATTGTTCATGTCATTTTTATTATGTATCAGACTTAGCTGGGTCATTGATGTCAATCCAGGCCTCGAATGCAAATGATTCTACCAATGGTTATAATGTCACATGTATATTTATATACTTATTTAGTTTTAATGGGACAAAAAAAGGGTAGAAAAAGGATCTTACCCTACCTTGAGGGTAGGACAGAGAAATGCCTACCCATGGAGGAGATTCCAGACACTTTAACTCTCAGCAAAGCCTTGGGTTAGGCAATCAAGACTCTCCTCCTCCGATAGAGACTTCTCTGTTCTACCAACAGATTGATTCTATTTATAGGTGTCCAATCTGTAGACATTTTGTGATTAGACATAAAGCTTACCTTAAATGAAGAAGATTTTAGCTGAAGTTTTGTATGTTATAGAGTGCCAAAGGTATGGGCCCCTGTGGTGAGAGTAGAATATCTTCATAGTGAGATTCTCAACCAATGGTTTAAGATCAATACCACAGACCGTGTTATGAACCAGATCACAAAACTGATGGGACTTGATAACTACATCTTGGCGGTAAGTCTGTTTGTGTGATATGTATTTGATTTCTTCTTTCGTATGTCAGTTGTAAATCTGTTACCGCAAACGTTACAGGTTATATGCTAATCTAGTAGTGTGTACATGCATGCATGCATCAGTCTATGAGTACTTGCCTGATAACCTTACAACATACTGGCAAATCAGATAGAGAAAATAGAAACAAGACATGGTGCATGGTTATATCATAAATGTACGACTCATAGGTCGGAAGGCTTCAAAACACTTTTTGGGTGAAAATGTGAAATTTTGATAGATTTCAAGAAATAAACTTGAAAACACTTGCACCTTGACAATTATATATAAATGATTTTTACTTGTTTTAGTGGGCATTTTTGAAGCTATATTTTTTACAGCTAAATTATTGTTTTTTATATCTTCGTCAGTGTGAGGTTGTCAGACTCCAACCCTCAGAAATTTTAGTAACCAGATCTACCAGCTGTATACATAGCTGATAAAGTGTATAATCAAGGAGGCATTTAGAATATTGGGATCCAGATTGTTTATTAAAATCCTGTAATATCAAATGATTTTGATTACGGGAGATGGTTACTTTTAGAACGCCCTGATTTACTTATTGGTCATTGTATCCACAGTCTGTCTGAGTTTTAGGTCATTCAAGCAAAATGTGTTTCTGAGTTTCATATTTTTGGACCTCGTCATCATAGGAAGTCAAGTCATTAACAGTCTAAAATGATATTTTACAGAATTCTGATATTCATAAAAGAATTTGATGTGATGTGATGTAAAGGAAGCTATTTAATTACTGATATAAGTATTGATAAATACAGATTCTAAAGTTAAAAAAACAATTATTCTTTTTGTTTGTGGTCCCTATTTGATACAGACCCATGAGAGAGACCTCAATTCCCGACTTGGTATGACACTAAAGCGACAGATGTTGGTGGCCTTGGCACAGCCGGAGAATCTCTACCCAGATAACCCAGAGAAACGAACACTCATTATGAAGTCCTACGGCAAATATGTAATTCCTGTAAGTATCCCATTAATTCTCAATTGTGGCCGCAGCACTCACAATCTCTTTAGCTAATCATCCTACATTAACTTGCTTGCTTTTACAAACATGAAACTAAAATGAATGTCAGTCAGACCCCAATGCCAATATTTGAGTGAAAATTATTTGTCAGTTTGCCAATACTGAACAGACAAGAAAATAAAACAAAGTCGTCAAATTGGATTAATTTTTTTACTTATATCAGTGCTGTACATGTATCAGTCTCTTTGTTTTCTCATGGGGATGAGGATGAAGTTATAAATGGATAATGATACTAATAACAAAAAATAATTAAGTAGCATGCTGTAACTGTCATTCCATTGAAGAAAAAATCTGGTGACATAAATGTGTGCTGTGGATGAGTCGATATTTGTATCTGGACTTTATCAGAAGAAGTTGTGGCAGTAAAATATATTTTGCAAGTCACATGCTCACGGAGGCTCATTGGTGTAAACTTTGTAGAGTAAGCCATTGATTGATGTAAACTTTGTAGAGTAAGTCATTGATTGGTGTAAACTTTGTAGAGTAAGTCACTGATTGGTGTAAACTTTGTAGAGTAAGCCATTTATTGGTGTAAACTTTGTAGAGTAAGTCACTGATTGGTGTAAACTTTGTAGAGTAAGTCACTGATTGGTGTAAACTTTGTAGAGTAAGTCACTGATTGGTGTAAACTTTGTAGAGTAAGCCATTGATTGATGTAAACTTTGTAGAGTAAGTCACTGATTGGTGTAAACTTTGTAGAGTAAGTCACTGATTGGTGTAAACTTTGTAGAGTAAGTAAGCCACTAAGTCACTGATTGATTGATTGGTGTAAACTTTGTAGAGTAAGTCACTGATTGGTGTAAACTTTGTAGAGTAAGCCATTTATTGGTGTAAACTTTGTAGAGTAAGTCACTGATTGGTGTAAACTTTGTAGAGTAAGCCATTTATTGGTGTAAACTTTGTAGAGTAAGCCATTTATTGGTGTAAACTTTGTAGAGTAAGTCACTGATTGGTGTAAACTTTGTAGAGTAAGCCATTGATTGGTGTAAACTTTGTAGAGTAAGCCATTGATTGGTGTAAACTTTGTAGAGTAAGCCATTGATTGGTGTAAACTTTGTAGAGTAAGTCATTGATTAGTGTAAACTTTGTAGAGTAAGTCATTGATTGGTGTAAACTTTGTAGAGTAAGTCATTGATTAGTGTAAACTTTGTAGAGTAAGCCATTGATTGGTGTAAACTTTGTAGAGTAAGCCATTGATTGGTGTAAACTTTGTAGAGTAAGCCATTGATTGGTGTAAACTTTGTAGAGTAAGCCATTGATTGGTGTAAACTTTGTAGAGTAAGTCACTGATTGGTGTAAACTTTGTAGAGTAAGTTGATTGATTTAATTGATTGGTGTAAACTTTGTAGAGTAAGTAGAGTAAGTCATTGATTGGTGTAAACTTTGTAGAGTAAGCCATTGATTAGTGTAAACTTTGTAGAGTAAGTCATTGATTGGTGTAAACTTTGTAGAGTAAGCCATTGATTGGTGTAAACTTGGTAGAGTAATCCATTGATTGGTGTAAACTTTGTAGAGTAAGCCATTGATTGGTGTAAACTTTGTAGAGTAAGTCATTGATTGGTGTAAACTTTGTAGAGTAAGCCATTGATTGGTGTAAACTTTGTAGAGTAAGCCATTGATTGGTGTAAACTTTGTAGAGTAAGCCATTGATTAGTGTAAACTTTGTAGAGTAAGCCATTGATTGGTGTAAACTTTGTAGAGTAAGTCATTGATTGGTGTAAACTTTGTAGAGTAAGCCATTGATTGGTGTAAACTTTGTAGAGTAAGCCATTGATTGGTGTAAACTTTGTAGAGTAAGCCATTGATTGGTGTAAACTTTGTAGAGTAAGTCACTGATTGGTGTAAACTTTGTAGAGTAAGCCATTGATTGGTGTAAACTTTGTAGAGTAAGCCATTGATTGGTGTAAACTTTGTAGAGTAAGTCATTGATTGGTGTAAACTTTGTAGAGTAAGTCATCGATTGATGTAAACTTTGTAGAGTAAGTCATTGATTGGTGTAAACTTTGTAGAGTAAGCCATTGATTGGTGTAAACTTTGTAGAGTAAGTCATTGATTAGTGTAAACTTTGTAGAGTAAGCCATTGATTGGTGTAAACTTTGTAGAGTAAGTCACTGATTGGTGTAAACTTTGTAGAGTAAGTCACTGATTGGTGTAAACTTTGTAGAGTAAGTCACTGATTGGTGTAAACTTTGTAGAGTAAGTCATTGATTAGTGTAAACTTTGTAGAGTAAGCCATTGATTGGTGTAAACTTTGTAGAGTAAGCCATTGATTAGTGTAAACTTTCTAGAGTAAGTCATTGATAACATCTTCTCAATAGACTGCTGATATACTAAATAATTTATGTACTGAGGGGAGATAACTCCTATATATTTATTGAAGACATTACACAATTTATGTACTGAGGGAAGATAACTCCAATATATTTATTGAAGACATTACACAATTTATGTACTGAGGGGAGATAACTCCTATATATTTATTGAAGACATTGCACAATTTTTATACTGAGGGCAGATAACTCCAATATATTTATTGAAGACATTACACAATTTATGTACTGAGGGGAGATAACTCCTATTTATTTATTGAAGACATTGCACAATTTATATACTGAGGGCAGATAACTCCAATACATTTATTGAAGACATTACACAATTTATGTACTGAGGGCAGATAACTCCAATACATTTATTGAAGACATTACACAATTTATGTACTGAGGGGAGAAAACTCCTATATATCTATTGAAGACATTGTACTATATATGTACTGTGGATGAGATAACTCCAATATATTTATTGAAGACATTACACAATTTATGTACTGAGGGGAGATAACCTCCTAAATATTTATTGTCATTTTCAATTTGTGTGCAATAGGGTGTAAAAGATGTCTTAATAGATTTTCAGACTAAACTTTTATTATCAATGTGCATTTTAAAACAGAATTTGGTATGAAATTAATATTTTATATTGATTTGATTTAGACTTATGCATTTCATATGGCCCACAAAAAACTTTACCCCAAATATGGAGAGATATGGCTCGGGATATACACTGCCTAATTTTGGTGATTATCATCACTTTTTGTTTTTTAAAATGTCAGTTCAAGAAGCTTCCTTCAATATTTGCAGAATGTGGATGTATTTGTAAGTGTATATCTATTTTAATTTGTTTGTTTGAAGTTTGACATCCTCATGACACTAAAGGTCATATGAATGTGGTTTTACAGACAATAAGGACCGCTGAGAGACTCTTTATAGTGCCATCTCACTGAAATGTCTAGACTTGAGCACTGTAGCATGTCAACATTCTTATTACCAAACAGAGGCTTGAATTATTACAAGGTATTATACATGTAGTTGTTAAGGTCATTCATGCATTAAAGAAGTGAAAAATCTTGTTTTGTTGTTATTTCAAACACACCATCACAAGATGGCAAGCTGGCGGTTGTCCTTCCTTAAACTAGTCAAGAGAAGTGGAATATGTCACACAGAAGTTTTAAAAAACAGTCTTCCTTTAAACCTAGTTGTGCATGTTAACTTTTAGAGACCTGTTGAAAGAACATGATTTCTAACAGTTTGTTTTGTAAATGTTGGAGTTTGATATTTTTATCAGGAGTTATTAGGATTTATTAGGAAAAATTATGGATGCAGGCTTTCTAAAAAAAACGTCAGCTCAATCAAACAAATATTTCAGCTGTAACATTTAACTTCAGTCAAACTTTATTCATGCCCTAAAGGGTATAATGAACGAGAATTAAAATGCAGTGAAAATTCCCTGTATTCAGTCAAAAAATTGACGTTTTAGTAAACGTATTATTTCTATAATGAGAACTTAGACCTGTGAAATTTCAATTTTTTTTTTTTTTTTTTTGGTTAATTGTAGGACTGTCAGGTTCTTTCTGAAAATATTCCTTACTTTCATTTGGTGTTTTGAAGGAATGGTTTCATGTTCTTCTGTCCTGTACCATTTGATGGTTTCAACCTTTTTTCTTCTCTTATTAAACTTGAAACAGCAAAGGAATGGATCTTTGTTTTTTTTTTTAGTTTGATTTCATAACAACCAAGTTTTATTTTGAAATGTAAATGGTCAGCAGAATCATTCCTGTAATGTTTCAAGTTTTTTTTTTCCATTTTGGTTTAAATGAAAACAATGAGACATGTATTATATTCATTTTGGTTTTAATATTTACACAATAGCACTGTCAATATCTCTTGACTTTCAAACAGATAAAATAAATTAGGATTTCCTTTCTATTTACAAAATGTACAGATATAAATGGCTGTTATCCATTTCTCTCACACATACACATTTTCCTGAGTCATTTCTTGAAATTCAAAGTTAGAAAGAAAGATAAGGATAGAAATAGATTAGAATTACCACCTGTGGTAAAATGAGAAACAGAATATTGCACTAGAATGACAGTGAAGAACTGGCTTTCTGTTATTGACTGATGGTGGAATGAAATGTCACTTTAGTCACTTTGTGCTCAGTTATCAGTTAAACTGTCAGTATGAGGCACTGTTCAAACAGAATCTAATCACAACCATTTGAAAATATCAACTCTGAGGCACATCAACAACCTTCACCATCAATGAATCAAGTTCACAGTTCAATATCACTGATGAGATCACTATCACTGTCAAGTTCATTGTAGTTCACTTTGATTGTATTGGCATTTGAAATGTCTTTTGGGTTTACAAGTTGGCGAGGGTCTGAATACGAGTAAGACCTTGTCTGTCCTTCCTAAAACTAGCGCTAAACCTCTTGAATTTCTTGATGACGGCTTTCTTGTTGACAATCTGAACATCAGGTGAGCTGGTCGTGTCTACAGTGAAGAGCTTCCTCTTGGAGAGAGGATCACTCTGTACAGAAGATGGGCAAACATGACTGGGAGTACTGGTCAACATTCTCTGGGCCTTGCTGCGCTTGAATCGGAAAAGCTTCTTCAGGGGCTGGTTGAACTTGGGTACCTTGAAGAGTGCACCGTCGGTCTGGGCATTGGAGGCAACAGATGCGACAGAGGATGGAGGGGCAACAGGCTGGACACGGGAATCAGACTTGTCACTAGTCGTGGATCGGCTGGTCTTACTGTGGTCTGTGACATCCGGTGTATTGCAAGGAACAAAGATGCCAGAACTGCAGACACTGGTGGGACTGTCAGTGAGGATGGAATCAACAAGAGCATCAGTGTTGGGATGGGTAGCACTACACTGGTTGTCACTTGCTGGGCTGGCACTACTGGAGCTGGATTTGCCGGGAAGCTCAAGACGCTCACTAAGAGGGGAGGTGTTGTCAGCACTGTGTTCAGGTGAAGTTGGCACACTGTGAAAGTCATCGTTGTTGGCGGGGTCAACACTGACAATGTCAGGCATGGAGGAACAGCGGGCTTCCATAGAGCTTCCAGAAGACTTGTTTGGGAGCAGCTGGATTCTGGTGCTAGTCCTGGGCAGACTGTTGGACTTGAAGGGGATGTCGTCATCATCGTACATGGACTCGGCGCCGAGGTAAGCATCCCTGTAGGTGGCTGAAGGATCTATCACAGACAAAGCTTCAATGGGAAGTGTGCAGGAGTCAGATGGAATGGCCTTCAGGTTGTCACGCTTGCCTGACCGACGGGAGCTGGAACGACTGCTGCTGCTGCTGCTTCTGCTGGAGAGAACTCTTTTGGGAGGAAGAGGAGGCTTGGAAGACATCTTGTTGTGCTGGTTCAGGTTCTTGAAGTAAGACTCCTCAAGGGCGAGATCCTCATCACAGTCGTTGTCATGAATGGACCAGGTGTAGATGGACTGAAGATCATCTTCACTGCTGCAGGGTGTGTCGGGATCTTCAATCATGGTGGAGGAGGCTCGGGGAATGGAGCTGCTGCGATGCTTGCTGCTACCACTGCTGGAAGATGAGGGAGACAAATCCTCAATCATTGTGGAGGAAGCGCATGGTGCGGAGGTGTACTTGCCGGAGCTACCCTTGGATGAAGTGGTACGGTCCTTTCTGGTAGAGTGACGACGGCGACGGTGACCAGAGGATGGAGTGGAGCTGGCACTTCCCGAGGTGGTGGTGGAGTAGGTGGAGGTAGGCAGGCAGGCACCAATGACAGGTCCAACACGGACAGCAGGCACTGAAGAGTTATCCTCGCATCCCTCAACCTCACGGGTGAAGAGCTCCTCAGTGGCAGCACTGGTCAGATCAGTTTGGACAGGTCCAGTAGAGAGAGATGTGGTCATATTGTCAATGCGACGTTGACGATCAATGGTAAAGTCACCATAGTACTGGATGCGGGACATACGCTCCTGCTCGAGGTCAAGGCACTCAGGTACACACTGGTTGTCATCAGATGAGGTATCAGTGGACTTGGGGTAACCATCAGAGGTGTTGGCTCCTACGCTCCCGTTGCTGATGTCGGAGGATGATGATCCAGTGACGTTGGGGATGTTGGGAGTGGATACCATGGAGTTCTTTGGCATAGACATGTAGTTGGAGTTGGAGTCAACAATGAGTGTCATGGAAGAATCCTCATAGATACTGTCAGAGCTGGTGGAACAGAGGGACGCCTTCATCATCTCCTGGAGAAGGAAGTCTTCATCAGAGGACAGGGCAGTGACTTGTGTCAGGGCAGAACTCCTCATGAAGGATGGAGTTGGGGGCAGGGTGCTGGCAGTCTGGTTCAAGATGGAGTAATCCTGGGGCTCAATACCACATGATGTCAGAATGTTCTTGAACTTGGAGGTGATTTCAACAATCTCAGATTTCAAATCAGTCTCCTGGCGCTTGATGCTCAGCTGTAAAAGAATATGGAGATGTTTAGTTTTTTGTCTTTTTTTTATCTTTAAAGTTATTCAAATTATCAGTTTAGGAAATAATAGCAATTCAAATTCTAGTTTTTGAAACTTTCTTATTTATATATTAATAACACCATTAAATTGTTTTCACTTTTTAAAATTCATTTTGACATTACAAGACAGAACGGTTTCAAATAGTTTCAATCATATGAAATTTTTGATAATTATTATTTTTTTTTTCTTGATTGTTGTAATGGGATTTGATTAAAAACTGATATTAAAATGTCATGTTTTCAAAGTTTCAAAAACAGATGATCTTAAGATATGCTTAAGTAAAGTTATCTATAAAAAATCCTGAGCATTAATACTTTAATAAACCAATTACATAGGTAACCTTTCTTTCTGTAATTAGATTAACAGGTGCTTAGTGTATATAAATTAACAATTGTTATGTTCTAATTAATGCTCAAAAGTTAATAATGAATTAGAATTGACCTAATTAAAGAAAGGATGTAAACACCTACCATATCAGCTTGTAACATCATGTACATCTCGTCAGTTTCAAGGTGCTCGGAAATGTCGGATTCCATACCAGTTTCCATCCAGTCTAAAATCAAAGTAAAGAATTATTAATTATGATTGCAATAAAAAGATAGAAATTTCATTTCCTCCATAATAAACATGGCAGCTTTGGTAACATAACAACAAACCCAGCAATTTACAAATTAAGTATTGATGGGGAAAACTTACCAATGCTATTGTCTAATAAAGTGGTGCTGAGGAAATACACTAAAGGAGAACCCAGCTCAGGAGGAGCCATAACACTAGATAACTTTGTAAAGTTCTTGATTTATAATAAAATCCTTTAACTCCCAGGGAAAGCTCTGAATTATTTCCAGGACAATCGTTTGTATAACACCAGTTTGTTAATCCGACTAGAACTCTGCTTATCTCACTTAATCTGACTACCTCACTGTCCAAATATTAAATGGTATAAAATATTTAGTTTAGGATGTGGTGAAATTGGGATTGAGTCCAGTGGTCATGGTGTTGATGACCAAGTAAACATGGTGGTCAATCACCGTAGACAGAGGTGGTATGGACTCCTATCACTTTCCATTGTTTTCTAATTCCTGTGCAAATTGCCCTTCAACAGTTGGTCAGTGAGATGAATAGGCCCCTGTACTGATATAGTGTTAGGGTGTTTTGGTAACCATTAAGTCCACCCCCCCTTAGAAAACACTATCCACACCCCAAACAATAACACACATGCTCATGTGTGCCTTATAATTAAAATTAGCCCTAACCTAGGAAGTTTGAACAACACTGAAACTCCACCCATTATGTGTAAGGACATCCCCTATATCCTGTGCAAAATTTCCTAGAGGCAAGAAGAGAAGACTAATTTTACGCCCTGTTAGATTTGCCCCCTGCTCTCTACACTTAGGGAGTGATACCTATTACCCCACAATAGTACTATCTGTGGTATAATTACAAGGTAACATCTTTGTACCTGTGAATTAATTAACTGATCTACAGGTAACCTGCTACCTGCCTTTGATCCTCAGTAGGGGACTGATCAACACTATAAAATTAACATGTTGTAATACTACAGACTGTTGTTGTGATTTTTTGTAAGAAGACAGCAGATGGTACTGCTATTATTTACAAAGATTAGAACTTTCTGTTACATTACACTTGACATAAAGAGAAAAAGAAACATGTTTTACTTATGAGGTACAGCATATGGTCAGTGTGAAGCTTGACCATTCATCTAAGGCTTATTCTAAGTCTGATTCACCAGATTAAATTTCACAAGTTGGTGGAGCACAATAATATCCAAAATCTGTTGTTTACTAACAAATGTATAGGTTGTTAGAATTAAGCCTATGTTTTCAGGAAAGATATTTTTGGAAATAAAAGATTACAAACCTTACTCCAAATTAATTAAAAGCCAGACATTACCTGGAGAAGCATGCACTGAAGTCCTTAATGACAATCCATAATAAGTAACCTAGAATTTATGTTTGATTTTTAAGTCAAAAATTCTCACCTGTAATCAAATACTTGGCAGGTGAAAGTTGACAGTCTGACAGAATGAGTGAATATTCTAAACTGACCAGTGACTTGTATGGAAGTGTTGGTCAGAATGAGTGACCAGCACAGGTGAAAATATGAAAGAATATACTGGGTTAAGGCTCCTGTGTTTTTAGAACACAGGTAAATTTGTCTACTAAGTATCTTTTGATGTGTAAGAACCTGGCTATTGTACCTGGAGTTACAGGTAAATATACAGGTAGTATACATGGTTAGGGTGAGGAAGCTGGCTATTTACTACAGGTGAACTTGAGTTGATGGACAGGTAAATAATACCGGTAGCTGAAGAAGTTGGCTTCTGACTACAGGTGGTCTCTAGTAAATATGCAGGTAGTACACAATGATAGCTAGGTTTTAGAAGCTTGCTACTGACCACAGGTGGTCACAAGTATATTGGACTATTACATAATACATAAACTTAAGGTGTGAAAGTGACCCATGGTCAGTTAACATTAACTAACAGTCTCAGCATGTGAATTAAAAATCAAAGAGATGAAGTGTGCCAGATATATCTTTGTTTCTTTTGAAGATTGTTTTCATAAAAGATTTTTCATCTTATTGTTATTTCAAAATTCACAAAAAATCTATTCTAATTCATTAAATGAATAGATAGTTTCCTTATATTGAACAAACCAAAACCAGATGTAAAAGTTAAGTTTGATATTATTTGTTAATTTTTTTTTGGAAAAAACAGTAGAAATAACTACATTTATGATAATAATTTCATATTGAATTTGAAATCTTTTATCAGTTGTGAAGATATTTTAACTTTTTTATGTAACTTTTAAATATTTTTTAAATAGTTGTTATATGGGATGTCTTATATATTTATGGAATAATTATTTAGTTGATGTTGAAATTAAGAGAAATGTATTTACCTTGACTGATGGGTTGGTCATTGAGAATTTTACCAGGTGTGATCTGCATGTTGACATGTAATGACAAAGTCTAATCACAGAGGTATATTCCAGGTGATATAGTAGAATCAATGAGAAGTTTGCTTGTAGGATGATAGTAGGTTGAGAAATCTCTATGACAAGTTGGATGATTACTGATCATCAGTCTGACTTTATATATACTGAGTGTGGTCACTACTGACCTCTACCTAAACTGACCATTTGAGTACTGCAGCATCTGACAGTACTCCTCTACTTGTGTCACCTGTCCACTACCCAAACAACTTTAATGACTAGCTTGGATTACCTCCCCTGGACTTTGTTTAGCCCTATCTACCCAGGTGTGAATATTAAACAAACATATTTAGCTTACCTTTGTTTAGCCATCAAATCTGGGGTAGGATTACTGAGTATAGCTGATAAGCCTAAGTAGGAATTAAGTATTTGATATACACAAAATAATGGCAGTCCCTCATTTTTATATCTTAGCAATAACAAATTTACTCTAATAGGTACTGAAGAGTTATTTTAACATTAAACTTAAACTCAAAATATCAACAGATAAAGTAACATAATATCCTCTTTACTTATATCACTTTTATGTGTGCTGTGTTTACCAGCTGATTGGATTATTGTGTGGAGTCTAAATAAGGTAGGTTTTGATTGTGATATACTATACATGTTAACATCTGTAATTCATCTTGTGAAATATCACAAGTTACTGGACTCTTGGGAATATGCAGCATAAAACACCCTTACCATAATATTCATGGCAGTGGGTGTCAGAATGGTAAAGTGATAGGGAAGCTTGCTTGCAACTTATTAGCAACAAATTCCTTTACAGATTAACCTTGGTTTAGGGTTTCTGACTTTTATAATGATGAACAAACACAAATGCACTCTAGATTGTTTTCTCTAACCTTATAAAGAAATCTGGGGCCTTATTAAATTGCAATAAAACTCAGGGCACTATGACAAAAATGTATTGAAATATGCCATGGGTAGTAGTTAAATGTTGAATTAAGGTTAAGTGTGTTGTATTAGCATGTCCAGCAAAGGATTTTATGGATTAAAGTCTGCAGACAGTTGGATCACTCTTGACCAGACTGGACACTAGCCATTTATCTTTTATGCAGTCATAAAAATCCTACAAAGAGATGACCACCCTGACCACAGATGTCCAGCTAATCACAGGTAGCCAACAGCTGGACCTTTAATTAAACTTGTTTCAAACAGAATCACCTGCAATTTGTAATTTCCTTGAATCTATTGAGAAAATAGTTTTATGACTGTCATAGAAGCTAGTGTTTGTCAAACATTCCCTTACAGAAGGGACAAACAGACTGTGGACTTGACAATAAGGTTTATGGCTCTGCTGTTTAGTTATTGGGGCATTTTAGTTAAGTACCTGACAAAAGTACAGATAAGATACACTTGTATGCATGAATTTGTGAGTAAAATAAAAGTTTACCTTACAAAAGTCAAGATACAATCATTATATTGTTAAAGGAAATTGATAGTGAAATGAAACCTAATCTTACAAAAGTATAGATAAGATACATTTCAATACTTTGTGATAGTAAAGTGAAAGTGGAACTTACCAATAGCCATTGTGTACTTCATGATTATGGATAAGGAAAATGAAAGTAGAACTGTATAATGTAATATTGTAAGAAACTGTGATCAGTGAGTGAATGATGAAGTCAGGAATTATTCCTATATTTATATTCTGTGGAGATAATTAGTTAAAGTACATATTTTATCTAGTTCATGATTGGTCCTCTCATCAAATTTGGTGTTAATTACCTAATAAGTTTTAATGTGCTAAAACTCATGTAAAAATGTGTTAAAATTGATGTTCAATTATTGCTTCAGGTTGATATCTCATTAAGGGAATGGTCAGGTGTGGTCATCCCAGATGAGGATATGTTCTTTCACACCTGAGCCATTGTCTTATCCAATGTCTAGCTGATAATTACCTGATACTATCACCTGGTCAAATGGTCATTTCATTGTTTACACCTTATGGAAAACTTAATCACTTCCTTTATCAGGTAATTAATCTAATTAATTAATGGACATCAAACTGTATAATGTTTTGGTGTTAAGAAGTCTTTGATAATCATTAATTGACTGAGGTAATTGACATAGTTACAAAAAAAACTGAAATAATGTTTAAGACAAAATTTATCATTTGAGAGTTAGACATCAGTGTTATGACATGGGATTCAGGATTTGAAGACAAGGTATGTGGATATCTTTGTTTTTTATTAATAATCTTTATTAATCTTTTATACATTAATCTTCTAAACTACATTTCATACAATGAATTTCATTTTGTAAACTAGATTGTATGTAATTTCAAAAGTAAATATCATTTGTTGTAATAAAATTTCAAAATCTTCTTTACCTGCAAATTTTTACACAATTGATCCCCAAACAATTAATGGAACATTTTGTTCTCATTAAAACAATTTAACTACAGCAAGCTTTATGTAAACATACTCACAATAATGGTGATTAATGACTTAACATCATTGATTGAGATAAATGTTATATTTAACATATTAATTAGAATGATGAAAGACATTTATAAAATATCAAGAGAAGAAATTGTGTTGAAACTTGTATATTACATGTTTGTTCATAAAATTTAGGTGTGATAAATATTAACTTAATCAGATTTCCTAAAGTGATCAAAATTCATTAACACATTTAATTGGATCATATATACATTAATTAGGGGTAAGGGTTAGAAGTGTGTCTGTAAATCTTGTAGGACTTACATAATACATTAGCTTTGTTAAGACTTGCAGAGTTTTTATTGGTGAGTTGGATGTAATAGTAAACTAGAATATTTACATTTAAAGATTATATGGTTTATTAGCACAGGTAGATAAACAATTTCAGGTGTAAATCTAACAATAGGTACAATGTAGACCGGTAATAAACCTAAAATTTACACCTGATTGGGAACCCATCAGAGTTTTGTACAGTGGAAGTGTTACAGAATATGAGGTAATAAGTGTGATATACTGTTGAACTTGCCTCAAGTTGTCCAAGGCATGTCAATATTGAAACTGTGTCAGATTTTACTCAAATTTTTTCACCTGGGCTATTTTTCACAGCCAAATAGTAAAAGCACAAATCTATGCAAAGACATGAAGAAAGGTTTTAAAACCTGTGTCCAGAGTTGACCAGTACAATAGGTTAAGTGACAAGTCCCCAGGACTGACCACTGCAAAAACAACATGTCAAACTGGTCCCTTGTAAACACACAAGATTTACAAAGATAAAAAATTCTACAATATTGTTTTCATGTCAAAGAGGATCAACTCTAGGCCAAAAAGCAAAGATGTGAAAAATAAAATATTTGCTTATAAGCAGTTAAGCTGTAAATGTGTTAAGTGTGATAAATATTAAAGTTGTGTTTTTACAAAAAATTTGTGACAGATCATTGTAACACCAACATGTACACAAGAAAACGATGTCAGTATATTTCATTTTTCATATGTGAAAAACATTTTGTGTCATGTATGAGCATGACTGTGAATTTAATAATGATAAACTTCCAGAATCAGTAAACTTTAGGTGATAAACCATGCTGGGACATCAATTATTTGGTATAATCTGTAGCCATACAGCTCTCACAGATAGCTTCTAATTTATAACAATCCCCATATCTGCCTAGCAAGGCCCAGTAACCCTGGTAACATATTTAGTGGAACAGTTATAGAGAGGAGGAAGGCCCTTATCGCACACCTGTCAATGAATAACAGGACATATACACAGGAAGTGCTGGTCCACAAGCTGGTAGAGAATGTCAACAGTTTGTATTGTACTGAAAACTTTATAATGCAAAAAGTTCACAAATACAAAATTAAGTATATATCACTGGTCCTGAATAGTTTTGTATAGAAACTGATTCATATGAGTGCCCAATCTTTCTTTGGTCTAAAACAAGCTGTATCATTATACTCCCCCCCCCCCCCAATTTATTATAAATGTTTAGAAATAATCAAAAATTAAAGGTAGCAAGGCCCTGTATTTATGGTAATTTTTCTGGTTGTTGTACAAGCTCTATATCTTAGTTTACACAGGTCATTCCTAAAACACTTGTAGTTCACAGAAGTTTTTTCATGAAAGCAGATTTAGTTTTTGTCTGAAAGTATTTATAGATTTGATAAACTAAGGTGACATGAGAAACAAAAATAAAAATTTGCATTTGAGATATTTGTATCTTAACAGACATTTTACATTTCTGACACCAGGTCAAATTGACCTTTTAAGATAACTGATACAGTACATGAACTGCCAGCAGCCGCAATCATTTTCAGCATCAACACAGAGACAAGTATTCTTACCAAGTTTGTGAAGATGGTGAGGACCACACATCCTACTTTTTAAATCCGAACAGCCAAGTGAACTCCAGTATAATTTCCCACATTTGCTGTCCCCAGTTGTCTCTGTGTTATTATTGTTACAAACTCCGTCATTAAGGTTCCCACAAAACATGTAAACAATGGCAGAGAGAGCAGTCCACTACTGTTGTGGTAAATTCCATTAAATATCCATGTAAACTGAAGAAACACTAGTTTGCTGTAAATGTTTGTTTTGGTCAATGTCCGGTTTAAAATTGGTCACTCACAACAAAGTCATAGATACAATTATTCACAGACTGGTCAAGTTTTACAAAGAGTGTCTACCATAGCCTTAGTCCAGTTAAACTGACCATGTAGTAGTGTTATCAGTATCAACTGACCACCAGAGGGGCCAGAGCAGGGGGTGGTCAAGACTGACCAGTATGAAGTGACCTGTCTAGCTAGGATCAGATAAGGATCACCATCAATATGATAAGAAAGAAGGCCTCCAGCAATAAGCCTTACTCTATGTAGAAATATTGTAATATCTATACCTATATCTTGTTTTCACAGCACTTAATACAATCTGGTTTACCTACTCATGTAAATTGTTGCCAAGTTGAAGTACTGTTGTATCAATAAACAACACTTTTTGACACATGTCATATAATGCCTGTATCTCCACTAGATTTACATCAGGACTAGCTTACAGGATCAACCTAAATGATGACAATAACCACTATCTTTACGGCAGATAAACATTTTCTACAAAACAATAAACCCCAAAAAACAAAACAAAAACATAAAATAGATAAAACAATGTTACTGGGTTTTTCCACTGCTTTTTAACTGTGACCATTGATGGCAAGATCTAAGACTCTCAAATATCTGGTTTTAAATTTGCTAAATGATGATATTGTATAATTTCCCTACTTTCTGTTTACAGATATAGCATTTAATTTTGTCTTACTATTGATTATGTTACTAAAGTAAAATACCCTTATTGTACCCCATTTAAGTGATTGAATTGCATTAGGTAGTGTCAGTGATGGGTTAAAATTGATTTATCTCCCCTGATGGACTGACACCCACCTGCTGACTCTAACACTCCAGGCTAATGATGGACAACTGACCATTACTGATGGACTGACCAATCATAATTTCTGTAACATCTTCCCTGTACAAATCTAATTGTCATATATATATAGGAGATGAAACCATCATCATTTCAAATTTGAAAGAATCACGATTTAGGTTTAACTAACTTTATTGAATTTCTAAATAAAATCTGACGTGTGAAATGCATTTTTCCTCCCTGATAAGATTTAGGAATTTCATGCTGTATTTTTTAAGCAAAAAATCAGATAATTTAAAAAAAAAATATTATGCTTAAATGTAAAATAAAATAAAAATAATGAAAAGAATATAAAATATGAGAGTATGCACCAAAAAAAAAAAACACTAGTAGGAGATGGTAATACAAATTGATCTGATTTAAAATATGAAATTTCATTTCAGTTTATAAATTCATTTATGAAAATTTAAATGAATTAAAACATGCATTTTACTTCATCTTACATTAAAATGTTTCACTGGAAAGGATTCACAATATCATTGTAATTTACTTATTTACTGTAATGTGTTTACTGTGATGTAAGTGGTGTATAGGTACTGGTTAAGATTATAACCAACCAATCACTGTTTATGTTACATATTCCTGGTTAAGACTAATTAGTCAACTTAATTATTTAATTAATGAATTAATTCAATTTCAAAGTTACTTTTTGTTACAAGAATGTAACCCTATAAAGATATATAGTACACCTGTAAAATTATTGATTTAGATATACAGGTAAATATATCATTTAACTGATATAGTAACTAGTTACCTTTATGTACATAAGTAGTAGTTAGCCAAGTGATGTTACAATTTCCTAGTAAACTCGTCATGGCTATATCCTCCTGGATTTCAATCATTCCATAGGCACAGTGTGTATCAAACTAAACACCATCTGGTCTGCCACATCTTTTTACCACATGTGCAGTCTATTCCATGGTGTGAAATTTCTTTACTTCAATAAGTACAATGATTTTTCTGTGTCCCAAAGTGTGAAGTTTGTCTCTGCCTTAAAGTGCCACAAAATTTGTACACCCAGAAATTGCTATTTGTGGTGGCAAGAAGGAAGTGTACCTCTCACGTTGAGAAAGTTTCACAAAAAACTTTTCACCTTGATATTCGCCTGTCACAGGAAACTGAGGTGTACATGAATGAGAAAAAGTACACAAGAAGATGTATGTTTTATATGTGCCACACGTTGCAGTGCTAACTGATTATTGAGATAGCTCCCCCTCCCTATAGGGGACTAACACCTGATCCCCAAGATTGATACTAAGCTGTGTGCACAGGAAATGGCTGCTATTGTTACAGGGCACTAATCCCAAGCCAAGAGTAATCTCCCTTTCATAGGATATCAAGGTGATCCGAAAATCACCTGTAAAGCCGAGGAAAAGTGGATTAGTCGCCTCCAACAGTGCATCTTAATAATCCTGGGAATATGTTTTAAAGATGAGAAGTTTAATATCATCAGTGTACAGAATATATCAATCTATTGTGTCGCTATTGTAATCATCGATTATAAACCGTGAACTTTCAGGGGATAAGAAATACCTGCTTTCTATTGGATATTCTGTTCCTTTAACAAATACCTGTCTCAGTGGTACTTTGTATTGTGAAAAGCTTATTTTGCTGACTTGACAAATGTTTGAATACTATTTGTAATTTTCTACGCTTTTTCCTCCAAATTCAAGAAAACAGAGGGTTAAAAAATCCGCAGTCCTTTTTTTTCTCCCCCAGGTTTTTCTGTGAGGTTTAATGCCCTTTATAGATCAAATGTTCTCATAAGTGACTGAAATATCAGGCCTTTTTTCCTCATCTACAGAACAATTTGTGGTTCATGAAATAAAATATTCTGACTAAAAGGAATTTGATTTTTGACATTTTAAATGTCATTATTCACAGCTGAATCATTGGCCAACTGTTCCTGGCATGAATTTGAATATTAGACTATTAATACCGTCACAGAATGGTAAATTATTCACCAACTGTTACTGGGCTTGCTATAACTGTTAACATTTATTAATTACAATCCATAATGCCTTAAATGCAACAGATGAACAACATGAAAGAAAAGTTTTGGATATTTGACAATTTTGTTTGGGTAAAATAAATTTGATTTTAACTGTAATTGTTGATGCATGCTGAAGCTTGGTCAGTTGTTATAGTGTTCTTAATTTGTCAATGACAAGGAAAGATTTGGCAATAAGGCTTGACCAGTAGAACTGACCACCATAGAGGATTCTGGACATTAGCAACGGACAGAAATAAACTTCATGACAGACAGAGCCCAGCAATTAATTAATTTGATAAGAGAACCAAGTTAGAGAGGTGATAAAGCATGTCTCTTAAATAAACACTGATGGTTGACTCTTAGATTATCTCCCCTTTGTTTCCGATGCTGACGAGCAGGTGTTTGAAGTTATCATGGTTTGCTATAGATGTACCAAATTTATGGACACAATAATGACCAGTGATGACAGACATTCATCCCAAAGAGTGTAGATAATTTATTTCTGAAGATAAGCTTGTATTTTTGCCAAGATAAGGACTTTATAAATTTAATGCAATCTTCAAGACTTCAAATAATGGTTGTTTTGGTAAATCTCTGAAATGTTAAGTAAAAAAAAATAAAGGCGAAACATTTTTTAATAGACCTTGAAAGTATTATATATGTCATAATTCACAATATATTTTGAATGTGTTATTTTGGAGTCAGTATTGAAATCTCATTACTTTATAGTTTTTGATTTTAGTATTAAATAATATTTAATGTTGCCATAGCAACTGTCCTTGTATAAGTTTTTTCAGTGGTAGACGTTCATGTTTAATTCTCTTATATTTGATTGGTCAAAACATGGTTCTCATTATAATGCCTACATGTATATGCAATTAATAATTCATTGTAAGTATGTAATAGTTCCATTTTCTACTCTTAACGAGCTGGAAGTAAACTAAAGCTTATCATGCATGTGCTAATACAATGTATATAAGCCTATCATACCAGCCCTACATCAATTATTCGCTAATTTCCCAAACAACCTAGTGTAATAACACAGCCTACTTATATATATCACTTATATACATTACATCATAACCAATTTCATTTTGATCAAACCATTTATTTGTAATTTACTCCCAGGGTGTGCAATGGATCCATGGGATAAGTTCCTAACCAGCAATTTTGAATCTGATTATCAGGATGGTCATCGGTTACCCCCTTGTTGGCCACTAGGGAGGACTGACTCGGTGTATTGTTGTTTGTGTAGACTGTGTAATTTAGAGGGAGTTTATTTGTCAATTTTCTTGGGAACCCCTGTAGTCACTAATGGTCAGTGTTACATCACTAATTAGAAGCAACAGAAACCTTGACCAATATTCTGAATGTTCACCTCAAGAGCTTCATTTTTGAAGTCTTTGTCCAGTCTGTTTGCTCATTCACAACCAAAGACTGGCTCAGTATAAATAAAAATAAACAGTGAATGAGTTTGGATCCAGAGGGAGTGATTTGCTTGTAGAAGAAATAACAAAGTAGAAAGGGAAACTGTTTTCTTATAGTCCTCCCAGTTAATTAAAGGGCAGTGAGAAATGGGGCCTGATGACCAGACACTGGTCAGTTTGTAGCCAATGTCCACTTCCCAGGGGACATTCACAGCACTGACCACTTGCCAAGCATGATATGGTCATCATATGGTCATTAGGGCTGACCATTCAGTCAAGTATCTAAATAGATTTTTGTCTGGCTCTATCAACTCTACAAAGTGAAATGTCCTCATCGTACTTAAACTGAAAAATTATTTTTCCTATGAAAATATTTACATGCTTTGATTAGGAAACTATTCTTTTGAAGTTGCTGGGAAAATATTTCTACTTTCCACTGCATGTCAAATTCTTTGTCTTCATCATAAAATGCATACATTTTTAATGGTGTTATTTTATGTCTTGTCAATCTCTTGTCATTCGTTTGATTCGTAAACCATCTGATCTTCCAAACAAAATAATGCCTATTATACATTTTTCTGCCATTCATCATGGCTTTTGTGAAGACAAATTGACCAATAAAGTCTTTTATAAGACATAAATGCTAGTCTAGTTTGTTACAGTTTCAGCTTAATTAGGACTTCTGATTTCTCTGTGGGACTTCAAAAGGGTTCCAGGTTAATAACACAGACTTATTTATTCAGCTTCTAACAGTTTGTAGGGGCTACTTGTACACACAAAGCATTTGAAGCATTTTGTTTTTTACAGGTAAGAAACAATATCACGAGAGCAGATTTTTTCCCGTCTGTCATTTTACCACTTGATCTACAGGTTAATTAACAGATTCTGTGATCGTGTTTAAATATTTGTTGGTCAGATAGTACAAAGCTCTTTCAGTTATTATTGTAGTTGATATATCATATAAAAAATTTAATTTACAAATGATTGAATCTATGTAGAATTTGGTTATGATAGCAAAATTCAGTCTAAAATATAGATGAAATTGAAGAAAAATTAAGTTTATTTATAATTAAAAACTGGTTTTATTGTAACAACTTTCAATATGTTCAAAACACTTTATAACCAATGGAAATGGCCAGACTATATTGGTCTGAGGGTATTTTGTACACCTTTGGGACTTCCAGACATTTTAATTTTCAAGTGATGTAACCCAAGCAGAAGGACTTTATCATCTGATAAAACTCTATCCCCCACATCAAAGAAATGTTTCTGAAAGTTCACAAAGGATTAAGTTTTTGAGCCCTTTCTAAAGCTTTTCACCCATTTCAAACTTTCAATGCAAGATAAATGTAAGCTAGGGTGTCCTAAGGGCTTAAGATAGCATCTTCACACGACTGGTGGGACTAGGTATGTTCACTAAAGGGTCAGACCACCTCTGGCCAGTGACCACTGTCCACTCTCATCCATCTACTTTTTGTCCACTAGGTAACCCTTGTCAATCTGCCATATGCTCCCTTTCTGGTATTTACAGAAGTAATTTGTCTTAGTTGAATGTTTAAACATTGACAATGCATCTGTGGGTATCATTTTCTGTTGTACAAAACCTCTTTAACTTTTCTACATACACAAAAAACAGGATGTAAGGCTAAGTCAACACTTCACCAAACAAACATGGACTATATCTCAATGAATAAAGTCTCCTTATTTGAATTTCATTATTGATACCCTAAGAAGAAAACACTGATCATATGTTTGACTTTAAACATCTAAACATGTGATATCTGATGTTTCTTTACAGTCTCTTTGTGAATTAAATATTTGCTGATTGACTTTGCTCCCAAATCAACAGGAAGTCTCTCTGTCGGTGAAATAGTATTTAAAATGTCCATATTTTGACAAGAATATATTTCAAATGATTCCCTTGACCTTTTTTTCACACTTTAAGCAGGAAGTCTGGATTGTTTGGTAAAAAGCCACTATGAAGATAATCACAATTTTTTTTTCTCATATTGACAAGGTATAAGACAGAAGAGCTATAGACCCGTATCAGTTGCCCTTTTGTGAACCAGGAGAGGGTCGTTTTCATTCCCGGATAGATTACATCTACTACTGAAAAGAGTATTTCATGTATCCGTCATCATTGTGAAAAAGGCGAAAAGATTTTATTTGATATTCTTCTTTTGAACTATCTCATCAAAATGAATAATCTTTTTTATATCTAAACATTAAAATTGTGATCCTGTATTCATTTTTTTTAACTTGCCAGGTTGTTAAAATTTAAATGTCAGCTATAGTAAGATCAGGAAATGAAATCAATCTATATAAAGCATGCACATTTCCATACAAAGGACAACAAATCTATTCTGACCCTTGATCCTCATTTGATGCCAAAAGACATGGTGTGGGAAACGAGCTGCCCGTTGTCATTTTGATTATCAATTGACCATTTACAACAAGAAACCCTCACATCCTTCAAGCTTTCATGTGAAGTGCACATGCTGTTTCCCATCTGAAAATCCTTTATGTGATCATTGAATGACAAAATATAATCAATATTTGGTGTAATTATTTTGAGTGCTATTTGTCTGATTCTATTAGTCTGGTTTTAGTTTGTATGTGACCATTCAATGTATCTTTGTGATTTGGTCAACAAATGATAAAAAAAAAAGTCAGAAGAAATCGATAGGTTTCGTCCAATTTTTTTTTTAAATAGCAAAATTTTTCTCTACAGGTTTACACTGAACAGGTTCATCACAACACTTGTATAATGATCAAGTTCATTAGAACTCTTATTTAGTAATCAGAGTCATTACAGCTCTTATCAGTCAGTCCCAGTAGGGTTTAAATTCTCTATCATCAGAATAGCATCTTTAACTGACTTTGTCCCTATGTAATTATAACACTCACTGGCAGGATAGTGTTGAAAATATGATTAATTACCTACCCAAGTTATCATCTTAAATTCATTATACAGTTGGTGTTGAACATTTAATATCCAATTTTTAATTCAATGTTGACAGAATTTTATTACCAATTAACCTTGTTTCATTCAAAGACATATCATGTACAAGTAATTAGTTCCTTGCTTTCAATAAGAATCTTCAATAAAAAGTTTCTTTGTTGTCAACTTTAAATTATCAACCACATAAAACAGAAGTTTTCCAATAGATTGTGTATTTATATTTGAATTATGACAATTTCTAAAGCATCTATAGCAGAGTATACACCAACGTGTGTTTTTAATTGGAGACAAAATATTCCCAAACTGAAATGGATTTGAATATCAAACCCTGGTTGAATAGGTACAAGTTTGAAGATGTATCGATCTGTCCGTAGGGTGCTCTTTACTTTGTGTTTAATCATGTGGTACTTATAACAGATACGGCAGTCATTTAAAGTCATTCACTCTCACGTCTTGTTAGTTCAGCTCGCTCTCAGCCCATTTCAGACCCTTTTATTTAGACAGACAAATCTCAATGGGCTGACAAAAGTACCTGGCACGTGCCAAGCTTGATAGCGTGTAACAGGGAAACACTTATAATTGTCCCCTAGCATAAAACTGGCACGCGTACAGGAAACCCTACACCTGTCCATGCAGCTGCACATTCTTTGTCTTACCTGTCGACACAATATTGATGTCTTACTTACGAGGTCCACATACCTGGCATTTCACATTTTGCTTTTTATGAAGCAGAATTTAGTACTACTTAAGAGAATGAATCGCAATAGGTCATAGTCAATTTGTGGCAACGTATCTGGGTTTGAAATAACATACACACCCATGACCTATCAGACATAAATTGTTTTAATGGATGTTTAATTTGAAGTGTTTAAGATATTTTGTAATTAAATTTATAAAAAGTTGTTAAAGTAATGTTACCTGTAGTAACAATGTTTGAAGATCAGAGACTGCCTGTCCTTTTAGGTGTTATTACTGATCTAACAAAGTTAACATCCTAACTTTTGAGGATATGTAAATATTGACAGGCTTTTAAATCTTGTAGGGATATAGAGGAAAGCTACTATAAAACATCAGAAATCCATCTTATAACAATGGGTTATATTTACAGTGGACAACTGCAGCTGTTTAGTTTAACAAGAATGTCACCAGCTAAGCCAGTAATAGTACTAGGACAATGTTACAGCAGTGGAGGTGTAAGGCTACCCTGGGGTAGTTACTGGTGGCCCGACCCATCAATCTTCTGACAGGCTAGGACAGGGGTCCAGGGTAGATGTTGGCGGAGATAAAGACACATACACCAAGATTGATGGGTGTTCAAAACAGCCCCTAAACTTGATAAAACCCTTTTTTTGTATGGAACCTGTTGTATTCTGAACAAGGCACTGTAGTTTTTTTTTGTTAAAGTGTCGTATTTCTTCAACCAAGTGCACATGTATTGATAGTTTGTGTGTGGATAGGTTAATATTTTAATCAAGGGAAAATGAAAATTTATTACAAGCAGAATATGTGATATTTCAGAAAAAAATCTTAGAAGGAAAAAATATTGTTTCAGTTTGTATAAAGTGTGCTGAATCATTTTATTTGATTTCAGTTTCGAATTTCAATTCATATTTAACTTCACCACATAAAGGTTTCTTGTTTTGTAAGCTGACAAGGCTTGTAACAGTGAAACCCTTATGTCTTTTTAAACCAGTGTATAAATGATGAGGCATCATTGAAGTGTACTTAATTGCTGTTTGTCAAACCCTGTAATATTGAAATATTTTAAAATTCACTGATATTTTTATTCAGTTTCTATTTAAATATTTATACCTCATTTTTTTTTAAGTGAAAATATAACAGGACGTTTCCTTGTTGGTATGAGGTGAAAATTGACCACAAAATTCAGGTGACCATTGATTGCCACAAACATGACTGACCACCTCAGATCCTAAACACCTCCCTTACCATGTCTCCATCCCTGATGACAAATGTCTCCTAAACAGGACACATTATAATTTAGTTGCTATAAAAGTGTAAACCACAGAGTGTCAGGGTTTTAACAAATCATCGGAAACTTTGGAGTTTTATCGTGAAATCTGAGTTTGTGGCACACGTCTCATGGTCAGACAATGTTTGGACAATAGGCTGGCATACACTGGGTCCAAGTACATCCAATTAAAGGGTCAAGTGTGAAAACTGGACTCTCTAGTTATGGAACATTTCAACACCAAACCGACAGGTGCTCTGGTATCTTATCATTGTGTAAGGTACTCCACTTTTATCTTCAGTTTGTAAAAATTTAAATCTTTAAATTTAATCATTGTTCAAATCTTTATCTAGAATAGGATGTAGGTGCTTCATACTAAGGAGAAACATAGAGTGCTTGAGCTGTCAATCAGAGGGATGTACAAACTAAAGCTAATCCCTAAATACATAATATAGTACTGTGGATTTACAGTTTAATCCAAACTACCACTGGCTTAATACAGAATCTAATTATCCAGAAAGCTTGCTCTTACGACCCCAAATTACAAGATTTTAGTCCATTTATAAATAAAATCTAGTATTTAGAGAAGAATTATTTAGGGCATACATGTTTGTAAAAATACTAGTGTAGTGTCTTGATGTATGTTTAAAAATGAAATTCTTTGCAGGCTTATTATCAAAGTTCAGCTGTCAACAGCAGCATTATATTTGCATGCGATGTATCATACATAATTGTAGATTGAAATGTTATTGCGACATGACATATTGAGTAATATCACTGTAATGGTTATAGGGTTTGACATGTATAGTTAAAATACCCTGATACTTGATTGTAATGTCTGTTGTCTATAGTGTACCCATCCAAGTGTCATATCCACATGATGGATTAATTTCATTGAAAATGTTGGAAATTAATTCCTGGGTAATGTTGTCAGGGTATACAGTTATGTAAATAAAAAACATGTCCTCAGGTAAATATTACAGGTAAAAATTAGGTAAACTACAGGTGAAAACTACAGGTGAAACATCAGGGTATATGTGTCTCAATACTGATTGAATACTTCATGCTGGACATAAATAAGATGTAAGATGAGGTAAGACTATGACAGACACATGTGTGAGTAGAAGTCACATCCATCATAGACATCATAATGGGCCTACTTAGGGCAATAAAATCTATTGGTACTACAGCCAAGTCAATAGGGACCTGCTCCTGTCTGTCATGATGGGCTGTGTGCCTGATTGGTTTATGAGTGTCGAAAATTGTTTATTTCTACTTAGTATCAATACATCACAATAAATTAGTCATTTCTTTCTAAAACATGTCAGGTGTAATCCTAACCGAGAATATGATTAATCAACCTTTTTTTTCTTGAACAGTTAAAAGCTGACACATTTCAGTATGACTCTAGCTTTGATACAGTGTACAGAAACAGTGTTCAAATATTCTTTGACACCCCTCGAATGCCTCTATAATAATGATGTCCTATTGTTCAAGATTGTTATTTTCAGAGGAAAGTTTTATAGGTGAACCTCCGATCCAGATACTGATATTTCCTAAACTTTGACAATTACAGTTTACATAGTGACAAATTTTTATATCAGTGTTGGACATCTCATCTTTTTTGTTGAAAACGTTTGATGTAATGAACATGGACGTTACATTTCAACTGTTTCCCCCAGAAACCTGACAGGGAAACTCTAGAAACTCTAGGGGTGTCCATTCAGCTGAGAATTATCTATCAGTCTTTTCTCTCCTGTTTGATTTAATTCAGAACATCCCAATGGGCAGACTGGAGTTTTTTGTTTATCACATGTGGTTATCAGAGAATTTAGGGCTAGCTATTGGCCATGTGCTGACCTATATACCCGGGTTGATTAAGGGTCTTAATTAAGGATCAGATACCTGTCCACAACTAGGGGCTGTAGACAGACTGATTGGACTTTCACTCACTCCTGAGGGGCCAGAATTCTCCAGAAAGAGCACCTCCATGTATGAAGGGATTAGAAAAGGTGATAATATTATGACATCAGAGACTCACTGATATGCCTGTAGATATATACGATCCGAGTAAACAATATACCTTTAGAAAGTAAACACACAGGGTATATCTGATCAGAGATAAACAAATGTTCTTACAATACTTTTGTTATCAGCTTAAAAAAATTCAAATAAAATAAAAATTCCAAAGAAATTAAAGATAAAATCAATTTTTAAAAAATAAAAAAATAAATCTAACTCTTAAAAAAGAATCAAAATATGGTGTGATTCAATTTTCTGTCACTTAAAGAAGGTGATTTAATGTATTGGAACAGTATTATCCTAGTGTCAGATAATAGGTTAAAAGGAATGTTACTAGTCACTCAAAATATCTAACCATGACTTTGTTAAAATGACTAACATTAAAACAAAAGTGTTGATAATGAATAGAGACACATAATTTAAGGACATCATGTCATTTAACAAAGTGAAATAATGACGTAAAGATTTAGCTGTAATTTCCCATGTTCAAAGATAGTAACCAACTCAAGCACCTGGTGTTGAATTAAACGAAAAAAGAAAAAAAAGACAAACATGTACATGAAACAGAGATAACATGTGTTAGATGGTACTTACAAGTCATTTTGTTTTGCATCTTCATCAGGCATGACCACCAGTAATGGTCCAGCGTTGTGCTGTTTCTGTACACTTATTAGGAGCTGGAAACTTAACCTTACATCAATCTCAACAGTAATAACAATCAGGTCCAATAGAGAAAAAAGAAGATCCCTGGGGTATTAGACTCCCTTCTCACATTGTACAGATAGAAGGGTATCAGTGTCAGAAAGTAACACCTCCTATGGGGGGCCTACTACAGAGCTCCCTTGGAGATTTCTCACACAATTGGTGTCAGTATTCACTTAGACTGTTTCACATAACAGAACTGTAGAAACAATCCTCATATATTCCTTCTTAAAAGTCCACAGTTTTTATCTAGTTCCACAAATATGAGGTGCTGTGTGTAAAACGTGCCTGGTTCAGCTCACTGTTTGTTGACAACTGTTTTAAAGCTGGCGCTCACACTGCTGGTTGGCCTGTGTGTGTAGCTGTTGTGGTGGTTCTGAGTGACTGATCATTGTTAGGAGCTACAGCAGGCTTGTGGCTAAGAGTGGACGCCCTCCAGCCATTTCTGGACTACTGTAAACACAAAAGCTTTAGTCCTTTTTGTTTCCACTAACTGTATTACCACATCAAATCCTGATCTATTGTGTTAGGCCCTCTAACTGTCAAATCACCTGCTTGCTCCGCCCATTGTGATTCAGGTAGAGTGGAAAACCCCTGACAGATACATTATTGCCTTATACAACATCAGGTGAAACATTTTTACCTGTGCTTACCTTTCCACCTGAACATTGCTGAGACATTCTGTCTGATACAGTGATGAGAAATGTACATCAAGCAATCAGTGTACCTGGTTTAATTTCACCTAGGTGTGTTACATTTCAACTGCTTTATAGTTAGTGTTTGACTTTTAAATTAAATTAGCATTTCCTGGGTCAATTTGGATGTGTAAATGACAGGATATCTGATATATAATTTGCACCAGTACATAAGCCATGTATAGCATGCAAGAAAGACAGATTAGGACTCGTCTTCATTCATTTAATTTATTCCAAACATCCAAAGGTTTCTGTGTAGTTAAAATCTCATTTAGCAGTCTGTGTTAAAAAAAGCTCAGAACATTCTATCACTGTATGACATTAAATTTTTTTACTAAAGACGTGAAGTTACACCTGCTCTTGTCGAAGAAAATCTATTACAAGCGCTAATCATGGTCTTGAGCTCGACCTTTACCCTTCTGAAGGTCAGACCCACAATTTCAGGGTTGAAAAAGCATCAGTTGCCATGACAAAGATATGGTGATCCATGGGTCATATTGTCCTAAACAAGGTTGAATAGAACCATATACCATGTAAATGACATTTGTGATATACAAGTAGTTTTCAATTTCAGTTGATCCGGAATCTAAATGGCCATAGTGTGCCCCTTTGAATTTCAGACATCAAATATAGTGTTGAGAATAAACCCCATCGTCCTTTAATGTCTTTTTAAAAATAAACCATTTACGAATGATTAACTTTCATTCATGTTATGTTATCAAAAGGAAATTCTTTAAGAGGTGGACATGATGCGATGTCCATTTCGCTACACCTTGATGGTCATCTGTTGAAACAGCCAAAAGGACATGTGATCGCCCTAAATTGGCATACCAGTTAATGTCTGCTATTTTTAACATTTGTGGAAATGCTGGCGAAGGTATTTTGCAGTGTCTGTGTAAAGTAAGGCTATTTTTGACTAGTGAACTGACCCCTGGCGAAGTTGAATACAAGTATACACAGGGGATGTCCAGTTAGCAGTTGACCATAGTACTCAGCATGAAGTTTCATCAGCTGATATGCTAAATGGACCATCTGTTGTGTTTTCATATCATATTCATATTCATGACAAAGAAACATAGAAGCAAACTTAACTTCCGTGTAAGAGTGAAAAAAAAGGTCCATGAATTATGCAATTTAAGTGTCAGAGTTTGTTATGGGTTTTAATAATGTAATCAGAATCTTCCAGTTTCCATTATGAACTTGTCAATATACCAGAAAGGTAGGCTCATATTTGACCACACCTGCCTGGTCCTGTTGTCCATCTGACGTGATAGTTCAACCAGCTAATTGTCTGATTCATCAGTTAGCATATGTCTTGTTGGCCCTTAGTTTAAATCAATCTCTGAGGATTTTTACTATATTTGGGATATAATGACCACTCTGTATTGTTGTCCACAAATTGTTATATAATGTCTTGTTATTATGTGAAGTTTTTATTGGTTGTTTGAGGTAAAATTTGAAATCAATCAACCATAAAGAAATCTCCAACAATATCTACAGCAAAATAATTTTTGTTTTTCAACATTTTGATGATGCTGTGAATTATCATAAAATATATGAATGGAATTTCTTTTAACTCAAAAGAAGAAAAAGAAACATTTTTCATGAATTTCACTTTCACAATTTTTTTTAACTTTCATTGATGCCTTCTGTGAAAGAAAGTACATCTATAAGACGTGCATCTTCTGGCAGTGTTAGCTCTGTACAGACAAAATAGTCACGACTGATTCATTATATCTTATATCCAATCGAAGGGACAAACAATCCTAACTGATTACAGGTCATTTGGACTGCTAAGATCACTTCCTCTGACAAAAGTTAGAATGTTATGAAGAAGTGTGCCAGCCTTACTGTATAAATATTGTCCAAGAAGGAACAGGTAAACATCAAAGGAAAAACAGGAAATCCAATCAGTGGCCAGACAGGTGTGTTTTTACCTGTAGACTGACCAGAGACCTGGACAGAATTAATTAATCAGATTTACATTTTAATTAGGGCACAGACTTACATGGCTGGTACACCATATAACACTGATGACCCTGTTGATTCTGATACACAGGATGTGTATAATCCTATTCCTGTAAACAAATCACTTCCTAATTGAATTATTTCTTTAAGGGTGTCCCTGCTACTTACCCTGACTTAAAACTTTTTTTTGTATAAGAATTTTCTCCCTTATTTCTAAAATCATCATTGTCTTATAAAAAATTAACTGCAATTATCACTTTCAGTGATCATTCTTCAAAAGATAAAATGTTTAAATTTGCACTTGTAAAATAAAAATCAAACAAGTGTTTATCAATTTTCCTTAATTGGTTTGTCGAAGATTCAATATATTGGAATAAGAGCTAATATCAATAATAATTGGCAGGAATTTTGTTATAAATTGTTAAAAACGTTTTTTCTTTTTTAAAGGTAATCAACACAGGAAATTGTAATTTATCACTTGTTGAATCTAATCTTGTTAGAATGTGTATCTTAGGGTTGCCAGCTGTCTGGGCGTATAACTACTGCCTCACAAGATGACTGCCTCTGATTCATAATCCAATCAAATATCCAACCAGCTTTAGATTAAGTGGGTCACCCTGGAGAGTCAGAACCATTTACACTCACAGAAGTAAGAGTGTTATAAGTGTGCCAGCCTAATTGTTTAACTATTCTACAGGTGAAGTATATGTAAACACCAAAAACAAACAAATAAAAAAAATCCAGGAAGTCCAATAAGTGGGCAGACAGGTGTGTTTTTATCTGTAGACGGAGATTCTTATTCAATGGCATAATTTAATATCAATATTAATTTTTCAATAACCGTTCAGACATTAGGAAAAATAAATGTTCTTTTTTTTTCCATTTCCATTTTTATTTTAAATCAGTTTAATACAGGTTCACCAATCATTTATAAAGTTATCTTTTTGATTAACTAATTTATTTGATAAATTGAAATTTTTTTTTTTAAAGTTAAAAGGTAAAATTATTTTTAAAAAAAACCAACATAATAGACAACAATGAAAATTATTTATATTAAATGTATGTGTCAATATAAAATGTACTGAATTCTAAATGGGGTGAAATTTATGTAGCAGTGTTGCAATTTTTATGTCCCTGATTCAAGGTTAAGATAGTGGAATTTAACGACCCTCAGACAATAGAATAGTTATGGTCCACCAGTGGTCAGCAGGGTCTAGTTTATTATCCGATCAGCAGGATAAGGTCATGGACAACTTTCTCTGGACATTAAAATGTCAACATGAAATCGTTTTTAAGCATGGCCAAAGATTTTATCCCTACTGGACACTGGTCAAGTTAGCAGTTTTATGTCCAAAGTTGTAAGGAATGTCTGTTGCTCAAATAGAATTTTATAGCCAGCACCACATTGTTTTGTAATAAAATGATATTGGAATGGTGAATTTATTTGAGAGTTCCTTCTGGCTATGAGGTGACACCTGGTTATAATTGTAAGGCCTGTTAGTGTAGGTAAACCTATCTCACTGACATATATATCTTCTAGACATATGTATACAACAATGTTTTTAAGTTTTAAAAAACATGGCATTTTTACAATACCAAAACTTGTTTCTAAAAAATATTGATAAGATCATTTCTATTGTCTTCAAATCTGATACTGATGTCTGAGACATGTGCCTACAACATGTTTTTAAGTTTTTTAAAGTTGGCATATTTATTGTGTCAAAAACAGAATTTTATGTAAATATTGATAGTGTCATTCCCATTATCTGATGGCTTAGATCAAGAATCTCCAAGACATATGTGTATACAGCATGTTTAAGGTTTAAAAAAACATGTCATTTGTATAATGACTAAATTTGAATCCAAGTTACTATAGGTAGTATGTTTTATTGTCTGTATATCTGATAAATAGGACCTCAAAGATATACATTTATACAACATGGTTATAATTCTAAATAAAAAAGTGGATGTTGCATATTAGATTTTTTTGGCCAATTGTTTGATTTCACATTCTCTACATACAAATAACACATGGTATTTCTTTTCATAAATTTCTATTTTAAGATATTTTCAATTGAAAAAAAGTACATGGCAAAATTGATGACGTTCTTAGTAAGTAATAATGTTGGTCGTATTGCCTATCACTGTGTAGGTGAGGAGTTCCACTGAAAATAACCTACTGTCAACTCTGTCTGGAGCGTATAAAGTATAGCATTACCTATAAGTATAACATTTTGTCTACAAGTAACCCACAGGAAGACGGAGCACACTTGTATATCCAGAGTTGTAGCCCTTTGGTTAATGTTTTAATGCTGGAGTTTGATAAGATATTTGGATGGCATTGTTTTAGGTAATTCAATGCCTGGTTAATCTGTAAATTGATAACAGGTTTTAATTAAGTCTACTAGAAATAAAGCAGTAATTTTGAAAAAAAAAAAAAGTTCTTAAAAGTATCTTCTGTGTTGTATCATTTTTTTTGGCAATAATCCAAAATTAATTTAATTTCTTAAGTAATCTAGATTTGACGTATCAGATTAAGTTTATTTAGTAAAAGAAAAGTGACATTTTAATGCCACAATTTGATCAACATCTGATAATATCACACAGTGGTTTAAGGTTTCAATAGAGTTTATTTATGAAATGTCACTATTAAATTAAATATTGGTTATATGTCATTTTCTATTGTATCTAAATCTTTAAGACATGCATACAAAATGTACTTAAGTTTGAAAACACATGGCATTTTTATTGTTGTAAAACTAGAATATTAAGTCAATATTGACCATGCCATTTTTACCTGTTACAATGTATATTGACCATGCCATTTTTTACCTGTTACAATGTATATATCTGTTAATGATCTTGTATTGCCTGAGGCTTCTTGGTAATGCCAAACTAATTATGAAAAAATGAAAAAAAAAACAGTAAATAATTTTTTTTACAGAAATAAAAATTCATAGGATGCAAATTGTCCAGAAATTTTCATGTTGCTAATAATTTAAAGCTGATATGGAGATTTCTTTGGTTAATACCTTGAGTTATCCAACTGTGACATGTCTGTTACAGATGAGAGATTTTCAGGTAACATTTGGGATATGAACATGAATCAGATAATTAATATTTTATTATTTCTTTCATATGAACTTATTTTTAAGGATCAGTTGAGGAATCAACATCACACTGACAGACATTAGATAAAGCAATATAATTGTTTCTATTCTAGTGATTAACACGTTCCAGGTTAATTAGAGATTGAAAAGAGAGTTTAAACTCTTTCTAGTTTGAAATGATTTAATTTTCAATTATCATGTTATGGTTAATTAAAATATGGTTACACTACTTATAAAGAATAGAACTCCAAATAGAGCATTAATAAGTGTGGAGTACTTGGTAATGTGCTAATTAGCCAAGGTTACCTGTGTCAGAGTGTACTTGACCTTTGACCTCTTGTAGTCAGTCACATGACATTGAATAAGTTTTATTTCAATTATTCAAGTTCAAAGTTTGATATGATATTGACTTTCTATAATGATTACAGAATGTTAATTGCATACATTGTTTCAAATTGTTCACAAAGTTAATTTTTCTTACTTCAAAATATTCACAAAATATTTAATATTCATGTCTTATATCATTCAGTTTAGAAGAAACAGGTGAGCTTAATATGTCTCTGCCTTTTCACTTTCCGGAATAAAGAATTTGTAAGTTTTTTTGCAATATTGAATTCATTTTGAAATTTTAAGTGTCAAAAAGAAATTTTCCAATAAAATATTTGAAGGTTTAATTTCTTTTCCTTGGAACAAAGATATTTCTTTTGAAAAAAAAATGAATATGATTATAATTTCACTAATGGAAACATGTCTTTGTTTTGGTGCCTTAAACACCCACATACATCTATACTGTAAATTGACAGGTTTTATAATGCAAATATCAGATAATTTATACATAATTTGACTGATATCATCAATTCCTATTATGATTTTTTTTCCTTTCATAAAATATGAAATTTTGAATATTGTGGTGTTTACCTGTGCCAGGTGAGAGTTACCTGGTGATGTAATCAGAGGGTGATGTCACACCTGGGTTGATTGGGTCAGGTGTGAACATTTCACCTCAGCTGTCCTGACACATGTTGCCTGTCACCAGAACAAGTTCTCTTACTATGTCAAAAAAATGTTGAATTTCTTTTTTTTGGTGGGAAATGAGAAATTTTACACCTTGTTTGTACTCTGAGAAGTGTCAGACAACTTGTTTGTTTGGAGAAGTGTCAGATAAACAAGAAAACACAAAAATCATGGGAAAATTGTCAACAGTCAGACAACCTACTACAGATTTCACACTGATAACTATTTTTTTTTACTACATGTATTTTTTTTTTCGTAATCTCGACTACCCACTGAACCTTGGTGTTATTGTGTACCAGTCATTGAAGTGTATCTTTCTGGAATCAAAATTAACACCAAAACATTTAATCAAACCAGGGATGTACTTTATACTCCTAGATCTAACACAGCAGTAATGATAATGTAGAGGAAAAAACACATCTTCAATTTACCTGCAGTTATAACAAAGGCTGTGTAACAATTTATTTAAGAATATATGGTTTTGTTTCTTATTTTTTTATGTACAGCCACAGAATTTGAGATACCCAGTAAAGACTTTATGAATATTTTTTTTCTTTTTATATATTAAACTTTTAATTTATAACATCCTTTTTTTCCATTAGAATTAGAACTATCAAACATTTACAACAGTGAGACCATTTACAAAACTTACACAATAAATACAATGTAAATAAATCATATTTAAGTTTTCATTTCTGTCAACAAACATGAGATAAAAATCTTTTATACTGGATCTTGATAAAAAATGTATGCTATCAAGTTGATACTAGACCCTTTAATAGCTTGATATTTATAGATTGTCTGTCAAATGTAGAGACACGAGCTCTTAATATTTCATATGAAATTAATGACTGTGAAAAATACATTTGGTATTATAAATGGCCGGGCCCAATTCTCACAATATTAGTACTGTAATGAGTCCAATTAAATGGCAACAGGCGTTAAAAGCTGGTATGTGTACCATCATAACGGACAGCTGTGTGACGTTTGATAGGGCATAAACCACTAATATTCCTGTAATTTCATGCAGTCAATAGTACATATTATGAACAAAATTATTTTCATTAAAGTTATTTTTATGAAAAAGTGGAGTATTAAACCCGTTTTGACTTTACTACCAATAGGTTGTCGCTTACAAATCTAATCCTAGTATTTTTTAATAGGGTCATGTGATCATTTAATCAAT
Source organism: Ylistrum balloti (assembly GCF_031769215.1). Classification (NCBI taxonomy): domain Eukaryota; kingdom Metazoa; phylum Mollusca; class Bivalvia; order Pectinida; family Pectinidae; genus Ylistrum; species Ylistrum balloti. The sequence continues at coordinate 1,262,430 of NW_026781982.1, read as the reverse complement.
GGCTGCCACATTATCAGTAATGATTTTTTTTTCCTTGTTACCCATTCCTCTGTTTGTTCATTCTTCTTTGTGTAACAGGCCACAGCATTAAAGTTAATCATCTTTAGTCTTTCTTCTTTGTGTAACAGGCCACAGCATTAAAGTTAATCATCTTTAGTCTTTCTTCTTTGTGTAACAGGCCACAGCATTAAAGTTAATCATCTTTAGTCTTTCTTCTTTGTGTAACAGGCCACAGCATTAAAGTTAATCATCTTTAGTCTTTCTTCTTTGTGTAACAGGCCATAGCATTAAAGTTAATCATCTTTAGTCTTATTTGAAATTTTTGTTAAATGTTTTGTCAAAGTTCTCGTGGTTGGTTGGCTGGTTACAGGTCATTTAGACAAAATACCTCCACTGTTCCTATTTCTTGTCATTGTCTCAACAATGAACATCATTGTTCAGGCAACATGTTCAAAACACTATAATTGAGTTAGGTAATATGTGATGGAATGCTGTCAAAAATCTTTCAAAAGAACGAACTACAAATTAGAATAATTCTAAAATTCTTCTCAAAATTCTGAGTTTTTGTCTTTCAGATGTTGCTGTTTGCTTATTTGTCATAATAACTGAGGTTTTATTTCCGTTTTTTTATTGTTGAATGGTTGATCAGTAATCAGTTACTTATCTGTTGTAAGTGTAACACACTACCTTGAATCATAGACTAGGCCCCTGTAAGCTTTATTGTACAATCTATACAGTTTGCTAACCTGTCTACTTTAGAATCCTACTTTTTAAAAATAAAATAGAGATTGATACTGCCTCTATATTGGAATCACTTGAGTATATCATCAAATCTCACAAAAATCAATCCTTCCGAGCATTCTTCACCTTGGTTTGACGATTCAAACCGACTTTCTACATACACCTGGTCTTGCTTGTGATGTTTGAAATTTCGTGATGGGATTGTTTCCGAAGACCGAATTTTTGAATATCAACAGACTTTGTAGTCTCTCTTGGAAATCTTTACATGTGAAAATAGTGACTAACATATTCATGTGCCCTTACTTGTAAAACATTGTATTATTAGCTTTAAATCATTAAGGAGACATTTTAAATTCATTGAAAAGTTTTCATTAAATATCAAAATTTCAAAACTAAACCTGTTTTTGCATTCCTCTTAATCACTTATAAAAATTTAAAAAGAAAATGAAATAGAACAAGTGTTTAGGATTTCATTGTTTGAAATTTCTATGAAGATGACAGGTCTTTGAAATGCAGGTTGTATGTTAATGTCTTATCATACTCTAACAGGGAAATCAGTTAAAGGTAACAATATATGCATGTTAATTGCTTTTGTTGGCATTTGGCTTCTTTACAAACAACATCTGGTAGCTGTGTAGTAAGTTTACAGAGCAAGGGACCTTGCAAAGTAAGAATAAATAATTAAAGGCACTTAACACACCGCAGTCATAATTTGTTGACTTATATTATGAATTTTACATCATAAAAGTTTTTGTTTACAAAAAGACAATGTACAAGGTGCAAAGGGAGCAGTGAGTCACCTGACTCGAGCCTTAAGTGTGCCCCTGTCTAGAGAAAAGAGATTAAGGAGGTACCTGTTGTCATGGTAAATAGGGTCCAGCTGGAGACCTGTCCCCTAAATTCCACCATTTTCAGCAGACAAGGACAGAACAGACTGATTGTTATGGAAATCCATACAAAGAAGTCACACAGAGTTATGCTAATTAAGAAAAGGAGATAAGCCATGTTGTTCAATTTTATGTGTTGGAATTCAAATCATTATGCAATAGATGGAGCGTGAGGTTCCCGTGACCTCCTCGATAATATTACCATGACAATAGTAGTGATGGTGGGCTAGAAAGCTCGGCCCTCTCCACCCTGTCACCATTACTCAATCTGCACATTCTCACCTTTACAAAACTATTAAGGTCATGGACGTGTGTGCACTTGCCCCAAATATTGGAAATGATTATTTTTAGAAAAAACCTATTTCTAAAATCTAACACATAGGTTTCAGTCTCAGATGTTTTACTAATTTCTTCAATCAATTCACTTATTACAAAGAAAAATTAAGTCCAGGGATAAGCACAGTTTGCTCAAAATATCAGAAATTATTTTTTGGAAGAAAAAATATTTCGCAAATCCCATGTTAACAAGAAATACAAACTTAAGTACTTCAGCCTCATACTTATTGTAATATTTTTTTAATAAAGATAATTAAAACGAACACATATTTTACCATGATAAATAATTTGATTTGATGACAGTTTTTGTCTTAAACCCATAAATTAGCTATAAATAGAATGAAAAAAGTTAAAACATGCCAGTAAATGAATTCCTTTGAAAGTGACCGTGAAAGCCAGCTTGTTCCTTCTACAATTTAAATGACAGGTTACTGCTTGTAGAAATGAAATATAACTATTTTATAGGCATTCAGTTGACTCTAAAATTCTTGAAAATTCAGAATTTATGACTGAATGTCATGCTACCATGACAGAAATAATGTTACCATGACATTATACAGGAAATGCATGAATATTTAAAATTCTATTTAAACATGGGAAACATTTATTAGATGTGTAGAGAAAAGAAATACAAAACGGGGAAAGCATAAATTATACCAAATCGACCTCTGATTGTTTTTCCATCTGTTTTAGTCTTTCATTGGACATGAAAAATATGTCTTCACATCTTACTGACACAAGGTCACACAGCTTAGGTCACAAGGTCACAAAGCAAAGGTCACATAGCAGCAGTCACATGGTCACACAGTCAGCTAGGTATTTAGATCTAAGGAATAAAGTTACATATGTGGAATCGCTGAAACCATGTCTCACATTGTTTTTGTCTTCTAACATTTTTTAAAGTGGTCACATGAAATTTTATATTTTGTGGAAATGATCTGAGGGAGAAGCTGCTACATACATTGATATACAGTTAGGGAAATTCCTTTGTTTATGAGTGTTGGGTGGTTATCTAACTTTTAAATAATGTGAAGATGTGAGAATTTAATTGATAAATTGTAAAATTGATTGAACAGGGATGAACTTGACAGAAATCAGTTAGGAGTGGAAAGAACTCTTTTACATCATTCACATTCATATTTTTTTTCTTTTGTGTACAAAAGATGAGTTTCTATCAGGTAAGGGTTTAATTTGAATTAAAGTTTCCAACAAAGCATTTGTTGCGAGATATCCAACGATGTCAAATATGATATCGTTTTCATGAAAAATCAATTCATCCTGTTGTGGAGGTGCTAGTTTCAGAATGACTCTTAGTATTAGGTTTTTTCTGCGTAAAATCTTTCTAAAGTCAGGACAATTATCATATTAAGGGCCCTTCAGTTCAGTCCTAAATCATTAGTGAGACCGAGAGTAATTAAAAAAAAAACTTTACGGAGTCACGACAATTCCAACTCCATTAAATGGATCATAATGACATTTGGTTACATCACATCAGTATGTAAACCATTGAGATTTCGTAAGACTACCCACTTCCTAATACAACAGCTAGAAGCTTGGGACTTTTCTAACTGTGACAAAGTGTTAGAATGGTGTTACACAAAGATGTATGATGAGGATGAAAATTGAGGGTAGAGGGGTCAGGGTGATCCCTAGAAGGGGACAGATGGAAGGGCCAAGGTGATAAATCCACAGGGTTTCATGTAGTAATGGTTAAACCCCCTGTCCACTTCATGAAGCCACTTTGATATCTAAGTGAAGTAAAAGGGACCAATTATTTCACCATATGCTGTGAGATTCTACTTTCATTTTACACATTTTACTATAAGTACATAAATGTTGGATCAAAGGGCCTTGACAGATCCTTACAGTGATCAGTATGCCTGTGTGATCACTTAGGTTAGAGCAAGGAAACAGAAGCCCGTTAGCCACAGCACTGTTAGTTTTACTGTAGCAATATAATCTTAGAGTACTCTCATTTATACAATTTCATCAACTTTTTAATTCAAATTTCTTTGTTTTCATCAAAAACAAACAATTTTGCTTCAGAAATGGTAAAAATGAAATGTCTATGGTAAAAATTTCGTTGAAAATACACGACAGATTGTTTGGTTTTCAGGAAGCTAAGGGTTTTGAAAATCTTTATTGAAATTGCTGTGTCTGTTTATTTTAATTAGTACTGCCATTTATGTCACAAAGACCTTGTTTTATACTTATAGATCAGTCGGTCACCACTTTTATAATTTCTATAACACACATGTTCCCATTGTGATGATTGACAGAACCATATACTTCATCAATTTCTCAACAAATTGAATACAACTGGCTTCAGGTAACATCTATAACATCAGAAGGGCCTGCTGACCACAATAAAAAGATAATATCATTTACAGATTGAAATTAGACTCACATGATGGAAACTTTCAAGGTAGAAACTGAAAGTTTGTCTCAATATTTCAGACTTTATGCAACACAGGCCATATATGTTTAGAACATATCAATGATATGTTCAACCTTAATGTATATCTTCAGCATATCAATGGTATTTTCAACCTTATGTCTATCTTCAACATATCAGTGGTATTTTCAAACGTATGTCTATCTTCAGCATATCAGTGGTATTTTCAACCTTATGTCTATCTTCAACATATCAGTGGTATTTTCAAACGTATGTCTATCTTCAGCATATCAGTGGTATTTTCAACCTTATGTCTATCTTCAACATATCAGTGGTATTTTCAAACGTATGTCTATCTTCAGCATATCAGTGGTATTTTCAACCTTATGTCTATCTTCAGCATATCAGTGGTATTTTCAAACGTATGTCTATCTTCAGCATATCAATGGTATTTTCAACCTTATGTCTATCTTCAGCATATCAGTGGTATTTTCAACCTTATGTCTATCTTCAACATATCAGTGGTATTTTCAAACGTATGTCTATCTTCAGCATATCAGTGGTATTTTCAACCTTATGTCTATCTTCAACATATCAGTGGTATTTTCAAACGTATGTCTATCTTCAGCATATCAGTGGTATTTTCAACCTATCTTCAGCATATCAGTGGTATTTTCAAACGTATGTCTATCTTCAGCATATCAGTGGTATTTTCAACCTTATTTCTATCTTCAGCATATCAATGGTATTTTCAACCTTATGTCTATCTTCAGCATATCAATGGTATTTTCAACCTTATGTCTATCTTCAGCATATCAATGGTATTTTCAACCTTATGTCTATCTTCAGCATATCAATGGTATTTTCGATCTTGGTGTACATTGGATTATAGTACAACCAAAAAAATTGGTCGATTTCTTACCATCTCATACAATATGTAGGTCAGTGCTAGTACGTTCCACACTGGTCATTTGTCTGATGAAGGAGATCATGTGGTCATCGAAATGTCACACTCTAATCCTCTACTGGTTGTGTTATAAGAACTTTTGTTATGCCCTGTAGATTCAGTTCCTATATATTCATATAGAGAAAGAAATGTCAAAAGTTTAACTGTTTTGTTCACCGGTCCAAATGACTGTTAAAATCGACTGTTGAGTGCTTTACGGAAGCCTACGAGTACGCCCGAGTGATAACGATGTTTTGTTTACATAGCTTGGTGATGTTTTTAATTTCAGAATTAATTCAAGATTTGATGTTACCATATTAATATAGTTGAATAAATTGTTACAGATTTGAAATATGGTTTGTGTTGTAGTACTTTTATGTCATCTTTGTCGGCCTTGGGCAACAGTTTGCTGAGGAGCCAACAGATGATCTGTTGCCCTCAGCCCCAGTCAATAACTGCATACTATTCTTTAAGTCTTGTATATTTTGGAGATGTGATATGTATGGAATGAGATAAAATATTGTCTTAACACAGCATGTCCATTATATTGTCCCATTAATTCCTGATGAAAGTAAATATTGTAAGTCATAAAGAATATGTACTTGTTTGGCTCATTTCTGTGCCTGACATAATCAATGATGATTCTGATGATGTTCAACATTTAACACTGCAAAGATAATTGTACATGTCATAGTGTTTACTTGGTTAAACAGTTTTATTTTCCTTGGAAAACATTTCATTAAAAAAGTTGTCAAAAATAGGTAGTTTAATGACTAGTGCCTCCTTGAAGAGTTTCTATTTTACTGTAGTATATGTTAGTAATTGGTCAGTTTTGTATGTTTCTATTTTACTGTAGTATATGTTAGTAATTGGTCAGTTTTGTATGTTTCTATTTTACTGCAGTATATGTTAGTAATTGGTCAGTTTTGTTTGTTTTGTACTGTAGTATATGTTAGTAATTGGTCAGTTTTGTTTGTTTTGTACTGTAGTATATGTTAGTAATTGGTCAGTTTTGTTTGTTTTGTACTGTAGTATATGTTAGTAATTGGTCAGTTTTGTTTGTTTTGTACTGTAGTATATGTTAGTAATTGGTCAGTTTTGTTTGTTTTGTACTGTAGTATATGTTAGTAATTGGTCAGTTTTGTTTGTTTTGTACTGTAGTATATGTTAGTAATTGGTCAGTTTTGTTTGTTTTGTACTGTAGTATATGTTAGTAATTGGTCAGTTTTGTTTGTTTTGTACTGTAGTATATGTTAGTAATTGGTCAGTTTTGTTTGTTTTGTACTGTAGTATATGTTAGTAATTGGTCAGTTTTGTTTGTTTTGTACTGTAGTATATGTTAGTAATTGGTCAGTTTTGTTTGTTTTGTACTGTAGTATATGTTAGTAATTGGTCAGTTTTGTTTGTTTTGTACTGTAGTATATGTTAGTAATTGGTCAGTTTTGTTTGTTTTGTACTGTAGTATATGTTAGTAATTGGTCAGTTTTGTTTGTTTTGTACTGTAGTATATGTTAGTAATTGGTCAGTTTTGTTTGTTTTGTACTGTAGTTTGTTTTGTAGTATATGTTAGTAATTGGTCAGTTTTGTTTGTTTTGTACTGTAGTATATGTTAGTAATTGGTCAGTTTTGTTTGTTTTGTACTGTAGTATATGTTAGTAATTGGTCAGTTTTGTTTGTTTTGTACTGTAGTATATGTTAGTAATTGGTCAGTTTTGTTTGTTTTGTACTGTAGTATATGTTAGTAATTGGTCAGTTTTGTTTGTTTTGTACTGTAGTATATGTTAGTAATTGGTCAGTTTTGTTTGTTTTGTACTGTAGTATATGTTAGTAATTGGTCAGTTTTGTTTGTTTTGTACTGTAGTATATGTTAGTAATTGGTCAGTTTTGTTTGTTTTGTACTGTAGTATATGTTAGTAATTGGTCAGTTTTGTTTGTTTTGTACTGTAGTATATGTTAGTAATTGGTCAGTTTTGTTTGTTTTGTACTGTAGTATATGTTAGTAATTGGTCAGTTTTGTTTGTTTTGTACTGTAGTATATGTTAGTAATTGGTCAGTTTTGTTTGTTTTGTACTGTAGTATATGTTAGTAATTGGTCAGTTTTGTTTGTTTTGTACTGTAGTATATGTTAGTAATTGGTCAGTTTTGTTTGTTTTGTACTGTAGTATATGTTAGTAATTGGTCAGTTTTGTTTGTTTTGTACTGTAGTATATGTTAGTAATTGGTCAGTTTTGTTTGTTTTGTACTGTATATGTTAGTAATTGGTCAGTAGTATATGTTAGTAATTGGTCAGTTTTGTTTGTTTTGTACTGTAGTATATGTTAGTAATTGGTCAGTTTTGTTTGTTTTGTACTGTAGTATATGTTAGTAATTGGTCAGTTTTGTTTGTTTTGTACTGTAGTATATGTTAGTAATTTGTCAGTTTTGTTTGTTTTGTACTGTCGTATATGTTAGTAATTGGTCAGTTTTGTTTGTTTTGTACTGTAGTATATGTTAGTAATTGGTCAGTTTTGTTTGTTTTGTACTGTAGTATATGTTAGTAATTGGTCAGTTTTGTTTGTTTTGTACTGTAGTATATGTTAGTAATTGGTCAGTTTTGTATGTTTCTATTTTACTGTAGTATATGTTAGTAATTGGTCAGTTTTGTTTGTTTTGTACTGTAGTATATGTTAGTAATTGGTCAGTTTTGTTTGTTTTGTACTGTAGTATATGTTAGTAATTGGTCAGTTTTGTTTGTTTTGTACTGTAGTATATGTTAGTAATTGGTCAGTTTTGTTTGTTTTGTACTGTAGTATATGTTAGTAATTGGTCAGTTTTGTTTGTTTTGTACTGTAGTATATGTTAGTAATTGGTCAGTTTTGTTTGTTTTGTACTGTAGTATATGTTAGTAATTGGTCAGTTTTGTTTGTTTTGTACTGTAGTATATGTTAGTAATTGGTCAGTTTTGTTTGTTTTGTACTGTAGTATATGTTAGTAATTGGTCAGTTTTGTTTGTTTTGTACTGTAGTATATGTTAGTAATTGGTCAGTTTTGTTTGTTTTGTACTGTAGTATATGTTAGTAATTGGTCAGTTTTGTTTGTTTTGTACTGTAGTATATGTTAGTAATTGGTCAGTTTTGTTTGTTTTGTACTGTAGTATATGTTAGTAATTGGTCAGTTTTGTTTGTTTTGTACTGTAGTATATGTTAGTAATTGGTCAGTTTTGTTTGTTTTGTACTGTAGTATATGTTAGTAATTGGTCAGTTTTGTTTGTTTTGTACTGTAGTATATGTTAGTAATTGGTCAGTTTTGTTTGTTTTGTACTGTAGTATATGTTAGTAATTGGTCAGTTTTGTTTGTTTTGTACTGTAGTATATGTTAGTAATTGGTCAGTTTTGTTTGTTTTGTACTGTAGTATATGTTAGTAATTGGTCAGTTTTGTTTGTTTTGTACTGTAGTATATGTTAGTAATTGGTCAGTTTTGTTTGTTTTGTACTGTAGTATATGTTAGTAATTGGTCAGTTTTGTTTGTTTTGTACTGTAGTATATGTTAGTAATTGGTCAGTTTTGTTTGTTTTGTACTGTAGTATATGTTAGTAATTGGTCAGTTTTGTATGTTTCTATTTTACTGTAGTATATGTTAGTAATTGGTCAGTTTTGTATGTTTTGTACTGTAGTATATGTTAGTAATTGTTTTTGTTTGTTTTGTACTGTAGTATATGTTAGTAATTGGTCAGTTTTGTTTGTTTTGTACTGTAGTATATGTTAGTAATTGGTCAGTTTTGTTTGTTTTGTACTGTAGTATATGTTAGTAATTGGTCAGTTTTGTTTGTTTTGTACTGTAGTATATGTTAGTAATTGGTCAGTTTTGTTTGTTTTGTACTGTAGTATATGTTAGTAATTGGTCAGTTTTGTTTGTTTTGTACTGTAGTATATGTTAGTAATTGGTCAGTTTTGTTTGTTTTGTACTGTAGTATATGTTAGTAATTGGTCAGTTTTGTTTGTTTTGTACTGTAGTATATGTTAGTAATTGGTCAGTTTTGTTTGTTTTGTACTGTAGTATATGTTAGTAATTGGTCAGTTTTGTTTGTTTTGTACTGTAGTATATGTTAGTAATTGGTCAGTTTTGTTTGTTTTACTGTACTGTTAGTATATGTTAGTAATTGGTCAGTTTTGTTTGTTTTGTACTGTAGTATATGTTAGTAATTGGTCAGTTTTGTTTGTTTTGTACTGTAGTATATGTTAGTAATTGGTCAGTTTTGTTTGTTTTGTACTGTAGTATATGTTAGTAATTGGTCAGTTTTGTATGTTTCTATTTTACTGCAGTATATGTTAGTAATTGGTCAGTTTTGTTTGTTTTGTACTGTAGTATATGTTAGTAATTGGTCAGTTTTGTTTGTTTTGTACTGTAGTATATGTTAGTAATTGGTCAGTTTTGTTTGTTTTGTACTGTAGTATATGTTAGTAATTGGTCAGTTTTGTTTGTTTTGTACTGTAGTATATGTTAGTAATTGGTCAGTTTTGTTTGTTTTGTACTGTAGTATATGTTAGTAATTGGTCAGTTTTGTTTGTTTTGTACTGTAGTATATGTTAGTAATTGGTCAGTTTTGTTTGTTTTGTACTGTAGTATATGTTAGTAATTGGTCAGTTTTGTTTGTTTTGTACTGTAGTATATGTTAGTAATTGGTCAGTTTTGTTTGTTTTGTACTGTAGTATATGTTAGTAATTGGTCAGTTTTGTTTGTTTTGTACTGTAGTATATGTTAGTAATTGGTCAGTTTTGTTTGTTTTGTACTGTAGTATATGTTAGTAATTGGTCAGTTTTGTTTGTTTTGTACTGTAGTATATGTTAGTAATTGGTCAGTTTTGTTTGTTTTGTACTGTAGTATATGTTAGTAATTGGTCAGTTTTGTTTGTTTTGTACTGTAGTATATGTTAGTAATTGGTCAGTTTTGTTTGTTTTGTACTGTAGTTTTGTTTGTTTTGTATATATATGTTAGTAATTGGTCAGTTTTGTTTGTTTTGTACTGTAGTATATGTTAGTAATTGGTCAGTTTTGTTTGTTTTGTACTGTAGTATATGTTAGTAATTGGTCAGTTTTGTTTGTTTTGTACTGTAGTATATGTTAGTAATTGGTCAGTTTTGTTTGTTTTGTACTGTAGTATATGTTAGTAATTGGTCAGTTTTGTTTGTTTTGTACTGTAGTATATGTTAGTAATTGGTCAGTTTTGTTTGTTTTGTACTGTAGTATATGTTAGTAATTGGTCAGTTTTGTTTGTTTTGTACTGTAGTATATGTTAGTAATTGGTCAGTTTTGTTTGTTTTGTACTGTAGTATATGTTAGTAATTGGTCAGTTTTGTTTGTTTTGTACTGTAGTATATGTTAGTAATTGGTCAGTTTTGTTTGTTTTGTACTGTAGTATATGTTAGTAATTGGTCAGTTTTGTTTGTTTTGTACTGTAGTATATGTTAGTAATTGGTCAGTTTTGTTTGTTTTGTACTGTAGTATATGTTAGTAATTGGTCAGTTTTGTTTGTTTTGTACTGTAGTATATGTTAGTAATTGGTCAGTTTTGTTTGTTTTGTACTGTAGTATATGTTAGTAATTGGTCAGTTTTGTTTGTTTTGTACTGTAGTATATGTTAGTAATTGGTCAGTTTTGTTTGTTTTGTACTGTAGTATATGTTAGTAATTGGTCAGTTTTGTTTGTTTTGTACTGTAGTATATGTTAGTAATTGGTCAGTTTTGTTTGTTTTGTACTGTAGTATATGTTAGTAATTGGTCAGTTTTGTTTGTTTTGTACTGTAGTATATGTTAGTAATTGGTCAGTTTTGTTTGTTTTGTACTGTAGTATATGTTAGTAATTGGTCAGTTTTGTTTGTTTTGTACTGTAGTATATGTTAGTAATTGGTCAGTTTTGTTTGTTTTGTACTGTAGTATATGTTAGTAATTGGTCAGTTTTGTTTGTTTTGTACTGTAGTATATGTTAGTAATTGGTCAGTTTTGTTTGTTTTGTACTGTAGTATATGTTAGTAATTGGTCAGTTTTGTTTGTTTTGTACTGTAGTATATGTTAGTAATTGGTCAGTTTTGTTTGTTTTGTACTGTAGTTAGTATATGTTAGTAATTGGTCAGTTTTGTTTGTTTTGTACTGTAGTATATGTTAGTAATTGGTCAGTTTTGTTTGTTTTGTACTGTAGTATATGTTAGTAATTGGTCAGTTTTGTTTGTTTTGTACTGTAGTATATGTTAGTAATTGGTCAGTTTTGTTTGTTTTGTACTGTAGTATATGTTAGTAATTGGTCAGTTTTGTTTGTTTTGTACTGTAGTATATGTTAGTAATTGGTCAGTTTTGTTTGTTTTGTACTGTAGTATATGTTAGTAATTGGTCAGTTTTGTTTGTTTTGTACTGTAGTATATGTTAGTAATTGGTCAGTTTTGTTTGTTTTGTACTGTAGTATATGTTAGTAATTGGTCAGTTTTGTTTGTTTTGTACTGTAGTATATGTTAGTAATTGGTAATTTTGTTTGTTTTGTACTGTAGTATATGTTGTTTTGTTTGTTTTGTACTGTAGTATATGTTAGTAATTGGTCAGTTTTGTTTGTTTTGTACTGTAGTATATGTTAGTAATTGGTCAGTTTTGTTTGTTTTGTACTGTAGTATATGTTAGTAATTGGTCAGTTTTGTTTGTTTTGTACTGTAGTATATGTTAGTAATTGGTCAGTTTTGTTTGTTTTGTACTGTAGTATATGTTAGTAATTGGTCAGTTTTGTTTGTTTTGTACTGTAGTATATGTTAGTAATTGGTCAGTTTTGTTTGTTTTGTACTGTAGTATATGTTAGTAATTGGTCAGTTTTGTTTGTTTTGTACTGTAGTTAGTATATGTTAGTAATTGGTCAGTTTTGTTTGTTTTGTACTGTAGTATATGTTAGTAATTGGTCAGTTTTGTTTGTTTTGTACTGTAGTATATGTTAGTAATTGGTCAGTTTTGTTTGTTTTGTACTGTAGTATATGTTAGTAATTGGTCAGTTTTGTTTGTTTTGTACTGTAGTATATGTTAGTAATTGGTCAGTTTTGTTTGTTTTGTACTGTAGTATATGTTAGTAATTGGTCAGTTTTGTTTGTTTTGTACTGTAGTATATGTTAGTAATTGGTCAGTTTTGTTTGTTTTGTACTGTAGTATATGTTAGTAATTGGTCAGTTTTGTTTGTTTTGTACTGTAGTATATGTTAGTAATTGGTCAGTTTTGTTTGTTTTGTACTGTAGTATATGTTAGTAATTGGTCAGTTTTGTTTGTTTTGTACTGTAGTATATGTTAGTAATTGGTCAGTTTTGTTTGTTTTGTACTGTAGTATATGTTAGTAATTGGTCAGTTTTGTTTGTTTTGTACTGTAGTATATGTTAGTAATTGGTCAGTTTTGTTTGTTTTGTACTGTAGTATATGTTAGTAATTGGTCAGTTTTGTTTGTTTTGTACTGTAGTATATGTTAGTAATTGGTCAGTTTTGTTTGTTTTGTACTGTAGTATATGTTAGTAATTGGTCAGTTTTGTTTGTTCTGTACTGTAGTATATGTTAGTAATTGGTCAGTTTTGTTTGTTTTGTACTGTAGTATATGTTAGTAATTGGTCAGTTTTGTTTGTTTTGTACTGTAGTATATGTTAGTAATTGGTCAGTTTTGTTTGTTTTGTACTGTAGTATATGTTAGTAATTGGTCAGTTTTGTTTGTTTTGTACTGTAGTATATGTTAGTAATTGGTCAGTTTTGTTTGTTTTGTACTGTAGTATATGTTAGTAATTGGTCAGTTTTGTTTGTTTTGTACTGTAGTATATGTTAGTAATTGGTCAGTTTTGTTTGTTTTGTACTGTAGTATATGTTAGTAATTGGTCAGTTTTGTTTGTTTTGTACTGTAGTATATGTTAGTAATTGGTCAGTTTTGTTTGTTTTGTACTGTAGTATATGTTAGTAATTGGTCAGTTTTGTTTGTTTTGTACTGTAGTATATGTTAGTAATTGGTCAGTTTTGTTTGTTTTGTACTGTAGTATATGTTAGTAATTGGTCAGTTTTGTTTGTTTTGTACTGTAGTATATGTTAGTAATTGGTCAGTTTTGTTTGTTTTGTACTGTAGTATATGTTAGTAATTGGTCAGTTTTGTTTGTTTTGTACTGTAGTATATGTTAGTAATTGGTCAGTTTTGTTTGTTTTGTACTGTAGTATATGTTAGTAATTGGTCAGTTTTGTTTGTTTTGTACTGTAGTATATGTTAGTAATTGGTCAGTTTTGTTTGTTTTGTACTGTAGTATATGTTAGTAATTGGTCAGTTTTGTTTGTTTTGTACTGTAGTATATGTTAGTAATTGGTCAGTTTTGTTTGTTTTGTACTGTAGTATATGTTAGTAATTGGTCAGTTTTGTTTGTTTTGTACTGTAGTATATGTTAGTAATTGGTCAGTTTTGTTTGTTTTGTACTGTAGTATATGTTAGTAATTGGTCAGTTTTGTTTGTTTTGTACTGTAGTATATGTTAGTAATTGGTCAGTTTTGTTTGTTTTGTACTGTAGTATATGTTAGTAATTGGTCAGTTTTGTTTGTTTTGTACTGTAGTATATGTTAGTAATTGGTCAGTTTTGTTTGTTTTGTACTGTAGTATATGTTAGTAATTGGTCAGTTTTGTTTGTTTTGTACTGTAGTATATGTTAGTAATTGGTCAGTTTTGTTTGTTTTGTACTGTAGTATATGTTAGTAATTGGTCAGTTTTGTTTGTTTTGTACTGTAGTATATGTTAGTAATTGGTCAGTTTTGTTTGTTTTGTACTGTAGTTAGTATATGTTAGTAATTGGTCAGTTTTGTTTGTTTTGTACTGTAGTATATGTTAGTAATTGGTCAGTTTTGTTTGTTTTGTACTGTAGTATATGTTAGTAATTGGTCAGATTTGTTTTTTTCAAACAAAAGTTTGAGATTTGGTTTATGATTGTTTGGTTCATATTTAGTTCGGCTGGAAAATGTTCAAGTAAAAATTCAAAGTACTGATATGTTTTGTTGATGACTATATTTCGTTTGCCGAGTAAGTTCCAGTCAAAAGTTTGAGATTTTCGGTGTTCTGGACAGTTTTAGTTCATAAGGTTGGAAGGATATGCTTAAGTTTAAGTGTTACAGATCCTGTTTATCACTTTTTGGATCATATATGTTTAGCTGAAAAATTTTCAATGAATAATGAGATTGGCATGTGTTATTAAAAAATGTATTTAGTTGTATCTTCAGTTACACATTTGAAAGTGTCTTGGGGACTAAAATCTTCAATATTTGTCTTGGTGAATTTTTGAAGATATTCATCGGGTATCCGGTAGTTGTAGCTTTAAAATGTATATATATATATTATCAGTGAACCAGTTAATGTGTGTGTAAAACAGATTTATTATGTTATCTGTTTTAGCTTGAGGAAGCAGAATGGATTGGCCTTCCAGCTTCCATAGCTGTTCAAAAAGCTAAAGCTGAAATTAAAGCTGAGAAAGATGCCCAGGATATACCTCTCAGAGACGTCTACAAAACACAGTTCATAAAAAGATTACAGAGTCAAGGTTTGTTATTCAGAAGATCTTTGGAGTTCACAGGGATTACAAAGAATCACTAATTGTTTTTGTAACTCTTTTTAGGTCAAAAGTGATCAATATTCTTCATATCTGTAGTTCCCAAAAGTGGAATTATAAGTTTAAATGAAAACAATATTAGTGAAACATCCTGTGCAGACACCAAGGTCCACCAATACAGTTGTGATGGTACAGTGGTGAGTGCTTTACATCGTGCAACAACCGAGGTTTGACGCTAATGTCTTTCTTTGGTTTACTGCAGTAAGAAAGTACCACACCCTTTCCAGGCCAAAGAGAAAATCATTTATTAATATCAATCAATAATTACAATGTTACTTTAATCAAGAAATTTGAAGTTAAAATGGATTAGGTTGGAAACTGAGAGATGGGACCCAAATTAAAAAGTTTAAAGAAGAATGAAGGGCAGTAACTCTTCATAAAATAGTTGAATCAAAATGCCACAGGGAAAAAATGGTGCTAGATATTTTTCATGAAAAAACTTATAGAGATCAGTGAAAACCTGAGAAAATTTCTGCTGACTAAATTTCACACCGTTACTCGTTAAATTTTGTGAAATTATACTTTTTTTTTTACAAACAAAATCAAATTACAAGATTTAAAGGCAGAAAGAAAGCAATAAGTTTTCCTACATATGAACAAATAAAGATCAGTCTGTCATAAAAAAAAGATAAATCTGTCACAAGCCTTTCAACTATCATGAAAATTCTCTCAACTAGCATGCAAATGTTTTTGCAACAAGATTTACAATTGTTGTAGATTTGATGATGTTGTTTTTGTATTTAAAATTTGTTATTCTGTGTCGACAGAATTTGTACAAGATCCAGTAGATGCAGAATATGATGGAAAGTAAGTAGACAATTAGAGCCATTAAATTGTGGACACTCTTCTTGTACATAAATAGACAATAAGGTAGAGCCATTAAATTGTGGACACTCTTCTTGTACATAAATAGACAATAAGGTAGAGCCATTAAATTGTGGACACTCTTCTTGTACATCAGTAGACACTAAGATAGATTCATTGAATTGTGGACACTCTTCTTGTACATCAGTAGACAGTAAGATAGAGACATTAAATTGTGGACACTCTTCTTGTACGTAAGTAGACAATAATGTAGAGCCATTAAATTGTGGACACTCTTCTTGTACATCAGAACTAAGATAGAGCCATTAAATTGTGGACACTCTTCTTGTACATCAGTAGACACTAAGATAGAGTAGACATTAAAATTGTGGACACTCTTCTTGTACATCAGTAGACCAAATTGTGGATCTTCTTGTACATCAGTAGACACTTCATTGAATTGTGGACACTCTTCTTGTACATCAGTAGACACTAAGATAGATTCATTGAATTGTGGACACTCTTCTTGTACATCAGTAGACAGTAAGATAGAGATTAAATTGATTTCTTGTACGTAAGTGAATTAAATTGTGGACACTCTTCTTGTACATCAGTAGACACTAAGATAGATTCATTGAATTGTGGACACTCTTCTTGTACATCAGTAGACAGTAAGATAGAGACATTAAATTGTGGACACTCTTCTTGTACGTAAGTAGACAATAATGTAGAGCCATTAAATTGTGGACACTCTTCTTGTACATCAGTAGACACTAAGATAGATTCATTGAATTGTGGACACTCTTCTTGTACATCAGTAGACAGTAAGATAGAGACATTAAATTGTGGACACTCTTCTTGTACATCAGTAGACAGTAAGATAGAGACATTAAATTGTGGACACTCTTCTTGTACATCAGTAGACACTAAGATAGATTCATTGAATTGTGGACACTCTTCTTGTACATCAGTAGACAGTAAGATAGAGACATTAAATTGTGGACACTCTTCTTGTACAAGTAGACAATAATGTAGAGCCATTAAATTGTGGACACTCTTCTTGTACATCAGTAGACACTAAGATAGATTCATTGAATTGTGGACACTCTTCTTGTACATCAGTAGACAGTAAGATAGAGACATTAAATTGTGGACACTCTTCTTGTACATCAGTAGACACTAAGATAGATTCATTGAATTGTGGACACTCTTCTTGTACATCAGTAGACAGTAAGATAGAGACATTAAATTGTGGACACAGTTAGTGTACATCAGTAGACACTAAGATAGAGACATTAAATTGTGGACACTCTTCTTGTACATCAGTAGACACTAAGATAGATTCATTGAATTGTGGACACTCTTCTTGTACATCAGTAGACAGTAAGATAGAGACATTAAATTGTGGACACTCTTCTTGTACATCAGTAGAGTAGTAGACAATAATGAATTGTGGAGTAGCCATTAAGATTAAATTGTGGACACTCTTCTTGTACATCAGTAGACACTAAGATAGATTCATTGAATTGTGGACACTCTTCTTGTACATCAGTAGACAGTAAGATAGAGACATTAAATTGTGGACACTCTTCTTGTACATCAGTAGACAGTTCATTAAATTGTACATAAATAGACAATAAGAGCCATTAGAGCCATTAAATTGTGGACACTCTTCTTGTACATAAATAGACAATAAGGTAGAGCCATTAAATTGTGGACACTCTTCTTGTACATCAGTAGACACTAAGATAGATTCATTGAATTGTGGACACTCTTCTTGTACATCAGTAGACAGTAAGATAGAGACATTAAATTGTGGACACTCTTCTTGTACGTAAGTAGACAATAATATAGAGCCATTAAATTGTGGACATTCTTCTTGTACATAAATAGACAATAAGGTAGAGCCATTAAATTGTGGACACTCTTCTTGTACATAAATAGACAATAAGGTAGAGCCATTAAATTGTGGACACTCTTCTTGTACATCAGTAGACACTAAGATAGATTCATTGAATTGTGGACACTCTTCTTGTACATCAGTAGACAGTAAGATAGAGACATTAAATTGTGGACACTCTTCTTGTACGTAAGTAGACAATAATATAGAGCCATTAAATTGTGGACATTCTTCTTGTACATAAATAGACAATAAGGTAGAGCCATTAAATTGTGGACACTCTTCTTGTACATAAATAGACAATAAGGTAGAGCCATTAAATTGTGGACACTCTTCTTGTACATCAGTAGACACTAAGATAGATTCATTGAATTGTGGACACTCTTCTTGTACATCAGTAGACAGTAAGATAGAGACATTAAATTGTGGACACTCTTCTTGTACGTAAGTAGACAATAATGTAGAGCCATTAAATTGTGGACATTCTTCTTGTACGTAAGTAGACAATAAGGTAGAGCCATTAAATTGTGGACACTCTTCTTGTACGTTCACATCAACCCCCTCCCACTCAAGGGTCCTCTGGATTATCAATCAAATCATTACCTTTGACCTTGTGTTTCCTTCCTATACCTTGTAGGCAGATTTGTGAAATACACATCACAGCTCAAGTATAGCATTACAATTATTTATTTAAAGATTTTAAAAACAATGTTTTTAATTATTTTTATTCCTATCACTTTCCACTCTGTCCCATATTTTGAATTTTGAAGTGAACATGTATGAGGAATCTGATATCTTTTTTACCTGCAGTTTTATTTTCTTCTAAACAGAAGCTTTAAATCTTGTGATGTTTGTAACTGGTGCTGATTTTTGTTTCTAAGTATTAAATACAATATGTATGTACTGAGGTATTACTAGTGGATATAAGCATGTGCCTCATATACTTTGTGTTGCTGATACACTCAAGGTCAAGATGGTCATTTCTTCTATTGATTTATGGTGAAGAAGAAAAAAGTACTGATTTTTTTTATTTTAAGGCAGGACTAGAATAGAATGACCTAGTTACATGTAGTTATGATATGCTGATTTGTTTCAGGTAACCAGCCAGGTGTATTCAGGTGTGAGTGATCAGGTGAGGTGCCGCCAGGTGCTACTTGAGGAACTTACCAGCTCAAATGGAAACACCCTTCAAAGTCCAGAGAGGAATACCAATAGAAATGTCTGTCTTTGTGCTTTTCACAGCGTGACATTGACTTAATCTCTTAAAGGCATTACATTAGAATGTTGACGGAGGAACCAAAATGTATGGAAGAAAAAAACGCTTTTGCCAAGATTTATTGGAAAGTGTAAAATGGATAAAAAAAATAGTGACAAATGGAACAACAGATTTTTTGTATGTTAGTGAAAAGTTATAAAGTTTGTCTGAATGTTGTCATGAGAAAGTTACACAATATTTCAATGTTCAACACGCAGTGTCATCCGGCCATGTCATGTACAACAAAATAAAAATTTTTTTTGTAGAAATGTGGGTGTTGGAAGTTTTTATTTCCGATTTCTTTACAACGGCTAAATTTTCTATAGTATGAGAAAATTTGTGATTCAGTTTCTTTTAAAACTTCATAAATTAATGATTTCATGAAGGTACATAATCTGGGTGAAATGATTTATTTTTCATTGTTATGTAACACTATTTCATCCCAACATGGTTATCTGCCATCAACTTGTATTTGTTTTCGTTGGAGACATAAGGTGGAGCAAATACAACTCTATACATATTCATAACTTTATCCCAAAATCTCATTCTACCAAATAATTCAATATTTCATTCTGAAAATTTCCATGATGGTGTAATCAACTTTTGCACAACACTGATATCAAAGATGGGATATACAGGCACATGCTTAAAATTTTAAAAATCTAAGACTTTTGTTCAGTTGATACATAATATGTTTATATATGATGAATGAAAATCAAGTAATTAATTTCACAATTGACATTTTCAAAATTGTTAAACTGACCCTTGTTATTCTGAAATGTACAAATGTCACTTAAAGTACAGATTTTCCAAAAAAAAAAAAAAAACTGAAAACATGCAAACAGCAAGATATTCTATAGTCAGATGACTTGTACAGTTAAATGGAAATTGACACAATTACAAGGAAATGGGTTATGCAAGATTATACTAAAAGGTTTACTTTCTTTTTACAATTGTATTGTAACACACTGTTGTAAATGTATTTGTTTGTCACTTTCTTTCACTAGCAGATGTTTTCTGTCCTATTATTTACAATGGTGGTCACCTGTGTCCACTGGAGCTTCAACTTTGACCTCAGGTGACAGAAACACCCATAAATAATTAATCTGGAATCAGATTTCTCTCTCAATATATATATGCTATCCCTGTAGGGCATTTTAACATCAAAACAAAATTTTCACCTCAAATGCTCAATACTGCACACCAATGGTGCTAAAAAGCATGTCTTAGGACAGACCAATTTCACACCAGTCACCTTCTGTTTTCTTTGATCTGTTCCAGTAATAATTTATCGATTACCTCTCACAATAGGTGATAAATTGTCATCATCAGGAGATGAATGAAACATGTAAAGAATTAATCACAATAATTCAATATTTACAAATGCCCATATGATTGAATTTTGAATGCTTTATTTCCACTTCACACCTCTGTAAAGTATCAGGTATTGACAGAGATTTGAAATATTGCCACTTCTGGTGAACATCAAAGGTCAGAGGTTAAGTCTTCATTAATGATGAATTATGAGTTCTATAGAAATACTGTTATAATGATGAAGACTTTTTGAAATAGAACATTAGAATCATTGATTACATAATTCGAAAAGTCCTGAAGAAATAATGATTGATTTTGTTTCTTGGTCTTTGTCGTATGGCTACTTCTATACAACTATTTGTCTTCCTTGTCGGTCAGATAAATTGACAAATAAATCAATTATCCATTTTTCCTTTTCCTTCTTCAATGGCTGAATCTCATTAAATGTTTTTATTTTCTGAGATTCAGTCAGAGGAAAAGAAGAGATGAAAGAAAGATGGACACGAATAAAGGTTATTTATACAAAACTCTAGGAACATCATTCGTTTTTTGTTTGTCACCCTATATTTATCTACGGTAGATAAATCAGATTGGATATTTACATCCTGCATATATTAAACTTTTCACCTTGATTATTTGTAGTGATAAATCTAATGATCAAAGAAGACATTTCCACATCACATTTAAAACCACAAAATGTTTCCAGAAAATCACATATACATATATATATATATGTAGCTCAATATTTTGTAATGAAATTTCCACTGCCTTTCACAACCAAGATTTTACTATGTATTAATATATTGTGGCAAAGCCTCGCTCCATATGACTGTATGGAATTATACACAAATGTACAAAGACTACTATGAAAAATTCATGGAAAAACTCTTTTTTTTTAAAAAAAAAAAAGAAAATTGTTTTTCATGATGATAAACAACAACTGATAGATTCTATGAAAAATCTTTTCTTTTTTTTTTGTGAATTTAGAACAAAGAAAAATGAAAATGTTTTATCCATCTTGTATTATTAAGGTAATGAAGCTGCCTCCATACTATTCAGTGTATTCTAGATATTTTTGTAACTGCCCACTTAAAACCTAATTTCTCATAACACTACATCTAACACAACTCAAATTGACCAGAGTCCATCACTTCCTGTTGTCCAGTACTCTTAATATGAAACTGATCATTCAGCTCTTGCTTTTGACTCTGACACACTGTTTTGTGAGTGTGGCTTCAATTTAATTCTCAAGTAGGTATAGAAACTTGAGAAAATAATCACAAGTTTTCAATCTTCATCAAATAACAGAAAATAAGTAACTTAGAACAACATCGCCAGTTTTTCAGATTTATCAAACAACAGAAGCATTCTGACGCCTGTTTGTTATTACAGTGACAAATTAAAGACAAATCTAAAGAGATAAGTGTAGATTGGAACCAGGCTTTAAATTGGAGGCAGGCTCCAGGGTGGGTCCAGTGGCTGGAGAGGAGAGACTTTTGGACAAGTTAATTGGTCCAGTGGCTGGGGAGTAGTGAATTTTGGAGAAGTTAAGCAGTCCAGTGGCTGAAAAGTAGAGACTTCTGGACAAGTCAATCAGTCCAGTTACTAGAATCTGACCTATCTTGGACCAAAGACTACAGATCATTGTCAGAGTGTGTAGACAATGTTTAAATGAAATGTGTCAAGTCTTCACAAGTCAATATATATTTGTTGATCGTACAGTTTCAATGTATTTTTGCAATTTTATCTTATTTCATTTGAAAACATTATTTCCAATAGTTGAAAAAGTTTGCCTTTTAAAACCCACCCACTTGCTCCCTGTGTCCTGGAGATAATTATCCATATTTATTGCCTTAAAAGTATGGGCTTAGATAAAAGATCTAATGAAAACTACCACAACAATGACATCACAGTCAAGAGTCATTCAAATACTAGTCATATATATAAAAAAAAAATTTTTTGCGCGTAAAGTTGTCTTTGAAAATTTCAGGTAACATGTAATATCTATATCCACCAATAGTTGAGCCTCTCTGCCACCTGGACTGAAATCTTAATTCAAAATAAATTCAATCAAAATTTCTTGACATTAGTCGTATGAAACAAGATTCAGTTCAGTGAAACTATTTAATGGTCCTACAAAGCATGTCTTTGACACATAATCCCCCCTCCCCCACCTTCAACCCGCCCACCTCCAACCCCTTCCCCCAAATTCTGATAATTTAATGTAGTTGTGTATTTACAATTACAGCACCTATATTTCAAAATGCAATTCACATGACAAAATGATGTTGATGTTTATGGAATATAACTTTCCGGAAAGTCACTAAAAATTGTTGTTTTCGTTGTTTGGGACAGAAGTGGTGGTTGCGTCAGAAAAGAGGTCGCTGAATTCCGGTCATTTTTTGTATAGTAAATTACAATGGAAGGAAAAACTAAGGTCACATATAACAGAAAGTTTCTTAATTCAGGTCATTATGGCAAGTTTTACTGTATACACACATATATTTTTAATATAATGAATTATTCTGTAGAATTATCTTTCATTGAGACTGTTTATATTGTGTATACTTTTCTTCACGAACAGAAAGGTGTAGAACTGCACTGAAGCCTATCGGTAAACATGTTTACTGTGGGAACTGCATGGATTCTGCGAGTCTGGTCCAGTGGCTGAAGACTGGACATTGTGATCTGAGAGGCCAAAGGACTTATAAACTGACCATCAGACGGGAGACCCTGTGATACTGACCAGAGATAGACCTATCACCATTGGACATGTGTCACTAGTGGTCAGTACAATGTCTATGATCACTGACTAATGACTCCAACACCATTGGTCATTAATCGGTAGATATCTACCCCAATAAATAAGAAATTAAGTGACATAGGGTGTCTGGTTATTATAACAGTCAGTTTTAAAATACTGGACCAGATAGTGACTATACACAAGACCTGTAGCATAGTTTGGGCTTTAGATCAGACAGGATAAAGAAATTCTCACAGGACAGAATTCCTTTACATCTAGTAAATTAGTAACAAGCACATGGAGTTCTGTGAAAGTAGGGCCTTGGAAATAAACTTTTTGGGAAATGTACATTTAGGAAAAATGTCATTTTCTCAAAGAGAAAAAAGTTGGTTTTAATGGGCAATCCTTTTGAACCATGAATCTGTTTCATTTGATGTAATTCAATCTGAAAAGATGAAAACGTATTTTTTCTAGGATAAAAAGTAATCACTGCATGTGGTAAAATGAGATCATGTTATTAAAATTCAATTCATGTATGCATTTCTGATCCCCTTCACCCAATAAAAACTACTCGTCGAAATTTAATTGACTTAAGTTTGGGCATTACACAGAAAGGTATGATCATTTAAATATGTAACAAATGTAAGGAGTACAAGAGTTAAGATATGTGAAAACACAACTAAGGTTGTGGCACTGAAATGTTAACATCTGAAGAAGTTTTAGGAAAAACAATTTAAAAATTTGGTCTTGTCCTTTGTAAAGCTAACAAATCATCTGAGCTGGAGACAAATCATAAAAACCGTTAACGAGTTGAGGCCAATTTATTCTATAACTTTTCTTCTAAGTGGCAACTACATTATAATTCATCGTTGATAGAAATATTCAAAATGGCGACAAAAGATTGCATAAATTACATGCTGAAAACCTTCGGGTGTGATATAAGAAAGTTTAAAATTTTAGGTAATAACAAGGTTTTCAAAAAGTTGAAAAAATGTTGAAACCCATATCAGCATCTAGTTTCAACTGTTATAAATTTTATTCCACAGCAACAGGTTTTCGTTCTGGGAAATAATTTGAAATTCACAGAACTAGTAATGTGATATACTGTATAATTCTATGTCCATCCAAATATAAACCATGATGCAAAATTATTTTTTTAGAAACATGTCCAAATAAAAGACACAAGGTTTACAAGAAAATATTGACTATAAGTGAATATATTTTGTCTATAAAATCATTGCATTATAGTTGTCCCAAGTTGGAGCTGTTTTGATAGTCTTCACTGAGGCACAGTAAATCTTTGTACACAGGCAAAGGAAAGTTTGGAACCATCACATTATCTGTTATGTATGTTTCACTTTTTTTGTGTGTAGCTTCTGAGAATGAACTCAAAGACAGTTAACCAATTTCCAGGATATTACATACCAGACAGTAACAAGAAATATATTGTAAATATGTAATTTGTTCTAAGAACTTGTGCTAGCTTTGTATATGTTTATGGTATTTGTTTAATACAACAGACACAAGCAATGATATCAAACAGCCACATATCCATGAACCATAGTGACCAGACCAAACGTATGACCACAGTCAGAACACTTGTCTGTACCATACA
The DNA here is from genome assembly GCF_031769215.1 of Ylistrum balloti. NCBI lineage: Eukaryota > Metazoa > Mollusca > Bivalvia > Pectinida > Pectinidae > Ylistrum > Ylistrum balloti. The sequence continues at coordinate 1,237,879 of NW_026781982.1, read as the reverse complement.
TACAATGTAGTAGATGAAAATATTTCAGATTTTTGGGTTAAACAGTCAAAATAACTATCTTCCATATTCCTATGGCAACAATACAGGGACTGCTACTAAGCCCACCAATATCTATTACTGTTAAGTAGAATTAAAAATTCAATGCCAATTCACTGTTCTGTAATAGGCCCACCCACTACCTTGGAGCCAGAATGTAAGCTGGCCCTGTTGACTTTCTGTAGGATAAATTCTTATGTAAGTAAAGCACACTACTCAGTGTAACAGCATGTGGAGAAAACCTTCCATACTAACAGAACTAAAGTGATATACTGTTTGTATGACCCCATGACCTTTCCACCAACGTGGTTTATGTAATAGGATCATGGATCACCAAAATTCTTTAAACTTCAAACTCCTCCCTCTTTTTTGATAAAATTTTAAGAATTGCAATTAAGCCCTACAACCCGACTCGAAATCCATGAACAGGTAAGACGAATTCCAGTGAGACAGAGAATACATACATGTAATGACCGTAACACCCACGTTGATAAACTGTTTTTTTCTGTGTGTTTTTAATGTTTCATACAGGGACAAACACATTGTGAAGTCAGTACTGTTACAGAAACATAGGACACCAGCAGTAGAGGATTATCAGATCATGTGCTGGGGTGTAGGACAGGGATATTCCACTAGAAATGTCGTAAATTCTGACGCTTTGTCGAAGGTTTTACCATATTTTGTGACCTTGAGGGTGTAACATCCAATCGTTTATTCCAAGTCATCACTGAATATTTTTCTCGTATCTCTTATTCTAAAAATCGGAGAAAACATTAGCTTCATACATTGACATTGTATTTCCCAGAATGCCATATTACAGGAAAATCATATTTTTGAAATTATGCAATTAATCAACAACTTGACATAGAAAAATGAATTCTCTGTATCTATATTTTGTATATAAAATTTGCCCCAGAAAATTAAAACAAGATATAAACAGCCAGTGTAAGTAACTATTTGTACATATGTGTGTATACATTGTTTCCAGCTACGATGATATCAATTGGGAAAAACATGTCGCATTTCTACATGCACATGCCTGTATTGAAAGAGTGGGCCTGTCATACAAGAACAAACCAAGACGGACCCTCCTGTAGGGATACTGTATGGACCAGGAACAACCCATCATACAGATACACTGGTCCTATTGTAACCCTCCTGTAGGGATACTGTATGGACCAGGAACAACCCACCATACAGACACACTGGTCCTATTGTAACCCTCCTGTAGGGATACTGTATGGACCAGGAACAACTCACCATACAGACACACTGGTCCTATTGTAACTCTCCTGTAGGGATACTGTTTGGACCAGGAACAACTCACCATACAGACACACTGGTCCTATTGTAACTCTCCTGTAGGGATACTGTATGGACCAGGAACAACTCACCATACAGACACACTGGTCCTATTGTAACCCTCCTGTAGGGATACTGTATGTACCAGGAACAACTCACCATACAGACACACTGGTCCTATTGTAACTCTCCTGTAGGGATACTGTTTGGACCAGGAACAACTCACCATACAGACACACTGGTCCTATTGTAACTCTCCTGTAGGGATACTGTATGGACCAGGAACAACTCACCATACAGACACACTGGTCCTATTGTAACCCTCCTGTAGGGATACTGTATGTACCAGGAACAACTCACCATACAGACACACTGGTCCTATTGTAACCTTTCTGTAGGGATACTGTATGGACCAGGAACAACTCACCATACAGATACATTGGTCCTATTGTAACCTTTCTGTAGGGATACTGTATGGACCAGGAACAACTCACCATACAGACACACTGGTCCTATTGTACCCTCCTGTAGGGATACTGTATTGACCAGGAACAACCCACCATACAGACACACTGGTCCTATTGTAACCCTCCTGTAGGGATACTGTATGGACCAGGAACAACTCACCATACAGATACACTGGTTCTATTGTAACCCTCCTGTGGGGATACTGTAGTATTGTATGGACCAGGAACAACCCACCATACAAATACACTGGTCCTATTGTAACCCTTATTTTGTTGAGTTTGTAGAGTTACTGGGCATCAGTAAGAATCCACACTGCACAATAGACAGTTTATACACAATATGTTGATACTGCAAGGACCTGTTTGTGTTGTATGTAGATGGGCTTATTTAGGTACTGTAAGGACCTGTTTGTGTTGTATGAAGATGGGCCTATTTAGGTACTGTAAGGACCTGTAGGTGATGTATGAGGCTGGGCCTATTTAGGTACAGTAAGGACCTGTAGAGGATGTATGAAGATGGGTCTATTTAGGTACGGTAAGGACCTGTAGGTGATGTATGAAGATGGGCCTATTTAGGTACTGCAAAGACCTGTTGGTGCTGTATGAGGCTGGGCCTATTTAGGTACGGTAAGAACCTGTAGGTGATGTATGAAGATGGGCCTATTTAGGTATGGTAAGGACCTGTAGGTGATGTATGAAGATGGGTCTATTTAGGTACGGTAAGGACCTGTAGGTGATGTATGAAGATGGGCCTATTTAGGTACTACAAAGACCTGTTGGTGCTGTATGAGGCTGGGCCTATTTAGGTATGGTAAGGACCTGTAGGTGATGTATGAAGATGGGCCTATTTAGGTACTGCAAAGACCTGTTGGTGCTGTATGAGGCTGGGCCTATTTAGGTACGGTAAGAATCTGTTGGTGCCATATGAAGATGGGCCTATTTAGGTACTACAAGGACCTGTTGGTGCTGTATGAAGATGGGCCTATTTAGGTACTGTAAGGACCTGTTGGTGTTGTATGAAGATGGGCCTATTTGGGTACTACAAGGACCTGTAGGTGATGTATGAAGATGGGCCTATTTAGGTACTACAAGGACCTGTAGGTGATGTATGAAGATGGGCCTATTTAGGTACTGTAAGGACCTGTTGGTGTTGAATGAAGATGTGTCTATTTAGCTACTACAAGGACAATATCTGTTTCTGGGTTTTCACACAAAGGCACCTTGTATCAATTACAATCTATTGTTAAGTAAGGGAGCTTGATATTGAGGTACATGCAACCACTGGAAAAATTAATTTAAATAAATTAATTAAAAATGTGAATCATTATACAAAATTATATACTTGTTTTCTCATTGGATGGGGAGTACAAGTGTTTTCAAGTGGGATGTGGAAGAAGACAACATTGAACAAATAATGTGATTGTAGGGAAAGACATTGATGGCTGGATCTCTAGTGTTATAATTTAACCTATGATGTGTGATATAGTATAGAGTTCATTAACTGGTTTAAACACTGACAAATGCTGATATCATGTAAGTGGTGTTAGTCCCGCAGAGGTGGACAGTAACCTTCACATCATGTTTTAATTCATTCAAATAATGTCACCGTCCTAAATAAACACATGTACTTGACATTATTCACTTGTGTCTTCTGTACAATCTTGTTGATGTTAACATGTTTCACCATTTCCCCCGATGTTCTCTGCAACGTCCCCCTCCACAAAATACCACGTAATAAAACAAAGAAAGTATATGTTTGAAGCACAGACCTTGTCAATTTTGCCCCAGCTCATCCCCTTTCTGTCCAGATAAAGGGAAATAACTCGTACAATATTGAAACTAACAACCCACACTCATTTCAAAATAACGACAATCGATTTCGACAGCGTCTAAAGTGATTTGTCTATGAAGCCATCTTACTCTAGCTAAATGTTAATATTATCCTGGGAATTGAGAAACTAAACAGCAATAACGCCGGTCGATGGAGACGTATGTGAAGTTGATAGTATTTTTACGTGGATTTAACCATCCTTTAAAAAAAACATTCTGTATAACGCTACATCTTTTTTGTTGTTTTAAAATCAGCGGCATTCAAAATTATAGTGTGATTAAAGTCTTCAGAAAGTCATATATACCTTCATGAATGTGAAAGCGCACTTGCATGCGTGTTCTCTCCACGTGCACCTGCCGCACCTAAAAACACGCACCTGCAGTCCTCGTTTGACTAGAGTTATTCGCCCTTATGTGGCTTGCAATTATTGCGGATAAAATCGAACATTAAAATGGAACTATTCAAAGACAGTTTAAGCCCAGAGCAAAAGAAAGTAAAACCATGTTTAATAATAAAGATAGGCCTGTCCGCGTTATGGTTGGTCGCTTCGAACAAGGTTAATTCATTGAAACACATTTCTTAAATTTCTGTTAATATCCAATGACGCTTTCATCTGGAAAATCTCAAAACCTTGTTAAGTCATCAATTTGACAAACAATGAAACTCCCGAACTAGATTTAAAGATTAAAAGTGGTAAGCCAATTAATTATTTTTAAATGAAGAGGGCACTATCTGTGAAATAATTTTCACGTCTCGGTTTAATGCACGAGATAATTTGAATACAATGCACAACAGCACTGATCCAGCATGAGATTTTAGCCATTACAGTTCCGAAATTCTCGCACCATCGTAAGATAATATCTATCTAAATATTTAACCAATTAAAAGAAAATGAGCATTCGTTTTGTTTATCAGTGCCATGACTGTTAGAAATGGTGCAAATAACTGATGTGTGTCTGGATATATTGGAATTTATAAAATTTACATAAAAAATCAATCGTTTACCGAGCATTGATCGCATCAATATGGATCTTGACTCTCGGACACGAAACCATCGTAAAATACTTAAGTCGGTAATTTCAATATAATAGCGACTGTTATCAGATTGTTTAATAGAGGTATTGTGAACTCGACAATAATTCCTAAGTGAAATCGAAACCCATTAAAGATATCACACATCAATCATTGATGTCTTCAAAGTGCTGCTATTTTAATTTGTTCGGATCGATCGAAATTCTAAGAGTCAAAGCCATATCTGATTTGATAGCCTGCATCATTTAACCGCAAATTTCACGCAATTAAAACGATTGTAGAACTTCAAGGAAAATAACAAAGTTTATAAATGATAATAATTTTCATGATTTTTTCATATTTCTTCATTCCTGTACAGATATCATTTATTCCTCGTCTTTATCTCTACAGGTCTAAGAGTTCCGAAGTAAAAAGGAATGCATTTTTGATTAAAGTGGTTTAAGAATTCGTAATCTACATGACAAGTATTGAAATTTTCGTTTTGTTACATTTGTATGACAAGACAACAAAATGTTTTGTTCTTTTGTTTCACTATATGTATGTATAACGATAATGGTACATTATATATGATGATTAAGATACATAATGCAGATATCTTTTCAAGGAAGATTTACATTATTTATCGAGGCCAAGTTTAAAACAAAAATTCTCAGAGCGCCGTGTTTCTATTAATTGCTCCTTCCACACACTTGCATAATACTTAAAGCTGATAAAGATGTTATATGTCATTGTGGTGTAATTCTGATTAACACTCTGTATAATTATTCCTTCACAATAACCACTGTCACAGCACTTGACAATTTATCACGGGTAACATGAAACTTTATTTAAAATCGGATACATATCAAGTATGAAACAACAACTCGTACGAATAACGTTATTTAACAACCCGAAGTATCAACTAAAAGACAATACTAGAACTTTTTCCATCGTACAAAAAATGGAGTTGGAAATATACTCGCTAAATATATACTAAAACACAATGTCTTATACGCTTTAAAATTATGAATTGTAAAATTATAAACCTTAAAACTATACAAGAATATGACAATACAAATATTATTTTTGTGATTAGACCACTACTCACAATTATCTCTTTGGGTACTCTGGTTATTATATACTTTCTCGTGCGAGTCACGTGAATTTCCTGTCGATATAGGTAAATAGTAATTACGCTCTGGACAACCTAGAATTACTGACCCTACCCTGTATAAGTGACCGTCAGGTGGGACCTGTAATAAATCAGCGAGTGTTTAGAAAGTATTTCTTAATCACCGTTTAGGGACGTGACCGAATCTTTTACGGTATTCAATATATTATCACGACCCGTCTGTCCATTTGTAAAACAAAACGAATTTTTTCGTGGAGACTCAGATAAAATTTAGCCCTTTAAACAGGTAGTAATAACGAGGGAAGCTTTCTTACGCCATTAGAAATCGTACGTTCATGCTGGAATCCTTTTAAAGGTCAGGCGATCGTACTACGTAATTAACAGAGAGAGGACTGAATGACCAGCTAAGCCTGTACATTGAGTATTCCCATCTGTCCACGTACCAACATCTGTCTAAAATTATTCTCCATGAATACTCCGAACAGCGGGAAAATTCCTTCTTTTTGTAACTTAGGAGTGTCATAATCTTAAAGTAAATGCTAATAAAATACAAAAATCTGAAATATATTTAATATTGATCTTGCGCAGATGGTGAAGAGTTCGTCAAAACACAGAATCATTTAGCAGGAACTTTGTCAGCCTGAAGTACATCTTCATAATTAGGAAATCCTAGCTGATTTAATCAGAAACCGATATAACCGAGTGACGCACTGAAGGATAAGATATCTAAAACATTTAAATGTAAAAAATATTGTCAAAATACCTAAACAAATTGAAATGAATATTTTTCTTTCTGTTAACCAGCGCTGATCTGTCTACCATACAATAACTGTACCTCAAAACCAATATACACAGGATGTCATGGTATTGTTCGATGTACAGATACACAATTGTCTTTATATATATACACGATTGTCTTTATTTATATATATATATATATATATACATATATACACAATTGTCTTTATATATATATATATAACAGTTACACTATTGTCTTTACTTATATATATATATATATATATATATATACATATATACACAATTGTCTTTGTATAAAACTATAAACAGTTACACTATTATCTTTATTTATATATATATATATACATATTTACACGATTGTCTTTGTATATATATATATATATATATATATAAACAGTTACACTATTGTCTTTATTTATATATATATATATATACATATATACACGATTGTCTTTGTATATATATATATATATAAACAGTTACACTATTGTCTTTATTTATATATATATATATATATATATATATTCCTGGTGGTATTAATATTGATACATCAACAACGGTATAATAATGATGGTGATGATGACGACGTTGACGACGACGCTGACGACGACGATGACGATAATGATGATGATGGCGAAGACGCAAGCATGATACACAAATCATGTGACCACTGAGGTACTACTAGTGTTGTTAAAACACACCGCTTAGTCACAGACAGCTAAATACCTTTCATGTTAAATAATTCACAGCTAGATGTACGGCACATCAAACTACTGACCTCTAACTACAAAGAACTTCGTGCATTTACACAAAATGACATGACAGTGTCTCTGTATTCCCTCCGGTTGTATTAAATCGAACATAGGATTACTATCAAGTCTATTTTAATATAAAGGATTATTATTCACTTGGGTTTAATTGAAAACTCCTCCAGAAATTCTTCTTCTCTACCGTTTTTATTTCTCGAAGAGCGAATTTTACATTCATGGGCGTTTGTAGTTATCTCCTTTTTTGAGACAGTTTATTGCAAGGAAAGTTTCTCCAAAGATGTTGATATTGTTTTGCCCTTTCCTCTTTAGAAGGAGACTGAAATCTATTGCTGTAGGTTTCTATGTCTGGACACGTGTGGTTGATACATCAATCTACACTCGTCATAACTGGGTTGATCGTATCGAACGAACAATCAGAGGTAAAGCAGGGCAATTATCAATAAAAACATTATTACCAATATTGTTTAAAAAAGTTAAAATCAAAACTAAAATGAAACGTTCTTGTAAGGACACGATAACTAAATAAATTATAAAATATATTCAATGTTGAAGTTGTTTAAGCTATGGGAGCTTTAAAACATTTGGTTTCTAGGTCTAAATTGCTACCTCCTGAGATAGAAGCAAACAAATTGATCTATAACCATACATTAACACCTTCATGTTACCCAGTCAGAACCTAACCCTGTATATCGATTCTGCGGGCTTACACTAAACAAACAATTTAATAACTAGAGCCATGAATCACAAAGAATTAATATCTGGATAAAGAATTCCATTCTACAGTTTTTCAATGATATTTCTCTGTATTTTGTAAGGAACTCAGTGGTGATTTTAACACCACATTTCCCCTCCAACAATAGTTGTACAATACACACCAGGTTGGTGATTGATTGTGACCTTAAGAAAAGTGCTGTTGTGTATTCTTTAAAGTATTATTTCACATGAACACCTTAGAATTGACTAAAGAATAAGATTTCTTATAAACAGCCCACCTTCTTAAAGACAGTTTACAAACGGACTGAGTTATTGTTGGGTTTACATTACATTTATATAATATTGGTTGAAATATAGAAAAATAAAAAACAGAGAGAAAATTCATCGGAATGGAGCTTGAATTTTTTTTTCAAGAAGACATCTACAAAGGCCTAGGTCGCCAAAAGAAATTACAAACGTCCTTAACATTTACATAAAACACATATCTGTATCCAGGCGACATGTTTCTGACATGTAACATACGGAAAGATGGAGGTAAAATCTGGCACTAAACTATTATTGTGTCATGACTATATAGGGAATTTTTCTATAACCTGGAAACACGGTCAAAAGTCTTCATCAGGAATGTGCTACAACCGATCAATTAACTTGTTTTTAGTCGTGACAAAGTTAGACTTTTCAACAACAGATGTGTGAGATGTACTGGTAATTTAGGATTTTTACTTTCACTTGCTCAATAGCCACACAACGCTATTCTTTGCAGATGGATTTTATACGTCAATTTTTATTTATTTCTGAATTCTATTTGCCGGATACTTCCGTGTTTTTAATCAATACATTTAGAATTGACTTTATTCCGCCAGAAGGTTCTCATTGTACGCTGCAGGTTGTCTGTGTTTATCGTCTAGTATTACATGTATAATACTATCATTATACCAGATAGGCTTCTGGTAACGCTGCAGAATTATGACCTATTAATTGATATCCTGGTTGAAGGCTTTCCAGTAGATTCAGCAGAGTTATCGGTCATTACCTGTATGACCGTGATAACTTTGATGAAAAGCTCCATTTGTACACTGGAAATCTGGTACTACCACTGACTGACTATCATGCTGTCTCCACTATGTTTAAATCTGTCCATGTTAACCCCTTGTGTCTAAGGTGTGTAACAAGACAATTTCTTAAACATTGTATAGAGATTTAGTACTTACAAGATTCAGAGGTGTTGATGTTGTTAGAGAACGTATTCTGCTTTGTGTTAGAAAATAAAAACAAACTGGTTATCAGTAAATATTAATATTCAGTGTAAGAAACTCCGTGTACTGAAGAATATTGATATTTACAGAAATAAGTTAATCTGTCAGGTAGGAGAAATGAACGCTGATTTTCAACAATGGATTCAAGATTTGTCAATAACTAATACCGTATTTCAACCAATAATGAGTACACGTTTCTTACGACATAATTGATCAAAGGCGACTGTTCAATCTATTAGTTAAGATAGAAATACATGTTTATTAAAAACAAACAAACAAGTGGAGTTATTGCCCTTGGTTGGCACTAGACAGGGAAAAAATCAGCAGAGACAATTCATACAAATTTTAGTGTTTTTTTCACTAAAATTTCTGGTTGATTTTTGGCAAACCTTTAATATTAGTGCCACTTATCCTAAGGAGAGAAGGAGGGGATGAGTAATCAAGAGGTTTCCAGAGAATTCAGTGTACATTTCTACACTAGGAATTTATATAGAGTCACCCATGAAGAAGTACTAGCAGGCATTGAAGAGGCCCTAGGTAGGGGATGTGTGAAGTGTATACAGCTGACAACAGCAAACTCTGAATGCATTGTAACTTTGTCCAGCAAAGATAAGAAAAGAGACATGATCATCAAGGGAATTAATGTGAGAAATCGATTCTTCCGTGTTTTAGATGTGGAAAAGAATGTAACAAATGTGACAATCAAAGACGCACCATATGAATTAAGTGACCAATTTATTAACACACTAATGTTACAGTTTGGAGAGGTAGTACCCGGGAGTCTAAAGAGGGGAACACACAAAGACTCTGATATTGAAACTGGAGTTAGGTACATTCAACTACTTAATGCTAAAACAGTGATCCCAAATGAAACAAAATTTGGGAATTATACAAAGAGTATACAACTATAAGAAAAGCCTTCTCTTTGGAATGGAAAAATATGCTACAAAATAACAATGGAAACAATAGAGCTAAATTCAAAATTACAGAAGATTTATATTTCATTTATGGTAAAAATTTGCTGGCACTAAATAAACTATTTAATAAAGCTATTAAAAATGTATTGTTTCAAACAGCAAACCAGATAAAATCTATTCAGAAATGGGATACAGACTACAATCTAGAGTGGAAAGCAGTTTGGCATTCATTAAACAGCAGTAGACTAGAAAAAAAAGTAAAAGATTTTCAGTGGAGAAGTATACACAGAATTATAACCACTGAACACAAATTGAAAGAAATGAAGAAATCAAATGGTCTTTGTAATTTTTGTAAGGAAGAACAAGAAACACAACAACATCTTTTTAGTGAGTGCAGATTGAGTGAAGAGGTATGGCTACAAATTGAAAGGTTATTGAATGAGTGTCTCTTTAATGTTTCAGTAGATTATCAGTATATTGTTTTTACTGATAAAGAAAGGATTTTTGGGATATCAGAATATCCAGAGAACATCAACAAACTCTGTAACATTGTAATTTTTCATTCTAAGTGGTTAATCTGGAAGGCCAGAAATTCAAAGAAATTTGAAAATGAAATACAAAATCCACTATCTCTAATTGGTAAGATAAGAAATGAGTTGAGAGACAGAATAGATATGATAATAAGGACAAATAGAGAAGATTTCAGATTCTATCAGTTGTTACATGCATTAAAAATACAGTTATAAATGTTTGTCAACTATGTTATATCCTAGGTGCTGATTCTGTTTCAGAGCAAATTAAATGTTTTTACACATGTGCCCTGAAGTAATGATATATGAAAATATATATATATATATATAAATCATATTTCTGTACCAGGTACTGAAATATTATGTGTAATAGGTATTATGATAAAGACAAGTGTTGTGAATGGGAAATACAAATATCTGTAATCCATTGTACTGTATGAAATAAAAAATTAGAGAGAAAAAAACAAACAAACAAACACACACAAATAAAAAAGGCTAGTCAACACAAAATAAGTTTCCACTTCTAACCATTGTGATGCCTGTGTATGTAAATATACAAAGATTGATCAACGAATTGTTGTAAAATGGTGGTACGGTTTTACTAACGGTCGCTATCTTGAAGTCTTGCGATAAGCTTCAGGATCGTGGCTGTGCAGGTGAATGGAAATTGGATTCAGGTATCGCAGGCTAACTGAACGAGGTAAGTCAACACTGCAGGTAATATCAACACACATGCCAAATCGTATACATAGGTATGTGATCATTTCTATAGTGGCTACCTATCCAAACTTGGATTCGTCATTTAAATGAAACAGGCTATAGGTATTGAAATATATTTCCTAAAGCCAATACACACTTAGGTGTTGGATAGGTAGAGGAGTGTGTTAGCTTCAGATCGCCAGATCAATACACATTTGGGTGCTGGTCATCACGGACCAGACACAACCTGGGGACAAGATGACCATCACAAAACTTGCCGTTGTTGTCCGAATGAATGTTCCAAAGGCCTCAATTCAGAAGGAATTTTTAGGGCAGTTATCGGAATACCTGGCCAAAAAATACAATACGGAGGAACAGGTAAGGCTACATTGTGTAAAACATCGATATATAGTGACTATATAGTAGGGATTGAAACTTTCAGGAAAAAATTATCAAACCCATTTTACCCAATTTTTGCTGTCTGTAACATCGCAGAAGTACAGTGAATTGGCGGTGGAGGTGCCAAGTCACAAAATTGATTTCTTAACTTCTAAAGAAAGTATAAAGACCCTTCACGATATTGACCAGGTAGATATACCACTATGTTATTTATCACAAACATATCTTTGTTTCTAAAGTCAAGGACACTTACATCTATCGATTTATATTTAATCTAGACGCCTTCTTAAGTCTGTGATTTATACTTTTCATTTTTTTTCATTTTCTTTGCTATTGCTGGCTATAACTACACTGACTATAACTGTACACTGATTATAACTGTATGCTGACTATAACTATATGCTGACTATAAGTGTACACTGACTATAACTGTATGCTGACTATAACTGTACACTGACTATAACTGACTATAAGTGTACACTGACTATAACTGTATGCTGACTATAACTGTACACTGACTATAACTGTACACTGACTATAACTGTACACTGACTATAACTGTATGCTGACTATAACTGTACACTGACTATAACTGTATAACTGACTATAACTGTACACTGACTATAACTGTATGCTGACTATAACTGTACACTGACTATAACTGTATGCTGACTATAACTGTACACTGACTATAACTGTACACTGACTATAACTGTACACTGACTATAACTGTACACTGACTATAACTGTATGCTGACTATAACTGTACACTGACTATAACTGTATGCTGACTATAACTGTATGCTGACTATAACTACACTGACTATAACTGTACACTGATTATAACTGTATGCTGACTATAACTGTATGCTGACTATAACTGTACAGTGACTATAGCTACACCGACTATAACTGTACACTGACTATAACTGTATGCTGACTATAACTGTACACTGACTATGTCTGTACTCTGACTATAACTGTACACTGATTATAACTGTACACTGACTATAACTGTACACTGACTATAACTGTATGCTGACTATAACTGTACACTGACTATAACTGTATGCTGACTATAACTGTATGCTGACTATAACTACACTGACTATAACTGTACACTGACTATAACTGTATGCTGACTATAACTGTACACTGACTATAACTGTACACTGACTATAACTGTATGCTGACTATAACTGTACACTGACTATAACTGTATGCTGACTATAACTGTACACTGACTATAACTGTATGCTGACTATAACTGTACACTGACTATAACTGTACACTGATTATAACTGTATGCTGACTATAACTGTACACTGACTATAACTACACCGACTATAACTGTATGCTGACTATAACTGTACACTGACTGTAACTGTACACTGACTATAACTGTATGCTGACTATAACTACACTGACTATAACTGTACACTGACTATAACTGTACACTGACTATAACTGTAACTGTACTATAACTGACTATAACTGTATGCTGACTATAACTGTACACTGACTATAACTGTACACTGACTATAACTGTACACTGATTATAACTGTATGCTGACTATAACTGTACACTGACTATAACTGTACACTGACTATAACTGTACACTGACTATAACTGTACACTGACTATAACTGTACACTGACTATAACTGTATGCTGACTATAACTGTATGCTGACTATAACTGTACAGTGACTATAACTACACCGACTATAACTGTACACTGACTATAACTACACTGACTATAACTGTACACTGACTATAACTGTACACTGACTATAACTGTACACTGACTATAACTGTATGCTGACTATAACTGTATGCTGACTATAACTGTACACTGACTATAACTACACCGACTATAACTGTACACTGACTATAACTGTATGCTGACTATAACTGTATGCTGACTATAACTGTACACTGACTATAACTGTACACTGACTATAACTGTACACTGACTATAACTGTATGCTGACTATAACTACACTGACTATAACTGTATGCTGACTATAACTACACTGACTATAACTGTACACTGACTATAACTGTACACTGACTATAACTGTACACTGACTATAACTGTATGCTGACTATAACTGTACACTGACTATAACTATACACCGACTATAACTGTACACTGACTATAACTGTATGCTGACTATAACTGTACACTGACTATAACTGTATGCTGACTATAACTGTATGCTGACTATAACTGTACACTGACTATAACTGTACACTGACTATAACTGTACACTGACTATAACTGTACACTGACTATAAATGTACACTGACTATAACTGTACACTGACTATAACTGTATGCTGACTATAACTGTACACTGACTATAACTCTATGCTGACTATAACTGTACACTGACTATAACTGTACACTGACTATAACTGTACACTGACTATAACTGTACACTGACTATAACTATACACTGACTATAACTGTACACTGACTATAACTGTACACTGACTATAACTGTATGCTGACTATAACTGTATGCTGACTATAACTGTACACTGACTATAACTACACTGACTATGTCTGTACTCTGACTATAACTGTATGCTGACTATAACTGTACACTGACTATAACTGTACACTGACTATAACTGTATGCTGACTATAACTGTACACTGACTATAACTGTATGCTATAACTGTACACTGACTAAATAACTGTACACTGCTGTATGCTGACTATAACTGTACACTGACTATAACTGTACACTGACTATAACTGTACTATAAACTGTACACTGACTATAAACTGTATGCACTATAACTGTACACTGATAAACTGTATGCTGACTATAACTGTACACTGACTGTATATAACTATACACTGACTATAACTGTACACTGACTATAACTGTACACTGACTATAACTGTATGCTGACTATAACTGTATGCTGATTATAACTGTACACTGACTATAACTGTATGGACTATAACTGTACACTGACATAACTGTATGCTGACTATAACTGTACACTGACTATAACTGTATGCTGACTATAACTGTACACTGACTATAACTCTATGCTGACTATAACTGTACACTGACTATAACTCTATGCTGACTATAACTGTACACTGACTATAACTATACACTGACTATAACTGTACACTGATTATAACTATACACTGACTATAACTGTACACTGATTATAACTGTATGCTGACTATAACTGTACACTGACTATAACTGTACACTGACTATAACTGTACACTGACAATAACTGTATGCTGACTATAACTGTACACTGACTATAAATGTACACTGACTATAACAGTATGCTGACTATAACTGTACTCTGACTATAACTGTACACTGACTATAACTGTATGCTGACTATAACTGTACACTGACTATAAATGTACACTGACTATAACAGTATGCTGACTATAACTGTACTCTGACTATAACTGTATGCTGACTATAACCGTATGCTGGCTAAAAGAAATGCCTTTAATATTGTTTTGGGTGGTTTGAATCAGAATAATAAAATTTTGATAATTTTCAGCACGTGGTTCTCGAGGTCCACGGTGACGTCATGATGATGCGTGCAGGAAAAACGTCACCCATGTTAAACATGGATATTTATCACAACAGCGACATGATCACCCAGGCAACCAAGCACGCTGACGCCGGCACCATTGCCAAGTTTGTTAATGAGAAAGTCAGCATTGCCGTTGATAGGTTGGTTTACTATAGTTGTGGAAATAACATAATCATTTTCTGTTGACTTAGAACGTGACATTACTTACTTGGATTGGTCAAGGTTTACATGACGGGAGTCGTCGATGAAGTAGAAGACGCTTATTTTTCCGAAACACATGGTTTTATTCTCCTTGTGCTTGTTCAAGAGTTTCCGTGTAAATCTTTCTTTTCTTCATATTTTGCCATAGTTTTATTGAATTAGAGTTTGGGTTATGATTATGTTGACATGATGGTATTCATCGTTTCCTTACTGATTCGATAACTTACAACAGAAGATGCACTTTATTAGAAGGATATTTGTAAATTGTATTGTACAAATATATTTTGACCTCGTCATGGCCTCTGCTATGTGGTGCAAATCACATCATGCGTATGGTGTGTTGTCGATCTGCACATATATTCGTTTTAATGTTGATCACCAACGAAAAATGAACCAGCTAATTAGAACATATTTCATAAACGTTTCTACTACAATGTTTCAAATCTGTTGTCGTCCTTCAGGGAATTTTGTTAGATTGTTTAAGATGGCGTTATTAGTTACAACATAAGGAACGGTCGTTACTTCACAATGTTTAAACAATAACACAAAGGGCACACTAGTATCAAATCTACACCCGAATATTACATGTATTGTCCATAAACGATGAAATGAACACCATTTGGCCGCTTACCAGTTATCGGATACATTTGTTTGGAATTGTATTAGCTTAACAAAACATGCACTCAAAATTCAAATAAAAGTTATTCGAAAACTAGCGTCAATGTTAAAGGTATTTTCAAGATTACTATTTCGAGGGGAATGTTTTGAAATCAAACAGAAGTGTTTCTTTTCGTTACTTTAAAGACTTTAGATGAATCTGATATTTGAATGTTTATGATTCTAGGCCGTTAAGCTAATGTAGTGTTGTCGAAGCGTTATACAGCTGGTGATGTGTAGTATTATCCACCTTTCATGTCCACTGTCTGGTTTAAAGCCCCTGAACTTAGCTAGAGCAAACCAAGCTTGAGTAATGAAGTATATGTGAGAGGAAGCGAGAAGATGACACGCAATCTCTAACCATTGTGTTGTAGATATTAAAACCACAGGATCTGTAAATGTACAGCAAGCCTTTACGTTATATACAACAATTCTACAATAATCATTCTATTTTCAGCATACTTTATGCCAGCTGAGCATTGTATTCATATAATGAATGGATCGATGCCATGATAAAATATCTCGACTAAATTACCGTGAAAAGTCTATATCATGTGTATGTTTAGAGCATGTTTGATAATGTTTGGCTAAATGCAGTTACGAACTCCGTGTTAATTAAAGGTTCACTTACAATATTTGTGGTCGTGATTTAGATGTTAAAATAATTATGTTAGCTTAACGGAGAGTTCAGACAAGTTTTCAGAAACATATTTTATCAGAGAAATTTTGCCACAGAAATTAATTCAAGAGTGACACAGAATTGTAAAAAAAACGATCACGAGATTAAAAATGTGTCAATAATGGTTTAAATATGCATTGAATATAATTTAAAAGACAATGTAAAGCTAACCAATAACCACACTTACAAAACCAAAATCGTTTTGTTAAATAGTATTGTCAACTTAATGAGGTGTTAAATCGTAATCCTCTATTAAAATGGAGCATGTTCTATTTTGAAATACGATTATATTGAATCAAATGGTGAATTTCACTTTAAAACACTCTCGAGATCAAATTGAAAAGTCACTGAGAAGACCTGATATATTTGACTGGAGGTTGTCCAAGAACCTGAATACCTAAGTAATGTACATGTACTATAGATAGCACCGTTTATTGAAACGGTATCGATCTACCACAATATTTATCAAATTTGTTGAACGGCACCCTTAAAGTCCTCCGAATTTGTCAATCTACATGAATATGTTCTAAAACAATGTCTTCATGTTAATTATATAAGTTGGCTACCAGTTTATGGATTAAAATGATAAATTGTCAAATATTTCGTAGTTTCATATATTCAGGTTGTTTTATAAGATTTTTTGGAAAAAAAGTTGTTTTGAGCCTTGGCAAGCAAACATTAAAATTTCATGACGAGTGACGAGCGAATTCACTGCATAAGTGAGTGATAAAGAATATAAAAAGATGTTCGTTTTGAAACTTCGTCTATAAGATTTGTAAGTGTGTAACTTCAATATAATATTTATATTGGCATATAAATTAATTAGGCGACATAAATTTCAGTTGAAAAACTCTTAAACAATTGACTGAAATGCTATTCTTCTTTTTCAGAATATTGGTGCTTTTCTTTGACACCAGAAAGTGCACGTGACCGATGGTATCAGTTCTGCCTCCAAAGTCGCGTGCAGATCGCAGGAGTCTGTTAGGAAAAACGAGATATAATTTTTCACAAATGAACATTCAGTATTAATTTATTTCATTAAATAGATGTTGATTTCATCATTATTATCATTTCGGGGGAAGATCCAGAAGAGGAAGACTGATAATATCATTACATGTTGGTTATCGTTCTCCAATAGTAAAGGAATATGTAATAACGTAATATTTATTATATAAAAATGAATCATGGTTTTATGTATTACTTATCTTTTTATTTGATGTGAGTATTATATAACAACAGATACTAGCACGTTTTTAGATAGGGAAAGCTTTCCACAAAGTAGAGTGATAAGCACTCCATTTCTATTTTTCTATTATAAAAAAGTTCTACTTGTGATATCGTAATGACCATGCTTCCTAATATATTAGGTTTATTTGTTGCCTTTGTTTCGATCTTTATGGGTTTGTTCCCAGTATTATGATGTTGACAGAGATTGCGGTTGTTGAGTACTTCATTGGAAACTATTCTCTTTCGTTATTCAGTTAGATGTTTTCAAAGTTGGTATTTTGATGGTTCCGTGTTGTTTAGATTTATCTGATTCAGGAACATAACCCTTCTTACTTGTATTGACGTGGATTTACATAGCGTGTTTCGTCGGTGAAACAGAAGACGCTTATCTATCCGGAACACCTGGTCTTATTCTCTCCACTCTTTGTCTCTTTGTATCAAGTCCGTGTTTTGTCCTTGTTTTATCCATAAGTTCGAAATAATGTTCATGTTTTAATACCACAGGACAACAAGATATCGCCCAAGGTCGGTAAAAAGCTGTAAGAAGAACGCATCAAATCCAAGATCATCCAGATGACTTAAGATATTAAGAACTTATTGAAATTCCGATTCTGCTATTGATAAGCTATGAATATGTAATATTGTTTCAGACATTATGCCTGAACAGTGAAATTAACTTATGTCAAACATTAACTCTAAGTCGGCAATATAGTACAAGTGGTAAAGGGGCGACAACTCGGAATGTAATACGCTGCTTCTAAGTTCGGTCCTTTACTTGGATGTTTATCATGAAGACATAATACCCAGAGGACAGTTAGGTACTCGCCTAGACAAAATTAGCATATTTGATGTTATTTTGATTAAGGAATACAATGTTTTATATTGAATATAACGTCGTTAAGTACTACACTGGCGAATTAGATAGCAGCAGACGCTATGAAATATTGAGACAAATGTCACGAGCTGAAAATCTGTGTTTTTCCCCCAAAATAACAAACACACCTTTAAATTGATATTCTTTTCCAAAGAGATCGTATAACTGCCTGTTATTTTCGATCAGTTCTAGGCGTCCTTTAGTGAAAAAAAATGGAAAAAAGAAAAAAAGTCATGTAAGTCACCAGTTTTAATCAACACAGAACGTCGACATGTCTATTTAAAGGAATGAAAAGCAAATTTAAGTCGTGACTAATATCTTTTATTGTCTTTGATATAAGAAATAAGCAAAATGAAAACTTTTGTCCAACTATTGACAATCCAGGACAAATTTATCGTTATCTATTTTAATACGATCATTTAAGGATCCTGCAATGAAATCACTGATTCATCTTCACACAAATGATGACCAGAAAATTGTAAATAAGGAACCTTTCATTTAACATAGTCAGTAAGTAACAGATGTATTAACGGAATAGTGATGTGTTACAACCACTCGTATACCCACTGCCAATTGACCACAGGGAAATGGACAGTACAACTGCATACAATTTTTTTTCTCTTCGGATTTCATATTGAAATGGTTATAAGGGCAATCTAAGGTATGGTGTTGTCAAATAAACTTGACAGATACTACCTGTCTTTTGTCCTGATATCTAAGAGAAAGAATACTCCACAGAAGTTTACACAGAGAGAAGGCGGTAGGGCGCTGTTTATCTCTCATTCTTTTCTCCGCACTTAATTCAACTTTATTGTTAATGTGTTTTAGCTGTTCCAGAATGCTTTTACAACTTACTCTAGTGCCTTGTACAAAAACTTATTTACTTGGGCTTTGTTTCAGATTTATGGTCAACATAATAAGTGAACATTTCCAAGTCAATATGGCTCCCTTCCTGTTTTTCAACCTTTTAACGTCATTTTTGTCTGATTATTTTACATGAAATCATGACGAGGAACTTGTGATTTCCGGTCGTCAGTTGTAGGAACCGGTAACAATTATAAACAAAGTATTAGCTATTTTGCAAAGTTGAAACAATTACGTATCCGGTACATCCGGAAGATAGATATTCATTTTCCAATTTCGTTATTAAACGTTGATTATAAAATCATAACTACTGTATTAGCAAATAGATTAACGCGTGTACTTAACTATATTATAAGCGATACTCAGAAACGATTTTTGAAAGGCAGATACATTGGCGAATGCACGCGACTGATTTATGATCTAATTGAGAAAACAAATGAAAAATATATTCCAGGAATTTTATTATTAATAGATTTCGAGAAGGCTTTCGATACAGAGGAATGGAAGTTTCTTCATAAAACTCTTTTTGTCTTTGTTAATAATATAAAGTCGTGGGTAGAACTTCTGTACAATGACGTCACTAGCTGCGTCATCAACAATGGATTGTGTTCAATTTTTTTCCCTATCAAAAGAGGAGTCCGTATCTATTCATTCTTGTAATAGAAGTTTTAAGTGCTGCTTTAAAATTTTCACCAGATATAAAGGGTATTAAGATAGGTGATACAGAGATCCTTTCGAGTCAATACGCTGACGACTCTGCAATATGTCTAAAAGATGAAGAAATTTCTTTAAAATCAGCTTTAGATATTTAAGATTCTTTTGGATATTGTGCTGGCTTGAAAGCCAATTATGACAAAACCGAAACTATTTGGATAGGCAGCAGAAAGGGCTGTCAGGAAAAATTGCTTACTCAAAGAGGTTTGAAATGGAATTTAGTTGGAAAGTTTAAAGTTCTTGGTATCAAATATGACCTGAGTAAAATGGATACAACCTTTGTAAATTATGAAGAAAAATTAATGGAAGTCAAGCGAGTTCTAAAGAACTGGTCTTTTAGAAATCTTACCCTGAGTGGAAAAATCACTGTTATCAAACCACTGGCAATTCCAATACATGTGCAGTCATTTACAGTTTTACCAAAGCCTCCCTGCCACATACTCCGACAGGTAGAACAGAAATGCTTTAACTTTATATGGAACTACAAAAACGATAAAATCAGGAGAGGAACACTAAAACACAGTTATGAGAATGGTGGTCTTAATATGACTGATATTGAAAGTGTCATTAAATCTTTGAAAATGACCTGGATCAAGAAATTAATTGATCCTCAAAGCACATCCCCTTGGAAACTACTTCTGGTAGATCAATTGAATGAATATGGAAATTTAAACATTCTCTCATATGTAAAACATGATATGCTTAAAATCACTAACAAATTTAATCTTTTCTGGAAAGAAGTATTTTTGGTTTGGAGTGAACAAAATTTGGAACAGCAGGATGCAGAGTATTTTTGTCCCAACCAATATGGTTTAATCATAATATAAAAATAGGTAACAAAACAGTATATTTCCAGTCATGGCAAGATAGTGGCATCAACCAGATAGCAGATCTTATTCTATGGTAAGGTGATGACTTTTCAGAATTTACAAGAACGCTTTAATATACCACAAAGTCAAATGATGCAGTGTTATGGCATTATTTCCGCCATCCCGGGTGCATGGAAAAGGCCAGTCAGTCGCCATGGTAACAATAAGGTGCGAGAAACTAATAATATTAGACTTATAAAATCTCTTGTCAAACCTACTAGAATTTTTTATTTAAAATTTTGTTCCTCTGTTCTTTCTATTAATCAAAAAGAAATTGAAAAGTGGTCTCAAGATCTGCAAAACCTAGAAATAGATTGGAAATATACGTATTTGATACTAAGGAGCTGTACACAAGATGTAAATCTAAGAAATTTTCAATTCAAAATTTTTCATAGAACATTATGTATTAATACACTTTTATATAAATTCGGTATAAATGATGACAGGAATTGTACCTTTTGTAATTATGAACATGAAGATTTGTATCATCTAATGTGGCAATGCATTCACGTAAATGTTATTTGTAGGAAATTTTCAGATTTAATCAAGGTGAAATGTAACATTGAATATGAAATTGACAAAATGGATGCCATGTTTGGATGTAAAATCAATAATAATAATTTGCTTAATTGTTGTTTTCTGATAATAAGACGCTACATATATACATGTATATGGGGGGGGGGGGGATAGATATTCATATAGTGAATGTTATTTTCCAACATTACTACAATATGGGTATTTATTCAATGGCAACATCGTTATTTTCTTGTCTATCCCGCCTCAAACACACAGCAAAAAGTCAGGTTTAACTGACAATTTACATCATGAATACCACTGATATCTGTCACATTTTACTATAAAGCGAATCGTTGATGCTTGATTCAGTAAAATATGTATTTTTAATTGGAGTCCTTTCCGGATTTTTTTTGGGATGAACGATGACGACGGATTGATAATAGTGAGATGAACGAGAGTGACCTAAATACAATCAACACCACTCACAGCCCCAGGAAATGCTTTCTTTAGTTATTCTATACCTTTTACCACAGCAGATATTCTAAAAGTTTAAAATTTAAGATTTGAGAACCATACAACACCATTGCTATTACATGTTCATAGTCAATTGATAAACCTAGTATATCACATCTTTAAATGAATCTTTTTTTTCATTTTGCTACTGGTTGCTGTACTTAATTTTGCAAGAACATTATTCCTACACCCCAAAGACATCTCCTTGGATGTAAATAACAAGTAGGTATATCATTTTATTTTAGAACATAACGATTCACGGCCTACAGTCTCCTCAATGAGCGCTACTCAATTCCTTTCTGAAATCATTGAAAATAACAAAATAACAAGGGGATTCTTTATTTCATGAATTTTGAAAAATATTTCGTGATCATATTTTTTTTCTTCATATTTATCTATTTGAACATACCCTTAAATACATCTACTGGATAAAATCATATTTTTGTTGTGTCAATTCGACAATTACAAATACAGAACACTGTCGCCTGAAATCTTTGATAAATCACAATAAGCTATTGTTGTCAACTAAAAATCCCTGATTGTAGATTGAATGTTGCCTTTTGTACCATGTTATTGCATATACTTTTCCATCAAGCATATAACCTGTGTTGTTTTTTGACAAGACAGACGTTCAAATTTTTCAGTCGTTGATATTAAATATTCTACTCATTGGAGTTCCTACTCACAGGTACGATTACTTAAATATAATTCAGTATTCTTGGTTGCAACAGTAAACTAATAAGATTTTTGCAATACGTCTAAAATACTTTGTAATATCAGTGGTCTACCTTTACATTATGTTTCAGTGTATTCATCACAGCGCCTGTAATATAATTATCTGTATACTCGATGCCAAGTTCTCGATCAGATTTGTAAAAAAAATTAATGCAAAACTGGTCTTAAGGACTTTAAAAACTGTTCTTAATTGCAAAGCGGTCTTAATAGTGAGGTAATCTTAATAGTGAGGTGGTCTTAATAGTGAGGCTGCCTCAAAAGCGAGGTGGTCTTAATAGCGAGATGGTCTTAATAGTGAAGCATACAAAAGTATAGGAGATTTTTGTACGACTGTAGAAAACTGATCTAAATGATTAAGACAATATGTGTCAAATCCCAAGGTTTTCAAGGTAATTCTTTTGTTATGGATATTCCTTGTATTTAAGTACCATTTCCAGTACAGCTTTGTTTATGTTAAATGATGCAGATAGTAAACTAGATACGATTATCCACAGTTCATATATCTTTGTCTACATTTGTCAATATATACAGGAACTCGAACTCTGACTGATCGCATTAACAACAAACACAACGTTACTGGCTCGCCTTATACTGTATGATAAATGAGGAGT
Source organism: Ylistrum balloti (assembly GCF_031769215.1). Classification (NCBI taxonomy): domain Eukaryota; kingdom Metazoa; phylum Mollusca; class Bivalvia; order Pectinida; family Pectinidae; genus Ylistrum; species Ylistrum balloti. The sequence goes on along the minus strand of NW_026781982.1, from coordinate 1,214,004 downwards.
TGACCATCGTTTATTTATAGTACGTAGAGTGTAGGTATTTTTTATTCTGAGAAGCGACCATTGGTTTCGTGACGTTTAAAGCGTCTATAATGTTAAAAAGCGCTACGAGAAAACGATATAAAACGTTCTATTTTCCAATAGTATGTTACAAAACTAAGACTTTCTGTTAATAACTAAAAGTATAGGTCACTGCAACCATTTTTATTGATATCTAAAAAAATAAAGAATGTAAACAATGCGGTCTTGATCTAATTCATACATTACCGCTCGTAACCCTGATGCTGCGCATGCGTATACGCCTAGAAAGAGTCCATTTGACGGGCGCAAATACGAAAAGGCGACGAGGACCCATAAGTTACCTTACAGAATGTGCCAGAAAGCGTAAGAAGAAGGAGTCAGACCAGAACAGAGGACAGACAAGAATTTATATTAGACAGGAGTTCGATAGATGGCAAAAGATGAAGGAGGACTTGGACTTAATACGGATTCGGAATTTGCGAAGCTGCTGCTTGACAGGTTAGCTGAACGTTAGCCCTATAATCATTGTTTATAGTCCAATATCAAGTGTTTGACGCGTGAATTTGTTATGAACAACACTGCTAGAAGTGTTATCTGATAAATGTTGAATAAAAATAGCTGTGTTATTCGCTTGAATTCACTCTCGACAACGTGTGTTTGTTGTTGACTGCAAGGTGGGGCCTAATTAGGGGTATTCATTCTAAGTGTGAAAATATGACGATACTGGTGTTACTGTGAGATTGTAAGGCTCTGACCTCTCTAATGTGTGCAGTATATTTTTATGGTCAGTACAGTACAATTCCCTGAGATAAAGTAACAAGAAAGGAAATGGCGACATGATAACAGAATCTTAATTCAAACACTAATTCAATGAGACGAGGGCAAAATAAAAAGCACAGAGAACATGAAAAAAACAAAGATAAGACCATGTGTTCCGGAAGGATAAGTGTCTTCTGCTTCATAGTTAGTAAATAAATGCCACGATCCCAAATTAAAACAGGGTGCATAAACGGAACCTCGGGGACTTATAGTCCGGCAGCACTGTCGAAGATAGATAAATTAAAATGATCTTTTAATATGAATTTACAGTTTGATACAGTAAACATCAAAAACCTGTTCATAGTTTTGCAACTAATGTTATACCAAAATACATCCCATCGCTTTTCTCAAGTGCAAGTGAACTCTATGTAATGTTTGCATGCTACTTAAAGTCAAATGTTGCGCTAACCTTCTCTCTAGTAGCTATGTTAGTAGCTGCTACTTTGAACTCTTTGTTACTGAACGTCATCTGTACGGCAATAAACCTGTTACATCCTTTTGAGGTGTCCGGAGTGGCAATTATCAAATGACCAATCCTGATACATCCGGGCTCTGTTACGTACTTTGGATTTTTCAGTGTAGAAACATACAATGGAAATAGCAAAACTGCTTGATCTGGTTCAATGGGGTGATAAATATTAACAGCTTGTGGTTGGCCGATATTCACGCAATCTCCAATACAAACATGATTATCAAATAGGTCTTGACAAAACACTTTTCCGCTTGAGGCGGTGAAACATTGGAGGGACCATGCTTCTTAGCATCAAATGGTCGTTTAGCGCATATTCCATAAGTGTATTTACAAACATGTGATTTGATAGCCCTTGGCTAATGACCAAAGATAACAGCCCCTTTCAGAACGGCCAGTCATGGATCTTGTGGTACTATCATTCGCAGGTTTGGAAAGTTTGTTTTGATTGCATCCTGAAGTACTGTTCTCTTAACAGCGTCTTCAAGTGGGTCACGATATGGTCAACCGTATCCTTGAATAATTCTTGTGCTCGATCACTGCTTAGTCTCCGCCATTTGCCTTGTGGATTTCCTTCAGTGATTCATCCTTTTGAACCTCGTGTACAGTGATATCCATAATCCCATATACAAAATACAAAATATAAATTGAATTGAAATCTTCAGAATACTAATCAGGATTCTAGAAAATGATTATGAAGTTCCTATGAAGTATTTTGAGTACTCATATTCTTTAAGTGAAAATATGCATTATATTGCAAAAAAAAAAAAAAAAAAAAAGACCATAAAAATATATCCTAATACAAATTTTCCTTTCAAACAAATTGATGCTTAAATGGCCGAGAAGTCGGATTGTAGTCTCCCTTTTTCATACAGATCTTCGTATGATGTACGATAACAGTATACCTGTCACGATCTATTAGGCCAGAAAATTAGAGAAACGATAGGATATGTGTTGAATTCATTCTCAGAGTGGGGTTAATCTATTTTGTTCATCATTCTTGAAAAAATAAGTACCTTAAAGTCTAAAATGAAAAGAAAACACTGAAAGAGCTTTCTTTCCCAAGACAGGTGGTGCAAATGTGAACTATGATGAAGCACCCGAAGCAAAGGAGAATATACGGAGGACGAAATCATCAAAATAATGATCGAGTTTCTGAAATTTGCTGAAAACATCTTCGTCGAGTTTGGTGGTAATATCAGTACAAACTTTACGACAACATGTGGAAGACACTGCTGCTGCTGTAACCTGCATGCAACGCTTTACAATATACACATATGTGTGCTAAATTATCTGACATATGAAAATTAAGAAATTTATTTAATCATTCGGCTGCAGAACCTCCCGTCTACAGTTTGATTTTTTTCCGAATACTTTTGATTTTGTGTGTCTAGCATATCTATTAGATGTAACCGTGTTCCGCTGTTAGGTTCCTTCAAAAAACTATTAAAACATGTATTGAGTAGATGATGTTATCATTGAAATGGTCCACTTTACCAAAGTGCTAGGAATTTGTACAGGTATTTGTCTTGGAACAACCAATTTGATTAACATTAAATAAAATATTGTGCCGAAAAATTGCTTTAAGTTTTAAAATGTAGAGGCACATTTATGTTTACATTAGTGTCCCCAAAAAATCAGTCAAATTTCATGTATTCTTCTGTATGTGCTAATTCTTTAAAGTTGTTACTGACAGAAATTGATTCATCTTCAGCAAAGAGTTACTAGAATAACTTTAAATGTAAAATATGATTTTACTGCAACTTGCATACGTTTGTAGAGTGTGAAATGGATGCCAATGGTATACCATTCAGTGGAATGATCTTACTTAGGAGACAGGAAATGCGACAATTTTTAAAAAGCTGTAACTTAATAACTAAATTAATCCAAAAAGCGTGATATGATATATCTAATTTGGCATATACATGTAGAGCTGCCTGATAGCCATGGCTTCATTTAAAACTTTTCCTGTGTAATCTCACAGTATCATAAAATGTATTTTTAGTTTTCATCGATGTGTTTTAGTTAGGATGTGCTCTTTTAATTCTGGCATGGTGTATGCATTTTGTTTCCATGTAAGGGCTGTTGTGTAAAACTGAGCATATTTTATTGTACATTGTATACATGACTGTCTTTATTGTATATTTGACACTAGGCATATACACGGCATTTCCCCATCCAGCGTCCAGCACCAGGTGCTTGAACCCAGAAGTAAAGGTCTTTATGTCACCGTCACCTTTTCGTTTCATGGGAAGGTACTTGCAGTATAAGGACGCCGCTTCCGGTTCTAGAGTTATCTTCAGATGATCTCCACTGATACCAGCCGAGAAACAAATCAAACATGACCTAAAAACATGTTACTCTCAGACATAGGTGTCAACATTTCACTGAATTTTATTGAAAGGTATATATATGATATGTTAACGTAGCCTGGTCACGCTTAACCGTCATTTCTACAACATCTAATGATGGAATTAGACAAAATAATTTTAAATTGAAATATATGTTAAGAAGTAATTTCCTTCTCGTTAAACCGAACTCAATCCTTTTCAACCATTTCTACTGGTAAGAGACATTCATAGCTCCTCGGCAGCATTCCGCATGAATTGTTTCGAGGCATCGGACCAGATTGCTGGGACAGTGAGGACCCAGATAATGTCTATCATTTTTATGTCAACAATTTGGTTTTTACATGATGTCAGCTTATGATCCTGGAGATAATTGATGGCTGATGTAAACACTTTGATAGCAGGCATGGGATGGCCCTGATTATCGTTTATCTTCTTTGGCCATCAGTTACAACATCATAGGTGTAATCAAGCATATATCTATATATTTTAGTGACTGGATTAAAACGGGAACGGAAGAAATACACAAATACACACAAAATTACTTTATGGACTTAATTATATGCATAATTATTCATATTGAAAGAATCGTCAATACCATATTCTCATAAAGATTCATCTTAAATCGTCGAAAGTAATACTATCCTTTTTATTTCTTTTGTAACGCTAGATCGGAATAACTGTCTTCCTCCTTATATCCGAAAGAGTGGAAGTCTCCCTTTGGTTTAAAGAGAACACATGTAGACGTTTTCAATGATATAACACCATCGGCCCTTGCTATCCAGGTGTGTGCTGAAATCTTCGGTGGTTCCCTTTTATAATCATGAATGAAGAAGTAGGCGTATCCTGAGTATGTGGTACCGAAGTCAATGGCTGCTGCCAACAAATGTGTTTCTGATGAAGCCATTCCTAATTTCTGAAATCCAGAATGATTTGATGCAGAAAAAATAAATTTCCTTAGTGAAATATTCAGATATATCTCAGCTGAACTCTTAAGTCCTAATTAATGAGATATAAGGATTTGTTGTCAGGTCGATTGGCCAACGAAAGTCTCTCTTCTGTAGGATTTATTTTGTTAAATATAAATGTTTCTAATGGTCAAAAAGCCGGTATTTCATTTATTTTCATAATACTTCGTCATTAACTTAGCTTAACTAGGAGTTGTATCGATCAATTATAGCAAAAATTAAAGCAGCATCATCTGAACTAATAAAAGTGGTTTTAAGAATATGTGAATCATCAACTCAATCAAGACAATATTCCGTGTCAGATCATGCCTGCATCACTCACCTTACAAATTTTATAAAGAATAACAAATATATCAAGTAAACCAAGTCTTGGATTATAAGATGTCATTTGAAAAGTTTTAACAATGACTCCTGTGACCATTTCTTTTTCCAAACTTTCTTCAGCGTCACCTTATAACCTACCAGCCAACATTCTAGCCAAATATCGTGATTTGAAGCGTTTTGGTTGAGAAAAAATGTTTATTTTCAAGCAACCATACAGCTAACATGATGGTTGTAGGCCTTTTTTTATTGAGAAGTTGCTATTAAAATGTTTAAACACATTTTGACCCTTGGAACCTTAAGTATTGGTGCAGCGACAATTATTGTCGCAAACGTTAACGGGTTTTCAGCCAAAAATCATGATTCTTATGCAAGATATTTTCATGTTGGTGGAGATAATTCTTCATAAACTGCTTTCGGTATACACGTAGTTATTCTTTAACAGTGGAATAAAATTGCTTACAAAACAGGGAATGTTGTTATTTTCTGTTGAATTGTCACATTGTTTATGGATAAGCTAATATCACCATGGCTTGAAATTAACGAATGATGCTAATGTTCTGTAATAGCATAACAAATTCTACGTCAGAGGAGTTACTGTTTATACTCGTGTTTGCCAAAGAAATGAATAATTTTCAATCATTTTACATTTTTGTTCATGTGATATTATTGAAGCTTGTTCTGTCCCTAATCAACATGATCTACATTCTAACTGAAGGTACGATCGATCGATGAATTAAAGGATTAATTAAATAAATTAATATATCAAACTAAGTCAGATGTATTTGTAATAACTTTCAACACATTTTCTGTTGGCATGTACACAAAACTTACATTAATATGAATCTGTTATATGCATCTTTACTTCCCTGTCCGAACATGGGCTACCCTGGCCAATACAAATAATTAAATTCAAATGACAAATCCAATTTAATCAACACAAAACTTCAAGCGACTACGTCAAAACTCTATGATGATTAGAAATTTTGGCAAGTAATTCGAATTCAAATCTCGAGGAAAAAGGGTTAATGCCAACAACATTTCAATATCTCGCCAATAAAGTTGTTCTCACTTTATAAACTTCAGAATAGTTTAAATACATTATCAGCTCTCTTCTAAATTTAATGCTGTAGTGACACATTAAAATAGAAATACTTACATATAGTATCCCACTCCGGTACAAGTGTCTAGGTTGGCCACCCTTAACCTGAATGTTGGCCTAGGTATGACATATTTGTTTTTGTTCTGGGAATCGGGTATTACTTCCTTCAAATATTCTTTGTACGTTAACAAATTCAAGTGGTCACATGTCGAAAAGATAGCTAAATATACATGCAATGGTGAAATAGTAAAGAGGAATGTACTTATTATTTATAAGCAACACTTTTATATAGAGTGTTTTAATTGCAATTTTACGCAATAGAAATGTTAAGAACCGCAATATATTAATCAGCCACAATGTTTCGTAATTACGAAAACTTGGTTGGCATGCATCACAGTATTTCATATTCGCATATGATATATCTTAATATTTCCCGATTACTATTTAATTCCATTTGTAAAATTCGTGGTTTGTATGTTAAAGATATTAATGTTCATTGGTATGTTTTTTCGGTAATTCCAAACATCGAAATATGGGTATGCAAAAATGTGATAATAGATAAGCTGAAAAATGAAGAATTAGTATGAAATTGATCTTAAGTATATGTAACGTCAAGAAAACTGCTGATGTTTGATAGGATATTTGAAATACTACTAGTCATTTATTTTTGCATGGAAGTACATATAGCGCCATCTATTTTCTGTAGGAGAACGTGTTATATTATCTAGTCAATAACTAAATGATGCTTCCTTATTTTCACGGTCTAGGCGATTTTCCAACCCTTCTTTACCTACTTCCCATCGATCAATTTCCAACTTTCGAGTCGGATATCAGACGTAATCACTCATTTTCGTGTGTTCTCTTGCTCTGATTCCTGGGTCTGTATAAACATTGCGTCATAGTTCCAACTAGACTATGAATACCTGTCGCATAGTAATGTTTAAAAATGTCAATATGATACTGACAGCATGTTAATGTTAATGCTTCCGTTAAAAAGGGATTGTTTTCAAGGCACGCTTTGACAGGTAATCCATGAAGACCTTATAACTTGCATTTAAAAATATATGATAATTATCTGATACTTGCTTTAAATAATGTTATTGTGTCGCGTCAATTTTTTTTTCTCTCTCAAATAAATATCATTTTACTGTAATTTGAAAAAAAATTGTAGTGATAGGAAATCTGTAAATGGAAAGCTACCATTCAAGTGAAAATCCTCGAGACATTTGATTGTTTGTCGTCTCTACATGTCGATGTGTTGCTTTGATTACTTAGATGTTTGAGTATGTTTAATTGGTTGTGTGTGAAAGGGCGGAATATGACGTTATCGGAGATGGATTCTTGTATCATGTAACTCTGTAACAATATGACATCGACTTCCGCTTTATAAAGAAAAAGGAAAAAAAGGAGGACACGGGGTTACAGACCAGTCGGGTTATTTTTGCTCCGCAAACATCAGCTCATATAAACTATTTCCAGATAACTTCTAATACTCATTATTTACATTACATTATTTGGTAACTATGATGTTATAGTATAAACCAAGAGAAGTTACGACAGTTTCTGTAAGTTTTATTTGGTAACTATGATGTTATAGTATAACCCAAGAGAAGTTACGACAGTTTCTGTAAGTTTTATTTGGTAACTATGATGTTATAGTATAACCCAAGAGAAGTTACGACAGTTTCTGTAAGTTTTATTTGGTAACTATGATATTATAGTATAAACCAAGAGAAGTTACGACAGTTTCTGTAAGTTTTATTTGGAAACTATGATGTTATAGTATAAACCAAGAGAAGTTACGACAGTTTCTGTAAGTTTTATTTGGTAACTATGATGTTATAGTATAACCCAAGAGAAGTTACGACAGTTTCTGTAAGTTTTATTTGGTAACTATGATATTATAGTATAAACCAAGAGAAGTTACGACAGTTTCTGTAAGTTTTATTTGGTAACTATGATGTTATAGTATAACCCAAGAGAAGTTACGACAGTTTCTGTAAGTTTTATTTGGTAACTATGATATTATAGTATAAACCAAGAGAAGTTACGACAGTTTTTGTAAGTTTTATTTGGTAACTATGATATTATAGTATAAACCAAGAGAAGTTACGACAGTTTCTGTAAGTTTTATTTGGTAACTATGATATTATAGTATAAACCAAGAGAAGTTACGACAGTTTCGGTAAGTTTTATTCTAAAATATGTGATTTGAAGTGTTTGGTTCCTAACAATGGACTGAGTATTCACCAGTGACTACTATTCGCCTATGTCCTATACCTAGACCTGTGCATGTGTGAACAATATACATTATACATAAGCACTTCCAGCTTTACCATAGCGACTAGGGGTAACTCGATGAGCAAGGTAAGGTTTACTAGTCTCGATGTTGGAAAAGAACAGAAGACAGTTGAAGACAGATTAGATAAACTGATTTCTTTTTCTATGCTGACTCGTGAATATCGTGATAGGAAGATTATTAGGAACTTAAAAATTGCATAAGTGGTGAAAACAGGAAAATAACAGACCGTTTATAAGGAAGAATTCATGAGTTAGGTTCCGACAATGACGAGCTAAGGAAAACTGTTGAGAATCTAGACCAAGAAATAATGAGATTTCAGCTAGACAGAGGAAAAACAGAACTTCAGTTGAATGACCTTGAACAGCATTCCATTTGGATGATTGGTCTAGGGAAAAGTTGTCTATTGCAGAGTGTGTAGGGGAAGTGATTGACTTTGTCACGGACAAAATACCCGTGTAATTGACAAGGAATGACATTAACATAACTTACAGACTAGGGAAACTAAGAGAGCAAAACCAAGGAATGTGATTGTGAAATTCACAACCCGATGGAAAAACATGAAATTATTGGTGCGCGCAGGAAACTTAGTGGTTCAAAATCCATTATATTTAATGATCTTACGTGTCCGTATCATCGAATTCTCATCGATGCTTTCCGCCTAGATTGTGTCAAAACACTAACAGTGTGGATAGAAAACTTTTTGCAGTTCTGAAAAATAGGGCGAAACGACGACTGTTTATAAACACTCCACAGGACACAAACTACCTGATGAACGATGGAAACTTACGAAGAGACACGTTTTAGTAGTCTTGGTCCGAAGGGATCAGTAATGTTCTTATTTTTATTAGCATACTATTTCCAGTTTCCAGTTTGAAAATTCGCTAAAAGAATCAATCAAAGAGTTGAATGGGTTTGCATAGATTTCGGGTTTAAAAGAAAACGTTGATAAAACTCAGGTAATAAGGAAAAACAAAATATAGTGAAGACAGTTTTTACCAGAGTACAATCTACAGTGGAGTAGGGAAAATTTACATTGTTAGGTATAGAGTTTAGTGTGAACCTCCATGAGAGACCTAAACGTAAAAAAATATATATATATATATAAAACTAAAAGCATTACTAAATACACGGAAGAGGAGGTCATTAACTCCTATTGGAAAAAAATAAATATCGTTACATCGTTACTTATATCACAGATTACACATCTATTTATTTATCTACGTCTAATATTGATAATGCATTTTTTGTTAAACTTAATTCAATATTTTTCAAATACGTATGAAATTGGAGACCAGATAAAATTAAAAGACAGGTAATTGTGCAGAAATATGCTAATGGGGGTTTGAAAATGGTTTATCTATCAGCTTTCTGTAATTGTTTAAACCTTACTTGGAGCAGAAGACTTTTTCTAACTACATGGAAATGGCAATATATTGTGATATCTTACACCAATATGGATCTTCTTGTAAACTGTGGCAGTGGTTATATTGCTAATTGTATAAAGAATTGCAAAAACCAAATTTGGAAAGATGTTCTCAAGTTATGTAATCTTTTAAACACTAAATACTACACAAATGTTTTTTTAAGAACAGATATTTAAAATTCCAATGCGGCCCAACAAGGATATAAAGATTTGAAATAATGTTTAATAAGGAATTTTTTCACAAAAGTATTTTTGTAATTAAAGACACAAACATTGATGTGTTTTACGCAAAATCTAAATACAAACTTCTTATAATATAAGATCCTTCTCATTAGTAAAATATATTTTTCTTCACATAACATTTTCCTAGACATACATTATTTTATCCTAACATTCCTATTAACATAGAACCTTTTCTAAAGACAGAAAAGGCTCAAAAACTTTCAATGATAAAGCAATTAAGTCTAACCTCATTTCATCAGGGACCAGAAAATGGAATATGCTATTTCAGGACTTTGACAAATAAACATGGAAGAAATATTATAAAATGTCATTTTTTGTCACCACCGATACAAAACTTCAGTGGTTCCGATACAGAATTGTTCATCACATACTAACTATTTTTCGTTTAAAATTAAAACAGTTATTCCCCCTTTCTTTACACTCTGTAACGCTCAACCAGTTATCCATATACTATACGAATGTCAAGAAGTGCAAAATTGTTATCAAGCCTTTCAACACTTTTAGAATTTCTGTATGTTCATTTCTCTTTCAACAAGAAATCTTTTGTCTTTGAATTTCTATGATAAATACTTACCTAGCACCGAGTCGATAGTGAAGTCATTCTGATAATAAAGCAGTTTATATACAAAGCCAAATATCTGCAGAGCTGTTGAAATATAAATGCTTAAATAAACATAATCAAGGACATTTATACAGTTCAAAAATGCATTGCTAATGGTAAGAATGATAAAGCAAAAGCTAAATTTGGAAATGAATGGTATAAATGGGATAGTCTTATTAAGTTGTTATTGATATTATCTGTTACACAAGTTCATATCTGACTGCAAGTTCTTTTAGTAATATTTTCTTGTAAAACATATCACTCACTATACTAACAAATGTTAGCCCTGCACACAGTCAAAGGTATATACATATTTAACTAGAATAACAAAAATTGACCTTTTGCTGTCAGATTTTGCTTGCCACCACACCAAGTAAATCTGGTTGTTACATATGTATCTAGCCTTTGTTTCTCTTTTTGTTTCTTTCTTTTTTGTTTCTTTATTAAAAAAGTGCAACTGAATAGCTGATTCCTTAGGTTTTGATAGATAATTTGCTCATAATGTTTATTTCAAGTATGTAAATCTGTATGTCAGCGTGTGTGTGTGGTGTGAGTGTGGTGGTCGTGCATGGTGGTGATGGTGTATGTCAGTGTACACAACCATTTGAAGATCAAGCGTCCTATCGTTTAGTAAAACTTCACGATATTGTTTGTTTACACAAATATTGTTGTGCATATCAACCAAAAATCTCAATTTCTCCTAAGTTATATTTAGATACTAGAAAGTTGTATGCTGTAGGTACACACTTATCTGATGTATATAAATGTTCAAAATGCAATTTTCTTGGGTCTTCCACTATTTCTTTGCTAGGGATTCACAAATGATTGTCCAAAACCACCAGATTTCGATATGAGTCCTTGAGTGTCCGCAATATTTCAAGGCAAAAACAAATCAATTCCTTTTTGACAAGATAGTCCGTTGAAGTCTCGCTATAATTAACGAGAGAACCTGCCAATGTTTCTAAAACATTTTACCGCCGAAATATCTAAATACACGTCATTGTTTTCGATAAGCAAATAGAACAGTTGATGTAGTATATGTACACTACAGAAAGTCAAATGCTGCGCTTAATTGTTTTTCAGACTTTTTGCCAGTAGCTTCGACCTCGAGCTCTGTGTGGCCACACCTTATTTGTACCTTCGCTGTCCTTTCCTCAGTGTCTTTCATGGTGATTACCAGTTGACCAATCTTCGTACATCCGGATTCTGTGACGTATATTGGTTTCCTCTTTGTAGAAGCATACACCAATAACGTTAGGTTTTCTTTGTTTGGATCAGTAAGGGTGTAGTAACTACATGCCTGTGACTGCCCGGTGGCCATGCTACAAGGGTCTCCAATACGGACATGTATATCAAACAAATCATTTTCCATTTGGAGACCAAAAGTGAATCTGTTCACTCGAGACTCGATAACGCTCTGGTCATGGCCATAGATAACAGCTCCCAGCAAAACAGCTTTTCCTGGGAAATCTGGTACAATTACTTGGAGTCTTGAAAAGTTTGTTTTGATTGCATCCTGAAGTATAAGAGACTCCGCGAAACCTCCGGCCATCAATATGCTATCTACATCTCTAAACAGCGTCTTCACGTGGGCCACAATTTTACTGACCGATTCTTTGAACAAACCTTTTGCTAGATCTGCGCTAACTTAAAGATCATATCCGTCGATGTTCAAGCTTCTTGTGAATTGTGGTTTCGACTTGATGATTGTGCTTATATCCACACCGTTCACATCTCTGCATGCTTTGTTCATTGACTCTGGTATTGTTATTGTGAATGATTCATCATTTGGTTTGATAGTGCGCTTTTTTACTTCAAAATCACGAAAAAGTGCGATTTTGTCTGCCATATTGTTTTTCAAAAATGAATGAAACGCAATATCACCTATCATTTCCGATAAAAGATTCTGGAAGGCGTGGTCCACCATTACATCTCCCCAGTCTCCACCACTGGCCCTGTGAATTTCCTTTAGTGAGCCATCGTTTTGAACCTCGCGTTCAGTGATATCTATCGACATACCTAGAAAAGAAAAAAATGTATTCAAATGTCATGGTATACATGCTTACATGCTATATTTAAATGCCTTTCCCTCATTCCTATGCACAACCAGGGAGCGCTTTTATAATCAGTGATATAAACGTATAAGCAAACTATCCTACTTTAAACCTTTTGGTAGTTTACATTTATTCTTATTTTCTATGTTTCTTCATCGCTCAAATTATCGACCATACATTTTACTCTTTTTAAAAGTGAGTAGCTTGATTTTTGTTTATATAATGACGTCAGTAGTATTGGCACTTCTATAGGATATGTATACACAGGAAAAACTGCGACAACGAAACCAACTAGTGTTGATAAACGTGATGATTTCAATTTCCCTACTGTTATTTTTTCATTTCTGGATAGCGACATTTCCGCATCCTCAACCTATGTTGTTAACATGTCGCTCATATCAGAGGGTTTCAAAAGATGCAGGTTGTTGAAAATGATTGGGAAGTTTTACGGTCGTGATGGTAAATTAGAGGAATATTTTTTGTTTTTGTATGAATTGGTTCTCATTTGAGAACGTAACATCACTTACTCGAACTGACTATGATTAATATCGCGAGTGTTGTCGACGAAGCAGAAGATTCTTACTCTTCTGGAACCCCTGGTCATATTATTTTCTTTTTAAGTAGTATAATTGCAGATCTTTCATTTGTTCATAGTTTGCCCTAGTTTTAATCAATTTGTGCCTGGATCATGATTTTGTTGACTTGCTGGTATGGCATCGTTAATTTTATTCATTATTTGATTTTACTGTACCCGAGTATAAATTTGTATTGAAAAGTGAAATTCGCCTGTGTATATTTTGTACAGTGTATGAATTTTATTTTTAGCTTTGTGCTATAAATAAAGAATATTTTTCAAAGTAAGAAAAGCAGCTTAGTTTTGCAATAAACAGAATCTTATATTCGTTTCCATTTCATATAATAATTTCAAAGATCGCCATGATTTTCGTACACGTGTTGATAGCATTTCATTCGGTTTGAAGAGCAAAGCAAAACTTATGTATAATCTAATTTCATCACATACCTCCAAGGTCCATTACTAAGTTCTTAGACCCAGCTTGCATGCTAATTTCCCCTGCTTCCTCCCTTGAAAGGTACTTGAAGTATACGGATGCTACCTCTGATTCTAGACCTAGTATCATTTTAGATTCTGGAATACCAGCCTAGAAACAAAACATAGACGATCTGTGAAGTATGCACTGATATAAGTAGACTTCAAGTAAATCGGTCAAAGGAAACATACTTGAGCAGTATTTCTTTTATACCATACTTGACAACAATTTCCATAGGGTCCTCTTTAAGTCGTTATATTAGATTCGTCTAATTATGTCAATCTTACTTCCTCGGCGGCCTTCCGCATGAACTGTTTGGATGCCTCGGACCATGGTTTGAGGATCTATCACGTGAGGGTATGACGCCAACATACGGTCCTTCAGATATTTGATGGAGGCTGCAAACACCTTTTTGGCAGACATGGTGTTATTATGTGCATCTTCTATGCTGAATGAGCGGTTTGAAGACTGTATAAAAACGGAGATTGATTTTATAGGTAGAGAAAACATTGTCAGTATCTTAAAATTTAAGGCGAGGAGAAGGACGGCGCACTTTTGTATTTCTATGCCGAGTCAACACACAGCTTGCGTTTGAAGAAGCTTACCATGTATTGGTCTCAGCCTGCAGTATATCAGAAAGTTCAAGAGTTTGTTGTTAAGATTCTGCTTACCTGACATTGACCCTTGATTATGCCAGGATAAAATAATTTACATATCACTATGGAAACTATGGAAACAATCAGGTAAATATTCATATTACAATAGACAGTTTTTATGACCATAGCGACTACATACCAATTGATCCGAGTACAATGAGCGGTTACGATACTCTATTAAAACAGAGGAGGAGGAGGAAACAACATTTCATAAACAACCAAGTTATAATAATCCGGTCTGACCACACGAGGATGTTATACAAAGTTTTCTTGCCAAAATATACGCAGTTAAACTCCAATACATGTCGTGTGCTCAACGACTGTCGGCCATGTTGCAGAAATTGTATTGAAAATCTCCTACAATTCCACTATTGAAAACACCAGAAAATACTGGCTAATTGTTCCTTGGGTTGCAAGCCACGCACTATCCCCCTCTCCTTGTCACAGAGCCTAAGTGAAACCTCAAGGCCGTCTTACGTGGTACTGTATTTTAAGGATGTGTGAAGGTTTGCTGGCCAAACTGCCGAAAATTTACCATCAGTTCTGCTAATGACTTTTGAAAAGTAAGATTTTAGAAAGTAATTCAAAAGCAAAAAATCATAATCATGCTGTCGGAACATACGTAACAGAAAAAAAATCCACTTTCACACATTATTTTTATATTTTTTTTCTATTTCGAAAGGAATTTCGTCTTTCATTAAAAGGGAATGTAATGCTACGTGGATGATACACGGATGACACTTGGATAATAAAAACATATCTTCAGCTATTCATTTTAGTTATGACGCTTAAACCAACAAAAGCATGAAAATAAAATCGTTTATTTAAAATTTAACTGTTTTTTTTAAATTTATACTTTGATGACGAAATATTCTAGGATATTTATCATTTTCATGATTGAGAAAAGGGAGACCACTGTGTTTTATTTTTTGCAGTTGTCATCCACGTGACATTTTCTCTGTGATAAACATACAAGCTAATTCAGATAGCATGGGTTATTTACAATTACATGTCACGCAATTATGGTACGTTAAGAATAGAATCGCCAAGCATTTATGTATTGATGTTGCTCAAGTCAGTAAATCATAACGATCACAAGGACATCTTGTTTTTAACGGATTCAATTTGCGGACTGTTTGATCGACGTCTCTCAAACTACGCAGAAAAAAGTTGGTAATGTTATATTCCTTGTGAGGGATTCGTTGCAAATTACATGTCTAAAAATAATTTTGTGAATGTAAAGTTACTTTTATTGTTTGGAAAGACCCGTAACTAATGCCAAACAAATCAATACCGAAAGTGACCTGCGGCCATTTTTGTTCACTCCGTAAACATCTATCTATATTGCTACATAGACCGAATTACTGTAATAAGGTAAACAGTCTAATATATTACAATTTGGTATCACTGACATTTAACACAAATTGTAAAAATTTAAAATGACACCTATGCTATGAAATAAAACAGTAATCAATTTTGCAAGTGAGTGTAAGCCACTGGAAATTTAATTCAACAACGATTGCCTATGATTGCAGAAGGCATTTACTATTGCTCGAATTCCGTGAAACATAGAAATGCTGTTTACGGTGACACGGATGTTTTGTCATTATACTAAAAGCATAAAAGCATATGTTGAGGGGCGAGTAAATTACGGGTGGGCGTGAGTCATTGCCACATGGCAGAAAAGGTGAAAAAGGAAAATTGTTACCTTGTTACCATAGAGCTTCATTTTAAACTGGCAGAAGTAATACCATTCTTCTTCTTCCCCATCTTCAGCTAGATTCTCATACTTGTGTTGAGCATCATATCCAAAAGAGTCAAAGTTTCCGTTGACATCAAAGAGAATACAAGAGGGTGTCTTGAATGACATTGGATCCCCTGCTATCCAGTTACTGGTTGTAATGTTCAATGGGTTATCACTGAAAGAAAATGCGAACCTTGAGAATGTGGTACCGAAGTCGATGGCCACTACCAAAAGCATCTGTCCCGGTAACGTCATTCTAATTTTCTGAAATTCAGAACGATTGGGTGTGAAAAAAATATTTGGACAGACAGACGGACGGACGGCTCGACGAACGGACGGACGTACGTCCATCTATACATATACTAAAATTACTGATTAATAATTCAGTTTTATGAAAAAAACTTTCTTCTATTGAGGAAAATCGTAACAAAGCTTGCAATTGTTGGAGATCACCGCATGTAAACAGCTGGGAGACCAACACACTGTAAACAGGTGGGAGAACAACACAGGTAAAACAGGTTGGAGACCAACACAGTCAAAACGGTTTGGGGAACAATACAGGTAAGACAGTTTGAAGAACAACACAGGTAAACCTTAAAACTGGTTGGAGAACAACACGGGTACAACAGGTTGGAGAACATTACAGGTAAAACAGATTGGGGAACATCACAGGTAAGACAGATTGAAGAACAACACCAGTAAAACAGGTTGTAAAACAATACAGTTAAAACTGGTAGGAGAACAACACAGGTAAAACAAGTGAGAGAACAACACGGGTATAACAGGTTGGAAAACAACACATGTAAAACAGGTGGAATAACAACACAGGTAAAACAGGTTGGAGACCAACACAGGTAAAACAGGTTGGAAAACAACACAGGTAAAACAGGTTGGAAAACAACACAGCTACAGAAGGAAGGAGACCAACACAGATAAAACAGGTTGGAAAACAACACAGGTAAAACAGGTGGGAGAACAACACAGGTAAAACAGGTTGGAGACCAACATCGGTAAAACAGGTTGGAAAACAACACAGGTAAAACAGGTTGGAAAACAACACAGGTAAAACAGGTTGGAAAACAACACAGCTACAGAAGGAAGGAGACCAACACAGGTAAAACAGGTGGGAGAACAACACAGGTAAAACAGGTTGGAGACCAACGTCGGTAAAACAGGTTGGAGACCAACATCGGTAAAACAGGTTGGAGAACAACATTGGTAAAAAAGTTTGGAGAACAACACAGGTTTAACAGGTGGGAGAACAACACATGTTTAACAGGTAGGAGAACAACACAGGTAAAACAGGTGGGAGAACAACCCTAGTAAAACAGGTGGGAGAACAACACAGGTTTAACAGAAAGGAGAAAAACACATGTAAAACAGGTGGGAGAACAACACTGGTAAAACAGTTTGGAAATCAACACAGGTAAAACAGGTTGGGGGACATCACGGGTAAAACAGGTAGGAGAACAACACAGGTAAAACGGGTTGGAAAAAAACATAGGTAAAAACAGGTGGGGGAACAACACAGATAAAACAGGTTAGAGAACAACACAGGTAAAACAGGTGGGAAAACAACACAGGTTGAACAGGTGTGAAAACAACACAGGCAAAAAGGACGGAGAACAACACAGGTAAAAATGGTAGGAGAACAACACAGGTAAAAAAGGTGTGAGAACAGCAGAGGTAAAAAAGAACGGATAATGCAGTCGTGGCAGTCAGATTGATGTCCGAGATCATGTATGCAGTAAATGAAATAGATGTTGTCTACATGTGAGAAGTAATCGGGAATGAGGTAACAAGATATCAGAAGGTCAAATGCCATTGACGTCATCAGTTTGTGTGCAGTAAGATAAAGATGTTGATGCTGTAAACGGAGAAGTAATCGGAAATGAGATAGGTAACAAGATATCGGAAGTTCAAATGCTATTGACGTCATCAGTTCGTCAACACAAAGGACCGGGTGTTAACAACAAGTTTTATTATTTGACAGAACTGAAGACCAGTAAAAACCTACATAGTATCCATACAATATTCCTTGAGAAAAGAGCTAAAAAGAATTGCTAATGACTGTCATTATTTTCGTACAGTCGAAAAAGTTGGTCGATTCTGTACCATCACCTACACTACGTACGTCAGTACTAGTACGCTCACAATGGTCATTTGTCTGATGAAGATGACCATGTAGTCATCGTCACACTCTAAACTTCTACTAGTCGTGTCATAAGATGGAGGTGACCATGTAGTCATCATAACACTCTAAACTTCTACTAGTCGTGTCATAAGATGAAGATGACCATGTAGTCATCGTCACACTCTAAACTTCTACTAGTCGTGTCATAAGATGGAGGTGACCATGTAGTCATCGTCACACTCTAAACTTCTACTAGTCGTGTCATAAGATGGAGGTGACCGTGTAGTCATCGTCACACTCTAAACTTCTACTAGTCGTGTCATAAGATGGAGGTGACCATGTAGTCATCGTCACACTCTAAACTTCTACTAGTCGTGTCATAAGATGGAGGTGACCATGTAGTCATCATAACACTCTAAACTTCTACTAGTCGTGTCATAAGATGAAGATGACCATGTAGTCATCGTCACACTCTAAACTTCTACTAGTCGTTCATAAGATGGAGGTGAACCTGTAGTCATCGCAACACTCTAAACTTCTACTAGTCGTTCATAAGATGAAGGTGACCCTGTAGTCATCGTAACACTCTAAACTTCTACTAGTCGTTCATAAGATGAAGGTGACCCTGTAGTCATCGTTACACTCTAAACTTCTACTAGTCGTTCATAAGATGAAGGTGACCGTGTAGTCATCGAAACGTCACACTCTAAACTTCTACTTGTTGTGTTATAAGATGAAGGTGACCGTGTAGTCATCGAAACGTCACACTCTCAACTTCTACTTGTTGTGTTATAAGATGAAGGTGACACTGAAGTCATCGTCACACTCTAATCTTCTACTGGTTGTGTTATAAGATGAAGGTGACCGTGTAGTCATCGTCACACTCTAAACTTCTACTTGTTGTGTTATAAGATAAAGATGACCGTGTAGTCATGGAAACGTCACACTCTAATCTTCTACGTGTCGAGTCATAAGATGAAGGTGACCGTTTAGTCATGGAAAAGTCACATTCAAATCTTCTACTGGTTGTGTTTTTAGATGAAGGTGACCGTGTATTCATCGTCACACTCTAATCTTCTACTGGTTGTGTTATAAGATGAAGATGACCATGTATTCATCGTCACACTCTAAACTTCTACTGCTTGTGTTATAAGATGAAGGTGACCGTGCAGTCATCGAAACGTCATACTCTAAGTTCTACTGGTTGTGTCATAAGATGAAGGTGACCATGCAGTCGTCGAAACGTCACACTCTAATCTTCTACTAGTCGTGTTATAAGATGAAGGTGACTGTGTTGTTATCGAAAACTCAAATTCTAATCTTCTACTGGTTGTGTTATAAGATGAAGGTGACCGTGTAGTCATGGAAACGTCACACTCTTATCTTCTACTGGTTGTGTTTTAAGATGAAGGTGACCGTGTAGCCATCGAAACGTCACACTCTAATCTTCTTCTGGTTGTGTTTTAAGATGAAGGTGACCGTGTAGCCATCGAAACGTCACACTCTAATCTTCTACTGGTTGTGTTATAAGATGAAGGTGACCGTGTAGTCATGGAAACGTCACACTCTTATCTTCTACTGGTTGTGTTTTAAGATGAAGGTGACCGTGTAGCCATCGAAACGTCACACTCTAATCTTCTACTGGTTGTGTTATAAGATGAAGGTGACCGTGTAGTCATGGAAACGTCACACTCTAACCTTCTACTGGTTGTGTTTTAAGATGAAGGTGACCGTGTAGTCATCGAAACGTCACACTCTAATCTTCTAATGGTTGTGTTATAAGATGAAGGTTACCGTGTAGTCACAAAAACGTCAAACTCTTATCTTCTAAGGGTTGTGTTTTAAGATGAAATGACCGTGTAGTCATTGAAACGTCACACTCTAATTTTCTACTGGTTGTGTTATAAGATGAAGGCGACCGTGTAGTCATCGAAACGTCACACTCTAATCTTCTAATAGTCGTGTTATAAGATGAAGGTGACTGTGTAGTATATCGGACACACCTAGTGTAAATATTAAACAAAAATATTACTGGAATAACATAAATCTGGTGACATGTTACTAGTTTGGATTGAATGGTAATTTCACTAGTATTAACTCATTAGTGATCGGAGCTTGCGATACAGGATATCCCACGTCACATAACGGTCTCTATGGGTGTATATACTATACCGGGATATTTTGTTAACCGAGGCACTGTTTTTGCTTGTTTACGACGGAGTGTATTATTTACTGCCTCATGCTATTACTTGTACAGATAAACTACTGACACCACGACTTTTACCGTGTTTGTTTGTAGTTTCAAGAATAGTACATAATGCTTGCGTCGTCATGATAGGAAATTTGTTTAAGAACTGCATTGCTAGCGAAATGTACGTCTCTTGCATTCTATGAGTTTTTTTACCGATTGATTGCGCAATATTACTAAATAAATCGATCTTTCAAATTAGAGATTTACCAACATTATGACAATTGTTTTACTGTCGATAATACGGTACAAATCGAGACCATTGGTCTGTTGTAATTTTTTCCCAATATGTTATTTTGAAAATGTCTTAATAGAAATGTCTTTCCCTCTCTGACTATGGTTCTGTGGAGTGTAAGTGCATTTCTGGGCCACTGAACGTTTAATGCAGTGTATCTGTGCTGTAACCAGAAACCAGAGGTGCAGTCGCATTTCTGAATTGCACAATCTCCAATCCAGGTGATCGAAAAGAGGGAAATGTTTTATATAGCCTGCACAAAATGAAGAAAAGAAATTAAAGTTATGTAGTCCTCAGGGAGTCTAAAAACAAACAAAAAACAAATAAACAAAACGCAGATATTCCGCGGGCAACATCCAGTAGAATATTGTTAATAATTAACAATTCAGAATATATTAATTTGGTACATACCTGTAAAGAGTGCTTCTTTATTCTAGACAGGATCACCTAGTACAAAGTTAGCGAAGGTCTGTTCAATGGAAGCAGTTAATTTACGTTATATAGAATCCTGGGTATTATGTCACAGAAAAAGAGGCAACGCCTATATATTCATGTGTAACCTGGGCTAAACATAGTCATGTCATAAGGTCACCAGTGTGCATATCAAATCATATCATGCATTGTGATAGTAGGAGCGTTTTCATTGGACAATACATTTATGTATACTGAGCCCCAAAAGAAACGCAACTCCGACTTTTGTAAGAAATCAAAAACAGGAACGGGATTTTACTGATTCATTCAATAGTTTGTTAAAATTGCAATTAAACAAAATGAGGCTTGATTTTTAATTTCATAAAATTTACAATTTCCATTGTCTATTTTATGAAGGTACCCCACATGACAGGAAAATCACAAATCAGTCAATAATGCGTGTGTCCGCCTTGGGCGTTGACACAGGCTGTGTAACGTCGTCTCATGGAATTGCTGAGAGTCTGGAAGAATGCCCGGGGCAAATTGTTCCATTCCTGGAGGAGTCTCTGTTCAAGCTGTGCCAACTTTATATTATTGATATTAACAGTAGTATACGAAAGGTCAGTACATAATATTTTCACGTGAAAATGTACTTTTTATGGTGTTCACTATAGTATTCACTTGAAACCTTACAATTCCTTAGTATAGGAGTTACATACATAAGAATACAATGTACAATATATTGCTAGTATAACACATACTATATAGTCAGATAGTAAATGAAAGTTAACCTACATTGTACAAGACGAGACGAAAAAATGACAGACTGGCGGACAGTTAAGTAGACCAGCTGATAGCAATAGCATTTCGGAATATAACAATTTCATTTTTTTCCTATATTAACTGACAACTGCCATGTGTCACTTACATAATTTCAAAGACTCTAACATCTTCTTTAAACCGGAAGCTGACGCTGAGAAAGAACTGTGTCAGCATACATCAAAAGAAAGAACAAGATATCTCTTAGTAATATATAGAGCGCATCAATACACAGGTTTTCATGGTCGTTTACATACACAGCCTCGCGATAATCTACAAAACAGCAGTAAAGCTTACGTCTTTTTGCAAGTACTTTTTATAGTACCATGTAGAGCTACTATAGCGTCATTGGTGCCGTGGCCAGGCTTAAAGTCGAATGGGGCATCAGTGACTGCTCAGACCAATCTAGTAACATAATGTTAAAAACACGTGTAAATAATTTGGACAAACAACCTACAAATGTTATCCCTCTGTAATTATTAGCGTCATTAAGATAACCTTTCTTGAATAATGGAATAATGACATGACACCTTTTGACCAACTGGTTGGAAATTCATCTTAAACAAAAATAGCATGAAATAATTTTGACAGAAACAGAAAAAAACATTTCTTTACATCTTTACACGTTTGACACAATTTGAAACATCGCTAATTTCATCTCGACTAATAGGGTTATGTAATTGGAACATGTAACATCTGTACCCCGATTTGCCCACTTTTAAAAATAACATGACCAGGGATAGGTTGTTAGAGGAATTATAATCTATTTTAGACTAATTTAAATGACTTACCTGTGTTTTTACCTGTATTCACCTATGTTTTAACCTATTTCGGAAGCTGATATCATATGAAAAGGTTGGAATTTAAATGAGAGTTTTAAAAAAATAAGTTAAATATACTTGTATGTTCACCTTTTATTAATACAACACAGAAAAAAATGAAAAAAATATAAACAGAATAATTTTGAATATTGTATCATATCACATGTTTTACATACGTGTCTGGATATACTTAGCTCTCCTGGCCGGATGTCGTGGTGCAACCGTATGTCGTCGTTCGTCCGACATCAACTGTTTCCATTAAACAAAATCATTTCAATGACCAAAGGACCAAATGTTTTGATATTTGGCTGGTATGTTCCTAGGATAAAAGCCAACAAAGTGTGCGAAAAAAATGGCTTATATTCGAGGACACAGGGATCATTTTTTTAAACAATCAAATGAATTCTTCTCATGAAATAAAAGTTCTAGATGTACGACATTTGGTTTGTATGTTCCTAGGATGAAGCTAGACAAAGCGCGCGAAAAGAACTTACCTTGACCAATGTTCAAAGTGGTCAAATTTGTTGAAACCTTTAAACGACATATTCTCATGAATTAAACAGCTTAGACAGCATGCTATTTGGGTGGTATGTATTCCAGGTGAGCACTGCAGGCCCATTGGGCCTCTTGTTCATGTTTGAAATAAATTCAAATTTTGACAATTCTTTTATACATGACATGTCTTAATTATTGAGAAATTATAATGATATGTAGTTTCCTTTTTGAAAACAAAATCTTCATCTTATATGAACTTTTATCATGCGTAACTTAGCAAAGTAATGATATTCCTAGCCAGTTTGACTTAATCATTATAAAACTCCTGATGTAACACAGTCGATATACATACACATACTTTTATTCTCAGCGAGATTTTGTCGGATTGCTACCTACATAATTTCCTTTCAACGCTGCAGCCAGCTTATACCCAATCATGGACAAGTATCCACAATTTTCGTCTCAAGACACGTACGCTCTTCTACTCACTCTGAGACAACTACCCACTTCTACCCACTCCGAGACAACTACCCACTTCTACCCACTCCGAGACAACTACCCACTTCTACCCACTCCGAGACAACTACCCACTTCTACCCACTCCGAGACAAGTACCAACTACTACACACTCCGAGACAACTACCCACTTCTACCCACTCCGAGACAACTACCCACTTCTACCCACTCCGAGACAGCTACCCACTTCTACCCACTCCGAGACAACTACCCACTTCTACCCACTCCGAGACAACTACCTACTCCGAGTGTGTTTCTGATGTATTGTTTATGTGTGTTCCTGTTGTATTGTTTATGTGTGTCCGTGGTGTATTGTTTGTGTCCCTGGTGTATTGTTTATGTGTGTCCCTGGTGTATTGTTTATGTGTGTCCCTGATGTATTGTTTATGTGTGTCCCTGGTGTATTGTTTATGTGTGTCCCTGGTGTATTGTTTATGTGTGTCCCTGATGTATTGTTTGTGTGTTCCTGGTGTATTGTTTATGTGTGTCCCTGGCGTATTGTTTATGTGTTTCCCTGGTGTATTGTTTGTGTGTCCCTGGTGTATTGTTTATGTGTGTCCCTGGTGTATTGTTTATGTGTGTCCCTGGTGTATTGTTTATGTGTGTCCCTGGTATTATGTTTACATGTGTCCCTGGTGTATTGTTTATGTGTGTCCCTGGTGTATTGTTTATGTGCGTCCCTGATGTATTGTTTATGTGTGTCCCTGGTATTATGTTACATGTGTCCCTGGTGTATTGTTTATGTGTGTCCCTGGTGTATTGTTTATGTGTGTCCCTGGTATTATGTTTACATGTGTCCCTGGTGTATTGTTTATGTGTCCCTGGTGTATTGTTTATGTGTGTCCCTGGTATTATGTTACATGTGTCCCTGGTGTATTGTTTATGTGTGTCCCTGGCGTATTGTTTATGTGTGTCCCTGATGTATTGTTTGTGTGTTCCTGGTGTATTGTTTATGTGTGTCCCTGGCGTATTGTTTATGTGTTTCCCTGGTGTATTGTTTGTGTGTCCCTGGTGTATTGTTTATGTGTGTCCCTGGTGTATTGTTTATGTGCGTCCCTGATGTATTGTTTATGTGTGTCCCTGGTATTATGTTTACATGTGTCCCTGGTGTATTGTTTATGTGTCCCTGGTGTATTGTTTATGTGTGTCCCTGGTATTATGTTACATGTGTCCCTGGTGTATTGTTTATGTGTGTCCCTGGTGTATTGTTTATGTGCGTCCCTGATGTATTGTTTATGCGTTCCCAGTGTATCGTTTATGCGTTCCCGGTGTATTGTTTATGTGTTTCCCTGGTTTAATGTTTATGTGTGTCCCTGGTGTATTGTTTATGTGTGTCCCTGGTGTATTGTTTGTGCGTTCCCGGTGTATTGTTTATGTGTGTCCCTGGTGTATTGTTTGTGCGTTCCCGGTGTATTGTTTATTTGTGTCCCTGGTGTATTGTTTGTGCGTTCCCGGTGTATTGTTTATGTGTGTCCCTGGTATTATGTTTACATGTGTCCCTGGTGTATTGTTTATGTGTCCCTGGTGTATTGTTTATGTGTTTCCCTGGTGTAATGTTTATGTGTGTCCCTGGCGTATTGTTTATGTGTGTCCCTGGTGTATTGTTTATGCGTTCCCGGTGTATTGTTTATGTGTTTCCCTGGTGTAATGTTTATGTGTGTCCCTGGCGTATTGTTTATGTGTGTCCCTGGTGTATTGTTTGTGCGTTCCCGGTGTATTGTTTATGTGTGTCCCTGGTGTATTGTTTGTGTGTTCCTGGTGTATTGTTTATGTGTGTCCCTGATGTATTGTTTATGTGTTCCTGGTGTATTGTTTATGTGTGTCCCTGGTGTATTGTTTATGTGTTTCCCTGGTGTAATGTTTATGTGTGTCCCTGATATATTGTTTATGTGTGTCCCTGGTGTATTGTTTATGTGTGTCCCTGGTGTATTGTTTATGTGTGTCCCTGGTGTATTGTTTTTGTGTGTCCCTGGTGTATTGTTTATGTGTGTCCCTGATGTATTGTTTATGTGTTCCCGGTGTATTGTTTATGTGTTTCCCTGGTGTATTGTTTATGTGTTTCCCTGGTGTATTGTTTATGTGTGTTTGTGGTGTACATTCCTACTCCTTCAGCACAACCTCCACATGAACTGATTATTGACATCGGACCAGATAGCTGGGACAATGAAAACCCACAGTATGTCTGATATGTATATGTTTGTCAGCTGGTTTTGCATGACTTTATCATATGCTACTTGTGATACTTTATGCCTGCTGTAAACACCTTGATATCAGGCATGCAGTGACCCTAATCATCTTTTATCTCGAACGAGTAGCTTAATCACTAAAACGCAAATAAAGGTAGGCTTTTGTGAATAGTTTACTTAAAATGGAAATCAGTATCATTTGTGTCGTCGTCATCACAACTTTACAGCTTCCACAATGTCTTCATTATATACTTACAATATATCTGTATACTGCTTTTTTTTAAAAATTCCAATCTCTCTGCATTTTCCTCATCCGACTACTAGGCTTCTAATTCAGACCTTTCGCATCACTGACGTGTTCCAGAATGAAACAGTCGTATGATTCATTTTAATTCAAAGTTAGACTTTAAATTTGAATTAAATGGTGTTTTTCACTTGTGTCTTTTTTACAAACATTTCCCTTATGTCTTTTGGCCATCAACAGTGTAATTGTATTGAAACCTATACATATTTTAGCAGCTTATAACCAAGTAGACAAACAAACCAATCTGACTGAAAAGAATTCATCTTCTTTTATAGATTTGATCACAAACATGTTATCAATTTTGAAAGTAATTAACCAAGCTGGCTTCATTAATACCTTGTTCTAAAACAGCTTCATTTTAAATCGGCGGAAGTAATACCATCCACTGTGTTCCTCGTCTAAAGCGAGATTGGAATACTTGTCTTTAGCCTCAAAACCAAAAGGATGAAAGAGAACACAAGTTGACGTCTTCTGGGATGTCTGACACCGTGATCCTGCTGTCCAGGTGATGAAAGAAATCTGCAGTGGGTCCCTTTTCTATTCATGGAGGAAGGAGTATCCCTTGTATGTCGTACCAAAGACAATGACCCATGATGAAGCCATGCTGATTTTCTGAAATCTAAAACGACTCGATGCGGAATATTCGTTATTTAAAAAACTTTAAAATAGTTTTCATATTTTATTATTTTACAATTTAGGCTTTTCGTTCATGAGAAAAAGCGGTTTAAATGTTTTAAGAAATCTGACCCCTGTCACGTTGAATTTCACTCAAGGTCATATCTTTTCGAAAACTTTGTCGGGCTTCATCCTAGAAACATACCAGCCAAATTCATGCCTCTATACCTTTGAGTACATGAGATGAAGTCATTTAAAAGTTTTAACTTTGATCCCTTTCACATTGAACATAAGTCAATGCCATATATTTTCGCAAAATTTGTAGGGCTCTATCCTAGGAACACATCAGCCAAGTATCAAACCATTTGGTCCTTTAGTTATTGGTTCTTATGTAAGTATAACGAGAGACTTAAATAAAACATGTGATATGATACAATATTCAAAGTAAGAATACAAGTATATTAAACATGATTTTTTAAACTCTCATACAAATTCCAACATTTTCATATAATATCAGCTCCCGACAGTGGAGGTTGTGGTGTCCAGGGCTCGTAAACGTGAATATTGGGTGTACTGTTGGGCTTTGTGCCTAATTCCAAGAATTAATATGTTGTGAGCCTAGATCTGGTACCTGTCGCTATGACATTTTATTAGCTGGGTGCTTATGATGGCTGTATGCCTGTAAATACCCTACAATGAATTTTTGAAATTTGACCCCTAAGGAAAACCGGAAGTTGATATTTTGTGAAAGTTTTGCTTATACCAATCAAACGCAAGTCTCTGCAGAGGGGTTGTTTACCAAATCAAGTAACTGTTTTCCTCTCACAAAGTAAGAAAACGTCAATTAATGATATTTATATGATTGACTCCTGTGACCTTTGAAGTTTGTCAAGGTCATCCACATTAAGAAACCTAATAGGCAATTACTTTAGCATTATGTATGTGAAATCTCGAACGCGTAGACTTTTCCAAACTTGAGAAGAAGGCTCTGGTAATATGGTACCCTAATGCACTTTTGAACATTCTCCTACCGAAAACCGGAAGTTGAGGTTTTACACAAAAATATCCTGTAAGAAGTGCCATTTATTTTCAATTCTGCAAAACATATCCAAAGATGATTTCAAAATGTCACGTCATTATTGAGATATTGACGTTAGAGTAAGAATTTAGTTTTCTCAAAAAGCTGAACATCACGTCAGCATTGAGAGGGCACTATCAAGCCTGTGAACGCTTGAAGCATGTAGAAATGTTGGCTTCGATTTTATTCCAGAAAAAGCAATACTTCAAGTATGTCGCTAACACGCAGAAGTCAAACATGTATGTAATGAAAAACTGAAAGAACAAATGAACACTCATAAGTCACTTACCAAAATTTGGGCACACAACACGAGTAACTGGGAAAAATCTACTACGGCTCATACTTAGCAAAAACACAGAAAGAACACGACATCGAGATCGGAGCAAATAGTGGGTCGATTCAGGATGAAAACATTATGGGGCGAAATGGGACAGTGGAAAAATTGGCAGATTGGTAATAAGTTCCAACTTTCATAGCGTATCAAAGGCAGTGACTATTTTACAACAATTGGAAGAACATGATTCTTGAACTTGTATGGGGCAATAAACTCACTCTTTGGGGGACTAGAGACGGTAAAATTCCTAGAATTGTACTGTGTGCATACGACACAGAAAATGGAAATCCCCGCTACCAAATATAGACAAGAGTTCCGAGAAGGGGGATAACTCTGTTACACTAACATGACAGGCACGTTTCCAAACCTATTTCATAACAATTAAACAAAATTTCATTTTATGATCTTGAAGTAATTTTAGTTCAAACTTTTTGTCTGTGCTTAATATTGAACTAAAAAAAATGAAGTAAAACGTCAAAGAAAGACATCGCAAAAGAAATGTAGACACTAAAATGATCGGATTGAAATTCTGAATTGAAAGTGGAAAAAAGAATCGAAAAAAAATTGTAATTATTATTTTTTTTCGAATTTTAGGTGACGTTGATCCCTTGGCGAGCTCTTTTACTCGAAAGAATTTCTATTAACTTGTAGAAAACGTTAGATATGACCCTCCTCTACATAAAGTATAATTCTACCAAATTTGTAGGACAAATAGTTTTCGAGTTATTGCGGTTTTTAGAACTTCTGGTAATTGGGGCATGGCGGTCATTCTGGCTTTTGGACCTACTTGAAAATGCAGCATTAGCAAGTTCAGGTGTACTTCCATAACATACTATATAGGTTGCGTGCCCTTACAGCTTAAAAGATTACGAACCCACAAATTCGGAAGAAGAATGATGAAAAGAAGCAACAAAAAGTCCTAAAATGATACACATTCCATCTAAATTGCACAGATTACCTTAACAACGTTTATGTAGGTGCTGTATTCTTCTCGAACACCTTCAAAGCACCGCTGTCAACAAAAGGGGAGGTAATGTTTTCAGAATTCCAATTTCAAAATATGCTGTGTATGTAAGCATCTAATGAACAATTCTAAAACTTAACATTTCACATTTTCAAGAAATACCTACAAGTAAAAAAAAATGTCCCTGCTCCTTAATGAAGATAATTATCTTTAATGAATTTGCAGTTGTCAAATATATATTCTTTGACCCTATGACCTTGACCAATGACCATTTTAATCTGATTAGGTGAAGAACACTCTTAGAGCACAGGGAGATTGGATGACCGTTCCAGGAGTATCGCGCGTTACGTCGCGACGTCACAACGTCTCTCGCATCCGTAAACGATTTCAGACACACGCCAAGTTGACGGCACACTCATGGTTGACCATTTTGTCAAAAAACGGTTAGGAATCGTTTGTGAAAGTGTCATTTAAGGCGACGATGCCCCTATGTTGATCCGCCATTTACGAAGAATGCAGTGGCTGCTTGCACCTGATCGGTTTTGTTTGGCCCATTGAAGAAGCGTGTTGTTCACTGAAGAGTCTCGCTTCACGTTTTACAGGTCAGGTGGACGACAACTTGTATATCGACGTCGTGGTGAGCCATATTCTGACGGTTGTGTAACGTAAAGCGACAGAATCGGGGGTAAGGGTCTGTTATGGTATGGGCTGAGATATCGCGTGAAAGCACCTTTTGTGGCTATCCGTGGCAGTCTTACAGCAGTAACATAACGGGATCAGGAACACACGCCCTTCCTCTTATCCATCAATGTAACCTTACGTTGTAGAAGAACAACGTGCGGCCCCATGTTGCTAAGGGTTGTCGTGATTTTCTGGCTCAAAACAACGTCCCAGTTCTTGATTGGCCATCATACAGTCCCCAATCGAGCATTTGTGGGACGAACTGGACAGGAGGTTAGGAAGCACATCAACATCCCATATAACGTCGCTCAACTCACGCTGGCCCTTATTCAGACAATCAATTGTGATAAAATAATCGAGAAATCCAAACAATGAACTGATCATCAATGAATCATGTAAAATAATAACTACCGAAAATCAACTTTTCCACTAGTATATAAGACTAAAAACAAATGAAGGTTTATATTGCCATGTTCTTACCATATAACACTTGTCATCAATACGGAGCATGTTTGTAAATGTAGAAAACACGAGCATGTGAACATAACCCAAACTAGTATTCAATAAAGATAGGGCTAAATATGAACAAAACAAAATGGGGGCAAAATTCGCCATTACTTCGTCCGCTGTTGTTCCGCTAGCAGTAATCCTTCCGGTATTGGCAAACTACATGAGGACAATACCAATGACAACGCCAAGAATGGATCATGGGACAGACAGACGGACATTAACAGCGACAAACAAAGAAACAATGGCGTCATTGTTTTGAAAATTTTAAGGACAGTACCTGTAGCTGCAAGCACGATAGCCCGATCGTCATCAACAGAGACAACACAGTCTTCTAAAAGACCCTTAAAAGGGGACCGCGAAACTATCTTATTGGAAGCCGTACGTCACACTGGTCATTATGAATGTGTTTGCCATTTTGTGAATGGGTCCCTATATCACTGTTTCCTCGTGAACAATTCTGTTCCGTATTCCTTAATCATTCTGAGTGATTTTGCCATCTCGGCAAACTCCGCCATCAATCCGATCATATTTTACCGCCTTACTCTCCATCAAAGTAAAGTTAAACAGAATTTTGAATGCATCCGATACTTGAATAGAGGTTAGAATTAAGTTGGTTCGCTTTCCATTATGTTGGCTTTCCTGTTATCATAGTACGGTAGAGGTTAATCTTCACCCCATTGTGTTGCCTTCTCTGTCATTATTGTACGGCAACTAT
Organism: Ylistrum balloti; assembly: GCF_031769215.1. Lineage (NCBI taxonomy): Eukaryota > Metazoa > Mollusca > Bivalvia > Pectinida > Pectinidae > Ylistrum > Ylistrum balloti. The sequence goes on along the minus strand of NW_026781982.1, from coordinate 1,182,821 downwards.
CATTTGATTTTATTTTTTCTTATTGTTTAAATTGAAGTAATTTTTAATCGGTGTATCTTAATGTGTCCTGATGAAGATATAAAGAGTGGACAAGGTTATAAAGACTATGAGTTCTAGATAGAGTCGAACCTCGTTATCTCGAAATCGGCGGAACAATGGAAAACCTCGAGTTATTCGAGTATTCGATTTATGTTTAGTGTGAAATTTTCCCGATGTCAATAAATTACTTCGAATTAAACGGGATTTCCGAGCTATATGGGTTCGAAATAACGTGTTCTTACGTTTTATTAGAAATAATGCATAATAGCTGTGCAGATTTGAACGAAATTTGTATGTCCAATGAAGAATTGACCTAATTCTTTATCAAGATTTTGATATGAAGTTTGGATAATGACAGCTTTAGAGCTATTCCTACAACGGAACTAACGTGGAAAAGCTTTCAACAAAGCTGTAAGATAAACGTGATGATTTTAATTTTGCTATTGTGAATGTTCCCTTTCTGGATAGCAGTAATCCTGCATCCCCAACTTATGGTGTTTACATGTCGCAGTTGATTCGATATCCAAGAGACTGCTTCCATTATCATGAAGAAGTCGTCAACTGACGGACAATCTCGTAACACAGGGTTTCAAAAAATGCTGGTTGGTGAAACTTTTGGGGAAGTTTTATGGTCACCATAGTGACAGCTGTTATACCACAGGTAAGGATGGAAATATGTAACATAAGAGAGGACCACAAAATGTTTTCAACAGGTTAGGACCACAAAGTATATACAACAAGTTAGGATCACAAAATATGTACCACAGGTTAGGATCACAAAATATGTACCACGAGTTAGGACCAAAAGATATGTACCACAAGTAAGGACCACAAAGTACGTACCACAGGTTAGGAACACAAAGTATATACAACAAGTTAGGAGCACAAAATATGTACCACAGGTTAGGATCACAAAGTACGTACCACAGGTTAGGACCGCAAAGTATATACAACAAGTTAGGATCACAAAATATGTACCACAGGTTAGGACCACAAAGCATATACAACAAGTTAGGATCACAAAATACGTACCACAGGTTAGGACCACAAAGTACGTACCACAGGTTAGGACCACAAAGCATATACAACAAGTTAGGATCACAAACTATGTACCACAGGTTAGGACCACAAAATATGTACCACAGGTTAGGATCACAAAATATGTACCACAGGTTAGGATCACAAAATATGTACCACAAGTTAGGATCACAAAATATGTACCACAGGTTAGGATCACAAAATAAGTACCACAGGTTAGGATCACAAAATATGTGAGAAGTGATTTAATTGATTCCAACATAAAAACTGACCATTCACAAGCTGATACGTTCCTTTTGAAGATTACAAAGTAGGAACTCCCAAATTCAAAGGCATTACAAGATATGTTATGTAACCTGTAAAGTACAAGCTCACATGGGAATCAGACGTTCCCTACCAAAACCGTTTTGCGCCAAGCTATTTCGATCCAAATTTGTTTCATAACGCCTCAACCATACCTCCCAAAAGTCTATTAACCTCCAAAAGTATATAATCGTTCCAAAATTTATAATGATTAAAGGGAAGTAACTCGTATAATAACGGAGGAATTCAGAAGTAACGTCTACATGTTTGTATTTTTTTCAGTTCTGAATTAATAAAGTTTAAGTAAAGTAATGTTGTTGTATGTTAAGTTTATGTGTCATATAATACTGCAAAAGTTATATTTGTGTGTTTGTTTTCATAACATCTTGTGAGGTCCATGATCTATTTTTCCGTACACCCAACAAGCAAAATAAACAAACAAGCCATGATTCTTCATAGGTCAGTTACCCTGAAATGCGTCTTCTTTTGAGGTCAGCGTGTTTTTTTTTTTAAAGATTGGTTACATACATATTTTTAAATCTATTTTACTTCGACATTGCGGAAAGGAAATGTGTGCAAGTCAAATGTCACAAAGGTCACATGATTCGATACTAAAGGTCCCTATGACCCCTCGTGACCATAAATCACAGAGATAAGAAACTCTTTCTTGAGTTAAATATTGGTCAACAATGACCGGATGTCTAACGGTAGCTATTCGTAAAACAATTTACGTACCGATATGTATGTAGTATGATCTTTCAAAAGGGTTTCCGAAAGTCAAGACCTGCGCCAAACGTTATTAAAATTTAATGAAACTAAAATGGCTGTTAATCATTTCTCTTTGTTAAATTAGTAGATTTGATACCAATTACCAGAAATGTGATATTTTCTTAACCAATTATATAAGCTCACCATCCCATTTTTGAAATAGAAAACTTCTTGTGGAGTAGCATGTGTAATTATTTTTTTGTTGCTACAATGAGTTTGTGTTCACCATCAATAGCGAAGAGGGACATGACATCTAATAAGGTGAGTATCCAATCACATGTTGAGTGGTATAAAACAATGTTTTGTCACACCATTCATCATTCAATTTTTGTTTTGTTTTATATCGATTGCATTTGATTAAAAAAACTCAATATTTCTTCTGTATCATGGCTAATACTCAGATTAACCTGAAGTCAGTTGAAAACAGGATGAGTGGTCAAAACTAAGTACATGACGGTAACACGTATGGGGCTAAGTTTACACGTGGTGCAAGGAATATGGAATAAATCACTTAGTTCAATATTAGTTTTATAATATAGGTACTTCTCCCTTCATATCATAATGATTTTAGAAATATGTTAGGATATAGTGCTAATCATCCCACATAATATTTATATATGTTTTAGTGCTGAATGAAGTCAAACCTAATTATTCATTATTTTTCATCAAACAAAATGTATATACACACATGTATTTAGAAGATAGGTCGTGAGAAACACAGGTAATTGTTTTTTTCCTAAAACAACACCTTCCTATTGCTTAAAAAATGTTAGCACCTGAAAACATCCCCGACTAGGATATAAGCTTCAATACAAGGGCTGCGGGAAGCATGGATTAGATTTTCCTGCCAGTGGGTCAAAGGTGATCTGATAAATTGCTGCAAAAAGTGTTTGGTTTGCTTTTCTAACTTACTCGTTTTGTACTCAAAGTTTTGTTTAGAGCCGAACTTCTGATATCACAATAAGTACATTAAAATGTGTGACGTGTCGTTGACTAAACATTTGATCAGAGTGAGAAGCATGCAAGTACTGACAGAGACAATGTACGAAGAATCGAAAGGACTTTTCAACTGTAGTGTAAATCCTCTGTATACTGTTATGGAAATGGCGATAAGAATATAACATACATATAAATATATACACTGTGCTGGATCAGCCGTATCTGGTACCGTATACGAGTTACTCCCCTTGGTATGTTACCGACTGTAATGTTTTGTGTCCTAGAATCTCCCCTTTGTGTAACGCTTCTAATCCACAAGATCGCTAGACATTTTAAGGAAAAGCCAACTGTAAATGTACTCAAGTCTCTGAGATTTGCTGTTCTCCTGCATGTTTTCTCTGGTTAACAGTTTACCGATTCCTATAGTTCATGAATTCTGAGACAACTTGAATTCGTATTCACATCATATATTCGTATCGTTATACGGTCTAGAGGAACACTTGATCATTTGTAACGTAAAACTAAAAATTGTCGGTACAGTATACTTGATATACTACCAATAGATTAAATTCAAAATAGAGTAAGACATCCTGAATTCTATGTATTGTTACGTTTATATGGTAATATGTAGGAGTTGAAAGGTTTAAGGACACACACAAAAAACTGGTGTACAAAACATCTAACTCCCTGATATAACGGCTATCTTTGACATGAGCAAAAAAATTAAACTTGGAGACGATATTCATTAAGTCTCGAATGGAAGAAACATCAATAAAGACACTTTTCATCACATAACGTCACGTAACGTGAAGTTTTCACAGGTTTAAATATAATAAATGAAGCGGACAAAATCAAACTGAAGCTACCATTTTGTTGTGTCATTTTCAGATCATTAAGCTACGTCATTGTCTATATCATCACATGACAGACTGACGCAGCCAATAGAAACCGCTACATGGTATATTACACAAGTGATAAATTTAAGGGATAACAGATCGATCATGTGATAAAAGATGCCTCAACTAGTTGATTCAGATGCTAAATAATAAATCATAACATGTTATTTATAACCTACAAAAAATCAGATATTTGTTTTGTAGTTGATATCAAAGTATCATCAACTCTGTCATCCGGTACATACATAGTAGACTTTCAAGTGGTGGACAACGATGGAAATATTGGTACTACACAAGTCAACATTACTATCGGAAATGCGGTAAATATGAGTTAAATGTAGTATTTTATTTTGATATATATGAAAGCATTGCAACACAAAAAACAAAAGACAGCTCCACCCTTCCACACACAAAATCTGGGTATTAGGCACACAGTCTAAACGAAGATATAATCCCAAAAACCAAACCGCTGCAGAAAGCAGTGTCTTGTCTCATACAGATCCAGTTTATTAAGTGGTCATTACCAAACTGATTCATATATTGCGTTTTCAAGATAAATCAAGCAGTAAATTTATGAATATTTTAATACAATAACTCAAGTCTGTTATTTAGTTTAGGATTCTGACAATCTACTTACATTATTAACTTTCTGTATGTTCTGCTTGTAACGATCATTCATGTGTCTTATTTGTCTGTACAATTGTGGAATTCCCAACTTATTTGAAAACCGCATATATCGATTAATGATGCTATCACAGTTCCCTTAAATTACACATATCTAAATTACTGAGGCCAGTGTCGATATATTCCAAATTCTTTCTTCATTTGCTTATCATCACTGAATGAATCGGTGGAATGAACACTTCGACGTATACTGTTTCTATATAACGTTAAGATTATCTTAAGATGCTCCTTTCAGGTACCATTGATTCCGAGTCTGCCTACATACGCTTATCTGACAGAAACGACTGTTGTGGAAACACTTCTTCACACGATTGTGACAAGTGATGCGTCTCCAGCCGACACGGTCACTTGCCTACTATCAGCATTTGATCCTTCCTCCAGTTACTTTACTGTTAGAGTGATATCAGGAAGTTGTAAGTTTGCGCTTTTAGTGTAAAAGACATTTTACAAATATGCAGGTGTTGTTGCCTAGATAAATTTATCATTTATGTAGCTCTTAAGTATCATTAGCTGAAGAATACGGATTTGTTAACAAAACATGAATTATGGTTCTTTATCAATAAACACAATAGGAAAATGTCAGCAAACAATCACTTGGTGGTCCTTGAATACAAATGGCAAGAATAAGACCTTGCGTTTCAGAAGGGTAAGCGCCTTTTAATTCATTACCAACTAACTAAATGTGACTATTTTTTTTTTATTTTTTCAAGTATTTTTTAAAAATTATATTACAATGTCCTGGGACACACTCGCGCACATATATTTGTTCTTTCTCACTCATACAGATCCTCACAACACATCCACATAACCGTCATCATCATCATCATCATCATCATCATCATCATCATCATCATCATTTTGAGCCATCATCATCATTATCAACAAATCATTCAACATCATTTTCATCATGAGCCATCATCCTATTCATAATCATCATCATCATCACCTTCAGGGGCCATCATCCTGGATGTCACAATCATCCTTAGGAATTTTCATCACCACCATCATTGATAGTGCTCTTTACTCCTACATCTCCACGGTTATTGGGCGTAACCTCAAGAAACAAAAACACTATCATTGTCATTCATAAACTCACCCAGCTTCACATTCATCCTTATTTACAGTTAATACCATCATTGTCATCATCTCATCACGAGCAAACATAATCCTGCAGTACTCTCATCATATTGAGATAACTATTGACATCTATATACAATAATAGATCCTCACGCACACATACACATTGGAAACAATGTGACAATCTTAATTTGAAGTGCTCTTGTGGAATGTGATGATGGTGATGATGGTCCCAGGGATGTTCTGAACGTATCTTATCTTGTAACAGCGTAAATATACAATTAACATACAGATTAATCTTTCAATGGATTTTTATGTATGTTTTTTCATCTTCCTAACTAAAGTTTGCAAGGCAATGTAGACATAACATCAACATGATATGATGTGTACCTTGCCTCACCAAAAAGTTCTGATATTACTTATATACTTGCATTCTACATATGTTAAGTGACGACTTGATCTTCCAGTAAATATCAGTAAGTTTGACAGTCTCCAGTAAGGTTTTGGTCCCACACTTGAGACTTGAAAATGACATCTTCAATTCAAAAGAATCTTCGTTAAAGATAGATATAAAATAAGTGAGAGTGAACTGGATTTTGACAATAGTAAATGTATATATACCTGTATATATGTGATCTTAGTGGGGATATTAAACATAGGTATCATCTATTTACGAGCCATGCTAACTTCAGAAAAATGAAACTAACAAAAGTCAACATTTGGTTTCCATGTTAATCAAGTTAAAATAAAGATACAGTGATAAATAAGAAGTCATCATGATAAATTTGCGTGATGCCTGTACATACCATATGTATGAACCTATACAGTCGGTGGAGTACTGCTAATCCATTGACATCATCAGCAGGGTCCATCAGTCTCTGGACGTTTCAACCCCTGTCCCGGAACGTCCTCGTGATGGTGGGTCGACAGTGACGATCAACTCACTGCCTGTCAATGGATGGCTTCCAGTCTTTCTCCTCCCGTCTGCTCCACAGCCAGCATGATGCGCGTTCCGCAGCCTCCGCTAGTCTGCGCACCACCATCTTTCGTGTCCTCCCGACCACATCCAAAGCCTGAAACGTCTTCCAGACTGAGCGTGCCGGGAACCCTCTACAGCCGACATCCACAGGGAACAGTCAAGTGCGCCACCCTCGTTCCCTGCACTGTTCCATGAGGTCTGCATACTTGGCTCTCTTTCTCTCGTTGGCCTGGTCACATCGCTCTTCCCAGGGTACAGTCAGCTCGATGACTACGATCTGCCTGGATTCGGCAGACCATATCACCAAATCAGGACGTAGTGTTGTTTGTACCACGTCCGGAAACACCAGCTTTTCCCCCAGGTCCACTCTCATCTCCCATGTCTCTGCCCCTCCTAGAATGCCTGTGATGCCTGGTGTTGTCCTGGTCCCCTTATCCCCTGCTTTCACAAACCGGATGGAGGATGGTTTGTGCTTTCGTGGCGGACTCTTCCGTTTCCTCTCCACCTCGAGAACTTCTGCCATTTCCCTAAGCACCTGGTCATGCCTCCATCGGTATCGTCCCTGAGTCAGTGCTGTCTTGCACGCTGAAAGGATATTACTCATGGTCCCACGTTCTTGGCAAAGCTGACATTTTGGCTCTTCAACTAGTCCCCACTGATGGAGGTTCGCTGCCGATGGTAAGGTGTCATACCGATCGCAGGAGGAACTGGATCCTCAATGGTTCATAGAGCCCCAGGTTTGTCCATGTCAGTTTCCGCTCCGGCAGCTTCCATCTTATCCATGCCCCTTGTGACCCCATTGCTACTGCTCTTGCTTTCCTAGCTCCTTCTTCCTCTCTTCGAATCTCTCCCTGTACCATTGATCTTGTCCCCAATCCTTGCCGCCCTGAGCAGGTTGCTCCGATGATGTCCCGGTGCTTGAGAGCTCCCTCGGCCTGCTCCACTGCCTGACTTGCGGACCATTTCCTTCCTGTCCTACTCTGGATCCCTGCTTGCCTTATCTTCGCGTCCTTCGAGTCCCGCAGCGTCATCACCAGTCTGGCCTTTGTGACCTTAAATTCCTCCACCACTGATGACAGTGGGAGCTGTAGTGCAGATGTCCGGCTGTAGAGCCCGATGTTGGAAAAACTCGGCGGGACTCCAAACCACCTTCGCAGGTAGCTGCTGATGAATCTCTCTAGTCCTTCCACTGTTGTCAAAGGAACCTCATATAGCATCAGTGGCCACATGAGTGTCGGCAGCAGTCCATGTTGGAAGATCCATGCTTTGAACTTCCCTGGAAGGCCTGACTTGTCTATCTTCCTCATCCACTCAGTTGCCTGCTTCTGCATGTTGTTGATGCTGCTTGTATCTTTCAGTGATGCATCGAACCACTTTCCTAGGCACTTGATAGGGTTGTCCACGATTGATGGGATCTCTTGTCTTTGTACCTTCAGCTTGAACTGCCGGGTCAGATGTCCTTTCTTCAGTATCATGGATCTAGATTTCCTTGCCTTGAATGTCATCCTGGCCCATGAGACTATCTCCTCCAATGCAGAGAGAACCCATCTTGCTTGGACATGCGTGGTGGTAGTCACGGTCAAGTCATCCATAAATCCTCGGTTTGATGGTTGGTAGATCCCTGATTCCGTCCTGGGCCCCCTGGCATTTATAGAGTACAAATTACTGTCATATAACTAAAATAACTATGATCCTAACTGAAAGCATGGTTAATATATTTCTTTCGATTCAAATTATGGTATTTTGTTACGTAATCATGGGTGAAATCTTAATTTTACTTTTGTTTTTGTCAACTTTTATTTATTGGCTTTCACCTGCAGTCATTCTTTAGTTTGGACATTTAGTGTCACTAATTCATTTCTAAACAATTTTCCCTTTAGTCATACATGTAGTATTTACTCCTGTAATATAGACCTTACTTTGTTTTAACATTGTACACAGTAAAGGGTTTTTGGATGATTACTTTTTTTTTTTGCAATTTAAACAAGGACTCATTTCTCAATGACAACATGACACAAAATATAAGCTTCTTGAATTCATTTTGAAGATACGTGTTTTTGCGAATTTATTCAACATTTGAAGAAAAGCAAAAATAAAACCAATCAAAATAGCCTTTACACAATTTATTATGAATCATACATGTTGTACACAAAGAAGACAAAGGGACACAGTGGCCTTATTATCTTCAGTAGTCCTATCTTCATTGTGATTTTCCTTCTTACAATTAGCCTTATTTGCCTGTTCATTAAAATGATTTTTTACTGTAATATTTACAAAATGACAGGGATCAAATGGACGGATTTTACACCACTGTATTATATAGAGCTAATGGGATTTTATTTCATATATACATTAATAGGTCGTTTTTGGGTTTTCACTATCCTTGAAGGTGACATTATAAAAAAAATGGAACACTTTAATTGACTAAATAAAAATATCTTGTTTATTTGTTTATTTACGGTATTTTTTTATAAGAAATATGGGCATGTTAATTTCTAATGTCTAATTCTTCTGTGTTGCTTTTAATCTTTTCAATCGAGACTTCAAAATGAAAAATAAAGAAATGCAGTGTAAAAACAATAACGAGAAATGCTACCATTGTATGATGTTACAACACAAAGGTGTGGGGACGTTAAGGGTTGGATATATAATTTAATATATATGATATCCATTGTTATCATGACATCTTTATTATTTATTCTTATATTTCTAATAAAGTGTTTTATTATTACTATTCTTTTATCATTTGTTCATTTTAGCGGAATACAGTATCATTTTAAGTTTGCATTTAATCGTTTGTAATGCATATTCCATAATTTAATAGCATTGCTGGACATGAAGAGATTATTAACTGACTGTCTCTACTCCTAGGGAGTTTGCAGCTGTATCTGTAGGGTAAGTCTCATCAGGGGAAATATTTTCCTTCTAATGAGATGTAAAGTTTTGCATTATTGACTTAAATATCAAGGCCATCTTGGCCTACTTTCAAGGTCAAAAGTGTCAAATATATGAAAATCTGCATGTGTCAAATACATTTAAATGTGTAAAATACTTCTACTCAATAAACAAAAGGCATAGGAATCTGTTATTCAGTCTGTAGTATCCTGGGATGACATGCTACCTCGGTTGTCTATAATAAATGACAGCCATATACTAAGCCGAAGTGAAAACTGATAAAATTGGTGATCGTTTATCAAACCGTTTCAAAGATATTGCTAGGTGCATTCACTGTTTCTATATAACGCATGAATTTTACCAGGGTCATGAGTCATCCTAGCAGCAAACATCACAATGAGAACTATAACTAGATATATACTCAACAAAAAAAGAAAGGTTATCATGTTTCCTTGGCGAATACCTGTAAATGAATGAAAACAAAATGACGTTAGTGCAATATTAGAAAATGGTAATGTTTTACATTACAAAATCCAAGGGGGTTACCAAAATCATTCAAGCGTGAAAGTCTGTATTAGCGAAAGAGCTGCACGAGGTTTTCTGCGACTAACTTGTATCTTCGCTTGAATTTCATAAACATTCAAACTGACAACTGTTCCTTAGATCCTTAGGTCTTTGAAATCACCGAATATTGCTGTCTATCAACTTTATCATTATGCCCCGGCTGTCACAAGTACAGAGAGAAAGGGCTGTAGGCATGATCCAGGCTGAGGAGTCTCGCCGTCGAGTTGCACGGCATTTTGGTTGCAATGTTAAGACAATTTGCCAGTTGGTAAGTCGTTTAAACCAAATTGGGTCAACATCCGATTGTCCTCGAAGCGGCCGACCCCGTAAAACGACCGCCAGGGATGACCGTCGTATACGATTGATACACATGCGCAATCGATTCGTAACCGCAGTAAAGACCACAAGGACATTGTTTTGACGTCGTGTGTCTCCCCAAACAGTCCGCAACAGGTTGAGGGCCTACCAATTGAAAGCGCGGCGTCCCTACACTGGACCCAATTTGTTGTGACGTCACCGTAATAATCGGCGTAAATGGACGCGTGTTCACCGTCGTTGGGACTTACGACAATGGAACAATGTTCTGTTTTCAGATGAGTCCCGATTTTGTTTGCAACACGGTGACGGAAGGCGCAGAGTGTGGAGGCGACGAGGGGAATGTTTTGCGAACTGCTGCGTCGCAGAACGGGACCGCTTTGGCGGCGGAAGTGTAATGGTGTGGGGTGGTATTTGTGGGGAGACTCGTACCAGGCTTGTTGTGTTAAATGGCAATATAACCGGCATTCGATATCGGGACGAAATTTTAAGACCAGTGGTTCTGCCATTCTTAAGACGCCATGGCGTTGGCGCCATTTTTCAACAGGATAACACACCAGCGCACACCAGTCACGTCAGCAGAACTTTCTTGCGGCAGAATAACGTACAGGTGTTAGATTGGCCATCTAAATCACCTGGTTTGTCACCGATTGAGCATGTCTGGGACGTTCTTGGGCGACGCGTGAGAGAACGTCAAAATCAGCCGTCAAACTTGCAGGAATACGCGTTATATGAATCACGAGAAATCCATGTAGATATGAAGAGAGCTTAGTTTAAATTTGTAGGTTTTTAGGCTAAACGTATTCAGTACGCATAGCCTATTGCGACGGCCTTTCAGACAAAATTTACCGATCCTGGCCTTCTCATTGGCTGAAATATCGAAAAGAGTTAGAGCCCTCTAACGGCAATTTTCTGCGTAAATAATGCCGCGATTTTTCAAATTGCTATTTTAATAGCATCCAAAATTAGTTTTTTTTAAAATAACAATACGATTACTATTTATTTCAAAAAAGAAGCACAGTGTGGTTGAACTATTGATAAATTTTGAACAATATATTTTACGGAATTTTCGACATGACGTAAGCGTACAGAACACTGTATGTGAGAGTTGGCGCCATGATAACAAGCTAGTCAGGGGGCTTGGTTTGAATTATCAACTAACAGCACTTATAAACAAACAAAATTTACAAACAGAACATCAATTTTGCTTTAATCCTTGTCGTTGTGGCAAGATCGTCTTAATATATAACATCACTTTACCTCATTAGACGTCACAAAATTGGGCTGTTCGTCCTACGCGCACACCCGCCGATATGACACTTTTTCAGGATTTTCACAACCACCGCCATGACACTTTTTCAAGTTTTTGAAGATAAAAAGTTTGCGCTTCTTAGGCAAGGTACATTTGGTGCTCATGATTTATGAATGATATATTCTTAATACTGTACTGATCATGATGTTGACTTTGTTATAACATATACTTTTTACCTTTTAGTTTTATTCGATGAAGGTTGATTGTGCTGATTTCTCAAGGTTTGTTAATGTGTATCAAAGTTCCTTGAAATGAAAATATTCCTTCAAACAAAGCGCGTATAAAAAAACCCCAAAATATTCATGTTTATAATTATCAATTAACTAAAACGAAATATTTCCATAACATATTTATTCATTTAGCGTGTCATGGTGACATTATCTAATGCATTGGAGATCAGAAATGGTAGTAGCTATAGTGAAAATATTGTAAATTTTGTATATATATGGAAGTCTGGTTTAATCTCATAGAAATATGCCTTTATAGACATGATTACTGGAAGAAAAGTCTAACCATGATACTTCATGGAAGATAGGCATGTAAATACATTTAATGTAATTACTTACACTTTTATCTATTTGAAATGCTGTGTATACCTTATCTACTTTCCTCAACTACAAATATAATTATAATAAGTAAGGACTATTACTTTGCAATACATTGAAAATAAAGAAGTAGGTGTAAAGTCCTTTAGATTTGTTTAAATCCTCATATTGATAGGATAGTAATTGCAACATCTTGGGTATTTGGGGTTTTGTTTAGTCAACTTCATCATAGAGCTATTTATCATTTGGCTTGTTGGCGTTAATTATATGGTTGTGTGTATTTTGTTTTTTTTTTTTTTTACCTGTTTTGATTCATTCACATTATTGTCGTCAAATTTAAAATAAGAATTAAAGAAGATATAAAATCGCTTAAAATTAAGAAAAATAGCTTCTGGTTCTCTTATTTTAGTAATTTTTGCATTCCAAAGTGTAGGAGTATGGGGAAAGTAATATAGCTTTGCGGTTATTTGTGAACATTTTTCAATACGTTTAGCCTCTCAGAACTTCCAGTACTTTGATTAATTCTCTAATCAATAACGCAAAAACGCATCAACGCAGCACGTGTAAACCAACTGATAATACATTTCTGTGATCAGCTATGAGGATATTATATATGTATACCATCACGTACATTATTATTGTTATTGTGGTGTGCTATTATGAATTGTGCCTGTTTGACAGATGTAAGGTATGTATGTTGTGTAAGATATACTTATATTATATGTAAGGTTTAAAGAGTCTAAAGTCATTGTGCTGTTAGATTGAGTATAACGTTCTTTGTGTAGTTCTGAGAGGAAGGTGAGTACATTTAAATATTCATTAGCCTTAGTGTGAGAGGAAGGTGAGTACATTTAAATATTCATTAGCCTTAGTGTGAGAGGAAGGTGAGTACATTTAAATATTCATTACCCTTAGTGTGAGAGGAAGATGAGTACATTTAAATATTCAGTAGCCTTAGTGTAAGAGGAAGGTGAGTACATTTAAATATTCATTATCCTTAGTGATTAAACTATTTATACAAGTAAAGCATACCGTACATGAGTATGAACATGTAACTTGAGTGTATGGATCGTGTGAATGGTGAGTGTAGCTTTCTTGTGAGAGGACAATTCTTGTAATATAATGTATGTATCTTGGTCAATGATTTTGTAAAACATTACTCCAACGGAAAAAAGATATATCAAATACATAGTCACTAATGTGTTATGGTAGGCATTTTGTGGGACCTTTATTTCTGTGACCAAGAACTAGGAGAAAATATTTGGTGAACCTTTTTAACTGTAATGTCCTCTTCCTTCGTAAACACTTTTGAAAAACAATCTCAGCAGGTTTGCTGAGAAAGATTCTTATCATTCGAGGTGTTCACGTGGTTCGTTGCTATGACCTTCATGTTGCCAAGGTTTTCCGTGTCAACATTATGATTGATTGCATTTTTTTTTCGCACATACTTTCTTCAGACTTTTGCTTGGCAAGCAGTCTCAACTACAATTTCCATCAAATGTTTAATCATGTTATATCTGTTAACGTTGTGGGGCAATCTGGGATTTCTCTCGAATATCTGGACTAATGTTTAGAAAAAACAAAAAACGAAAACAAAACAAAACAAAAATGAGTGTTAATTGTTTATTAATTATTAGCACATCTATTTGCAAAAACACATACATAATAATATAGTAGTCAATTTGTGTTGGCTGTATATATCCAATAGCGTTGATCCGAAATTACACTGTTATTGCAGGAATACAACGACCTAACGTTGTTTTCTTTGCTGCCATGGAGAAAAAACAAAGGTTCTTTGGATGGGCAGGTGTTGCAGTACCAGCGCGTGCGCCTTAAGCAAGATTCAGCCTATAACACCACTTTCGGGATGTTTACAACGCCATCTCCCGGTGTTTATGTCTTAAACATTGCAGTAGCACCACAAGGAGGTAAAACGGTAACTAATCCTTTTCATTTTATTATTATCATTTTTATGAATGAATTTTATAATAAACAGAAGAGCATTATTAATTACATGATGAAAGTCCTGCACAAGTGAAGAGTCCATGTTCTATACTGGGTCACTTGATATATTTAAATTATCAACTGTTCTTAAAAAATCGTTCGCTTTGAAATGAACAAGTCCCTTTCATATGACGAGCATTGGGGTTGCGACGAAACAATCGAGACGAAATAAATGTACAGCGAAAAAAATCAAAACATTACAATTCAAAACACAACTAAAAAGCTGCTCACCTCATCTAAGAATAACCTGTATCCCGTGTCAAGTTAACTCGTCCAGCGAAACTCCCAATTCATATAGATTTTCCACAATAACAATTTCATTTAAAATAAAGATAATTTTGATAAAATATTCACTTTTATTCAAACCTCACTATATTATTCCTCGGTGATATTAAAAAGTGAGTTGTGACGGAATGGGCCGAGAGTCTCCCTAGTTGGGGCACATCATCACTGTGTATCTCTCTCTTGACCAGGGACAACAAGTCTATCTAATCGGAAGACCAAATCTTAACTCGTACTATTACGCTCACATGTACGCTACGTTCAGTGGACATCTTGTCGCACCTGCCAAATAAATAACATTTACAAAGTAGGGATTGATATCATGATGAATACAATTGCCTGATGCTGAAAAAGATGGAAGCGAAATATTTAATGGTTACTATCAGTTTTAGCCTTGTGATGTTACTGGGTGTCATTCCGTCTTAATTTGGTTTCTATTGATAGAAGTACTGTATTAAAGTTAGTTATTTTATGTCAAGATCAGAACCTAGATTTGCTAAAAGGCGTACGCCAGCACGTGCGCTAAAACGTGCGCCAACAAGTAGACGTTACCTTTCAGGCCGGAATAAAATTGTACATCTTTACATTCGCACTCGTAAGGTCACATATATATAAAACTCGTTTGTTTTATCGTTACATGAACGAAATGAAGAATACACACAGCAGCTCTCTGTAGTCTACATACATCTTATATAAAGATCTTGGTAAATTTCGATTGATTTAGATATGGAACTTAAATCTGAATAGTGCGGTTATAAATATTCTAAGGTTTGATATATATCTTATGTATCAGATTATCTGAACATGAAGTAACTGATTAGCAGAGCAATGTTGGCTTTAATTTTGAGTTTAAGGAAGTTACTATTAATACTAGAAGTTGCTATTAGTACTATACATTACTATTAGTTACTATAAATTGCTATTAGTACTATAAGTTGCTATTAATACTATAAGTTGCTATTAGTACTATAAATTACTATTAGTTACTATAAATTGCTATTAGTACTATAAGTTGCTATTAATACTATAAGTTGCTATTAATACTATAAATTACTATTAGTTACTATAAATTGCTATTAGTACTATAAGTTGCTATTAATACTAGAAGTTGCTATTAGTACTATAAATTACTATTAGTTACTATAAATTGCTATTAGTACTATAAGTTGCTATTAATACTATAAGTTGCTATTAGTACTATAAATTACTATTAGTTACTATAAATTGCTATTAGTACTATAAATTACTATTACTATTTAGGTCCTCTTGACTCCCAAGTCAGAAAGATTTACAATAAGAACAATTCCACTTAAAATAAAGATAATATCAATAAAACATTATTCATACAATTGTAGATAGAGAAACATTTTTTATCTTATATGATAAATATTGTTATCATTATTATATAACTATTGCAAACAAGCATACAGCTGATATCACTCGCTCTTGCTGGTCCGGATTGAAACGCAATAGTGTTGGCGGTTCGGGAATCGGGATTGTCGATTCCTAACTAGCTGTGTCTACTGAGTTTCACATGACCCAGATAACGCAAGTCGTTCTGACATGGCTATGTTTATTTTTAATGGCATGCGACGGGCCACGTAGTATTGACCACCTGCTACAAGGCGACGCCATATTTCAGTGTCACGTGCTGTTCACAGAGCGATAAAACATTAAATAATCGTCTATCTGCATGCTAATCATATTACAAGTAGCCTGACTAGCCTACTTATACACAATGAATGTTTCGTTGGCAGTATTGAAACAAAGTGGAAGTCAGGTCAGCTCTGAGATGATAGTGTCCATGTTTATCTGTATAGCCATACAAAAGAACTCAATCATGTTAGCACTAAATTATTTTTTTCTCACAATGGAGCCCGTCAATCTTATCTTAATATTCCAAATGATATATATTCTTTGTTGATACATTTCGATGTACATGGTTATGTTTTTACTTCTTAGGATACTCTTGGTGTACAAAGTAAGAATATTGAGGAAAATAGTCATTTTACAAGTATAGCAACAACCACATACGAGCTGCATTATTCAATAGTCGGCAATGATAGCAAAGTGTGTAGTTTACATTATAAAAGATACTTAAATCAGCATTTCAGTTTACAACCATCACGGATATGCAGAACAAGTATACGCCATTATTACAAGCAAGAAAGTCTACATATAATCTTCGGTACTTAGGTTTTCATATACTTATATGTGGATCGGCAAAAATGTTAACCATTTGATATTTCTTTGTTACAATCAATCTACTATCAATCTGCAGTTTAACAATTATTTTTACAGATTCATCTTTTATCAACTATGTTAAATTTCAACTCTTAGTGGTTACAAATATTTCACAATAAAGTGTTTATCAAAATGGGTCCTTCAACACCAATGTGGCATTCATTAATTAATATGTAACATACATGCATGTGAATGTATTTTATTAAAACCTACAATTGCTCTAACGACTTAAAAGAAACGAGAGGATTGTAATAATCGCAACTGTCATATATCTGATAATTTGCTGACAACGTCAAGTCGTGTATATTCCGAACCATGCCACTATTTAAATAATTTGAAATATGACATACAAAATAAAGTACTGTAACAATGACTGTGTAGAGTTCCATTATATTTCTGTCTAATTTTTCACAATGTACCAAAGTCACTGCCTATTTCGAATGTACTTTATTAAGTACGACAACAGATGAAATATTTTCCAAATGCCGAATATTAAAAAATGTGAAAAAAAACCCCCAAAAAACAAAGACCTAAGGTGATCGAATTTATAATTGACAGCATGCCTGTGACGTGTCCAGTTCCTGTTTTGATGCTGGAACTCATTTTGTCGTCACCATGGGCTTATATTTTTTTAAAAAAAATGTCGATATAGAAAAAAATAAAGCGATAATGAATGTGCGGTATGCAAAAACAATTATCATCTGCAAAAATCCGAGGGCATTCAGTAACAAAAGAACGTTCATTTGAAGAACATTTTCTGTTGCTCAATCAGTCTATATTCCATACTCCGATCTTAATTTCCTTGTAACGTTTCAGGAGTCTCCGTTTGAACCTTGAGTTCATTTTGCCTGGTTGTTTAATTTTAGTTTGGTTCTATCATAATTACATGTTGATATGTTCTTGGGTATTTTTTAACCTTTTAATAAAACACACATGCTAACTATGATGCTCACATTTCATCCTTCTAGTGCCCGTTTTGTCTGAAGTTTTGAATGGTGTTACAAAGATATGTCTTTGTCAGATTTTTCATAAGAGTGTTTCATATATATATATATATATATATATATATATATATATATCCTCTAAAAACATAGAAATATAAACTCTGAAACACTTATATATATACATGTATATATATTATATTACAATATATATATTACGGAGTCTTGCGAGATAAAGTGATATCTGTGATGTGACGACATTTTAAAATCTTATTATTTTGATAGAAATTGTCGGGACAGCTTTCATTTATTTTTCAGAAAAGAATCTTGTGGGTCCTAAAATAGATTTTTTCAGATCATCAATAGTGAACAACGACAGTATGTTTTCTTTTTATTACGTATTACGTGAATATACCCTTATGTAAAATGCAAGACATTGTCCATGGAATATTCAAAGTATCCATTCTCATTTAACAACAATCGATTTCAATAACTAACATCATTAACATCATGGCGAACGCAAATACAGGATTTGTTTTTATTACGATCATCATTTGTAAGAGTTTTTCATGTTTCGTTACAAGAAAGATCATATTGTATATAAACGAACGTTTGTCGCAGTGTCACACTCGGGACGTTGATATCACGTTTTTAACAAACGAATCAAATTCAGGAAAAGTATACTAAGGAGATTAGAACTCTAGCTTCTGATATAAATATTTGATATAAAGGAGATTGATTTATTTCATATATACATTCGAATAGTAGCATGGTTCATAATATACACATGTATTTCACGTTGTTAGCAAATCAGCAGATTTATGAAAAGTAAGCAATCCATTGATTTATAGGGCTAGTACAGTTTCTCGTCTAGATTTTGACATCTTTCGATCACTTTGAATTTTCCTCAGTTGTCTCACAAAATCCAAAATTGATGCCTCAGCATTAATAAAATTCTTCAAGTCCTAAGGTCCTAGGGACGAAACAGTTGTACTATGCACTTTCATTCACTGTTTGGCTCTTCTGTTTCCAACTCTAAACTTGTATTACAAAGCGCCATTCACTTGTGTGTCTTTATTCCAAATTTTCAAAATTTATCAAAGAATCATGCATTGTTTTATATTGTTTTATTGACATATACATGACCAGGCGCGTACTTTTTTTACGTACAGTTAGTATTTTAGAGGATTCCCAACTTATTTCTAAAGGTTGGGAAGAATTCCAGACAAAATAGCCTGGTATATAAGGAACGCATATGTTATCTCAGAACACATACAACTAAGGTCGGGATCATCTTTATACCGTATAAGCAGCGGACCGATAGGTAAGTTTGTATTGTTTAATATCATGAGTTTACTTTCAGCAACAGTAAAGAACATATTCTACTGACAATATCATAGAATATATAAAAATAACCAACCTGTAGAAAATGTTCCAAATATTCTACTAACATTGTACGTACTTTAAAGCATTCTATACTTGTCCATACTTTGCAGAATTATGACATTGCAAGAAATTAAGTCAATTCGGAAAGGTGCCAAATTTTAACAATGTTCCTGCGAAGTTTAAAAAAATATATGACGTGCGAAAATTGCAAAATGCTGTAACGCGCGAAATTTGGACAAGATTGTATCTCGCAAAATTTCAACAAAAAAGTATCGCACTAATTTTGGAGAAAGCAGTGTTGCGTGAAATTTCAAACTGAAATTCCATAAAACAACGGCAAAAATATGAACAATAAAGTTATACGGAGACTCATGGAAAATAACAAAGAGAAAAAGACCAAGTCTTCCTGAAGAGTAATTGTCTTCTCCTTCATCGACAATGCCCGCCACATAAATCTTGGCCAATCCAAGCAAGTAATGTTCTCAAATAAGAACAAGGTACACAATAACGGAACCAACAGGCACACTAGCAAGCATCAAATACGTCCAGCCTCATGTCTTACAACGAAATAAAATATTTGTCAATGAGATGAAAATTGCGACCATTACACTTTCAATTCCCGGTCTTTTGAATGAGTTAGTAATATATTACTGCTCATTTTATTTTGTCAAACTCAAAGTTTTTGAGACTTGCATTAACGGCGTCCTCAATGAAAGGAACACGTGTTTAATTTGCAATATTATTACATTTGACAAAGGACAACATACTACCTGTTGCTGAAAAAGTACAATGACATTACAATAAACATAGTTTTTCTTTTGCAGATGAAATAAACGTAGCGATGTATTGGACAACGTTGTTCACTTTAGCGATTACTTTAGCTGTTTCGCTGGTAAACGGCGACAAGGAGAAATACTCGAGATATTCTCCATTGCCGAATCCTCCTCCTCCTCCTGAAAAAGACGATGACGCAACATCTGGTTGCAACTTGAAGGTTGAATGTAAAAACAGAAAAGGGGAACCAGGAATACCTGGTCTGATAGGTGTTCCTGGCCTTCCTGGCCCTTTCGGTTTTCCTGGATTAAAGGGACAGAAAGGAGAACAAGGAACGGAAGGTATGTCGTGTCATTACATTGTAGCATTATAATGATTGTGGTTATCATTAAGTAAAAAATAACAATTGATTTTCCCCCACACATTTCTAAAAAAAAATCAGATTAATTTAATCTTAATTCATTGGTTTAAGTCGTCTTACCTTATTAGGAAATGCTGCTAAATTGGTCACTTGATAAATCTGTGGAAGCTCCAAAAATAAACTATGGACATTTAAATCACATGAACACCTTATTGTCTTTTAATAGCACCATTACATATTTTGTGACATATCCAGACTATTATTTACCGATAGATTCAATGCATCCATTGGAAAGTCATTTCGTTACGAAGTCATATGCAGTTTAACGTCAAACAGGAAATGTTAGTGAAAATATTAATAAAAATCAGTATATGTTTTCATGATTTCAATTCCATAACGGATGAATACAATCTCTCGTTTCTTTCTTATCAACACGTTAGAGAAATGATACTATCAACTATTCCTAAGCTTGTATCGTTGTAAAACATATCTTCACACTCCAAGTGACAATGTACTTTTTCTAACCAGATAAATCGGTAGCATCATTATTGAGATACGAATTCCATATCATATTATTAATTTATTTAATGTTTGAATGTCAAAAAGGTGTGGTTAACATGGACATGTACTGAATGAGGGAGATGACTTTCCATCACTCTCCAGCACACACAAATGGCAAAACTTGATCACAAACAATATATTCCTTCGAATAACTGTATTTCCAGCAGTATATGTTTCCTTTCATCTAATAAAAGAATTACTTGGCAAAGAGTGGGTATATAATCTAAATTGCAAAACAGTAAAGTAGATCACATGCAGATTCACGCAAATCTGAATTTTACTTGATGGGATGCACACTGATCAATGTAGATTAGGCAAAAATCCAATATGAATCACATAAGCTTCATAAAGGAATAAAACATTTATCCATCTTAATTTTGATATTATTTTCGACCAAATGAGTTTGTTTAATCCGTAATCATTAAGTATCTCTTGTTGTAGAATTGACACGATCGGGTGTATCTTTCTTCGCTGCGTTGAACGAAAACATTGGACCTTTGAATGGCCAGGTGATGAAGTACGATTACGTGCTCCTCAACGAAGGTTCAGCATACAACTCCACTTCCGGAAAGTTTACAGTGCCATTTAGTGGTGTTTATGTCTTTAACATTGTAGTGGCTGCACAACATGGAAAAAGTGTAATGTATCCCTTTTCAATTCGATATTTCTAAATAAAAATAATATCCTGTGAAGTAATTTGTATGCACTTTGATTGATGACATAAATGTCATGTTGTATAAGAGTTTTGTAAAACGATTTAGAATTGTTGATTATTCCTGATATAAAGACAAATCCGTGGAAAAGCTCCAAAGCTCTAATTCTCAACTGAGACTGAAAATGATATTGTTTTTAAACAAAAATTGCCATGAGAATATTTTTTCCAGCTAAACATGAAATAAAGTCTTTTTTATGACAACAAAATATGTTTTATGCATTTCAGTTGTTGACTAAACAACCAAAACTGAAAATCAAAAGATCACAGCTTAAAATTTTTCATGTTGCTTTTTTTTCATATACCGCCAGGTTTTATCATAATTTGTCATAATATAATTCACTTATTTGTTACAACATCAATATAAACCCTGCTTTATCATCCCTCCCATATATTAACTTGGATGTTACAGCATCAATATCAGCATCACTTTATTATCCCTCGCATATATTAACTTAGATGTTACAACATCAGTATAAACCTCACTGTATCGTCCATCGAATATATTAACTTAGATGTTACATCATCAATATAAGCCACATTTTATCATCCCTAACAGATATTCACTCAATGCAACAAATATGTATAACCAAACTCTATTATTCCTTTTTCTGGTATTAAAATATCACGTTTGCAAATACTACAGAAACAAATTCTATTGAAATGTTACATTTCAGGCTAGTGTCCAGTTATTCCAGACCAGTGATGGCGAAGACCAGGTAGTTGTAACAGTATGGTCCGAGAGTATTCCAAATTGGAGCCCATCATCAAATACTGTGTATTTGAGTCTCCAGCAGGGACAGAAAGTGTATCTCTTGGCAAACCGAGACCTGAACTCGTATTACTTCGCAAATATGTATACCACGTTCAGTGGACACATGCTGTAAACCACATTTACAAGTTTTGATTTTGACGAACAAAAAGTTTCATGTTCAGAAAAAGCTGAAAAAAACAAAAAAAAAAAAACGCAAAATCGTTTAATGTATATTACTCGTTTTATATCACTCCATGGAATGACCTGAGCTTATAATGTTGACCCTTGCCGTCAAAATTTGGTTTCCAAATATTTCACATTTGATCGATTGTGAACAAGATCTTTCGAAGTACACGACGGGAAATGATATAATAATTATGAACACTTTACTATGCCTTTATTATCCATTATTTAAAATGTTATATTTTCATTCATGCTGAAAAGAAGTAAAACAATAATAATATCAATAATCGTATCAGACTACATTGGTTGATTAGTTTTTGCTTACACATACACTCGTTATCCCCTTTTCGTTTACAGTATAATATTGATTAAAGAGGGCCTCAGCATAACCCTTATCTATGATTCATTTCTTCACCTTTAAATGTAAGGAAGAAGAATTCCAAGGAACAAATTATTCTTGTTAACAATATTACAAACTACTTGTTTGTTGCAAACTGATATGTACAAAAGCACACAACTGAACAGTAATTCGAAATTATGAAATAAACCGCACCTTACGATTAAGCAAAATAATTCATAACTAATCAGCATTGTTTTCTGAAAAACGAATTGATAGCTTACTTGGATTGACTTAGATTTACATATGGAGGGTCAGTGATAATTCAAAAGGTACTTACCGGAACCTACTCTTCTTGTACCACACTTTAACACATTGTGACAAGGTTGTCATAACTATTTTAATTAGATAAATTTCGGTAAAGAAAGTTATGCGCCCAATTAATGCAACTGATGATAAACCTTATTTTATTTTCTAGCGGCACGTGTAACAATAAATGCTCCAGAGAAAGTTTGTGAACGCATCATTTACCAAGCTGTATCAATTCGTGTTTCAGAGTTGTGGATTTTTTTGTGCTATTGATGTACTCCATGGCAACAATAATTTAAAAAAAAAACTTATCCTAAAAGTTATATTTTACGGTATAATAAAAAATATCCCCTAAAAATAAGCGCCAGGGATGCAACATACTCGTCTCTCTCATTTCTTTCAGTCGGTGTTCGTAGATATGCTAGGCAGTCAAAGTTAAAGCTACATGGTGAATGTACCATGTATTCAATCGTTCATGAAAAGCACAATGACATCTCACAAAATAATTTGAAAAATGGAAACGCCAAATGAAACCTACAGGTCAATTAAGACATACTATATATGGCCGTTGTGAGAACTGTGAAGTCATTGAATTTCATATCTAGTAGATAAAAACAGTGATATGTAGTTACAGTACTTACGTACGACATTTTCTAGATTGTATTTCATTGCAAGGTTAAAAAGTCTTTCAAACTTTGATTTCAATTGATCACACATGTATGCTGTCAATATATGTATATGCAGTAAAAAAGGAATTTGAAAAAAACTCCGAAAGAATTATGTTATTATATATCTATCGCATATTTATGCTTTGATATAACCATATCCTAATAGAAATAATTATCAGCATGAACCCTTTATTACTGATTGGTAGTGTATCAGTCAATCTGTGATATTATCTAATTGGAATGTAAATCGCATTTTGCCAAAGCAAACAAAACAATTAACATCACTGAATATGAGATAAAATCCTGGGATAAGATTGAAGAATTTTCGATGTTTACAATTTCCAAATGCGTGCCTTATCTGTCACAACCTTAATTCACTAGAAACCGTTAATGTTTCGTTATTTCAGTTAACATCACCTTATCGAGTTTATAATTTTGCACGATTCACGATAACTTTTAGAGAATATACAATGTAGAACATGGGAAAACAAATGACGAAATACGACTGAAGTTATTATTCACAGCATAACGTTTGCATGGCTTGTTACTATTTTAAATGTAATGAATGAAATATACAAGAGACCTGCTTGTATTCTGTTCTCACATTTCGTAGATAAGAACCTTAAAGGGTAAAGGTCGATGTGAAAAAAATGTGAAGTCTGTCATGTGAACAACCTCGGGGGAGGGGCATCATGTGACACAAAGACTCGTTTTAGGGAGGAGAAGCACTTTTTTAAGAATTAACTTCTAGTAAAAAGTATTGTATGTCCTTAATGAATACACAAACAAACAAAAGCACGTAGATCTACGTTCTGGAGACATCTTCATACTCTCTATATGACATCCGGCCAGATTATACGTAATTACACAGAGAGCGACGGCATGGTCTATTCTCTTAACAACAAGGCAAGAACGTGATCGCAAGTTTTACATTGCAGCAATAAATGTTAACTTGAAGAGAGATGAGAAATTCCTGGGGTATTAGTCACTATATGCAAGAATCTAAAGTTTTTTGGCACAAATAGAGAATATCTTTCCTTAGCATAAAATGTTTTGACAAACATAAGTGACTTAGAGTTTTCATGTTATAAACGCTGTACATTGAATACAAATTAACGGTTTCCCGCATTTTAAAATTTGAGACGGTGTCAATAAGTTTATAACAAAGTAATTTTACTAAATGAGATTAATTAAAGTGATACTCCTGATGCTTGTATAGATCACATAAGATATTTGTAATATTCCAACGTTTTAGAATGTCCCGAACGCATTACTTCTACATAGTTTCAGTATTTTTTTAGTCACAAATAAGAATGCGACGATACAAACTACGTACAGTCTACATTTTAAAGGACTCCCGTAATTATTCCGAAAGTGTGAGGTTTATTTCCTCACAACAAACCCTTCTCCCAGTTCAAGACGCTGTACCAGCTGAGGACCAAAAGGTACGGACACATTTTCCATTATATAGGAATATGTATGTTTCAATTTGACGATTAACTTGGTATATCTTAATGAATTATAATAATGCCTAAAAATCATAGAAATATAATACACAGTAATATAGCATACACTAACAATGTAAAGTATTACTTAAAAATATATTCTATGGCTAACCGAACTTTATAGATATAATGCCATCTTATACAAGGCCTGGTCACAAATTGACTCCGTCTGACGAAACCTTACGAACTTCTTTGGTTTCTTTTTGTGTTTTCCACGATTGTGCTGGAATGAGGCCAGCTGCATCTCAGCCAAAATTGATTCTTTATATTTAACAATGCATACTATTTTTGGATAGAAGGACTATTTTATAGTCACGGCTATTTATATATTTTTATCTATACACCAATACTTTGGTATGTTTCATCGTTTTTATCGATATTAAGTTAGGTATACATAAAATCCATGTATATATGAAGATAACATGCTAACGTATCGTATTTAGCAGTGGCGAGGTGGGGAACGGAAACGCTTCAATAAGCTTTACTTATTTGTTGAAAATTACATAAAATGTCTACGATAATCAGTGACACAAAGACGTTGTATCAAGTCTCATTCCAAAATCACTACATATACGCTACGATTAAGATATTTTCTGAAAACGTTTTATTTATAAAAGTCAAAAATATGTATATCTACTTGAACAAACAGTATAAAAAAAGGATAGAAAAAAATTGAGAGATGTTATTTTGACAGTTATATTCTTTCCATATGGGAATTGCAGATAACGAGTTCCACGATGTTTTTAAAATAATCATATACATATGTTACATGTATTACTAAAACTTCATGGTAAACAGATAGCGGGACGCAATAGAAACAAGACAACCACCCACCATATTGAAACTAGATGTTCAAGATGGATTGTATGTAATACAAAAATGGTATTAGTCCATTACAATTTCTGAAATTGTCTCTTTTAATCTCAAGGGAATGCAAAGCGTTATAGACTTGCACTGAAATCTAGTATCAGAATATAGTTTTCTAGCCACTTTGATATCTTTAAAAATTTATCTTCTAATCCGCAGATATTGTTTTTTCAACCAATCAGTTTTGTTTTGGTAATGCAATCATTGTATAGTGATTTTTTTTCCTTTCTCGTTTTCGTTTGATTTTGTAAGCCTTATTTACAACTTTTCAGAAGTTTCCATGAAAATCGTTTTTCTTTCTTTTTTAAGGGGCGGTGTTGGGGGGGGGGGGCGTTTGGGTAAGGGGTAGTGTTTGGGTGGGGGCGTTGGAGTGGAGGTGGGGTGGTATTAATATTCTTTGTATTTCCTATGCTATTTTACTTGTCTGTTTTATTAAAAATGCATTCATTAACATAAATAGTATTGAAATACATTGAAATTAGTTGTTCACTTCTCTATGATTTTAATGATATCCATCATGAGTGATTCTTTATTCTAGTAATGTCTATAGACGACTAAAATGAATCTAAATACTGATATCGTTGATCTAAAGATTCTGTTCACTTACACTAATTTGCGGTGATACATTCTTACAAATATTATAATCAGTGTTAAGGAGTTCAAGTGCAGGCGATCGCGACGACTGATTTTTGCGAGTTTTCTACGAAAACATAGCGAAATTCAACCGTTCCCGAACATCTACATATAGACATATTCTAATTGAGTTCCGATATTTCTGTTTGCTTATTTGACCTTTAATTCAAATCTTATGCTATCAATTATTCTAATATCACTTTATTTTTATTTGAGGAAGATATGTTTTCTTGTGTAATATTTTTACAGATGGTCTCTAACCTTCTCTAACCTATCATTTAAATCTTCTAATACTACCGATGTTAACTCAAATATCCATCTTTTTCAACTAACTTTATACTCCCGTCCATTCGCCGAACAGTAAGCTTACAAGGCTCAGTCATTTGCACTCCTGTTTTGATAAAGATGAATAAAAATAATATAAACCTATTTTCAAATTTATTTCAGTTTTAGTTTTGCAGAACAATCAAAAGCCACGATGCTTTTAACAACATCATTCATGACCATGTTTGTTTTGGCTGTTTCACTTGTGAATGGCGATAAGGTAAAATACTCAAAGATTTATTCGAACCGAAAGCCCCAGGTGTCTGATGAAAAGTATTACAAACCATCACCCCCTCTTGAGTCTTATGAAGACGAAAATGCAGGATGCACGTTGAAGGTTGAGTGTAAAAACAGGAAAGGTGAACCCGGAAGTGCTGGTCCGAGAGGTTTGACAGGACTTCCTGGTGTGCCCGGACTTCCTGGCCAGAAGGGAGAGTCGGGTACGTAATATGGATATAATAATAATGTTTGTCATAGAGACATACACTTATAATTTACTTTATTAAAACAGTTTTAACACGGTAAATCAGGCAAACTTTAAGAACAATAGTTTAAGAAAAACATTGAACTAGTATGTTCAGGATGACGGACATATATGTGTGAAGCTACAAAAACTCAGTCCCCAGTTACTCTTTTGAATGTACTTGAAATACTTTAAGCTTTTGTAAAATCTATAACAGAATTGTTCGATTTTTGACCTAAAGGGGACTGTTGAGACCGTTTTGTAGGTGAAAGAGGACATTCCACCACCTATTCGGAAAAACAGAAGAAAAGAAATCACTGACTATATTTGGGCATGCAAATCTTAATCGAAGACACAAAGAAACTACATATCTGAATCATTTAAGTTATCAGGAGAAATTGAATGAAGTAACATGTAAAACAGAAACAGCTTATGAAAAACATACACGTTAGTTTCTTAAGTATTTTCGTTATTTGAAATTCACCAAGAATTGTGTCTCTTGCATTGATGATACATTTGGTTTGTACCACAAAAGTGAATGTCGGAGTACTTCACAGCCTCAGATATCGATCTAATGTGTTTTGTACGATACTTCCGAGAAACCTCTTGAGCCTAACTAAGCAGATCATTTCATAGATCGTCTCTTGAAGTCATGATTGCTTCACTAAATAGAGTGAATTAGTGAAGAAGTCACTAGAATTAGATAAAGCTTAACCCTAGCAATCAATAACATTCACTTCTATCAGATATATAAATGTCTTTTTTTATCTTAAAGGACAACCGAGCATGAATATTTCTTAAGGACAATATTGAGAATGAATTTGTTTCTCATTTTGATAGGACAAATGAACCCGAAGGGAATATATGTGGTTCTGCAGTTAATAAATCATGACGAAATGAGTTTTTGTGTTTTCATATAGCTTTAAAACAAGTTTTTCCGATTAACTCAAAACAAAAACGACAAACATTACTATCTACAAATGAACAGATAATATAGTATGTTCCCTCAGACACACTTACCCAGCTGGGTTATCTGATTTCAGGATAAAGTCCGACTATTTATTATTAAACATCTTGTAAATGTTGAAACCGATTTTTTATGGCAGGGACGTCACGACCTCACTTGGCTTTCTTTGTTGCCATGGAGAAAAACATGGGCCCCTTGGATAGTTCGGTGTTGAAGTACCAGCGCGTGCTTCATAACCATGGTTCAGCCTACAGTAAAGATACTGGAATGTTTACAGCACAATCTGCCGGTGTCTATGTCTTCAATATTGTTGTAGCAGCACAAGAAAGAAAAACGGTAGCTTTCCATTTCCAGTTTATAAATGTTTTTTTCACGTTCAATTATCTAGAGACAAAGAAGAGGAAATTATTACGTCATATTATGAATGTCATACACAAGAAAACCGGACAACGTACTATGATTGAACATGTATCTAGTATAGTTCATGATTTCATTTCATTTAAGATTTTTTAAAGACTAAGAAAATTTCTTTACTTGCATTACAAACAATTTCTAAAAACTTCCATAACATCGAGAATATTTTTTAAACATAAAAATAAAAATTCTCTGAAATGAAATCATCGGCTGTTTCTATGACAATAATATCTTCGGACGGTCGGATGGCGCAGTGGTAACGCACTCGCCATTGACTTAGACGTCTGGGGTTCAATTTCCAGAACGGACGTGAAATTGCATGATATCTCACCTGTCCGAAAAAGGTGGGTTATCCCAGATTCTTGTAATTTGCAATTTCCTACCATTGTAAGGTCCCTCGTACGCTTCATTTAATCTGTTAGCTTGATTCGCAATTGTTGTAAAATTAAATGTATACATCTTTGACATTGTTTTTTTTTTGCATAACGTTACCATTCATAAGATTTAAACTTTGAGGAAAAAAGGAAACCCATTAGCGCATAGCTTATCATACGCCCATAATACAGTTTATAAAGCGAGAGTTTTAGTTTTGGCATCGATCATGCCGTTTAAAATGTATCAATATACCATGGACTGTAATGATACTCAATGCAATGACTATGTATAACCAAACCATTTCAGTCCTTCTCCTGGTATTGAAATATCACGTATGCAAATACTACAGGAACCAAACCTAATGAAATGTAAATATC
Source organism: Ylistrum balloti (assembly GCF_031769215.1). Classification (NCBI taxonomy): domain Eukaryota; kingdom Metazoa; phylum Mollusca; class Bivalvia; order Pectinida; family Pectinidae; genus Ylistrum; species Ylistrum balloti. Next base: position 1,153,026 of record NW_026781982.1, on the reverse strand, counting down.
AGATATTTAGTATTGATCGTATAAGTAATAAACTGCAGGAAAAACTAACACGATCGTGATATTTCAGGCTGCCGTCCAGTTATTCCAGACCGGTGAGGGCGAAGACCAGTGGGTTGTGACAGTATGGGCTGAGAGTCTTCCTAGTTGGGGCACATCATCAAATACAGTGTATCTCTCTCTTGACCAGGGACAACAAGTCTATCTAATCGCAAGACCAAATCTTAACTCGTACTACTACGCTAGCATGTATACAACGTTCAGTGGGCATCTTGTCGCGCCTGCTTAATAATTAAAGTCAACATGTGCTAATTCACAGTTCTACAGTGTTAAGAAACTAATAAAAGCATTATATTTCAATAATTTTATGTTGTGTATGTTCTCGTCATGAAACAACTAAGGCGTGAAATGCCATCATGCTGTCAAGATTTGGTTTCCATTGTTTTCAACTTAAGCATATTTTGAAGGATGAAGGCACTGTTTGACGTGCACATATCAAATCAGCATATGTATTTTACAGTTTACTGTAATACACATTTATTTCAGTCTATGGTATAAGGACAGTTCGAAAACTTGAAATAATTTTGTTGGGTTTTAGTGAAAGCATTCGTATCGAAAACAAAATTATACAAATGTTTCCTATCAAAGTAGAATGGGCAAAATGATGTAGCATTCTAAATCCTAAACATGTCATTCGCAACAGGGAAATGAGACATCACCAAGTCCCCTGTCTCAATAATCAGTAAGATTGACTTCAGAGCTATTATCATATTTAATTAACCATTCCCAACAAAATCAAAAGTGTTCTGAGAAAATGAGATACTTTAACGGTCTTAAAAGTATACAAGGTGACAATCAAAGAGAAATCTTTGAGGACAATGCGATATCCTGATGTTATAATAAGACATTTTTGAACTCAGTTTTATTATCTTATAAAGTGACCATCGGGGATAAGTTGGCGATATAAAGAAACACACAATTAAACAGAATATTTTTACTGTGGAATTTTAAAAAGATCATAAAGTCCCTTTTACACAATCAGGAAAGGAAAGTTGATAATACACCTGGTGATCTGTGTCAAAGTTCAAAGATCACCGTTTCTACAAGAAAAAATCAACCAAATAACATTGTTCCTTTGATGTCATTTCTTTAGGAATTACTATCGGATGATATGCTCAGACTTGCATCAAACATACAAAATAATGGGGAAAATCAACATACATGTACGACCGCATTTTGAATAATATGTAAGCCATATGTAAAACTCGGTTCGAGTGGAACTTTTGTCAAAATTTTACCATTCACAGGCACATCGGTTGGATTGTCGTCAACAGCCCCCCCCCTCCCCCCCTTATTGAAGCAATTGTACTAGAGTGATTGGCTTGCTCATTGAAACATATAGCCTTCAACACATCGCTTTATTCGTATAATCGAAGTCAGTGAACTCTTGGCGTTCAAAAGACGCTGATGATCCCTAATTTCGATCAAGTACTAAACTAATGGAACATTGTGACTTAGAATAGAAGTATATATACTAGGATAAACGTAATTGTAATATAAACGTGTTAAATCTGTTATAACAATAATATACAGATATTCCAGCCCTTCAGATCATATTGTGATATAATCGTGTTAAATCTGTTATAACAATAATATACAGATATTCCAGCCCTTCAGATCATATTGTGATATAATCGTGTTAAATCTGTTATAACAATAATATACAGATATTCCAGCCCTTCAGATCATATTGTGATATAATCGTGTTAAATCTGTTATAACAATAATATACAGATATTCCAGCCCTTCAGATCATATTGTGATATAATCGTGTTAAATCTGTTATAACAATAATATACAGATATTCCAGCCCTTCAGATCATATTGGATCAAACTTGATCAGATAGGAGATTTAATGGTAATTGTACTTACACCACACTTAACACGGTAACGCAGATGTCACCATATTTATTTTACTGCTTGATTCACAGATAGATAATCAATTTTAAAACACAGGTCCAGATTTTGACAATTTAAATAATTTAACAATCAATTTCCTAATTATATATTTCATAATGCATAACTGTCCCCCGAAAAATATGTTTTAATAAATAAAACTAGATGTCAGTTGTTTCATAGTAAATATTCTACTGTCATAATGAAGAGCTTACGATGACAAAGTCTGAGAGCAATTCTACATTTGTTAGCCATTGACCTGTACTGATAACTGATTTAGGTCAAGTATGTGAAAGTATGGTTATATTAATGATACCGTCTACAAATAAAATTACTGCTTGTATTCTGCGCAACTTCATATTGTGTTATCTACCCATTTATTTATTTTATCAGTGTCTCAAAAATATATATATAGTATTTAGTTGTATAATCAAGATTTTACGTGGTTTATATATATTCCAAAGTCATCGATGTGTGTTAATTCCTGAAATTCTGACCCGCTTTTCGAGTTGCGTTTTTCCGAACCCCTATCTTGAATTTCAAGCGTCCCAGAATCATGATGTGTCACTTCCACTTCCTTATTTTGTGAACGTGTGCGTAATTGAAAGCTGTGAGAGTATGTATGTGTGTATGATTGTTTTGCTGTGTTTGTCCTGTTTTCTTCATACAGCCATGCTCAGTTGGTGTTTATATATAGTGTCTGGAGAACTGAACAGCTGGAAGATCACCCAACCCTGCTCAGTCCCCACCTTTTTGATTGACAATGGTTAATGCTGATTTTGAGTGGTTTAAACCAGATCTCTGGCTGATTCTGGATGAATAACACTATTAGATTAAAAATGAGACAGCGTATTAGAATACACAGAAAGCTAAATCAGGAAATAATCCTCATTATTGGGAAACTATAAGGAATGAGACTATTGACCTCATTCGTGAGGCAAAGGCAAACTACGTAAAAAAAATAGAAAATTTACTTCATGATGATACTACTCCTATACATGGTAATGAAGGACTACTGTAGGCTATACATGGTAATGAAGGACTACTTTAGGCTATACTTGGTAATGAAGGACTACTTAAGGTTATACTTGGTAATAAAGGACTACCCTATGCAATACTTGGTAATGAAGGACTACTGTATTCTATACTAGGTGATGAAGGACTACTTTAGGCTATACTAGGTAATGAAGGACTACTTTAGGCTATACGTGGTAATGAATAACTACTGTAGGCTATATTTGGTAATGAAGGACTACTGTAAGCTATACTTGGTAATGAAGGACTACTGCAGTTTATACTTGGTAATGAAGGACTACTTTAGGCTATACGTGGTAATGAATAACTACTGTAGGCTATATTTGGTAATGAAGGACTACTTTATGCTATACTTGGTAATGAAGGACTACTGTAAGCTATACTTGGTAATGAAGGACTACTGTAGTTTATACTTGGTAATGAAGGACTACTTTAGGCTATACGTGGTAATGAATAACTACTGTAGGCCATACTTGGTAATGAAGGACTACTTTAGGCTATACTAGGTAATGAAGGACTACTTTAGGCTATACGTGGTAATGAATAACTACTGTAGGCTATATTTGGTAATGAAGGACTACTGTAGGCTATACTTGGTAATGAAGGACTACTGCAGTTTATACTTGGTAATGAAGGACTACTTTAGGCTATACGTGGTAATGAATAATTACTGTAGGCCATACTTGGTAATGAAGGACTACTTTAGGCTATACGTAGTAATGAATAAGTACTGTAGGCTATATTTGGTAATGAAGGACTACTTTAGGCTATACGTAGTAATGAATAAGTACTGTAGGCTATATTTGGTAATGAAGGACTACTTTAGGCTATACGTAGTAATGAATAAGTACTGTAGGCTATATTTGGTAATGAAGGACTACTGTAGGCTATACTTGGTAATGAATGACTGCTTACATATGTTCCCTTATGTCTCTCCTTATACATTGATTTTGGGACTGATCAGAAGAAACAAAATGGTTTCCTGACGACCATTTTGAGTGTGGCAGGTAAAGATTATCATCGCTATTCCTGCCCAGGAATTTTCAAATGTCTTATCATTAAGAGCTAAAATAGAGAAAAATGGGAAAATATTCAACTTTCAAATACCATATCAAGATCAAACTGATATTCCAAGAGTGTGTTTCGTCTGTTTCTAGACTGCTACCGGGATCATGAGGAAGGAAGGCAAGGTATGATATTGTTTCTCCAGGATTTTCTCAGTACTCCAAATACTTTCTAAGTACTATGGGGACTTTCGCAGTACTATGGAGACTTTCTTAGTACTCTGAAGACATTTGCAGTACTCCGGAGACTTTCTCAGTACTACGAAGACTTTCTTAGTACTCTGAAGACTTTCCCAGTACTCTGAATACTTTCCCAGTACTCCGAAGACTTTCTCAGTACTCCGGAGACTATCCCAGTACTCTGAAGACTTTCTCAGTACTCCTGAGACTTTCTAAGTACTCTGGAGACTTTCGCAGTAGTCTGAAGACTTTCGCAGTACTACAGAGACTTTCTTCAGTACTCCCGAGACTTTCTCAGTACTCCCGAGACTTTCTCAGTACTCCGGAGACTTTCTCAGTACTCCAGAGACTTTCTCAGTACTCTGGAGACTTTCTCAGTACTCCAAAGACTTTCCCAGTACTCCGGAGACTTTCTAAGTACTACGAAGACTTTCGCAGTACTCTGAAGACTTTGTCAGTACTCCGGAGACTTTCTCAGTACTCCGAAGACTTTCGCAGTACTCTGAAGACTTTCTCAGTACTCTGGGGACTTTCCCAGTACTCCAAAGACTTTCTCAGAACTCCGGAGACATTCTCAGTACTACGAAGACTTTCTAAGTACTCTGGAGACTTTCGCAGTACTCCGAAGACTTTTTCAGTATTAAGTGACTTTCTCAGTAATCCGAAACTTTCTCTTATCATTTCTATCTGAATAATCTTAATTGTAGATATTGAAACATAATAAACATGAAATATGGTGCTGCATTTGAGGATTTGATAAATGTATGATATCTGAAAGTTTATCATGGAGATTTATAAACACCCTTTTGTATATATTATATATATTTATATATATCCGACCGAAGTATTTGAATTAACAAATTGAGTTTGACGAGTATATACCATATGCTGAAAATAAGATCCATTTTTTCCAGACATTCAGTCAATACATTCCAGTAGGAGTTATTCCCCTTGGTCTTAAAAATCGTTTTGCCAAGTTGCTGTTTGGTGGTGATAAAGATGAAGTTCTGTAAGTATATTTGATGTGTTCCCATGATGAGGCCACATTATGATTCAGATACGTTTCCAGCTTTTATCAATCATTGTACAAATACTGACTTAATCTCGCGAGATATATTTTACATACAAACTGTAAAAACATTTCATGTTTTAGAATTACAAATTAAAAATAAAGATAACAAAGGTTCTACTTTCATAAGACACTTGATGACTATTTTGATGACATCTGTTTTTGTGCCACCATATCTAGATAATGTATTAAGACATTTAAATAACAGGATAACATGAAGCCATTATAGATATATTATATATAAAAATATGTTTCTATGTACTCTTTTACAGTATTCTGTTATAAGTCAGTTCAGGGTTGTCTACCCTTATTTGAAGAACTATCTCCTATACCTGTTTCCCTCCAGACCCTCACCTTCTGACAGGATACACAAACACCACAGTAGCAATATAATATATAATATAATGAAGTGCCTTTCAACCAACAGTTACAAAATGATACTCTTACTCATAATTGTTACTTTTCCAACACTGCTATACATTCCGCAAAGTCACACACTTTACAAATTAATCAATTTAATTTGACCAAATACTTTAATGCATTTTATACATTCAATAAAAAAAACAAAAATGACCATATGTAGAGTCGGTATGACTATTGCTAAATGACCCGACAGTCTTATTTTACACGTCCAGTGCGTACAGGAAGTATGAATAATTCGGTTATTCTGTTCCATCAAACTCTCATAATCAGATATAATTACAATTAGAGGAATGCAGAACATTTAAAGATATCACTTTGTATTTTATAATCTCTGACCATTAGAAACAATAATAATTTGACCACTGGTCAGACTGGTGTTGATTTTTTTCACAGACTGATGTGTGAATGTGTCATATCCGTTGTCCGAGGTCTTGGCATATTTACATAAAATAAACCTAAATACTGACAGGTTCACACTCGCTATCATTCAGTAGCTTACTTATACTAGTAAACTTCACTTAACAGCATTTGTTGACAGTGAATAATATATCTCCAGTAGTATACACCGCGCTAGCAGTATATACAGTAAGATAAGGTAAACTACTCTGGTGATATGGGTAACAACCTCGGTCCAATAACTCTGGCCAACAAACCAGAAGCTCGGTACAATCCGGGCCTCCCCAGATAGTCCGTCGAGTGAGCGTGACGTTCCTTATAGTAGCTGACCTTGAACCCGATGACATATAATGCTGGTCGGTCCTGACGCCACTGTCTGTAAGTCACCTTGTTGCTGACTCTTGGTGGTGTGTATGTCATCTGCCCATCATGTGAAGACAAGTCAGAGTTCTGGGCTCCGTTCCATAAACATACTATTGCCAAAACTGAGCCGAACATGAGTAAACCGGTACCATACACACTGAACGTCATTCTTACCTTCCCGGTCACACACCACCCGTACTCACTCATTCACACATACGCTCACGTGATCCCTTTCCGAACAAAAATATGTTACTACACACTTGCGTTCGTGACAGCTAGCGTTATTTTAACCCTCCCACTTTTTTCTTTTCAAATGTAAACACGTGACCATGAGGGATGAACATTTCAATTAAAGCATTTCATTTTTTTAATAAATATCAAAACGTTTATTGTCGGAACATTAAAATATGGATACATGAAGGGTCCATTGCCACTAAGCTACAAACAAGGTACTATCACCTGTATTCCAAAAGGAGGAAAGCCAATACACATTCTGTCTTTAACAAATGGATGTCATTCACTATATTGAGTGTTTCTAAGCATTTGCTTCATCATGTATGTTGATATTCTCTGCTAAAAAATGGATGTCATTCACTATATTGAGTGTTTCTAAGCATTTGCTTCATCATGTATGTTGATATTCTCTGCTAAAAAATGGATGTCATTCACTATATTGAGTGTTTCTAAGCATTTGCTTCATCATGTATGTTGATATTCTCTGCTAAAAAATGGATGTCATTCACTATATTGAGTGTTTCTAAGCATTTGCTTCATCATGTATGTTGATATTCTCTGCTAAAAAATGGATGTCATTCACTATATTGAGTGTTTCTAAGCATTTGCTTCATCATGTATGTTGATATTCTCTGCTAAAAACTGGACGCCATTCACTATATTGAGTGTTTCTAAGCATTTGCTTCATCATGTATGTTGATATTCTCTGCTAAAAAATGGATGCCATTCACTATATTGAGTGTTTCTAAGCATTTGCTTCATCATGTATGTTGATATTCTCTGCTTACAGTATAGATCCATGCTATACCATTATAACATCTCTATTTCAACAAGTGTATAACATGTAATGAAAAGAAGTTCCTATCAAAAGCTGTTCTACCTAAATCTTTGTTATCTACTGTACTAGATTATTTCAACATACAAACAAAGAAGTCGCGGCTTTAATCAGATAAAAGTTACGAACATCATACACATAAGTAGCTCGACGTGTTTGATGTTCGTTAGATTGTTGATTCCGTTGGTGTAACCTACATAAACATTATATTAAGAGAGAAATATTTTAATCAATGTTACAAATACCATTCCATTAACAATAGCTTACTATATCACACATTTGTATCTCCGCCTTTCAAGCAAGTTGAATACTTGTCTTTATTTTTCAACTAGTTTCGCCTCCTGTTGATGCCTCTACCTAACGAAGTGAAATAAGACGACATACTTACTAATATTACAAAGTAAATACAATATTCATCATACTTTATTGCGAAATATGGAAAGAAATGTCACCAAATAATAAAAATTATGTATATACAGTGTTTATGTACAATTTTTATGCATTGGAAAATATACTTTATTGAAGAGTAAAGGTGGAAAATGTCTTCCGCCACAATAAAAAATGACGTATATACAATGTTCATGTAATTTAACAAACAAATTATACATTTGAAAGAATAACTTTTTTGTCCGCCTCCAAATGATAAAAATATCCATGTTAGTTCACAAATAGTTTATCCCTTTTTCTCAAGACACAAAAATCACCGTCGGTAACCCACCTGTAATGGTTTCATCGTTGATATAGTGAGTGAAGGAAAGTAACGAGAGTAACCCACAAATATGGACAACACACAAAGGAATAGAGTACAGAGCAAAGGCTAACATTAGTTGGCCATTCGACTGTTTCTCTTGATGCTACAAAATCATAACACATAAACATCATTTCAGTAATTAATTATTTTATGTTGATAAATATTTTGAAAGTTTCAAATGTTTTAGAACGTAAATGAATATACATCATCAATGCTCATATTTTGTAAATAATTTTCGTAAATAAACCTTAAAACGTCGCAAACATATACGTGATTCAAGTGTCAACAAAACGTATAATTCCTCCCCCCCATATTGTCAATTTTAACTTAAGTTTACAATGACGTTTTGTTGACCTTTTTATGATTTCCAATGAAGCCTTTTCCAATAAAGTTTATTCATATTATGTACTGCCTGTATTATCTTTATTAATTTTCGTACACATTCTATTGTTTTACACACATTCTTACTCTTTTGAAAGTGTACTTTAGTTTTCACTGCTATTTCACATTATCATTTAGATGAGCAAGCTATGTTGATGGGTAACTATTATCAACCCAACAACTATGATTATGTCGTCATACACGATGACGTCATTTACTGCCAATCACAATTTCATTTCTGTCTATCCAGCTGTATAGGTGGATTGTCATGGAGATATTAATCTATCTCGTGATGATCATGCTATTCATTAATAAAATCAAGTCACATGACACATCATGCGGACAGAAGTTTAACAAGAACTTATATGGAAGACTTAAACATAGAATAGAAAAGCACGATTTGTTTAATATTTTCATTTTTATTCAACCTATAGTAATATTTTTCGTTTTAGCTCGCCTCACCAGATACTCGAAAAGTTTTTTGACTCGTCTCATTATCCGTTCTAGTATTATGATTTGGAGACTATAGTAAGATTCAGTGTGTACATGTACATTGGTACGGGTCAGAGTGAAAATTCGGCAACTGATTCGATAAACACACAGATGGCTCTAAACGGTGTAAATTGGTGAGATATTGAAATTGATATTTCTATTTATCTTAATTGGTTTACTATAAAGTTTAATATTATCTATAGGGGAAAGGATGTACATTTTTTGTTCAGTTGTCAGCATTTCGTATATTTATCAATAAATATGATAATCTATATCACTTGGCCAATGCTTGCCAGTGTCATTTTCAATGCCTAGCGAATTGTATATCGAATTGCTCTATATATTCTCTCATATATAAACTTTTGTACAGCTCCCAAATATCTTTCAAATTGCCAGATTTTTCCGATGAAAGGAATTCCACCAACTCTTTACTTTTGTGGTACAAATCCAACTCTGCATTAAAATCTTTTAAGATATTATGAGGGTTTCCTTCTTGTGTGACATACGATGGCGAAAAGGCCAAACGGATATCTTTTCTGTGAAGAAAGAATTGAGCAATGTCGCCTGGGCATTGAATGGTGCATAGGAATATTTAGGCAACACTAATGAGAGATGAGACTTTCTGTTTGCTTTAAAGTCAAAAGGAACATCACGTGTCAGTCTATAAATAGCATCTATGTCTGGCTGATTATTGGCTAATGGTTGCACGATGCCAAGAGTCAATGTATCACTTGAATTGCATAGTTTTGATTTAGTAGTTTCGTTTCTAATATCTTGTAGGGGAAATCCTCTTGGCCAGGTGTAAGTTTCCTCCACTCCGAAATATGTATAAGGGTTTAGGAGAATATTTTTCATACCTTTACAAACTGTGACATAATGGAAATGTGTTTCCATTTTGAAATCGTTTAGTTCAATCATTCCATTATTATCGTCATCGAAGTCCCATATATGTTTTGCTTTGTGATGTATAATATACATATATCCAATGTTTTTTCTTCCAAAATGATAACAAAGGATATAACTTGCTTTGTTCTTTTACCGAAACATATTTGATTCTGTTTCGGGCCTTATTAGATTCAAGTCCTGGGAGATATGTACCCCCAACGGTGTCAAATTGTCAGCTACTATAACTAGGCACCACTTCGACAGCGACGCTATGGTTTTCACAGCTTTTGATGGAGAATGTATTGTCGTGACAACAGCCCAGTTATTGCATTCTGACATTTTGTCTAACATTGCCAAATATTTATACTTATTCGTTATCGACGTCGGTAAAAGTGTTCTTACGACATGACCCGAAAACAACGATCCAGTTACAGAACCAGTGGACCCAACATTTGAGAAGGTTACAGGTGTGTTATATTTATGGAGTTGCTTCATCACATCCACGGATGATTTGTGGTTTAGGATATACCTTGTACAAAATCCTGGCTTTATGTTCATCAGTATCGTTGCTTCATTATTTCTGCCCTTCTGAAACATTCTTTTGTTATCTGCAACGTAATCAGTATCATTGTAAATCGATAATCAAAATACTAAAGACGTATCAGCAAAGTTAGTATCAATCAAGTCTATGCTAGCGTTGCATCCTTTCTGATCTGTACAATATATGCGTTTAACAATTCTATCAATTAATTTTTTACCAACAACTACAAACATTTCGTCTAAATAAAACTGTTTTGCATTTAGTTTTTGTCCGATACCATTTGTCCACCCATAATATAATGTCTGTGATTTCAGTTCATTAAGTCTTTTGAAAATTTCACTGAGGAGAGAATAATTTGAAACTTGTGACCGATCTTTATCTAAAACATAGTTTTTAAATGATGAATTAGTTTCGCCATGTCTAGCACTGATAGGCAATTGTTTCTATAGCATTATATTAGACGGAAACAAGTTATGTATCGGTGATTGAAATAACATGATTCAACTTGGTAATTGTTTTATTTCATTATAATGGAAAACGGGAATCTTGAATCCACGAGGTTGATATACAGCGCAGTTTGAGATTTTTCATTATATATCTCACATTCTCGGTGAAGCGGAAAGATAGCATTAAAAGCTATTTAATGAGATAGCTGACTTACTGAGTTTATGAAAAAAATATACATTCGCTGTTGAAAATGTATTTTCCAGTTGGGCACATGCACCAGTATTTAAATACAACACGGGTATAAGATGGTGATGTGGACTGCTGGTCTAACAGCTGGGTTTATTTTATCTGCTGTGTGAAATTGTATTGTTATGTATAAATGTATAAACCTGTTTATGATTATTTGTCACAATATGTGTAGATAGTGCAAGGCAGATTTTTCTAGAAAGCTCGGTTATTAGAAAGACCTGTGTGCTTCCGGAAGTTTCTTAATCTAGAAAGCTCGGTTATTAGAATGACCTGGGTGTTTCCGGAAGTTTCTAAAGACACTTGTAAACAAGCTAGGAGCCTACTAGTTTATAATCATCTAGAAAGGAACTAGAACTAGAAACCTTGAGTAAGCTTACTTTGAGACTTCAGTCTGTAGAGTGTGGACTTTTACAGTGATTTAGTGATAGTGACTTGTGGAGATGCACTTATATATACCCAGCGAGGAAACAATGCTTGGATTATTCTTCAATTACCATGTTTTCCATTGTGAATTCTTTGAATTTGGAGGATTTTCACCGAAAAATAACTTCTGACGTTTAATTATTTAGCAGCTAGCTCTGTACACCATCGCAATATTTGTAATTCTACTATATAAAATTTATTTGTTATTATTAAATTGTTGAGTTTTAACCTAGCTATTGGGTGTTATGTGCTGTATGTTAATTCCGTAACGTAACAGTATCAAGCTAACTAGATTTAGATTGATTCATTGATTGATATTCACTGTGCAGCATTATGTCCACTTGAAAAATAAAAACAATCAATGAGACGAAGTAAAATGTGCACGATGAAAGCGGACCAAATATGTCAACCACGTTTTTGCTCCTGAAATTATGTCTTATTTTGGAATTTTGAGGTCATCAGTAACCCTAATGTTTGGCTGGTGTGTAGTTCATGTGCGTCCGGACAGTGCTATTCAAGAAATATTGCCATTTAAATGCAGAAAAGTGACTTTTAAATCTCAGAAAATTGAACAATGGATTCAGACCCTACCGCGATGACAACTGTTAACGACGCGCTCATGGTGTATACATGTACTTGTGTGGTATATAATTGACTGTGGCTAATACGCAACTGTGCTGGACTTGGATTTGGATATTTACCATCATTTTATGTAAATTTCTGACCATAGGTAAACCGGGAGTTACAAGAAGCAGCAGCTAAGACGACAGAGAAAAGAGTTGTTAATATAGAGTAATATAGAGTAAATCTGAGATTGACAAAAACATAAAGCATCTCACAGACAGAATGGAGGAGAAATTCGCTAGGCTAAAGAAGAATATTCAGCAGGAAAATCGTGAACTGATGGAATCATATGACGGGAGTATTATGATCTTGAGAGCGAAAATTCTCAACTTAAACAGAATGTCGGAAACTAAGAAGCGATATGCATGCAACTAAAAGACTCACAGGAGGAGATGGATGCAAAATAAAACGACTTCGAACAGCAGAGTCGCAAAAATTCCATTGAAATATATGGCTTGGACGATCCAACAGAGAAAGAGACTGTGAAAGAGTGCAAAGACAGACTGACCAATTTTGTCAATTCCAGATTGATTCCAAAGATATCGACATAACCCACAGACTTGCGAGGTACCGTGCCGGTAAGAAAAGAGGCATCATTGTGAAGTTCACGCATCGAACTAAGAAGCATGAAATCCTGAAGGAGAGACGAATTCTGAAAGGTTCTGGGATCAAGACATTTGAAGATCTTACTCAACGATATCAAGATCGACTTAATGAAGCCTACAAACTGGTGTGTGTGAAAAACTCATTTAGTATTGACGGTAAACTTTTCGTTGTTCTTGAGGGCTGAAGAAAACGTAGACTGTTTAACAACGCTCCACTAAATGAGGACTATCTGATGTGAGATGGAAATTTCAGAAATCGTTGACTGGATTGTGTTAAAAATAATTAACGGCAAATTGCCCCTGTTACCAATACATTTTGTGTTTCTATCTTCCAACATTTTATTGATAAAATACATGTAAGATCAGTATGATTCATGGGATGTAAGTTGTGTGGCGAGTTGATTTGTTTCATGTAGTTGAGAGGTAAGCTTAAAACATAATATATCTCTATTGTATTTGTCATGTAATACGAAATTCACTACATTTAAGATAATTTTGCTACTTGCTCCATTTGAGAAGGTTACAGGTGTGTTATATTTATGGAGTTGCTTCATCACATCCACGGATGATTTGTGGTTTAGGATATACCTTGTACAAAATCCTGGCTTTATGTTCATCAGTATCGCTGCTTCATGACCTCGGCCCATGTGAATAATCATTTTGTTATCTGCAACGTAATCAGTATCATTGTAAATCGATAATCAAAATACTAAAGACGTATCAGCAAAGTTAGTATCAATCAAGTCTATGCTAGCGTTGCATCCTTTCTGATCTGTACAATATATGCGTTTAACAATTCTATCAATTAATTTTTTACCAACAACTACAAACATTTCGTCTAAATAAAACTGTTTTGCATTTAGTTTTTGTCCGATACCATTTGTCCACCCATAATATAATGTCTGTGATTTCAGTTCATTAAGTCTTTTGAAAATTTCACTGAGGAGAGAATAATTTGAAACTTGTGACCGATCTTTATCTAAAACATAGTTTTTAAATGATGAATTAGTTTCGCCATGTCTAGCACTGATAGGCAATTGTTTCTATAGCATTATATTAGACGGAAACAAGTTATGTATCGGTGATTGAAATAACATGATTCAACTTGGTAATTGTTTTATTTCATTATAATGGAAAACGGGAATCTTGAATCCACGAGGTTGATATACAGCGCAGTTTGAGATTTTTCATTATATATCTCACATTCTCGGTGAAGCGGAAAGATAGCATTAAAAGCTATTTAATGAGATAGCTGACTTACTGAGTTTATGAAAAAAATATACATTCGCTGTTGAAAATGTATTTTCCAGTTGGGCACATGCACCAGTATTTAAATACAACACGGGTATAAGATGGTGATGTGGATTGCTGGTCTAACAGCTGGGTTTATTTTATCTGCTGTGTGAAATTGTATTGTTATGTATAAATGTATAAACCTGTTTATGATTATTTGTCACAATATGTGTAGATAGTGCAAGGCAGATTTTTCTAGAAAGCTCGGTTATTAGAAAGACCTGTGTGCTTCCGGAAGTTTCTTAATCTAGAAAGCTCGGTTATTAGAATGACCTGGGTGTTTCCGGAAGTTTCTAAAGACACTTGTAAACAAGCTAGGAGCCTACTAGTTTATAATCATCTAGAAAGGAACTAGAACTAGAAACCTTGAGTAAGCTTACTTTGAGACTTCAGTCTGTAGAGTGTGGACTTTTACAGTGATTTAGTGATAGTGACTTGTGGAGATGCACTTATATATACCCAGCGAGGAAACAATGCTTGGATTATTCTTCAATTACCATGTTTTCCATTGTGAATTCTTTGAATTTGGAGGATTTTCACCGAAAAATAACTTCTGACGTTTAATTATTTAGCAGCTAGCTCTGTACACCATCGCAATATTTGTAATTCTACTATATAAAATTTATTTGTTATTATTAAATTGTTGAGTTTTAACCTAGCTATTGGGTGTTATGTGCTGTATGTTAATTCCGTAACGTAACAGTATCAAGCTAACTAGATTTAGATTGATTCATTGATTGATATTCACTGTGCAGCATTATGTCCACTTGAAAAATAAAAACAATCAATGAGACGAAGTAAAATGTGCACGATGAAAGCGGACCAAATATGTCAACCACGTTTTTGCTCCTGAAATTATGTCTTATTTTGGAATTTTGAGGTCATCAGTAACCCTAATGTTTGGCTGGTGTGTAGTTCATGTGCGTCCGGACAGTGCTATTCAAGAAATATTGCCATTTAAATGCAGAAAAGTGACTTTTAAATCTCAGAAAATTGAACAATGGATTCAGACCCTACCGCGATGACAACTGTTAACGACGCGCTCATGGTGTATACATGTACTTGTGTGGTATATAATTGACTGTGGCTAATACGCAACTGTGCTGGACTTGGATTTGGATATTTACCATCATTTTATGTAAATTTCTGACCATAGGTAAACCGGGAGTTACAAGAAGCAGCAGCTAAGACGACAGAGAAAAGAGTTGTTAATATAGAGTAATATAGAGTAAATCTGAGATTGACAAAAACATAAAGCATCTCACAGACAGAATGGAGGAGAAATTCGCTAGGCTAAAGAAGAATATTCAGCAGGAAAATCGTGAACTGATGGAATCATATGACGGGAGTATTATGATCTTGAGAGCGAAAATTCTCAACTTAAACAGAATGTCGGAAACTAAGAAGCGATATGCATGCAACTAAAAGACTCACAGGAGGAGATGGATGCAAAATAAAACGACTTCGAACAGCAGAGTCGCAAAAATTCCATTGAAATATATGGCTTGGACGATCCAACAGAGAAAGAGACTGTGAAAGAGTGCAAAGACAGACTGACCAATTTTGTCAATTCCAGATTGATTCCAAAGATATCGACATAACCCACAGACTTGCGAGGTACCGTGCCGGTAAGAAAAGAGGCATCATTGTGAAGTTCACGCATCGAACTAAGAAGCATGAAATCCTGAAGGAGAGACGAATTCTGAAAGGTTCTGGGATCAAGACATTTGAAGATCTTACTCAACGATATCAAGATCGACTTAATGAAGCCTACAAACTGGTGTGTGTGAAAAACTCATTTAGTATTGACGGTAAACTTTTCGTTGTTCTTGAGGGCTGAAGAAAACGTAGACTGTTTAACAACGCTCCACTAAATGAGGACTATCTGATGTGAGATGGAAATTTCAGAAATCGTTGACTGGATTGTGTTAAAAATAATTAACGGCAAATTGCCCCTGTTACCAATACATTTTGTGTTTCTATCTTCCAACATTTTATTGATAAAATACATGTAAGATCAGTATGATTCATGGGATGTAAGTTGTGTGGCGAGTTGATTTGTTTCATGTAGTTGAGAGGTAAGCTTAAAACATAATATATCTCTATTGTATTTGTCATGTAATACGAAATTCACTACATTTAAGATAATTTTGCTACTTGCTCCATTTGAGAAGGTTACAGGTGTGTTATATTTATGGAGTTGCTTCATCACATCCACGGATGATTTGTGGTTTAGGATATACCTTGTACAAAATCCTGGCTTTATGTTCATCAGTATCGCTGCTTCATGACCTCGGCCCATGTGAATAATCATTTTGTTATCTGCAACGTAATCAGTATCATTGTAAATCGATAATCAAAATACTAAAGACGTATCAGCAAAGTTAGTATCAATCAAGTCTATGCTAGCGTTGCATCCTTTCTGATCTGTACAATATATGCGTTTAACAATTCTATCAATTAATTTTTTACCAACAACTACAAACATTTCGTCTAAATAAAACTGTTTTGCATTTAGTTTTTGTCCGATACCATTTGTCCACCCATAATATAATGTCTGTGATTTCAGTTCATTAAGTCTTTTGAAAATTTCACTGAGGAGAGAATAATTTGAAACTTGTGACCGATCTTTATCTAAAACATAGTTTTTAAATGATGAATTAGTTTCGCCATGTCTAGCACTGATAGGCAATTGTTTCTATAGCATTATATTAGACGGAAACAAGTTATGTATCGGTGATTGAAATAACATGATTCAACTTGGTAATTGTTTTATTTCATTATAATGGAAAACGGGAATCTTGAATCCACGAGGTTGATATACAGCGCAGTTTGAGATTTTTCATTATATATCTCACATTCTCGGTGAAGCGGAAAGATAGCATTAAAAGCTATTTAATGAGATAGCTGACTTACTGAGTTTAAGAAAAAAATATACATTCGCTGTTGATAATGTATTTTCCAGTTGGGCACATGCACCAGTATTTAAATACAACACGGGTATAAGATGGTGATGTGGACTGCTGGTCTAACAGCTGGGTTTATTTTATCTGCTGTGTGAAATTGTATTGTTATGTATAAATGTATAAACCTGTTTATGATTATTTGTCACAATATGTGTAGATAGTGCAAGGCAGATTTTTCTAGAAAGCTCGGTTATTAGAATGACCTGTGTGCTTCCGGAAGTTTCTTAATCTAGAAAGCTCGGTTATTAGAATGACCTGGGTGTTTCCGGAAGTTTCTAAAGACACTTGTAAACAAGCTAGGAGCCTACTAGTTTATAATCATCTAGAAAGGAACTAGAACTAGAAACCTTGAGTAAGCTTACTTTGAGACTTCAGTCTGTAGAGTGTGGACTTTTACAGTGATTTAGTGATAGTGACTTGTGGAGATGCACTTAGATATACCCAGCGAGGAAACAATGCTTGGATTATTCTTCAATTACCATGTTTTCCATTGTGAATTCCTTGAATTTGGAGGATTTTCACCGAAAAATAACTTCTGACGTTTAATTATTTAGCAGCTAGCTCTGTACACCATCGCAATATTTGTAATTCTACTATATAAAATTTATTTGTTATTATTAAATTGTTGAGTTTTAACCTAGCTATTGGGTGTTATGTGCTGTATGTTAATTCCGTAACGTAACAGTATCAAGCTAACTAGATTTAGATTGATTCATTGATTGATATTCACTGTGCAGCATTATGTCCACTTGAAAAATAAAAACAATCAATGAGACGAAGTAAAATGTGCACGATGAAAGCGGACCAAATATGTCAACCACGTTTTTGCTCCTGAAATTATGTCTTATTTTGGAATTTTGAGGTCATCAGTAACCCTAATGTTTGGCTGGTGTGTAGTTCATGTGCGTCCGGACAGTGCTATTCAAGAAATATTGCCATTTAAATGCAGAAAAGTGACTTTTAAATCTCAGAAAATTGAACAATGGATTCAGACCCTACCGCGATGACAACTGTTAACGACGCGCTCATGGTGTATACATGTACTTGTGTGGTATATAATTGACTGTGGCTAATACACAACTGTGCTGGACTTGGATTTGGATATTTACCATCATTTTATGTAAATTTCTGACCATAGGTAAACCGGGAGTTACAAGAAGCAGCAGCTAAGACGACAGAGAAAAGAGTTGTTAATATAGAGTAATAAAGAGTAAATCTGAGATTGACAAAAACATAAAGCATCTCACAGACAGAATGGAGGAGAAATTCGCTAGGCTAAAGAAGAATATTCAGCAGGAAAATCGTGAACTGATGGAATCATATGACGGGAGTATTATGATCTTGAGAGCGAAAATTCTCAACTTAAACAGAATGTCGGAAACTAAGAAGCGATATGCATGCAACTAAAAGACTCACAGGAGGAGATGGATGCAAAATAAAACGACTTCGAACAGCAGAGTCGCAAAAATTCCATTGAAATCTATGGCTTGGACGATCCAACAGAGAAAGAGACTGTGAAAGAGTGCAAAGACAGACTGACCAATTTTGTCAATTCCAGATTGATTCCAAAGATATCGACATAACCCACAGACTTGCGAGGTACCGTGGCGGTAAGAAAAGAGGCATCATTGTGAAGTTCACGCATCGAACTAAGAAGCATGAAATCCTGAAGGAGAGACGAATTCTGAAAGGTTCTGGGATCAAGACATTTGAAGATCTTACTCAACGAAATCAAGATCGACTTAATGAAGCCTACAAACTGGTGTGTGTGAAAAACTCATTTAGTATTGACGGTAAACTTTTCGTTGTTCTTGAGGGCTGAAGAAAACGTAGACTGTTTAACAACGCTCCACTAAATGAGGACTATCTGATGTGAGATGGAAATTTCAGAAATCGTTGACTGGATTGTGTTAAAAATAATTAACGGCAAATTGCCCCTGTTACCAATACATTTTGTGTTTCTATCTTCCAACATTTTATTGATAAAATACATGTAAGATCAGTATGATTCATGGGATGTAAGTTGTGTGGCGAGTTGATTTGTTTCATGTAGTTGAGAGGTAAGCTTAAAACATAATATATCTCTATTGTATTTGTCATGTAATACGAAATTCACTACATTTAAGATAATTTTGCTACTTGCTCCATTCTTATTATCTCATTTTCTCTATTTTTCCAGTTGGCCAATTAATTATTTTGTCCTACAAATTCTTATGTTATATATTACCGTTGTACCTACTTTATATATTATAATTCCGGAATATCCGGTCTTATAAGTCTTTCCGGACTTGTAGTCCAGACTTTGTTTTTCTACATGTATATTAGCTATGCAAGTACACTTAAGGCTTAACTTCTGGTTCACCTCTCGTGGCAGTAAAAGGCCTTGTAGTTGAAGCCCAGTAACTTGCTAGTTATAGTCCTTTTAAAGTGATTTTGAGCGTGTAAGTTTATAGTTGTCAACGACCAAGATCACAGAGGATATCTTCTATGTTCCCTTTTTGTATTTACATGTTTTATGTTCTATTGTTGTCTTCTACGACAGAGTTTATATCAGTTGCTCACGCTACGCTCACAGGTATCGATACGGATGACGTGATAAATGGAATGGTAACACATGTGTTTCATTGCATTTGCCACGTTATCTATTACGAGCCTCAGGTGCGTAGCTGCTTGGACTGTTTAAGTACTTTATTACTTCTTATAAAATAACAAATTAATTCTAATCGCCAGGGCTTGTGTGATTAACTTAAAAGAAAAGATATCCTTACGTATTTCAAAAGTCAATCTTTTAACATTTTATGTCTTCAGGACATACAATTCACTAAGGAGAAGGGATATATTTTTAGCAGTGAGTGGAGTACTGAATGTTTCTTCAATTCTTACAAATCACATACTAGAGGGGTTGCTATATGCATGAATACAATTTTGAGATTAAGGTTCATAAAGAAAAGAGGGATAACACCGGTAACCTTTTGGCTCTTGATATTACGATTGAGGGGACAAGATTAACTCTTATTACTATTTCTGGTCCAAACCAGGATAATCCTGAATTTTACAATATTATTTCTGAGACTAGTGATGATTTTGGGAACAGCTCTGTTATTTTGTGTGGAGATTTTAACTTAGTTTGAAAACCTGAGGTTGATTATGATAGTAACTACAAAAACATTAACAATCCAAAAGCCATGGATAAAGTTTGTGAAATTGTTGAAGATTATGGTTTTGTTGATATTTTTCGAGAAGGGCATGAGGATAGTAGAAGATATACAAGGAGAAGGAACAACTCAATAAAGCAAGCTATGTTAGATTTCTTTCTTGTTTCTGATGGCATGCTCTCGTCTATTAGAAATTCTTTTATTGATCCTGGATATAAATCAGATCATTCTTTTCCAAAGATTCAAATAAAATTCAACAAGTTTAAGAGAGGAAAGGGGCTTTGGAAAATTAATACTTCTTTGTTCCAAGATATAGAATATTTCAATACAATAAATTCTGTTATTAATGAGTTAAAATGCAGTATTGTTTACCAGTTTATAACTTAGAAAATTTCCCTGATATATCTGACACTGATTTACAATTTACCATAAGTGACCAATTATTTCTTGAAGCTTTATTGATGGAAAAACGAGGGAAATCTTGAGCAAATTCTAGTCATAATATAAAGCAACAGCATCTCAGAGAAGATAATCTAGAACAAACTATAAAAGTATTAGAAGATAGGGATTATGTTAATTTAAATGAATTAGAAAAAAAAAAAAAAAAAAAAACTTGAAGCAATTAGGCAACATAAAGTTAAGGGAAACATTATTAGACAACGGGCAAAATGGGTAGAGGAAGAAGGAAAACCTACAAAGTATTTTTTAGAATTAGAAAATATGATTTTACCTCCAAAATAGTTCCAAAGTTAAAGAAACCACTTGGTGAGATAATAACTGATCAGGATGAAAGCTTAAATAGTGTTTAAGACTTTTCTGAAAAATTATATGATGATTCAGACGATATAGAAGATGTTAATTTAAATTTTTTTTTATCTCATTGTCAAGTTCCAAAACTATACTAACGGAAAGATGAAACGCAAGTTTTTGTCCGGTGGTAAATATTTCAAATGTTTTATGGATGATTATATCATTGTTAAGATTGTTATATTAATTCCTCATTACTGATTAAAATTTGATAAGTTATGTTGTCTTAGCACAGACGGCGTTGGCATGGATAGCGTTTAAACGTGGATACCCTACGCCATTTCCTGATCAAAATCAATAGCGGGTGTGCCAACCTCGAGCTGCAGTCGCTGCTCTAACTCTCCTTACCACTGACCCCATCAAATTGTTTATGGTCCTTTGTGGGATGTTATTCAACTCCCGAAGAAGGGCCTGCGTGAGCTGAGCGACGTTGTTTGGGACGTTGACGCGCTCCTGGGTCTCCTGTCAAGCTCGTTTCACAAATGCTCGATTGGGGACAGATCTGGACTGTAGGGTGGCCAATCGGGTACTGGGACATTGTTTTGGTTGGAGAAGTTACGACACACCCTAGCAACGAGCGGCCTCACATTATCCTGCTGCAACGTAAGGTTTCGCGCTTGGATTAATGGAAGGACGTGAGGAATAAGGACCTGATCCCGATATCGGACGGCTGTAAGATTGCCTTGGATGATCACGAGAGGTGTTTTCACGCCATGAGAAATGCCCGCCCAAACCATGACAGACCCTCCCTCGAATCTGTCGTTTTCTTTAACACATGCGTCAAAATATCGCTCACCGCGACGTCGATAGCAACGTTTTCGTCCATCTGAACTGTACAACGTGAACCGAGACTCGTCCGTGAATAACACACGTCTCCAGGGGGGCCAAGCGAAACCGATTTAGTGCATGTGCACGCAGCCATTGCATTCGACGTTGCGGACTAACGTAGGCACGTCGTGGCCTTAAACTGAACTCCCACAACCGATTACTAACTGCTCTTGGACACACACGGCGACCATGAGTGCCTACAATATGACTTGCCGTCTCCGTCGCTGTCTGAAATCGGTAACGTAGGTGTGAGAAAAATCTAAAATGAATTATGACAAGAAACTGGTAAAGCTGAAGTCTTTGATTGATTCATTGAATAGAAGAAAGCTAACACCTAATGGTAAAATACATGTAATTAAATCATTATTGATTTCAAAGTTTAATCACTTATTTATATCACTCCCTAATCCAAGTTGCACCTTGATTAAAAGTTGAATACTGTAATCTTTATGGAATGGTAAAATTGACAAAGTAAAAAGAAATGTCATAAATAAAGAATACTTTGAGGGGGTCTGAAAATGGTTAATATTAGTTCTTGTATTGATGCTTTAAAGCTGGGATGGTTAAAGAGATTCACTCTCGAGAAAATGGCAAATAATACTTAAGAATATTATTAAAATGGATTACATAATGAATTGTGGTAATGATTACATACAGCGGTATCAAATATCGTGCAAGAATACATTTTGTGTGATGTTTTAAACCTTTGGGAAGATTATTGAATTCTGACCCACTAAAGGGCAGACAACTCTCTGTACTAAAATCCCCTCTATATCATAATTCTAATATAACTGTTAGTGGTAAGACTATTTTTACAATAATCGGTATTGCGAGGCTATTAAAGTAATATATGATATGCTGAAAGGTACAAATCATGTTACATTCTATTCGTATCATGAATTCTTACAGAATTCTGGTAAAAGTACAAATTTTCTTCATTTTTAAGGCCTGGTGAACTCTGCTAAATTTTACATAACCAACAGTATACAAATAGATTCTGACATACAATTTCTACATCCGTTCATTCCTATTAATACAGAACCATTTTTCAGAAACTCGAAGGGAACAAAATACTTGTATCGACTTTTATCTACGAATGATGAAATCCCAACAGTTAGAACAAAAATGGGCAAATGACTTTGATTTTGATATTTCTGATTGGGCAAACATGTATTATTACCTTTTAAAATAACAAAGGCTTAAAAACTCCAGTGGTTTCAGTATAGGATATTGCATAAATTTCTGACAACTAATTCATTACTGTTCATGGCAAAGCTTGTTGCAAGCCCACTGTGTATTATTTGCAAAGTAGAGTCTGAAACAATATCTCACATATTTTGGGAATGCCTAAAAGTTCAAGACTTCTCTCAGAGCATTGAATCAGCCTTAGCTGCTTTTTTTTACTTTTTCCTTTTACTATCAATAAACAATCTGTAATCTTTGGTTTTCGGGCGCTTCGGAATGAATTCAGCAGGATAGATAACGAAGTAAATATTATTATAAAACATTGTATTTATAAACCTAGGTGTCTTGACACCACATTAAACATAAATCTATGTAATTTTTCATTTACATTACAATTATAGTCCAAATATTACGTGTACATATGTACATTAATAATTGTCACTTGAGCACTGGCTAGCGCAGAAGAAACATTCATATAGTAAATTTGTAAATTGTATTATTCCTAATACTAAATTGTCCTCTACTTTCCGAGAAGGTATGTCTGTCATTCTGTCCATCGGCTCAAATTTCTTCTAAGTGTGCATGTTATATGGAGTTCTGAAAGATTTTTGCAAAATTAGGTATTTGCTTTATTTACAATGCTTAGTTATCCTGATTAATGTAAAACGCATCATGAATATTTTTTAACAGAACTTAAACATAATTTTGTCATTGTCCTTGTTTTCTCTATGTTCACCTCATTTGTCTGTCAGTGTTCACCTGTCTGTCCGTCCCTCTATGTCTGTCTGCTCTCGTACTTGTCTTCGTATTGTCTTTCTTCTTTCAATCAAACACAACACATGATTATCATTTGTTTTGTTATTAACTAATTGCAAGTGATTTTTGATTACTCTAGTGAAATTACATGCTAATGGATGTGTGCATGTACATAAATGTATGTATGTATACGTATTTATGTATATATTGTTTGTAATGCATGTACGTGTGTGTGTGTGTGTGTGTGGCATCAGAGCGATAGAATGAGTGCTATCTGTGAGGTGTTTCACTAGGCATATATATTGTATCTTTGTCATGTGTATGTGTCTTTTTGAAAAACCTGAATAAAATACAAATTAAACAAACAACAACATTATTTTGATTTATTGATTAATATCTAGTTATCTATATAAAAACCTAAGATCAGATCGGACGAAAAATTTCGGACCAGATCAATTTGATCAGACATCAGACCAAAATTTGATAACATACAAATTGGACCTGGCCCAACCAGATCACACACGACCGGACCAGCCCGTTTACTTTTTAAACAGGCTTTCTAAATAGCGGTTGACCACTTTAAATATGGTAATATGGTTTTGATTAGGGATAATTTCGTTTTAGCGAACTGAAGCTTGGAATAGTATCTTTTCCACTAGAAGAAACGGTAGTTGCCAGGACAGGTGAGTACTGAGCATTTTGACGGCATGAAGTTAAAGGTCCATCTTGCAGAATAAATATTTTCGAAATTTATTAGAAGTTACACTACTTTTGCAATTGCATCCACCAAGGCTAGGCCTGAGCTTCAATGTTTGATTGAGACTACCCGTGCGCCGCCATTCCATCTCTATTATCAGGACATTTACCTGGATAAGATACATCGATATTTGCACGGAAAAACATCTTGAATTACCATGATTTGCAAATCAGATAATGCAGCAAATTCTTTAGTACGAATTATACAGTCATACTGTTTTATGATTTTCCGAACGTTCCTTTGTGCTGCACTGTACGTATGTCTTATTCGTATTGAGAAACGCAATATACACGTACTATCTTGTTTTCGTACGTAGTCACATGTAGGCTATACGAGATTGTCATGCAACCAGGTCCAGTTTGGGGCTCCTGTGATTGTCTATTACGGAACGAAACGTTTTCGGTTTCTATCCTTCACATTATGCGCACATTTTGCTTCAGTTTATGTAAAAAGCGATATCGGTCAAAGTTGAGTCGTTATTCTTCCACTGTAAATATTGTGATTTCCATGTTATTGAAATATTACTTGTAGAACTGATAGTATTGAAAGCATAGTTATTGTTTCAATCACTATTTTTCCAACATATCGGATATATTCACAAACTTCTATAACCGGAAGGTCGAGACTGGCGTAATGCGTTGTACTGTCAGCAAAGAGATGTTCATAGTAACCAGCAAGTGTTTCAATTCCATCAGCGTCTCGGATAACGGTATAACCTAATGTACCTAATGGGGCTTGGTCCCCCCAACTCACCACCATCCACACCACATCCTAGGAAAAGCTGGCCACTTATCGGATAACTATATCAATACTTTCGTCCAGTTCGTTGTAAACTGTTGTCATATACTCATTATAAGCCTCTATGTTCATGTTTCTGAAGACAATTTAAGCATCTTTATATTCTCTATATGATTTCAATTGTCTTCCGTGAGTGGTATATGCTCGCTGTTCCAGACCAGACGCTTATTTATAACACTAATATGCGCATTCTCAATATCCCTTATCCAATAAGGCTTGAGGTAAAGTTTGACCTAGGAATAATTTCGTTGGATGAAGGGGACAAACATTACACAAGCTTATCACGAGCTTCGTCCAAACCAAACTGTGCAGTTGTATGGAAGTCCTGGATTTGCTTAACAGTTAACAGTAATTGATATGTAATCAGATCGTTGACATTTAACTTTATGCCATGCGATATAACTGTTGATGCTCCAAAAGTTTGCTCCTTAGTTAAATCAAGATAAGAAACCGATCTGAATGGTAGATAAACAATGGAAGTTTTTGTGTTCAGTATATACCTTTTATGATTATTGTAGACAGTAGTAAAATGATAACTTATTACAATTTTTTAAGTTGAGACTAGGGTTGAGATGTTCTTGCTCGGGCAAACGCCCGAGTGAGCGGGGGTCCCGCCATTGGAGACTAGCCTCTCTCCTGTCTGGCCTTCAGGAACCGATCCAAACTGGCTAGAAAGGAGGTAGTAGGTAGTATTTATACTAGCCATGCTAATTAACTGATGAAGTACTAATACACATTAGCTAACAGGTAAACATGGATTGAAGTATACATGAGTTGTCCACAAGGTCTTGCATACATAAATGGCAATGAATTCGGCTGTTTACAACCAGATAAAATTACACTGATCATCATACAAACTGCTTAGATAGGCTTCAGGTAATTGACTTATATAATCAGGGAATGAACTAATACATGAACTTCTGTAGTAAATTAGTACCGACAGAATACCTCTGACCACTGGTCAATACATAATTGTTCACAGTAGATGTTAGTACTAAATTAACATAGGCAGATATATTATGGTGAAACATCTGACTTATGTCTAGCATAATTTCGAATCTTACATATTAACTTTTTATAGTTCATTCGTCCCTTTGTATAAAATTGATTTTAAATTAGTTACAATTTGATATCATCTATGAAAATATATAGTTCATAACGTCCCTTTCTAATAACAAAAATAGTCATAACCGTAAAACTTATTCGTGATTGGTAAAAAATGTACAATTAGATATAAAAAAATCAACTGGATAGCAAAGCTTAACTTTGGTAAATTTCAATAATGAGGAAATATTTTGATTGTGCTGTGTTACAATTAATTAATGAGAAAAGTATACTTAGTTACGACGTACCACCGTCTGTTATACTTAGCCATGACGTCACGCTCACGATAAGGTT
Source organism: Ylistrum balloti (assembly GCF_031769215.1). NCBI lineage: Eukaryota > Metazoa > Mollusca > Bivalvia > Pectinida > Pectinidae > Ylistrum > Ylistrum balloti. The sequence goes on along the minus strand of NW_026781982.1, from coordinate 1,126,133 downwards.
ATGACTAGTACAATAAATGAGATAATGGAATAAAGTCAGAAAGTTCTTCATCATTAAGTTATAGATATATAAATAGTTCGGGAATGTTTCATCCGAATAGAAGTGTGTATTTGTGTTATATGTAAATATGTCTTATGAGTAACAAAGTCTTTCATATAGATATTGTGCGTGTACAACCACGTCACGGACTTCGACTCTGACATAAAATGGTAGAGTTTAAACATTTAAATCCCCGTGTAATATCACGTAGGCGAAACTCTCAATATACTGTGTAAATGATAGTTATGTGAACATGTTTAGGAAAACATAATTAATTTGGAACCTTCTCTGAGCATGATAATGTATAAAACAGCACAATTCTAACATTTCAAGATAATGTTTCAAAAATACACAACTAGGTCATTCAAATCTGATGAAACTAGTAATTAAGAATATTTTGTTAGATCTTACAGATGAACTATTGTCATTACCCGTTTAAGGAATGTTTACTTACTAATAATGGCCATAATTGTACACTTATACTTTCCGGAGTATTTGTGATATGAGCTTCAATTATAAATCCATTATTAGAATTTAAAAAAAATGTCAGTATTATCTAAAAGAAATGGTTATGTATTATGGATGTGAAAAAATGCATGTTAATTGACTAAATACTTCAAAAATATATCATTCGAAGAAAACACTGTATATACCATACTATACTAAAAGGATAAAGAAACGCAGGGTGAACTTTAAACCAGAAATTAAGTAAGATATCGGGCTTCATTTAAAACGAAATTTTGTATACTTACAGATAAATTAAAGCTTAAAGATTTCCAAAGTCTTTATTTTGCATCTGACAATTGGTTTAGAGGTACTAACGATTAAATTGAATGGACCCATAGGATTTTGAAATTGAAATTGAACTGAGTCATCAATATCTTGTGTGTCCGCCGTTTGCTGTGGTCACGGCCCTTATTCTTCTGGTCATAGAGTTCATGAGAGCGTTAATCCGTCTTATGGGGATGTTGCCTCACTCTTCAATCAGAGCTCTGGTCAACTGCTCTCGAGTAGCAGGGGGTGGCTGGCGCTTTCGAACCTGTCTATCCATTGGTCTCAAAGATGCTCGTTTGGGGACAAATCAGGGCTATATGGCGGCAAATCTAGTGGTTGAATGTTGCTGTTGGCCAGAAAGACTTGGCAAATCCTTGCTACGTGGGGCCTAGCATTATCCTCCTGGAGGGTTAGATTATGCTGCTGTAAGAAAGGGATAACATGGGGTCGGAGGATCTCATCTCTATTACGCACACGAGAGACGACGATATAGCGATCCTGACGTCGTGACGTTACGCGCGGACGTCCTGACCTAGGTCGATCGGCCAATCGCCCAGATTTCCGAAGACGTGTTACAAGACGTTCTATGGTGGAAACATTAACACCAAAGTGCCTAGCAACCTGATTTTGCAGCTGTCCTTGCATCAGCATCTGAATGGCCTGACCCCTCTGAACTCCTGTGAGTCGTGTCATTCTTAAAACGAATCAAATTCTCAATTAATTTTAGGGAAGCAGTTAGTCTGTATAAAGACTAACGAAGAGTGACTTGACCAACTCTGCATGAGACCAGAACAACACGGTGCACGAGATTCTTGTTTTTTCCTTCCTCCATTTACCAGGACTGCGCACTGTACCGTGACTAAATTTTTGATACATGACAAGGTGTAATATGACCTAATTATTCATTCCACAAAGTTTCACTTTATTTGGAGAACGCGTTTTCAAAATATCGGAATAAATATTACCCTGCGTTTCTTTATCCTTTCAGTATATTTGTAAATATCACTGGACAAAATGCATTATATGTGTAACAATAGTTGTCAAAAAAAGGCATTATGTTAATAATCAAAAATACATGTTTAACTCTGTATAACCTTTTTCTCATTTTATAACAAGGAATATATAAAATATTCTAATATACATGTTTGTATTTAAAATGTACATGTAGAAGTTACAGAGTTGATATCAGCAGATGATTTCTCAATTGTAAAGTCAAATTAGGTATAGGTTAAAAAACTAAATTAGACACCAATTAATGATTATATACTTTACCAGGAAACTAAACATAATGAATAGCAATTTTAAGAATTCAAAATGTCCATTCCGGATGTCCGATATCCAATGGAAATGTCACAAGATCGTAATCCAACAAAAATATTAATAGTATGCTGTGTAATTACAATTATAACAAATGAAGAAAGAGTCCTGAATATGACGTACTTCCATCTTTTTGTCAGGAATGATTCTTCGCACACTGCAAGTCTGAAGACAGATGATGAAAAATAATTTTCACTGAGTTCCTTGTAAATAAATAAGTTGATGCTTCAGATGAAAAAAAGGATTAAACGCATAATGCTCCCGGCATTATAACTGCTTCAGGCCTAATTTCCAAACACCAGCGTGATGTAAGTGTGAAGAATACATAGTATTCTTGCTCGGGCAAAGACCCGAGTGAGCGGGCGTCCCGCCAGTGGAGACTAACCTCTCTCCTGCCTGGCCTCCAGGAACCGATACATACTGGCTAGAAACGTTGTCATATTTATACTAGCCATCTTATGAAGTATTAATACCCATAGCTGACAGGTAAACATGAATTGAAGTATACATGAGCTGTCCACAAGGTCTTGCAAACATAAATGGCAATAGATTCGGCTGTTTACAACCAGATACAATTACACTAACCATCATATATGCTTAGATAGGCTTCAGGTAATTGACTTAAATAATCAGGGAATGAATTAATACATGAACATGTGTAGTAGATCGGTAACGACGGAATGCCTCTGGCCACTGAGCAATACATAATTGTCCACAGTAGATGTCAGTACAAAATTAACATAGGCAGATACATTATGGTGAAACATCTGACTTATGTCTAGCATAATTTTGAATCTTACATATTAACTTTTTATAGTTTAGAAGCTTTATCAGAAATAAAAATGTCCATATGGTCTAATCGTATACTTTGGTCCCACGAACAAAGTGGATCTTTAATGAAGTCTTTCTAGGCGTCCACTTGCGGTTTGCTACATGGTGTTAAGGATCGTCAACCATACGCGCGTTAAAAATCTGTTTTCCTCTCTGTTCATACATTTTTAAACGTCATATATCGAACTGTATCTTTGTATGCATTGAAAACTCGCTCCTAATTTGCATATAAACACAAGAAATTTATACTTTGCCATACATTAGGGAACACAAACAATTAGATTTGGATAAATCCTGTTCGCTGCATTTATGACAACATGACAAACAGGAATATTTCGTGCATCTGTCGAAACTATGCACATAAATTTACATTCTTAAAAAGACTTTTAAAAGACATTCCCAAAGTTTCAAACAAATTAAACTTTAACTCTCAAATCAAAAAAAGTATTTTATGAGAACATAACAAACAGGAATTTTGATGCACAGAAATTTACAGTCTTAAAATGACTTACAAAATGGCATTCCCAATGTTTAAAAACAAATTCAACTTTAACTGTCTAACAAGTTTTATTGGGTATGAAAATGTCAACTAGTGTGATTCCCTATATATTACTAAGAGATATCTTGTTCTTTCTATTGATGTATGCTGACACAGTTCTTTCTCTTTACAGAATATGTTAGAGTCTTTGGAATTTTATAAGTGACACATGGCAGTTGTAAGTTTATATAGAAAACATGAAATTGTTGTATTCCGTAATGCTATTACTATCAGCTGGTCTACTTAACTGTCCGCCAGTCTGTCATTTTTTCGTCTCGTCTTATACAATGTAGGTTAACTTTCATTTACTATCTGACTATATAGTATGTGTTATACTAGCAATATATTGTACATTGTATTCTTATGTATGTAACTCCTATACTAAGGAATTGTAAGGTTTCAAATGAATAAATATAATGAACACCATAAAAAGCTCTAGTACATTTTGCACGTAGAAATATTTTGTACTGACCTTTCGTATACTACTATTAATATTAATACTATAAATTTGGCACAGCTAGAACAAAGACTTCTCCAGGAATGGAATAATTTGCCCTTGGCATTATTACAGACTCTCAACAACTCCATGAGATGACGTTGCACAGCCTGTACCAATGTCCAAGGCCGACACACGCATTATTGACTGATTTCTGATTCTTCTTTCGTTGGGGTACCTTCATTAAATAGACAGTAGAAAAGTAAATTTTAGGAATTAGAAATCAAGTCTATGGAATAAATCAGTAAAAATCGAGTTCCTGTATTTTTTTTTTTACAAAAACGTATCTGAAGTCGGACTTTTGGGGCTCAGTATACATAAATGTATTGTCCAATGAAAACACTCCCACTATTACAATGCACGAATTGCTGTACCCACTGGTGACCTTACGACATGAATATGTTTAACTCAGACTAAAAAAAATACATAGGCGTTGTCTCTTCTTCTGTGACAACGTCATAATACCCAGGATTCTATATAAAGTGAATTAACTGCTTCCATTGAGCAGACCTTCGCTAACTTTGTATAAGGTGATCCTATCTAGAATAAAGAAGCACTCTTTAAAGGTATGTACTTAATTCATTTATTCTGAATTGCTAACTACTAACTACTACTGGGTATTGTCCGCGGAATATCCGCGTTTGGCTTTTTGTTTATTTGATTTTTGTTTGATTTTAGACTCCCTGAGGACTATATAACTGTAATATTTTCTTCATTTTGTGCAGGCTATATTAAACATTTCTCTCTTTTCGATCACCTGGATTGGAGATTATGCAATTCAGAAATGCGACTGCAACTTTGGTTTCTGGTTACAGCACAGATACACTGCATTAAACGTTCAGTGGCTCAGAAATGCAATCAAGATATTATGAATTCAAGTAAAAAAAAAAAAAAAAAAAAAACAATTCTGTCCGTATTTGCATTTCTAAATAGATGATATTTAGGATAATTTAAGATACACTTCATGGCTTATATGTGGCACTATAAAAAGTCGGTAACTTTCTCCATGGTGTCTTTGTCAGTAGCATCAACCTCGAGTTCTGTGTTACCGAAGGTCATCTGTACCATTACAGACCTGTCCAGTCTCCTAGAAGTGTCAGGCATGGTGATTTTCAAGTGACCAATTTTAGTGCATCCGGCATCTGTTATGTACTTTGGGTTTTTTATGGGTCGAATTATACACTTCAAATGATAGGGTCGTTTGGTCTGGTTCAGCAGGTCTGTAACTATTTACTGCCTGTGGTTCTCCGATCTCCGTAACTGACATGGATATCAAATATACTAAACAAAAAAAAGAAAGGTAACACTACTTTATTCTGTGATTAATTAATTAATTAACCCCTTCATAAATCCTGACCAATCATTTACGAATAAAGTAATTGATCAATTCTGATAAAACTGCAGTCATGGTTCATTATAAAAATTTGCGTTCAGTTGATTTTATTCGACTGTAAAGGACGTTGGGGTCAATCTCAAAGGTAACACCATTAGTAACGGGTATGGCCACCGTTTGCGAAGTAAACAGCATTGCTGCGTCGTCGCATGGAACTCGTAAACCGGCGGATAATTCGAGGACAGATGTTGTTCCATTCAGCGATCAAGGCTTGGGCCAGCTCCTGCAAGTTTGACGGCTAATTTTGACGTTCTCTCACGTGTCGTCCAAGAACGTCCCAGACATGCTCAATCGGTGACAAATCATGTGATTTAGATGGCCAATCTATCACCTGTACGTTATTCTGCTGCAAGAAAGTTCTGCTGACGCGACTGGTGTGCGCTGGTACGTTATCCTGTTGAAAAATGGCGCCAACGCCATGGCGTCTTAAGAATGGCAGAACCACTGGTCTTAAAATTTCGTCCCGATATCGAATGCCGGTTCAATTGCCATTTAAACAACAAGCCTGGTACGAGTCCCCCACAAATACCACCCCAAACCATTACACTTCCGCCGCCAAAGCGGTCCCGTTCTGCGACGCAGCAGTTCGCAAAACGCTCCCCTCGTCGCCTTCAATCACCATGTTGCAGACAAAACCTGGAGTCATCTGGAAACAGAACATTGTTCCATTGTCGTAAGACCCAACGACGGTGAACTCAGGTCCAGTTACGCCGAGCATTGGATGAAAAGGTATTTTATACACCTTGCATTTATTTTCAGATGTCACAACTCAGTGCAATAGAAATAGAAAATTAATCTTACAACGTGTTTATTTTGTATGTGTTTTAGTTGTTGAAATTTACCAGAGCTGTATGTGCCAGGTCACCAATTTGAAGATCGCGGAGTCGACACACTGTGTGCAACAATACACCATTAAAATGGGGTACATATTAAAATTTCATGTGACGTAGAGATTCGATTTTCTACGTAGAATCCGGGGTCGGCAAAGCGAGGTAACGCACGCACGCACGCACGCACGGAGTCTCGGAGTGGATAGTATTTGGTACTTTTCTCGGAGTGGTTAGAAGTGGGTAATTGTCTCGGAGTAGGTAGAAGTGAGTAATTGTCTCGGAGTAGGGAGAAGTGGGTAGTTGTAGCGGAATGTGTTGTAGTTGGTACTTGTCTCGAAGTGGGTAGAAGTGGGTAGTTGTCTCGGAGTAGGTAGAAGTGAGTAATTGTCTCGGAGTAGGTAGAAGTGGTTAGTTGTAGCGGAATGTGTAGTAGTTGGTACTTTTCTCGGAGTGGGTAGAAGTGGGTAGTTGTCTCGGAGTGGGTAGTATTTGGTACTTGTCTCGGAGTGGGTAAAAGTTGGTCCTTGTTTTGAGAAGAAAATGATAGAAACTTGTCCTTGATTGGGTATAAGCTGAAGCGTTGAAAGGAAATGATGTAGGTAGCAATCCGCAGAAATCTCGCTGAGAATTAAAGTATGTGTATGTATATAGACTGTGTTACATCAGGAGTTTTATAATGATTAAGTCAAATTGGCTGGGAATACCATTACTTGCTTGTTTAGACATGATTGAAATTATGATGAAAAAAGGAAACTTATATATTTATAAATAAGTAAAACATTTCATGTATAAAAGAATATGCAAAATTTGAATTTATTTCAAACACGAACAAGAGGCCTAATGGGCGCTCACCTGATATATATACCACCTAAATATCATGCTCTCTATGTGTTTTATTTCATGAGAAGATGTCTTTTAAAGGTTTTAACAAATATGACCACTGTGACTTTGAACAAGGTTTAAGTAATTTCTTTTTGCTAACTTTGTTGAGCTTTATATTATGAACTTACCAGCCAAATGTTATGCCTCTAGGCATTTAGTTCAAGAGAAGAAGTGGTTTAAACATTTTAAGAATGTGACCCCTGTCACGTTGGGTTTCAGTCAAGGCCATATCTTTATCTCCTACCTCCATCCCAGCCAAATATAAAAACAGTTGGTCTTTTAGTTATTAGTTATGAGGTGAACTAATAAACAAAGTATGATCAGAGACGTTTATAAAACATGTGATATGGTACAATTCTGTGTTGTATTTAAGGAAAGTAAGAATACAAATTCCAATATTTTCATATGATATCAGCTTCCGAAATTGGCGAAAACACAGGTAAATACAGGTAAAAAGACAGGTAAATCATGTAATCTAAAATAGGCTATAATCCCTTGAACAACTTATCCCTGGTCGTATTATTTTTAAAAGTGGGCAAATCGGGATACAGATGTTACAGGTTCCTATTACATAACCCTATTAGTCGAGATGAACTTAACGATGTTTTAAAATGTGTCAAGCTTGGTTAGTCACCCAGAATCGATAATATATTGAATTTGTGTAAAATGTAAAGAAGTGTTTATTCCGATTCTTTCAAAATTATTCAATGCTATATTTTTGTTTAAGAGGAATTTCCATCCAGATGATCAAGAATTATTCAAGAAAGAAGGACAGTATTTGTTACAATGGTCACACTTTACAACGTGAGGAACATGTTTTTTTATAGAGGTCACACTCTATAACAGGTGTATTTAGTTATTGTATTGTTCACACTCCACAACGCGAAGAGACTATTGGTTATAAAAATCACCCTCTACAACGGGAGGGATGTGTTTGTTATAGAGGTCACACTCTACAAAGGGAGGAATCTATTTGTTATCGTGGTCAAACTTAAAAATTGGAGGTATATATTTCTTATAGAAGAAATTTATAGTTTTAAAAAGACATGTAAAAAGACATTCCCAAAGTTTAAAACAAATTTAACGTGACCTTATTAGCTGACAGGTCATCAAATTATCAAAGCATCATATTTGACTCTTTACATAAGCCAATTATCTCGATCTTTACTACAACGAAATAAACACGGAAAGCTTTCAACCAAGCTGTATGATAAGCGTGGGGATTCCAGTTTCCCTATTGTGAATGTTCCGTTAATTCCAGGACAGTTCTATTTGATTTAAAGTTGTCGCATATTGAATGAAAAACACTGTCGTTTTCTATTTTAGTTCTTTTACTAAGCATAGAAGTCTGACTCCCATTTGAAGAAGCTCGAGAACACAGAAGAGTGCCTGATAATATATGGCTTGTTAGATTGACTTCCCTGGTCTCTGTGGTGCATTTATTTTTAATGCTTACAGTGTTGACTTTTTAAAATCGAAAATTCCTACATGCCTAAACAATCAAGCTGTCTCTTGCTACATTTAGTGACTTTGTATATTCTTTTGGAATATCCTTTCGACAAGTTTACCTAACAAAACACCTCTACACCATTACCTCATTATGACTCTAGCATGACCTAACACAACACTTCTATACAACAAAATCGTCATATATTTCAGTTATGCCTCTATCCCACACATATCTTAGTTAATTTCCTATCATTCGAATCAAGCGGAAAGTGAATTAGTTCATTATCAAGTTACTTAACATTCTCTTTATTATCGACTTTGAGTTGGGGTTCAGAAGACGGCATATCAAAATCGGGTGGCGTTGTACGTAAATAGACATTATAATGGTCTCGGGACTTCCACTTACCACCAGTTTTATTTTTTTTTATCAGAATTGCCGTGTATTTAGATTTCCGCTCTACGTCGTTGTGGTGCGCTAGTGGTGTCCACCATCTTGCCATTCTTTTCTATGACTCGTTAATAATGCTAAGGGTCTAAATTATTTAATCATAACAGTCGACAGAGGAAAATCGAAACTGAGTAATTGCATTCAAATGAATATAATGTGGCATGCGAAAACAGTTTTACTTTGTACAACAAACACTTGGTGTCTTATTGCAGCATCTGCATTGATGTTTCAACGAATGACTGTCTGCTGCATTGTTTTTGCAACGTTTACCACAGGTTTCCTAATTCGTTTATGACAGGGCAATATCGGTATTAATCGTATTAAAAGATTATTCTCGATACAAGGGAATGCTTACGTGGTTGTGAGAAATAAAGCACCGACGAGCTATTTTTTTTATGAACATTATTGAACTTCTTACGAGTATTTAGCGACGGAAATGTATCATAGATGCGTATATATCAAACCACGTCATTTTGTAGCTGAGAATGAAACATTTTATGTAGTACTTTGGTGGATATTGTGTTGGGGGCGCACAGAAATGGAAAAGTAGAGAGCTCTAGAAGGTCTCATTCCAACTTGTAGACGTTTATCTTAACCTAGGTCAATTAGACCGCATACCATCAATTTAAATAAGATGATGAAGTTTGTTAAATTTTTCTTTTATTGGTTTGATATATGTTGTTCAATTGATCTGCTGTCTGTATCTGTTTATGTAAATAGTATGCTGCCTTTGATATGTGTTGTATATATGAATCATGAATTAATACATTAATATCACAGAACTGTATCAAATCTTCCAATTTATTGAAATGAGCATATTTAATTTTCAGTCATCCCACCACGAGCTGCTGATTTACAAGGAGCAAGTAATCATGTTTGGGGAAGGCAGACGTCTGAGGTTGATGAAAAATATCTTATTTATGGGACTTTTAATATATGCCATCTTCTCTACTGTCTCCATCTACAATTTCTATTTTCATCGGAACACGATGTCAGTGACACAAAGATGCACAAAATCTGCAGAGCTATCAAACCTTGACAAAAGACCACTTTTCGTATTAGGAATATTTTCAGCTGATCGGAATGTTGAATATAGGAATGCACTTCGGTCGACATGGCTGTCTACTGTAAATCTATTACAAGATACACTTCCTTTCAGAATAACATATAAGTTTCTAATGGACCAGCCAACAAAGATTACAATGTTAGAAAAGAGCAAATACAACGATATTCTTTTTCTAAATGTGACTATGAAGGGACGAGCGGTAAGATTTGGAGAGAAATTATATGTGTGGTATAAATACGTTCATGAAAAATACCCGGATGTGTCACTTATTGCAAAATTAGATGATGATACATTTATTTGTGTCCCACAGATTTTCAAAAGACTTAATGAACTGAAATCACAGACATTATATTATGGGTGGACACATGGTGGCGGACAGAAACTAAATGCAAAAGAGTTTTATTTAGACGAAATTTTTGTAGTTGTTGGTAAAAAAATAATAGATAGAATTGTTAAACGCAAATATTGTACAGATCAGAAAGGATGCAACGCTAGCATTGACTTGATTGATACTAACTTTGCTGATACGTCTTTAGTATCTTGGTTGTCTATTTACATTGATATTGATTACGTTGCAGATAACAAAATGATTATTCACATGGGCCGAGGTCATGAAGCAACGATACTGATGAACATAAAGCCAGGATTTTGTACAAGGTATATCCTAAACCACAAATCATCCGTGGATGTGATGAAGCAACTCCATAAATATAACACACCTGTAACCTTCTCAAATGTTGGGTCCATTGGTTCTGTAACCGGATCGTTGTTTTCGGGTCATGTCGTAAGAACACTTTTACCGACGTCGATAACGAATAAGTATAAATATTTGGCAATGTTAGACAAAATGCCAGAGTGCAATAACTGGGCTGTTGTCACGACAATACATTCTCCATCAAAAGCTATGAAAACCATAGCGTCGCTGTCGAATTGGTGCCTAGTTATAGTAGCTGACAATTTGACACCGTTGGAGGGTACATATCTCCCAGGACTTGGATTTGATAAGACCCGAAACAGAATCAAATATCTTTCTGTAAAGGAACAAAGCAAGTTATATCCTTTGTTATCAGAAATTATACCAATTAATCATTTTGGAAGAAAAAACATTGGATATATGTATGCTATCCATCACAAAGCTAAATATATATGGGACTTCGATGACGATAATAATGGAATGATTGAACTAAACGATTTCAAAATGGAAACACATTTCCATTACGTCACAGTTTGTAAAGGTATGAAAAGTATTCTCCTAAACCCTTATACATATTTCGGAGTGGAGGAAACTTATACCTGGCCAAGGGGATTTCCCCTACAAGATATTAGAAACGAAACTACTAAACCAAAACTATGCAATTCAAGTGATACATTGACTCTTGGCATCGTGCAATCATTAGCCAATAATCAGCCAGACATAGATGCTATTTATAGACTGACACGTGATGTTCCTTTTGACTTTAAAGCAACCAGAAAGTCTCATCTCTCATTAGTGTTGCCTAAATATTCCTATGCACCATTCAATGCCCAGGCGAATTTATGGCTACCGCCGGCGTTTCCTTACCTAGCATTACCTATTAGTGTGAATGGGCGTGTCAGTGATATTTGGAGAAGCTACATTGCTCAATTCTTTCTTCACAGAAAAGATATCCGTTTGGCCTTTTCGCCACCGTATGTCACACAAGAAAGAAACTCTCATAATATCTTAAAAGATTTTAATGCAGAGTTGGATTTGTACCACAAAAGTAAAGAGTTGGTGGAATTCCTTTCATCGGAAAAATCTGGCAATTTGACAGATATTTGGGAGCTGTACAAAAATTTATATATGAGAGAATATATAGAGCAATTCGATATACAATTCGCTGAGGCATGGAAAATGACACTGACAAGTATTGGCCAAGTGATATAGATTATCATATTTATTGATAAATATACGAAATGCTGACAACTGAACAAAAAATGTACATCCTTTCCCCTATAAATAATATTAAACTTTATAGTAAACCAATTAAGATAAATAGAAATATCAATTTCAATATCTCACCAATTTACACCGTTTAGAGCCATCTGTGTGCTTATCGAATCAGTTGCCGAATTTTCACTCTGACCCGTACCAATGTACATGTACATACTGAATCTTTACTATAGTCTCCAAACCACAATACTAGAAAGGATAATGAGACGAGTCAAAAAACTTTTTGAGTATCTGGTGAGGCGAGCTAAAACGAAAAATGTTACCATAGGTTGAATAAAAATGAAAATATTAAACAAACCGCGCTTTTCTATTTTATGTTGAAGTCTTCCATATAAGTTCTTGTTAAACTTCTGTCCGCATGATGTGTCATGTGACTTGATTTTATTAATGAATAGCATGATCATCACGAGATAGATTAATATCTCCATGACAATCCACCTATACAGCTGGATAGACAGAAATGAAATTGTGATTGGCAGTAAGACGTCATAATTATAGCTGTTGTGTTGATAACAGTTACCCATCAACATAGCTTGCTCATCTGAATGATAATGTGAAATAGCAGTGAAAAATTTAGTACACTTTCAACAGAGTAAGAATGTTTGTACAACAATAGAATGTGTACGAAAATTAATAAAGATAATACAGGCAGTACATAATATGAATAAACTTTATTGGAAAAGGCTTCATTGGAAATCATAAAAAGGTCAACAAAACGTCATTGTAAACTTAAGGCAAAAATTGACAATATGGAAGGGAGGAAATATACGTTTTGTTGACACTTGAATCACGTATATTTTTGCGACGTTTTAAGATTTATTTACGAAAATTATTTACAAAATTTATGATGTATATTCATTTACGTTCTAAAACATTTGCAACTTTCAAAATATTTATCAACAGAAAATAATCAATTACTGAAATGATGTTTATGTGTTATGATTTTGTAGCATCAAGAGAAACAGTCGAATGGCCAACTAATGTTAGCCTTTGCTCTGTACTCTATTCCTTTGTGTATTGTCCATATTTGTGGGTTACTCTCGTTACTTTCTTTCACTCACTATATCAACGATGAAAGCATTACAGGTGGGTTACCGGCGGTGATTTTTGTGTCTTGAGAAAAAGGGATAAACTATTTGTGAACTAACATGGATATTTTTATCATTTGGAGGCGGACAAAAAAGTTATTCTTTCAAATGTATAATTTGTTTGTTAAATTACATGAACATTGTATATACGTCATTTTTTTTATTGTGGTGGAAGACATTTTTCACCTTTACTCTTCAATAAAGTATACTTTCCAACGCATAATTGTACATAAACACTGTATATACATAATTTTTATTATTTGGTGACATTTCTTTCCATATTTCGCAATAAAGTATGATGAATATTGTATTTACTTTGTAATATTAGTAAGTATGGAATGCGATTACAATTTCTATGTTAAGGTATCCTATAAAGGAGTATTAAACAGTGAAATAGAGCCAACTTTAGTTCCGATGTTGGTGGGTTGTTCAGTGGGGTGCTATGAAATTAAGCTTAGGTAACCGAACTAAGCGATTAAATAAATGGAAAGAACAATCGGTAAGTCGGATATTCACTTCTTTAGGTATAGGCATCAACAGGAGGCGAAACTAGTTGACAACGACAAGTATTCAACTTGCTTGAAAGACGGAGATACAAATGTGTGATATAGTATGCTATTGTTAATGCAATGGTATTTGTAACAGTGCTTAAAAGATTGATGTGTTTTTATCATATTTTTCTCTTAATATAATGTTTATGTAGGTTACACCAACGGAATCAACAAACTGACGAACATCATACACGTCGAGCTACGTATGTGTATGATGTTCGTAACTTTGATGTGATTTGCGTCGATGAAGAATATATTATTGTAAATACGCATTTATGTTGAAATAATCTAGTACAGTGTATCTAAAAAGTAGATAACAAAGATTTAGGTAGAACAGCTTTTGTTAGGAACTTCTTTTCATTAGATGTTATACACTTGTTGAAATAGAGATGTTATAATGGTATAGCATGGATCTAAACTGTAACCAGAGAATATCAACATACATGATGAAGCAAATGCTGGGAAACACTCAATATAATAAATGACATCCATTTTGTTAAAAAGAATGTGTGTTGACTTGCCACCTTTTGGAATACAGGTGATAGAACCTTGTTTGTAGCTTAGTGGTAATGGACCATTCATTTATCCATATTTTAATGTTCCGACAATAAACGATTTAATATTTATTAAAAAAATAAAATGCTTTAATTGTAATTTTCATCTATCATGGTCACGTGTTTACATTTGAAAAGAAAAACAGGGGGAGGGGATGAGGGCGAATTGTTGATTGTAAAAATAACGCTAGCTGTCACGAACGAAAGTGTGTAGTAACATATTTTTGTTAGGAAAGGGATCACGTGAGCGTATGTGTGAACGCATGAGTGAGTGCAGGTGGTGTGTGACCGGGAAGGTAAGAACGACGTTCAGTGTGTATGGTACCTGTTTACTCGTGTTCGGATCAGTTTTGGCCATAGTATGTACGGAGCCTAGAACTCTGACTTGGCTTCACATGATGGGCAGATGACATACGCACCACCTAGAGCCAACAACAAGGTGACTTACAGACAGTGGCGTGAGGACCGACCAGCATTATATGTCGTCGGGGTCAAGGTCAGCTACTATAAGGAACGTCACGCTCACTAGACGGACTATATGGGGAGGCCCGGATTGTACCAAGCTTCTGGTTTGTTGGCCAGAGTTATTGGACCGAGGTTGTTACCCATATCACCAGAGTAGTTTACCTTCTGTTACTAAATATACTGCTAGCGCGGTGTATACTACTGGAGATATATTATTCACTGTCAACAAATGCTGTTAAGTGAAGTATTACAACAACCCATCTATCCGTGGAAAGACTGTAGGGTCTACCATTACTAGTATAAGAAAGTTACTGAATGATAGCGAGTGTGAACCTGTCAGTATTTAGGTTTATTTTATGTAAATAAATTCGTATATATATGTTACTATTCTTGGTTTCCTTTTTTCCCTCGAATGCTAAACTGAGGCTCGTCCCGCTTTACAGTAGCCATTCAATACCAAGTATAGCCTTAATTAGTCCTTCATTTTACTAAGTATAGCCTACAGTAGTCATTCATTACCAAGTATAGCATAAAGTAATTCTTCATTACCAAGTATAGCCTTAATTAGTCCTTCATTTTACTAAGTATAGCCTACATTAGTCATTCATTACCAAGTATAGCATAAACTAACCTAAATTAATTTTACAGTCTTTTCAAATTACTCTACTGATCATTGTAGCAACATAGGATAACCATTTCTACATGGAGTATGACCTAGAGACTGATGATATCGACACTTCTGCCAAGACCTCGGACAACGGACATGACACATTCACACATCAGTCTGTGAAAAAATGATAAACAATCAACATCAGTCTGACATTGTTATTTTTAAGCTGATTTGAGGCGAGGTGAGATCTTAGCACTAAGATGGAATACTCTGTAAACTTGGAATTTCGTTCCTTGTTGTATATTTGTATATAAATTTGTTATTCAAAATTCATATTCGGGTTTGCGTATTCCTTTTCCTTAGCACCAGTCCTTCCATTAACTCTGCAAGCAGCAGCAGCCAAAATTTATTGATTTTACAATGAACCCATTTAATCGTCTCCAAAAGCATTTTAAAAATTCCACAATGAAACCATCTGTACCGGGGTTTTATTATTTTTCATGTTTTTAAAAGTATTTGCTGCTTCGTCCATAGTAATTTTCTCCTCTAAACTCTTAGAAACATTATCATCTAGTTTTGGAACATTACAAATACATAATAAATCATTTAGGTTAAAATCTTCTAAATCGTTATTTTCAACATATAGTTGCTCTTAAATCCTTCCTGAAGAATTTCATTTTGCTGTTTAGTGTGCTCCTATCATCAGTCTCTAATTTTGGAAAAAACAAAATGACGTAAAATTTCTACATCCTAAATTGAGAAAGTATTGTATAGACTTTCCCCGTTGTCCTGCCATTTTGCCCGAGATCTTACAAAGCTACCTTAATCTTTCCCTGTCTGATAATTTCCAATTGTTTGTTTAGTTGTTCTAGTTTTTTCATGTTGTTTGTATGATGAAAGGAGGTCACGGCGCCAATTTGTTGAAGTATGATGATGTTTGTATGATGAAAGGAGGTCACGGCGCCAATTTGTTGAAGCATGATAGTGTTTGTACGATGAAAGGAGAATGATGAAAGGAGGGTGATGTCAACAAGTGCAGTGTTCTTGTTTATTGATTTAAGTGAGATACATACCAGATGATACGTGTCTGGAGACCGACCCACTATCAACATATAAAAAGGGTTTATATACCATTTCTAACAAGAATGATTGATTGATCCATAAAAATGATGAAGGATCAAGGTGACCAGACCAAAAATGTCTAACTTGTCAAACATTTAAGATCTAATGATATAATACCGTTTGTACCTGGTTACTTGATAACACGTATTTCTGCTATGTAAACATGTATTTCATTTCAGTAATAATTACCAGAACTTTAGTATGCAAATATGGTACCTATACCCATCTTTGTACCCCAAAAACAAAAGATTAAAAAGTCTCCTTTTGCAGTTGTTTGCCTCGGTATGTTGGTTTTTCTCTTGTTATCGTGGCTTCGTTTAGTTAGATTTTCAAAACTTTCTTGCGTCAGAGTACAGCATATGAGTGTTCCCATGTCTTCAGGTATGGACCTTGTAATAAGACTGTTCACACGTGTAGTCTTTCGTCAAGGCCCCCAGTCTGTTCGACGAGCTTTCAGCCCTAAGAGGAATTCGACCTCTTCTTCCGGCAGGAGAAGTAAGCCTGTTAGGTCGTCTGCCCCCGGTTCTATAGCTCCTCCATCGGGTAGGGGGTGGTCCCGCCTGTCCAGGCGCAACCTGGAGTACGGGGGAGGGGACAGCCCGATCCTGACTCGGCGCAGTCCAGGGTCGAATTGGACGGGAGTTCCTGTCTGCCGTTGGTTTTACCGTCGGGTATGGACTTTCGGTCGTCGGTCACTGATCCCTTCAGTGATCCCGGTACACCAGGTTGTGTTGGTGGTGGGGGCCGGCTTGATGCCGGGCCTGGACTTTCGAGTGCAGGTTCCGGGTCACAAACTTCTTGTTAGGGTTGTCTGCGTCTACGGGATAACTGAATCTCAGTTCATTAATCCTTGAGTCAATGCGGGGCCTTCTTTCACCTCTACCCTGAACGCGACATTGAGAGCATCGGCGGCTTTGTAAGTATCTTTGCCCGCGATGTCGTGTTGGCTAGGCGTTTTTCAGTCTTTAAAAACCGACCAGTTGAGGAACCCTACCTCTTCCGCTAATTGACTGATACGAGGTTCCTATGTCGGAATGCATTCCCGGTTTCAACTCAAGAATGTTTCTGGTTCGGAAGAAGTCCGGTGCGTGGCATCCGGTCGTAGATCTCAATGCCTTCAACAGGCCCGTAGATTCTCCTCACTTCAATATGGAGACCCCACTGTGCACTACGGCCTCTGTGAGGGACGGACTATTGGCAATTTCAGTAGATCTGAAGGATGCCTTCTTTCATATCCCCATCAAGAAGTCTACATGGAAGATCGTCCGTTTTACGTGCAACGGAAAGGGCCATGCCCTTGGGGCTCACGACAACACCTTTGGTTTTCACCAAGTTGCTGAAGGTGGTCTTGGGATTTTTTCACTCTCATGGAACAGACATCCACATCTATTTCGACGATTCCCTCATGCTACATTTGGTGAGGGAAGCGCTAGTGAAGGACACCCGTCTGTTCCTGAAAGTCTTGCTCAGAGTTGGCTTCATTCCTTACAGAGCGAAGTTAGAGGTTTTCCCATCTCATGTCTTCCTTTTCCTGGGTTATCATTTCGGCACGGTTCGGTCCTTATCCCTTTTAATATTGGAGAAGTCTGAGAAGGCCAGGGCTATGACTTTGACCTTGATCGCTTGGTCGCAAGTTTTCTGGGATATCTGAACTTCCTGGCAGATGTGGCCTTCATAGGGAGGCTTCACATCAGACCTTTCCAGATGTTCCTCCTGTCCAACTGGGTTCCCTCGCCCAGTGATTGGGAGGTCTGGATTACCTCTTACCCAGTCGTTCATGGTGGACTATTCAGGAAAACGTTCTCTGCTGACTGCCTCTGACCAGGCCTGTCCCCCCTATGACCCTGCTCACGGACGCGTCCAGAGAGAATGGGTAGCTTACCTCGACGGCCTGTACCGCTCTGGGGAGTGGTCTGGGGAACAGCTCTCGGGGCACATCAATGTGCTCGAGATGAGGGCTGTTCATTTGGCTTTGCAGTCCTTTCGGCGTATCCTGCAGTCCAAAGTGATTTGTGTGGCTACCGACAACTCTACAATTGTCGCATATCTGGAGAGAAAAGGAGGCATCAGGTCTCACGTCATGTGTTCTCTTGCCATTCGCATTCTTCTTCTCTGCCAGGAGATGTAGTTGACCATCGCGGTCAAGCATCTTCCTGGCATGCTGAATGTGCTGGCAGACACTCTCTCCAGGCGAATATTAGGATAGTTTACAGCTCAACAAATCAATGATTTTATTCAGCCATCTTTTTTCAGTGATAAAGCTTTTGCCTAAAAAGGCATTATTTCAAAACTGTGCTTTCGTTTTTGAGAAACTTTTCAAAACACTTTTCTAAATAATTAAAGACGAAGTCATTAGTCTCCCTCGTATTTTTTTTCTTGTGAAATTTTAATTGAAACTGTTTGAGGATCATTAAAGAAGTAAAAGGATGATGTAATAATAAAAACACATCAGTTTTTATACTTTGTATTTTCGCAGTTTTACCAAATTTTAAAAGCAAAACTGATGATTTTTTCTACTGAAATCAGTAAATGAACAATGATTTCTCTATCAAGCTATGGTTTTCTCTACAAACTTAATTTGCAAGTTATACTTTTTTGCTGTTCCATTCAATCCTTGGCAAAAGCCGTCAGCATTTCGAGTGTGGTGTTGATTTAACCTTCTCAAAACGAGCTTTTTTATAGAATACACTTACATATATATATTTTGAGGCGGGATCTCTTTGAAGGTGATAGCGACTGCCTCGCTGAACAATTTAGAAAGACTTGTAGCGTTCTGTGAAAAACAATCGGTGTAACATGTTTTGTCCAAGCACACAGCCATCACAGCAAAAAAACGGTATGTTTTCTCAGCTTCCTGTGAAATAAGTGACTTTTTTGTGCAAGGCAACCATATACAGGTCTATTTCAAATGTTCAGTGTTCAAATTAGGTAGTAAACAAAATGCTTTCTTATCGAGTAGTGTTTATTTAGCGCAATGGATTCGATAGCTGACGTGAAAAATAAGGTTTTCATGAAACGTAGGTCGTCATACACTTATTTCATTTTGCGACATAAAGTCAGATGTGTTCAATACTTGTTGGTATGTCTAAAAGATTCGTTGCAAATACATTTTTTATGTATTTAGAAATTTAGTTTTCGTATCATAATCAATAATAGTCTTGATTTTGTTTTGTCGTCTGCTGGGGAGCTCAAGAGGTGAAAGTCGAATTCGGAATTGTACCTTGTACCTTAGTAATGATAATGTCCTGCAAGGCATTCTGAATTCGGAATTGTACCTTGTACCTTAGTAATGATAATGACCTGAAAGGCATTCTGAATTCGGAATTGTACCTTGTACCTTAGTAATGATAATGTTCTGAAAGGCATTCTGAATGTTGGGGTGTGTCCGATTGGCGCGGTTTTCATACAAGGCCGGCCAGATATGATTTTATGAAATTTTTGCTAATATTTTGGTTATTGCATATATATTTGTTATAGAGGTCACACTTTACAACGGGAGGGATCTATTTGTTATAGAGGTCACACTCTACCACGGGAGGGATATATTTGTTATAGAGATCACACTCTATAACAGAAGGGATCTATTTGTTATAGTGGTCACACTATAATGGGAGGGATTTATTTGTTACCGAGGTCAAACTCTACAACGAGAGGAATATATTTGTTATAGAGGTCACACTTGAAATATGACGTCCTCGTCAAATATCAAATACTTAACTACAATAATTCCTATACTATAATTCTGTATGCTTAACACAGTAATGGGACAATATATTTGTCACAAATCAAAACTTGTACACTTCATTTCTCACTATGAAACAGTAGTTTCACAATACCGTGCAAATCCAAAGCTACAAGTGTAATGCTATACAATCAAAATCTAGAAAAGAATATTAATCTCCAGGTTGTAGAATGCTCATGATGATTAACTGTCCAACATTCGGGGTCGATCTTGACAAAACACCGTTTTTTGCGAGTGTTTCCAGCAATCCCATCCGGGAATTCCATGTTGAACTATTTGACGATACATACTGTTTGCACAAATAATTGCCTGATCTTAGCCATTCGGGCTGTCTCCTAACTCTAGTGCTCCTTCTGGGGAGACTTTCAGCCCTCTCTACTTCCGGCCGCATCCGCTGTTCTCCCCCTCCGGAAGAATCGTTTCCCCCGGAGAAATGATCGTCACCAAGAGTAACAACAGTTACACGGTCGACATTTCCAGTTGCTTCAATATCGTCATCCGGCTCCTGGAATGTTACCTCTTCCGCATGCGTATCCCAGAGTAATCCACCCTCTGAATCATGGGAATCCTTACTGCCGATGATGGTCACTCTCATGCATCTCTGCCTTATCTGCCTTAATAGGAGTATTATGCTCTGTCACAGTCTTCTTAGTACGTTTTGCGGGAATCAGTCGATCAAAAACGGTCCTCTCTTGAGGACGTTCTCCTATGGGAAGTAAACTGTTCCTGTGTAATGTCCGTTTTCTTCCTTCACCAGATTCTTGTTGAACCACGAACACGGGAATATCCTTATTAGGCTGATCAATGACAATGTATGCCTCCTTTTCCCGTATATAGAGAGTTTATGCTTCCCCTCAAACGCTAATATTTTGACAAGAAAACGATCGTTGACTTGAACTGTGGCTTCTCTCCGTTTCTTGTCATATTGGATTTTCTGACGAGTCTTCACTTTCTCAGCTAATGACGATGACAACCTATTAGACTCTTCCAATCGTCTTTTAAGGCCATCCACATAATCCGGAAGTGAAGTCGTCTCGCCATCCTGTCCAACACCAAATGCAATATCGATGGGTAAGCGTGGTTCTTCCAAACATAAGACGAAACGGTGAAAATCCAGTGGAGTCATGACACGTGCAATTATATGCGTGTACCAGAGGTGAAATGTGATGTGACAAGTCACGCCTCTCATCCTCTTTAAGAGTCCTTTACATATTAAGCAACGTCCTGTTGAATCTTTCGGTGGTACCGTTTCCCATTGGATGGTAAGGTGTCGTTATTGATCTTAATACACCGAAAACACCACAAACCTCCTTCAAAAGATCATCCTCCAAATTTTGTTCCCTGATCGGTATGAATTTTCAGAGGAATGTCATAGTGAACGATGAAGTTGTTGAATAATGCCTCTGCTGTTGTTTTGCTGTCTGATTTCTTGTTGGGATCGCTTGAGCATTTCTGGTGAAGTGGTCTGTAATTACCAGTATATTGCAGATTCCTCCTTGAGATGGTTCTAATGTTAAGTTATCCAAACACACCATTTCCATAGGCCAGAGGTATGAATGTGGAGCTCTTACATTGGCAAGGGACTTGGTATGGTCACGGGTCATTGGTAACGTCTGACGTCTTGGTTTCTTGTGCTCCATAACAGCATCCATCCATGGTTTAAGTACCAAGTCCTGAGACTGTTCTCGTCTCCATTGTCTGTTAGTCATGCCATCCAAGTTTCCACCTTCAGGGTGCAATAATAGATCCATAGTAGCTGACATGGACAAACAATCCACATATGCTGGTTCAACTGATGACTGACATACTGCCTTGATGCTTTCTAACGAAATATTCTCTCGGTCATCATCTTCCTGCTGGGGTAATCTTGATAAGGCATCAGCATCTCTGTTGAGTTTTCCGGTTCGGTAAAATATCTCGAAGTCAAAAGCTGCTAACGCTGAAACCCAACGATGACCAGTCGCATCCAAGTTTGCTGAAGTAAGTATGTAAGTAAGCGGATTATTATACGTCAGCACAGTGAACTTGTTCATGTATAAATAATCCTGAATATTTTCTGTTACTGTCCATTTGAGTGCTAAAAACTCTAATTTGTTTGCAAGGTAGTTGTGTTCCGACTTACTAAGACCTCTGCTTGCATAGCTAATAGGACTCAATATTTCATCTTGGCGTTGATATAGCACAGCTTCAAGGCCATAGCCATAAGCGTCGATATGCAACTCGAATGGTTTATTATACTAGGCGTAAGTTAATATTGGTGGTGCAGAGAGAATCTCTTTCAGGTGTTAAAAGGCTGCTTCCTCTTTGGCTTCCTAACTCCACGGTTGCTTGGTATTCAGACGCTTTGCCTTCTTCTTAGCACAAGCTGGCAATAGGTCATTCAGTGGCCGGGCTATCTTCGCAAAGTCTTTCACAAATTTGCGGTAGTATCCTGCGAATCCCAGGAATGAGCACACCTCTGCTGGAGACTTTGATGTAGGCCATGATTGAACCTTAGTTATCTTTTCAGCACCAACACCCTCTTCTGATACAACAAATACACTTTCCGTTTGAAAAACTTGCACTTCTTTGGACTTAGTTTCAATCCGCATTCCATGAGACGCTTGAAAACCATTTCCAGTTTTCTGAGATGCTCTTCATATGTATCAGAGAAAATGATTAAGTCATTTAGGTAAATCAGGCAAACTCGAAGATGCAAATCCCTTTAACACTCCTCCATTAATCTCTGATAGATCGCAGGCGCTTTGGACAATCCAAATGGCATCCTGTTGAATTCGTAAAAGTCAAGCGGGCTTACTGTGAAGGCCGTCCTTTCTTTATCCTCTTCTATTCCGACTTGATGATAACCTGACTTCATATCCAACACAGTAAAGAATTTGGATCCTGTTAAACAATCAAGTATCTCCTCGATTCTTGAAAGGGCATAAGAATCCCGAATAATCCTTTTATTCAGCTCCCTGAAGTCAATGCACATGCGCAATGATCCGTCTTTTTTTCCCTAACGAGTACGATGGTTATGCCCATGGGCTATGAGATGGTCTGATAATCCCAGTGTTAAGAAGCTGATGTATATGATCCTGCACCTCCTTATACATGGACGGGGGAATTCTCCTGTGTCGTAGCTTCAATGGTTCTGGATTAGACAGATGAATTTGATGACGTACAGCAGCAGAAAGCAGAAAATCCAATATCATCGTTGCCTTTGGAGAAAATATCTGCAAACTGCAGTATCAAGTCATGACCTTGCTTAACTTCATCCTCCGATAAACCATCTGTGTCTAGGTCAATCTTCTCGAGTATGGACAAGAACTGATCATCTTCCTCCTCAAAGGGTGAATGCTTACCCTCAATGGTCACAGGGAGAATTTCCGCAAGAATGGCCTTAGGACGAATAACTGTAGTTCGCATAGAAATATCAGTAGCCTAAACCTTCACCTCCATCATGTCACCATAGAAGTGATTAATTATCCCTAGGGTAAGATCCAGATCATCACCTGCTGTTATAGCATCTCCTGTTGGCTGTAATATTACACGTTTGGTGATGGGGTAACTCCTTATCCACATACGCCTTTCCAGTCACTTGGCTGTTTGGCTTAACTGTAATGTTACTTAGTTCAGCACACTTCACAATCCCAGACCGGTTATTGCTCTTAGTAAGATCTTTTTCCTTAAGCGCTAAGCATCGAAATGATAAATACCACGGGGTATGCAAATCAGCTGCTTACAGAAATCGAACATCATGTCGTTCCTTACAGTCCTGTACAAGTATCCAAAATATGGTAGAGACTTTCCCTCAGCACACTCAATACTAAGTTAGCAACCAAGTGGCTTAATTTCAAAGTCCTGTAAATAAGTACCATGAAATGACTTACTGACAGTAGACGCTGTCGATCCTGTATCCAATAAGGCCTTAGTAACAACACCTCAAAATGTAACGCTAGGAATCGAACCCGGGACCCCTGGCTTACAAGCCTGACGCTCAACCAATCGAGCTAAAGAGAAGTTCTCTCTAGCCGAGTGGTATATTACGGCTAATATTTCACCAGGGTTACATACTTCCCCTCCTGGAAATAACTCGTCCTCGAGTTTCCAGGGGTTACAGCGATGCTGGTGGGTTATGGTTAAGTACTATTACCGGGTCCCTACATGAGCGCCAAGGTAATTTTGAAGAAAAACGTTGGATATTTTCACGTCATTTATTCTGAGTAGGATATTTCCCTATAGAATACAAATAGATACAATAAATAAAAGTTACATTGATAACATATATCGATTACAATGGAATTCGTGCCATTCTCATTCTTTGTCGTAAATGTACAAACACGGGCATTTAATTATCGTACATATGTATTTTTATTCATATGCAGTACAATTAAATAAAGATTTACAACAGTGCATGCCTACATACCTAGTCTACGCCGACACGGCTGACTGGATATTCTACAGATACAAAAATATGGGAGCCGTCAATGATTTGCAACAATAACAATTAATTCAAGAAAGCACTGACGATTAATAAAATCGACTCCGTAAATCATCAAATTCCGAAAGGGTAAAATACAAACCAGTTATAAGATTTAAGACACCAACTTTCACATTTTCGCTAGATCGGACTTCTCCAAAATGATATGACCACAGCGGCGGCTCCTTACAAACTGACGCAAGTGACCGAACAAAGACAAACGACTAACCGTCAAACCCAAAGACAACACTGACCATTACCATATATGGCACATTACGAAACGACTGTACATCACATTTACATAACAATACACAAGACGTAAGACGTACGTATACAGACAAACAAATAGACGTTTAAAAGTCCAGGCGCAAAATAACACGTACCAATTAACGCAACAGTTCTAAAATAACATCGTTTAGTAAAATCAATAATTAACCAACTTTATTCAACTGACTAATTTTACACATTGTTGACTCGTACATTTCTAAGCTTTTAAAGTTAATACATAGCTCATTGAACTCCATTACCTGGTATAGGGCGAATCTACTGAACAGAGCGAGAACTATCGAGGGGTGCCCCGAAGCGGATCTGTTACATACTGTACCAGTTCCTCCATTGTGATAAAACTGACACTGGGTCTATATTTACACATCGTTAGACTTCACCACACCAGACACTGCCGATTTAGCATGTACCGTTCATAGTTTAGTCGAGAGAGTTTCATCACTTGAAATTAGCTTGAAACAATGTCTTAAGCGTGAAAAAGACTCTTCGATAAAGATCCTTAACCTAGAGTTGGAAAACAAGAACCTTAAAACTAAGTTAGAAGGTTATGTAGAAGAATCGCGTTCCAAACTAACACGGCTAAGTTCAAGCTGCAAGGCCCCTTTCTGGCACTACGTCTCCATCAGATGGAAGTTCTCGCGTGATTTGTAGAAAGGACACTGAAAAAAATATCGTCTAAAGTGAACTCGCTCTACTCAACTGTAAGTGATTTAAAGGAAAACCAGAGATCTTTCTCGAGACAATTTTGTAATACCCCAGTTGGAACCCCTGATATTCCTGCCGAACAGGTAAACAACGCCAGCACTGGGTCACTGGCACCCAACAAAAGCCAGACATACGCGCACTCACAACAACTCTGAATCTGTTACTACGGTGGACCGAGAGTGCAATATCCAGTCCGACAATATCCTCCATCAGAACCATCTCTATGTAACATCATATATGAAACGGAAAACTCGTAACATTCTCCTGTCAGTGGTAACTCTGTGGCTCATCATGTCCTTGTCTATGTTTACGTGGGATGTTAGAGGGATAATCTCGTCGTCTTTTTGTCAACTAACGCGTGTGACATAGCTCTTCTTTCTAAACTTCGACTCTAGGTTAGTTGTGCCGAGTTTTCATAGCTTGTCCACACCAGCTATTCCAGCCCGTACACTTTGGTCCAATTATGTACTGATCGCTTGTAAGTGAGGATCATGCAACTTTTGTTAATACGTTTTTAGGCCTGACCTCAGGCCTCCAGCTGCTAGATGCGACTGCCCAAAAACCTTTTTTTCTGATGAAAACAGCAAGATTCGTTGTAAGTGCTACGCGCTCCTTAACTTTATGCTTTTTGTTTTTTATCTTTTGACGTTTCCATGCGATATTGTGGTAATAACAATAAAATAGTAACATTGGTAAATCCTCTACTTCCTCGCGTTAATTGAACTGTTAGTGTATATATATATATATATATATATATTTACTTTCTCTGTCGATTTCTTGTATTACCAAAATCTCCTATGGGAGGAAATAAAGTTTGATGATAATGTGTTTGTATCGAGTACATACCTGTATTAGTGATTGAAATCCATCTATAGTTACGGTCCCAGTGAGTCCCGGTTCCAATCACCCCCGGTAATAGTCAATGACAGTGCAGTAGTCTGGTGCTACTTGATATGATCACTAATATTTTGATACACCAAGCATTTAGACAAAGTGGGATAGAAACGTCATACAGCCTAGTTTTAAAGTATCCAACAATACCTGTATTTAAGTTACCCTGTTCTTGCCAGTACTACGAC
This sequence comes from Ylistrum balloti, assembly GCF_031769215.1. NCBI lineage: Eukaryota > Metazoa > Mollusca > Bivalvia > Pectinida > Pectinidae > Ylistrum > Ylistrum balloti. The sequence goes on along the minus strand of NW_026781982.1, from coordinate 1,099,435 downwards.
ATACCAACAAAATGTCATCCCATTACCACAACGTTAGTTCGATTCACACTCATTATAATTATCTTTATAACAAAATGTATGCACCGCTCTATAACGAATTATATAATCCCATTATCCAAGATGTTTTTAAAAGTGGCCAACTTGGTAAGTCACCTTGTATCGACAGTAGGTTGAACGATTATTATTATTTTTGTTTGTTTTTGTAAAATTTAAAGAAATGTTTATTTCGATTCTTTCAAAGTTATCTAATGTTAATTTTCCTAAAGAGGAACTTCCATCCAGTTGGTCAAAAGGTGTCATGTCATTATTCCATTATTCAAGAAAGGTGATCTTAATGACGTTGATAATTACAGAGAGATAACATTTGTAGGTTGTTTGTCCAAATTATTTACACGTGTTTTTAACATTATGTTACTAGATTGGTCTGAGCAGTCACTGATGCCCCATTTGGATTTAAGCCTGGCCACGGCACCAATGAGGCGATAATAGCTCTACATGATACTATAAAAAGTACTTGCAAAAAGGCGTAAGCTTTACTGCTGTTTTAAACAATACCACAAGGTTTTCGATAGTGTAAACAGAAAAAAATCGCTTTCAAAATTGTATCGAATTGGGAGAAGAGGAAAGTTCTTAGATATGAAGAAGTCGACTTCCGGTAAGGTGGCGCCCGTGGAAGGTTGGCTGTAAGACAGCGGGGCAAAATATGGCTCTCTACAGTGTATTTGGTTAACATGGGGCCCGAAACAAGAACTAAAGGGAAGCAAAACAAGACTCGAGACAAAATTCTTGAAGGGATACTTCAGTCCGGACGGTAACACGAGTACACAACAAACGGGCATGAACTGTCTCGGCAAGATGGCGGAGAACACGTATACGGACACTACCACAGAAACGAGTCAGAACGAAGTAAGCAATAGTGAAATTAAATCGGTAATAATTGATATACAGGAAAAAAGCACCAATGAATTGCAAAAGCAAATGAAACTATTAGAAAATTCATTCGCAGAAAGCCTCAAAAGGACTGATTAAAGAGTCGATCAAGTTCAGGTGGATATCGAAAAAATAGAAGGGTCGTTGTTACATTTGGAAAACAAAATGGAGTTGATAGACATTATTAGAGAAAGGATCTTTGGATTGGAGAAAAGATCCGAGTATTTGCAGTTCAGAAGTCGTAAATACAATTTACTGATCAACGGCATTCATGAGAAAACCAATGAAAACACAATGACAGTTGTTAATGATTTCTTTATCTCTGAACTAGGTCTCGACGAGATCACGGTGAATATCATAATCATATGTAACACGCATAGACTCCCACTAAGAAATCCTTCTCGGGATCGTCCTAATCCGCCACCAAGTTTCATCGTTGAGTTTGCTACTATGGATGTCAGAAACAGGATACTCTCATCAGCGCGTAACATTACTCAGGGACGGAGAATTACTATTAGGACGTACTAGCGTGAAAGACTCAAGAAAAAACGCGCCAGCCTTGCAAATATTGGGTACGACATGAGGCAGAAAGATAAGGCAATTGTTACGAGGATTCGGCGAATCGATTGGCTTGGGTGACGTGTGGCTGGAGGCAAGGCCTAAAGATCCGTCCAAAGGCTCGTGGAAGAAAGTGTGATATCGTAGAACTATATGTGAATCATCGATGCTACCAGGAACTTGTAAGTGTAAAAACTTCCAGTGGCTGAATCTGATGTTTTATAGAAGATCATATTAATTTTTGCTTCGTAAATTTGTTAACTTTCTTTTTCAATAATGATAAAGTTATAGTGCCAGTTTGATGACTATGAATAATTGATGCTGTTCCGAATACTTACAGTATGACATGGATTTAGCACAAAAGTATAACGTACCTTTGGAATGTTCAGATTTAGGTTTGATTTAGTGTTAAGATTGATGGCATTAAGCAGTTAACATTATAATGTGTTTTAAATGGTATTTATGATTGAAGAATAATTTTATGTGACACTTGTTTGGCTGAATCTGCTGTATAGAAAATCTTACTAACTTTGTTTTGTACATGATGTGTTTACTTTCAAGTTCGAAAATGATAGTGTCGGTTGGATGACTATGAATGTTTTGTGCTATTCCGATTACATATGAATGGTATTTTCACTATTTTGATATGTGATACTTTTCTGGTCACTTAACAAAGGTTATAGTTTTGTTTTTCTCTCTTGTTGAAACGGCATGGGTTGCCATGTTCTAATTCTTAATATTTGTATTTTGAAGATTCTGTTTATCGCGCTAAGTTAAATAAAGCGGCCGGTATCGACAATATTCAGAGCAATGTCCTCAGAAACCCAGTTTGTGTTGATCTTTTATATACAATTATTGTTCATTGTTTTAATAATGGCATAGTACCAGACAAATGGACACAGAGTATTATTAACCCCATTTTAAAAGCAGGAAAGGATCCATTGAATCCTCAAAGCTACAGAGGAATCGCACTTATATCTATCCCATGTAAAATTTACGCCGATGTTTTAAATAATCGGTTGTCAAAATGGTTAGAAACGAATGAATTACTTGTAGATGAACAAAACGGTTTTAGAAAGAATAGAAGTTGTTTAGATCACCAGTATTTATTGTACTCTATCATAAATAACCGAAAAATCCAGAAAAAATCTACTTTTGTATGTATGAAGAAAGCATTTGATTGTGTAAACAGAGATCTTTTGTGGGCTAAGCTAGAACATTATGGTTTAAATGGATATTTCTTGGATGCTATTAAATCTTTATATTTTAATTATGAATGTAGAATTAGAATAAACCGTGTTCTTACTCAACCTGTAACTATGAAGCAAGGTTTAAAACAAGGCTGTAACGCATCACCGACACTTTTTTCCATGTACATAAATGACTTAGCTAAAGACATTAATGATTTAAAATGTGGAGTAGATATAGAATCATGTGTCATCTCCATTCTTCTCTATGCTGATGATATTGCTCTCATTGGACCCGACGAAAAGTCAATGAAAAAGATGTTGAATGTATTAAATATGTGGTGTAAAAAGTGGAAAATCGAAATAAATCAAGATAAAACTAATGTAGTACACTTTAGAAATAATTCCATGCCTGTTACTGATCACATGTTTTCATGTGGTGATATAGTTATCGCCTTAAATACTAAGTACAAGTACTTGGGGTTATGGTTTGAGGAGCACATGGATTTGCATTTCACTGTAAAAGAACTCTGTAAATCTGCGAGCAGAGCACTAACATCGTTGTATGTAAAACATTCTCATGCCAGTGAAATGACATATGATGTGTTTAACAAGTTATATAAAACTTTAGTTCAACCGGTTCTTTTTTATGGCTGTGGAATATGGGGTATAAATAAATACCGTGAGGTGTCCACTGTACTCCACAAAGCGTATAGATACTTTTTAGGCGCCTCCCGTCGATCAAGTAACTTAGCCCTCCGAGGTGATATGGGATGGCATTCTTGTAATGTTAATCAGATTTTAGAAACGGTACGCCTGTTTTTAAGAATAAAGTGTTGTAATGACAGCCGTCTTATGAAAAAAGTACACCTATGGTCTGTAAGGTTGAAAAAATCCTGGGATTCTAGAGTTATTACAGTCATAGAAGAGAAAAAATTAAGTGAAATTGTAAACTCGACATTTTCTATTAGAAACAAGATAAGAAATATTAAAGAAAAGTTAATTACTATAGATACAGAGGAATGGTACAACAGCTTGTGGAATGATAGTAATTGTGTAAACGGTAACAAGTTGAGAACATACAGAACCTTTAAATCTGAGTTAGCGCCAGATTCTTATGTCAAACTCGTGACACAAAAAAATAAACGGAGGGTAATATTTGATTTAAGATGTGGTTCTCTACCTCTTGCAGTCGAAACCGGCAGATTTACCAAACCTGAGATTCCATTAGAGAACCGTGTTTGCAAAATATGTACAAATGTAAATAATTCGATAGAGGATGAGATACACTTTTTAATTGAATGTAATGTATATAATGATATTAGATCATCCTTATTTAGAGCAGGAATCGAAATAAGAAATGATTTTTTAAGCCTTAACGATTTAGAAAAATTTGATTTTATAATGTCTTGCAGGGAATTACAAATTCCACTTGCTAATAATTTATACAATATGTTCCGGAGACGTAGCACTTTAAGTGAGTAATCAATGTTTTAACAGTGTCTTGTAAGCCATTTCTGGCTGAATATCACGTATGATTACATTTTTAGAATATATGCTTTAATTGATTCGTTGGGTAAATCAGGAACTTTTTTATATCGATTGATTATCTATTATTAATTATAGTTAATTATTGTAGGTAGCGTAAGTTTGGCAAACCTCGATGGTAGGGTTCTCCCCAACCCTTGGAATGCCAAATTTCACTACTGATGAATGTATCATAAATAATTTTTGCCATGTGTATTGTTTTATTATTTCATATATAACATGTAGCTACAGTATGGATGAGACCTATTTTAGTATTACAATATATATTATAATTTATATATTTCGTATATAATCCAGAGAGCTTGTTAGGTAGGGGCTGTCCCAATCACCTGTTCTCTGGATTACGATCTGTGATAAGTAAGTTTTAATTCATGATATTGGATTTACCTGGTTTAGTTTAATATGATTGATCCCAACGGTCTCACTATGGTTTTATATTGTGTACTTTACATATGATGTAATTGTGATATATGACACTTTAATAAACAAATTTTGTATTGTTGTATTGTATTGTATTAATTAGATGGCCATATAGCAGTTCCAGGTGTAGGTAGGGAATGTTAGATGGAAGGATAGAACAAATCTATTCTTGTTTTATGTGTGTTCTGTTAGTAGGACCATAATTTTTTTGTATTACACTTGTTACGTTACGGAATTAACGTACAGCAAATGAAACCCAACAGCTAGGTTTACAATTCAACACTTTAATAACAAAAAATAAATTCTACAGTAAAGTTACAAATATTGCGATGGTGCACAGAGCTAGCCACTAATTAATCAAAAGTCAGAACTTATCTTGCGATGGAAGTTCTCCAAATCCAGCAGAATTCACAAAAGATTGTCCCGAAAACAGGGTATCCGAAGACTTATCCAAGAATTGTTTCCTCGTTGGGTATGTATAAGTGCAAGTCCGCAAGGCATTATCACTGAATTACTGTAAAAGTCCACACTTCACAGACTGAAGTCTCAAAGCAATCTCACTCAAGGCGTTAATACTTAAAAAAGGCTGCTCAGACTCAGTCCCATCATGTTTATATACACTAAATATTTCTAGAAAGTTCTTATCTAGATGATTCTAGACTTTCAGGTACCTAGCTTATTTACATTTATATCTAGAAACTTCCGGAAACGCCCAGGTAATTCTAATAACCGAACTTACTAGATTTCGAAACTCCCGGAAACAAACAGGTCACTCTAGCAACCGAACTTTCTAGAAAAATCTGCCTAGGACTTTCTATACAAATTGCGCCAAATAATTATAAACAGGTTTTTATGTAAACACTCAATATGATACAATACATGTAAACACAGCACATCTGGATTTAGATTAATACACAATATTTATACATAACACACTAAAGGTTATTGCTGGCTGCCAGCCAATATATATAATGTGCTCTTGAAAGTCACAAATGATACTCTTTAACAGATATGTCGATTAAAATACTGTCCTTTATTGCACAGGGCCTGGGTGATTATAATACAAGAAAGGACGTTTTTAATTACTTTAAAAAACCAACATTTAAGGATTGTTTCTTATTTTCTGTAGCTGCATCGAATTGTATTTACATTGGGATAAGTCCATATTCAACTTGGTGCGCGTGCAATCCTTATATTTACACTTGGTCACTTTGAAATTAAAAACAAATAAAAAAGATCACCTTATACACATTGTTCGAACAGCCGCCCGCTTTATAGAACAGCCAAGTAAATATAAAAACACTAGGTGGCGCTGCCGTTGACAAGTACAGTAAACAAAATAATTTTCAAAGATAAGAGAACAATCAACATGTTTTATGATATTCATTTAAATATTTAGACATCTTTTAGTTTTAAGAATCAATAGTTCATCATTTACACAATATTCCTCTTTCATAGTACACAAATTCATTATTTAACACCGCGCAGGTATATATCTATAAATACGTAATGAGGCCGCCCGATCGAGCCCGAAAGAGTGGGAAAACGATGAACATGACACGCCATGTTCTCCACGTTGATATTGCTAGTGCGTGTTGTTGAATGTTAACGTGCATCCATGGAAGGATGAGTTAGATAGAAACCCTGATGACATGTTTGACTGAAAGGCTGCAGCAGAATAATTCATACTGAGGGTAGGTTGTGTATTTTCTTTACTTTTCTGAACGACATAAACTATAATCTCGTTTTGTAGTGTTCGCAACTTGGACAAGTAGTTCTTACATTTTATTTGATATCTATGCGCAAGCCTTATCACCGTACGTAAATATCGAAAATTATTAACATTGGGTTGGGCTTACTTCATCTAGAGAGAATGCAACGCAAGTGTAAACATTGTGCAATATACTGTATCTAGGATACACATTTTAAAGATTCAGATGCTGCCTTCATAAGAGCTCAGTGGGGTTACGAATGTGTCCTCAACAATTCTAAAGGAAATTCCCTCGGTGGCGCAATAATTCTTAATACTAACTTTGACTATAAAGTAGAAGAAGTAAAGTCAGATGAAAAGGGAAATTTGATAGCACTGAGTATAAAAATGTGTAATTCTACTTTAACTCTTATAAATATATATGGGCCTGACAAAGATACCAATGCGTTTTTCAAAAAGATCCGAGAAATTGTGGTTTATCTTGATAATGACTTTGTAATAATGTGTGGAGATTGCAACTTAGTTACAGATCCAAAAATTTACACATATAATTATGCACATGTGAACAATACAAATTCAGACAAGAAGTTTTGAAAATGATGGAAGGGTTAGAGCTCTGTGATCCATGGCGTGTTAATCTTCGTCGATTCACATGGTTTGAAAAGTCGCCAGTTAAGAAAGGTAGACTTGATTTCCTTTTAGTGGCTGAACAACTACTGTCAGTCCATGAGCGATCAGATATTATACCAGGCTATAAAAGTCATCATGCCATTATTGAGCTACATTTGAAATTTTCTCAATTTGAAAGGGGCAAAGACTTCTGGAAATTCAATACTTCACTCTTACGTGATAATGAATATGTTGAAAAGGTAAAGGGAGTTATACAAGTCATAGTACGAAGATACGCAGCAACACCATACAATATAGAAAAACGTAATGATAAAAAACCGACGTCGCAGATTTACATTTTATGATTAATGACCATCTGCTGTTAGAAGTACTGCTTCTAGAAATACGATGTATGGCTGTAGCTTATAGTGCTGAAATCAAGCGGAAAATTATGTTTAGATCACACAATCTGGAAAGTCAAATAAATCTTCTTCAATGTGTGATTTATCACCAGAATCTGAAACTTTCTCAAGTATAATGATAGAAAAGAAAATTGAACAGGAAATTCTGAGAAAGGATTATATAAAAGGACTATCTATAAGAGCTAAAGTAAAATGGGTGGAAGATAGGGAAAAGCCAAGTAAATACTTTTCCAATCTCGAGAAGAGGCATTATGTAAATAAAACAGTAACTAGAATTATTAATGATGAGGGAAATGAGGTTACTGATCAAAAACAATTGCTTTATGAAATTAAATAGTTCTATTGTAATATATACAGAAACCGAGATGAAAACCTTGAAGATTTTGATTTGTATATATTTTTGAAGGATTATGATGTACCAAAATTGTCTGAAGAAATGAAAAAAAAAAAAACCTAGAATTTCATATTTCTTTACAAGAATTGGCTGTAGCATTAAAATCTCTCAATAACGGTAAAAGCCCAGGCCCTGATGGATTCCCAGCTGAATTTTTCAAATCCGTTTGGAACGAAATTAAACATTTTATTTATAGGTCTGTAAAATACTCTTTCATTTGTAACTCATTGTCTGTCTCACAAAAGTAAGGCATTATTACTTTAATATCAAAAGGCAATATATTTTTTGAAGAAAATGGAGACCGATATCACTTTTAAATACGACTTACAAACTACCATCAGGTTGTATATCTAACAGGATTAAACCTATATTACCTGGATTGATTCACGAAAATCAAACAGGATTTCTTAAGGGCAGATTTATAGGCGAGAACACTCGAACTTTGTATGATATTATGAGCTTTCTTGAAACTAACAATAAACCAGTATTGGCACTGTTTGTAGATTTCGAGAAAGCGTTTGGTTCTTTGTCTTGGATATTCATATACAAAACCTTAGTTTTTTTTAACTTTTGACCAAACATTCAAAATTGGATTACAATTATCAATAATAACTTTAACCTTTGTGTTATACAAAATGGTATTTTTCACAATTTTTTAATATAGGAAGAGGTTGCAGACAAGGAGACCCAGTCTCGCCTTACCTTTTTATTATTTGTGCTGCAATTATGGCCATTGTGGCAAGAAATAATGTTAACATTAAGAGAATAACAGTTAAAAGTAAAGAAACCAAGCTATCTCAATTTGCCGATGATACAAAATTTCTCTTAGACTATCTGACAGCTCGCTCAGATCAGCATTAAACTTGCTTGAGCAATTTACAAGATATTCTGGATTGAAACCAAACATTGACAAAACTAATGCAATGTGGATTGGTGATATACTCGTACATTTGGGGTAGCTCCACAGATAGAGTTGCTAGGAAACAGATAATACAAGCTAAGGAGGAAGGTGGACTACTAACAAATGATGTTTCATCCTTCTTGGCACATATTTTTTTAATGTAACTGAAACTACATGTACCTTTAAACTTGGTCTGCAAGTTGACATTTTGGGTGACAGATTTTATGAACATTTTTCTAAATCAACAAGAAACAAATTTTGGAAGCAGCTTTTTTTAAAATGATATATGAAGTGAAATGATTAGCTACTCCTCATGAAGAATTTGAAATAAACAGAAATAAATTATTTTCAAAATTGTATCGAAGTGGGATAAGAGGAAAGTTCTTAGATATTAAGAAGTCACTGTCTGATTTACAATTTAAATTTAAAATTATGTGTGAGACACAAGTCGGGGTTGTCTGATTTCTTTTCCACACGCAAAACTTGATGCAAGGTAAAGGGTTATATCCTTTATTCTATGCATGTAAACGACCTTGAAAGACAGTTCATTAATACGTCATGTGATGTTTCTATTGATGTATGCTGACACAGTTCTTCTCTAGAGTCAGCTCCCGTTTTACAGAAGTTGTTAGAGTCTTTGAAATTATATAATGTCAAATGGCAGTCGGCAGATGATATAGAAACATAACTAAAATTGTTGTATTCCGAAATGGTGGTAGATGTTTTTTTACAAATGACAAGTTTTACTTTTAAGACAGTGAAATAGAAATTGTTGATGCCTCTACTTACCTTGGTGTTTCAGTGAACTTTAACGGTAAATTTACTAAATCTCAGCCGACTGGTTTATTCAGTTCTAAAAGTGTGTAATAATCTAGCTTTAAATGTTGAACCTTAATTGAATGTTTTTGATGTTTATTTTTCATCCATTCTTAATTATAGCTGTAAAGTCTGGGGTTTTATCCCAGTTGATCAGATAGAAAAAGAACATAGTTACTGATTTCTTGGGGAAAAGTCTTAAAAGTTAAAAATAGTACACATTCTTTAATGCTATATTCTGAACTAGGTCGTACGTCTGCATATTACTCGAAAATGCCGAATAATCAAATACTGGTTGAAATTAGTCAATACTGTTGTGTGATAACGGTAAAGCGTGTGAGTGATTAGAATGCAAGCGTGCAAATGATTTTTTGAGGGCCTCAATTTTTGTACAAGAAAAAGAAAAGACGATTAAAAACAAGCTGAATTGGCAGACGACATATTTCTTCTTACGTTTACCTTTGCATAACCATTGTACGCGGGCACTTATGCAATAGTGGCGTCACGAGCAATCCGGAATGTTCGCGGAAGTCATTTTGCTGAATTTCTACGTTGACTTTCAGTAATTTTGGTGTTAGAAGGCGGTGCAGATCCCGGGTAGAGGATTCATCGTGCTTTGCAGGCGTGGTCTTGTCAATGTAAAGTTGGTGGTAGGTTTTCTGTTGACGCCAATCCCCTCTCCTTCAATATATTTTCATTTCGGCGTGGTAGTTGTTCTGCTGACGGCTTGCACGTGAAATCAGAAATAAAGCAACAGTGGTTACAAGTGGAATCCGATCAGATATTTCCAAACTTGAGAAGCCAGCAAGTGATATTCGTATTGTGGAAAAAAAATCATCACAGTCGTCTGATGACGAGAATTTTGAGGAAAATTGAGGAAAGAAGTTGGAAAAGACTCAAACAATAAATTGTGGTTGTGCGGTTGGTGACCTGTTGTCGCCTTTCCCCCTGTCATAATGATTCTGCGATAGGCCAGAATTACTGGAGATACCTGGTATTGGAGGAAGACTGACTGATAAAATTCTACAAGTACGCGATGTATTGGGGAGATTTCATATTTTTAGCAATACCATATCTCAAACCAACGGATGCCATGTTAAAGTGTAATGACTTTTCACCTCCTTATGAGAGATATGACAAACGTGCTATGCCACAAATGCAACAATATGGCCAAGATGGATCTAATACTTCTCAAAGGAATCCTGACTATGGATCAGAATTCCCGCAAAAATCATCGCCCCGCCCTCTTTCCCCACCAGCTATGGATATCAACAACGCAGTGACAATTATGGATATCAACAACGTGGTAATGGATATCTGCAGCAACGAGGCGACAACTATGGATATCGAGGTCTGCGTCAGCGCGACCCTAGAGAGGAGCAGCAAGAGTTCTATGGTCGACATAAAAATCAACCACAGAGACGGGGACGTGTCATTATCCCTAAAACATTACGATATGATGGTAGTTCGGACTGGAAGGCATTCTATACTAAGTTCAAAAAGTTTGTTGAATCAGAAAGCCTCACTGCTCGCGAACGTAGGGATAACCTCTTTGGATACTAGAGGGTAAGGTCAGCGAATACTTTATGCTTCTCGAGTGTGACCCAAATAATGAATTTCACATTATCTCTAGGATGGAACGTCGCTTTGGTTTAAATTACTCGCCGAGACCACCCAAGCACGTCTCCGTAATACACACCAATATCCAGGAGAAAAAACTTGCTGATTGGGCTGCTAGAGTATTGTCCTTGTCTACTAGAGTATATCATGACCTCCCAGATGAATTAATGTACAGACAGGCAATTTTAACAATCTGACAAGGGGCTCTGGACAAGGAAGCAGGTCAGCACGTCTCCAACCTAAAATTACACACCACTGAGGAGGTAGTCAATAAAATAGACGAGGATATAACTGTAAGCAGGGCCTTTCCGAGGAAACCCACATTTAAATCGTCAACATGGACATCAGATGTGGGTAACCAGTCATCCCTGGAGGACAAAGTGACTAGTATGCAACAATTTCTCCAAAAGATATAAGAGTTAGTTTCGGCTGAGAAGGATATAATTTGCTATCTCTGTGGAGAAAAGGGACACATAAAGCCAAATTGTCCTAAATCGGAGGATAAAAAATCAATACAGACTGTTGATAGTGGTTTTATCGTGACAGAGGATGAGGAGGAGGAACAAGAAAAGAGCTGATTCAGTTAAACCCGAATGGGTCGGACAACCAGGAAAAGGTGACGAATAAGCAGGTAGTGTCTGAAGAGGATAATATCATGGAGGTTCTGATGAGGATGGAGGCATGAACAAAATAAGTTTTAAGGAGGATGGAGACACACGTAGTGTTAAGACATCCGAATCCTCAGAAACTGAAAACAATAAACTTAACCGATTACGATCAACATCCATGTTTCAAGAGGTTATGAAACTAGAGCAGTAGTGGACACTGGTGCAGAAATTTCAATACTTTCGTATGAGGTCTACAGGAACCTTTTTGAGCCACTACATATATTAAAACGTGTGACACTTAATGCTTCAGGAAGGAACCAACCAATAGAAAGCTTTATAATTGGATCCATAGAATTGGATATAGGAACTATGAGTTACCATCGTAACATTTACGTTGGACCAATAGAGGATGACATCTTGTTGGGTCTAGACTTTTTAAAGGACAATAACGGACAACTTAATATCTCCCAGAAATATTCTTGATATGCGTTTGATTGGAGAACATCTATCTGTGAGAAAACAGGAAAGGAATTCCAATTGCTCCAGATGTAAGGTGTATGTGCGGAAACGGACTGGGGTACCACCCAATAATGTAGCAGGAAACATTGATTGTTCTGATGTGATTGTGGAATCTACAGCAGAATTTGGAATATTTATTCCTAGATCAGTTCACCACACGAATTCTCATATAAAGTTGTATTGTGTCAATGTCACAGACAGAAATATAATTCTGAAAAGGAAAACTTAATTGGCTACAACTAGTGAGGCAACAGAAATTCTTGACCAGAAAAAGCACATTGATCCCATATTTGTGGACACCTTGCTCTGTGATCAGGACAGATAAAGCCCAATTCAATCTGCAATGTGTGATTAATGACGCCCAAGGACAGCTATCTGCTGACGAGTTAAGCAAATTTCCGACACTCACACACGACTATTCGGATGTTTTTGCGAAAAATGACTTTGATTTGGATCATTTCAGTGCCATTGAGCAAAATATTGACACAGGGATGGCAAAACCAATGAAGCAACGATTTCGTGAAACTTCAGAATGCTTTTCTAATGAGGAGGAATCTCAATTGAGAAAACCGCTGGGGTCATTGATTCCTCTACGTCAGAATGGGCATCAGCGCCAGTATTGATACGTAAACGCGATGGTTGAGTGCGCTAGTGCATAGACTATCGGGGTCTCAATTCTGTAACAACGAAGGACGTTTTTCCACTACCCTTGACAGAAGAATGCCTTGATGCACTTACAGATAACATCTGGTTCTCCAAGCTCGATGCAAATTCGGCCTATTTGCAAGTCCCAATCAAAAAGGAGGACAAACCAAAGACCGCAAAACATGGATTGTTTCAGTTCGTCAAAATGGGCTTTGGTCTTTGCAACGCTCATGCGACCTATGCCACGGTTATGAATCTTGTTCTTCGAGGCTTAAAGGTGAAGTTCTTAGGACGAACTCTAAATGAAGATGGCATTGAACCCAGTGACAAACATGTGGAGAGAATGAAAGAATGGCCAACTCCTACAACATATAGAGGTAGAGCAGTTTCTTGGCTTTGCCAATTACCACCGTTCATTCATTTCCGGGAACGCCAAAATTGCTGCTCCCCTTCATGGGTTGACTGGAAAAAATGACTTCAGGTGGAATGAAAAACATCAAATAGCATTTGACAAGTTACAACCCTCACTGAGCTCACCTCCTGCATTGACCATACTAAATCATCATGACATGTTCAAAACTTGACACCGATGCATCAGATTTTGCAATTGGCAGTGAATTGTGCCATGTACAGGATGGCGAGGAAAGAACGCCTATGCAAGTTACGCTTTGACACCAGAACAACGCAGGTACTGTACCACGCGTAAAGAACTCTTAGCGGTGGTTCGATTCACTAGACAGTTTCGCCACTATCTGCTGGGGCAAGGTCAACTTGTCAGGTGAACAACTGTAGAAGTATCGTCGTATGGATTCAAAATCTTGACATCTGAAGATGGACCGGATGTGAATGCTGTAGACATTCAACTGTAAAGATACTGCTAAAGAGATACAGGTAGAACAAGATAAGGATCCAGAGTTATCTTTTCTTCGGGAATGGCTAAAAAGCGGAAAAGAAGCAGATAAATGAGAGGTATTTGGGTCTGATAGAGCAACGAAATACTACTGGATAAACAGAGAGTTATATCATCTGGATGAACAAGGTGTGTTATTGAGGAGGAGTCCTGAAGACACTGATGAGTCGGAATATCTAATAGTACCTCAGAGCATGAGGGACGATGCCATCTTTCATTGTCATGATATCCCAGCTAGTGCACATCAGTGCATAAATCGCACCGAAAGTATGGTACGCCAATGGTTCCATTGGTATTGCTTGCCCCGAGATGTTCAGAAGTTTGTCAAGTCATGCATGGTCCGTAATACCAACAAGAAACCCAGTCGGAAAGATCGTTGCGCCATGAGCTTGTTTCAGTCAGGGGAGCCAATGGAGAGAGTCCATCTGGACTTTATGGGGCCACTTCCATGTACAGCTATGGGAAACGAACATATTCTAGTTATGGTAGATCAGTTTACTGGATGGGCAGAGTGTGTCCCGTTACCAACACAAACAACTGAGACAACAGCAAGGGCCGCCGTCAATGAATGTTTTGCAAGATTTGGATATCCATTCCAAATTCATACTGACTAAGGCCGGCATTTCGAGAGCCGGTTGTTCAAGGCTTTATGTGAAGTGATGCAGATCCATAAAACCCTCTGCCAATGGACAGGTCGAGCGATTCAATCGCACGATTATGAATGCTATCCGGTGCTTTATAAAGTCGCAAAAAGAGTGGTATATTCACTTACCACAGAAAGCGGGTGTATTAAGGTGTTCGGTCAACCGACAAACATTATATACAGCCAATCAGTTAATGCTTGGGCGTGAGACCAACCAGCCAGCAGATATCTTATACCGCAATCCACCAGGAGAAAAGGCACAGGATGTGGATACATATGTGGAAAAGCTCATCGATGTCATTCAAAGTGCAAATGATGTGGCAAGGAGAACCTTAAAAACGTCACAGAAACGAATGAAAAGGGATTACGATGTCCGCGAACATGAAACCCGGTATAAAGTTGGGGATGTTGTCTTCATATTTGACACTGCAACGCCGTCTCGTCAAAATCCCAAATTGAAGTCAGTATGGAAAGGTCCTGGAGTCATCATGAAGTGCTACACGCCGCATGTGTATGAAGTGCATATTGGTAGATCAGAGAAAGCTGTGAACCATGCGATTGAAATTATGCACCGACCGTAATCTACCTCAGTGGATTTAAAGACCAACAGGAAAATCGCGACGTCCAAAATTTGGAAACCCAATGTGTGTGCCAGAAACCCGATGATGGAATAATGATCATTCAATGTGATTTTTGCTTTGTGTGGTTCCATGGATATTGTGTAGGCTTGACCTCAAGTGATGCAGAACAGCTAGAACTGTACTGTTGCAAAGCCTGTGAACTCCGTACCAACAAGTGACCTTTTTATAAGGGGGAGGGTGTTGTGTGATAACGGTAAAGCGTGTGAGTGATTAGAATGCAAGCGTGCAAGTGATGGTTTTTAGAGCCTCATTTTTTGTATAAGAAAAAATAATGAAGTAAAGAAAAACAAGCTGAATTGGCAGACGACATATTTCTTGCTAATTTTAACTTTGCATAACCATTGTAAGTGGGCACTTATGCAACAATACTAATAACTGTATAATGAATTCAGTGTATGATGCTATAATTGAATTCAATCACAGAAAATGTACCTGGCGGTGTCAGAAACTTACTGCTATCAACTGGTCTCGTTAGATAATAGAGTTGACAACGAAAAAAGTATTTTGACTTTTTTTTTCAAACAGCGCATTGTCGGTGTTTTTCTTCAATTACAGAACGAGTGATGTTAATTGTGCAAATTTTTTTTACAGTACTAGTGATCAAAATCTGTTCCAAATAATGATATCTATATCTTCTCATCGGATGCGTTTAGAAGAAATTAGATATAGATATATTCCAAGGGAACGTATGATTTGCTTTAATTGTAACCAGATGAGTAATAGAAGAGTTCCATTTCATGTTGAGTTGTCCTCTGTATATAAATTTACGTAAAAATGTTGCTATTTAAGCAAATATTTACAATGAAGTTTATTATTACGTTCAACATTTCAAGCCTAATGTGTTTTTAATTGTTATGCATCTTCTGCCAATTACCTACTGTAAAATGATATTGTCTGGCACTATTTAAATAATAGTTGTCCTGTACTCTGATGTGTAATCAACTGTCCGCCAGCCTGTTTTTCTTTCTTTTCGTCTCGTCCAATGAAAATCAATTTTCATATAATATCTGAATATCTTGTATGTGTTATAATAGCTTTATATTGTACATTGTATTCTTATGTATTTAACTCTTATACTAAAACGATAAAATACAATAGCGATAAGCTTGACAATTGATCGGAGTCGGGGAAATGCTGATTCAGCTTACGGCGGGTATATAAGGAGACTTGTCTGACCGAGCATTTTACATACACTCTGACTAATTGCAGTGCGAGGCTGTGATGGACTTACTCATTGCATACACGTATGTTGCATGATTTAAAAGTAAGGTGCAAGAGCCAAATCTATTGAAAAAAAATCTCTCAATTTCGGAATAGGGTTTGTTTGGTGATTTTATGACAGTGTTGAAAAAAATTCTTTTAATTTAGGAATAGGGGTTGTTTGGTGATTTTATCAGGTGTGTTTTTTTATACAGGTACAAAGGCGGAGAAAACCAACGCAATCTTGATCGTTTATAGATTAAACACACGAGAAATGACTTCATCTGTAAGTATGGTTTTCATTAAGTTTCATCATTCAAGTGTTTATTGATTTATGTTTTCGCAACTACGTCAACACAAAACTTCAATCGTCTCTTTTATACATTTTGTATCACGGGACGTTCAAAAGATTCTGTTTATTGTCATAATTTTAATCCTCTCTTATATACATATTGTATCACGGGACAATCATAAGTTTCTGTTTATTGTCATTACATATTGATTACATGGATTTCGTCAACGCATCAAACTAAATAAAAGTGTTTGATATTTGTAACAGCTTGAGTGACCACCGATGAAATAGCATTAAAAAGTTCAGAAGGTTCCTATGACTTGAGCTACCAACCATTATTGTTGTAACCATAGGAGTATGGCAGGGTTTTTCATCTGAAAAAGTATTAAAACAGCGCACATTACCAAATGAAAAATTGTTTCAGTAACAAGGATTAGTTTGACAATATGATGGCAAACATGCATCAAAATATTGCAATATATATATATAAAAAAACATTTGCAGCAAAACTTCTTTGAATCGAACTTCAATTATTCGAATTTCTCGATGTATCGAAGTGTTTTTTCTAGTGCCGAATTGCATTCCTATGTATTACTACTAACTTACCCCCTGATGAATAAAAGTTTTATAAATCGAACGTTTTGATGTATCGAAGGTTTTTTTCACGGACCGAAAGCTATATGACAATACAGCCATTGACACCTCATGATTCGAACAAAACCTTACAATACAACACTATACAATACAAAAGTATTTATTCTACTAACGTGTCACATATCGATATTACATTTCTTTAAAAAAAAAACCATCCTAAGTTAAAGATTCACAGATACCGATATCTAGCCAAAATTTGCTTATGAGACACAACAGGATTGTAAAATTATATGTAAAATTTATCAAAATTTATAAACAAATTAAAAATAATTATTGCTTGTGTTACATATTAAAAATTCAGCGATGTACATGCTAAAGTTTATGTGAAGTTAAGACTTATACGCCTATGGACTTGTCATTATCAAGAGAAATTCACAAGTAAGCTCCAGAAACAAACCTGTACTGTACAGTATTTTCGCCCTGCGGTAAAATTCCATATATTACAACAAAGGATGCTAATTGACAATGGTATTATGAAAGCACGCTATCATTAGCTCTGTGTTACGGGGTTAAATAAGCTAATAATGCAAGTTAAAATCTTAAAGTTTAGAAAATTTTCTGTTTCCCAAATGCTTCAGAGATGCCCCTATGATAACAAAATCTTGCTTGGAAACGAGTTCGAGCATCCCATGGTTTAATAGGTTTGCAACCTGTCACTTCAACATTGACTCCCCGAAGTGATACTGGTTTCAATTATTATATTTGATCAGAATGTTACAGCGATGAATAAAATCTGTTTAAAACATTTAGTACAACAGTGACTTCAAGACCATTTTTTTTTACAAAAATAGTATGATGATATTGAAAATAGTAGCTTTGGTCATGTGTACTCTATTTTCAAAGTTTGGAATTAAAAAGTATCTTTTGTAACTTCATCATAAAAACAGAAATATCATATGTAAATTTCTCTCATTCAATCTTCATTTACCAGTAGAAAGAGGTAGATCAGTGGACAGGAATTCCGCGAGAAGGTAGGATTTGCAAGGACCAAAAGCATTATACGCGGTGAATAATATTTGTAGAAAGAATGTGTTTAATGTTGAATCTCGTCTTGCTGTGTTTGGCACTTATGTAAATGGTATTCAATGTATGGTTCTGAAATCTGGGGTTATCACATTCTCCAGAAATGGATAAAAACTGCATATCGCATTTCTTAAGTCATCAATAGGACTAGGAAAATCAACAAATACTGCATTTTTATACATTGAGTTAGAAAGATTCTCCCTTCAAATTCTTCAAATATTGGCTAAAGCTAAAATTTTCTAATAAATGTGCACTCAAATCGAGTTATGATTATATGGTAGAAAACAATGACCCTTGGATCCTTAATTGAAACGAGACCTTTCAAATGCCAGCATTCGGTACATGTTTGAAGATACCAATAAAAATTCTGTTAAATTGATGGTATTGTTTTTAAAATAACGTTATTTGACCATTTTCATCAGTGGCTTATGGAAGTTAATTCTTCATCTAAAGGATTTGTATACCAACATCTGGTTGAAAGTATTAAACTCCAGTCATACCTCCATAAATCAGTAAATTTGAATTTTCAAAGACTTAATTCTAAGATCCGTTTATTTGTACAAGATTTAGCAATTGAACAATTTGAAGACGAATATCATTTTTTCATTAAATGTAGATATTATGCTGATATGCACAACAAATGTATTAAGCCATATTATTTCATAAGCATAAGATGTTTAAATTCATTCAGTTACTCGAAGTCGAAAATCTAAAACAACTTCGTTATTTTAGGAAAGTATCTAACAGTTGGATATCTTATTATATCATCAGGGATGTTTACATCTGTAAATGATTTTGAGGTGCTTGAATTTGATCCAACGCTATCCGACGTCCATTGTAGGTTAGTTTTCACTCTTCGATGTCTAGTAGAGGGTTCGATCGATCCTGAGCACGTGAATATTAATCGAGGTCAAGATCAAGGTCAAGACACATGCCGCCTAAAGCGTTTAATGATAAGGCATGGTTTACTGCTGAATGATGTAGAAAAAGATTCTACGAAGGAAAACAAATATATAAAAATCATTAATCGGAAAATAACCGAGAGCTTATGAATAAAAGTTCTAGAGACTAAAATAAATCTTACGAAAGAGTTATAATACCTACAGGGTTAATATTGAAAACCAAATAAGAAACACGTCGGAATCTAATCCTAAACAATTGTGGGATATTTTAAATAAGTTAGATAAATCGACAAACAATAATTGTAATGTCAATATTCCTTTGAATTAATTATATAAATATTTAATGTAAAACTTCCGATGATGAAAACGATGAATTTAATATTCCTGATATGAATGAAAATATATTTGCTTTTATTCTTAATGGTGAAGTAACTGAAGATGAAGTTAGACAAGCTGGTGCTAATCTTCGGAATTTAAACGAATATATAAAAAGTACACATTCTGTGCTACTACCTACATATGTAAAACTTTTCTATGTTATATTGAAGTCTGGTTGTGTCCCAGAAGCATGGACAACTGGAATAGAAAAACCCATATATAAAAAAGAAAGGTGACCCTAAAAGTCCTGATAATTATCGAGCTATAACCCTAGTCTCTTGTCTTGTACTTACGACTCTAGATTTAACAAATTCTCAGAAGTTGACTTAATTTCTATTGTTCTAGCTGACTTCAGAAAAGGATATTCTACAAACAGAAAACAGCTTTCTATTGTATTATAAAATGAACAGGTATTTCGTTCATTTATTGACTTCAGAAAAACATTCGATACTTTTTGGAAGGTTACTTTATAAAAAATGTTGCTAAAAATTGCATTTCTAGGAAAATATATCATGTGATAATTAATCTAAACTTTAATACCAAATTATGAATAATCCTGATAATAACTGATAATAACCTGATTTATGTTTTATGTTAATGATCATAGCGTATATACAACAGTTGATCTCAATATATCGTGTCTGAATTAGATGATCTGACCACACGGGCATTGTATAATGTGCACTTGCCGAAATATACATTATCATATTTTAATTGTAGCTATTTGAGTGTCATCGAAGTCGAAGTTGAGAAATGAACCAGTCAGTGTTGTCGTGGTTATGTTTCTCAAGAAACTATGGGATTGACTAGTCTATGTTGTCGTGGTTATGTTTATCAAGAAGCTCTTGGTTGGATCAGTCTGTGTTGTCGTGATTGTGTTGCACAAGTAGCTGTGATAGGGACCAGTCTATGTTGTATTGGTGATGTTGCTCAAGAAGCTCTAGGTTGGACCAGTCTGTGTTGTCGTGGTTGTGCTGCACAAGTAGCTGTGATAGAGTCCAGTCTATGTTGTCGTTGTTGTGTTGATCAAGAAGCTGTAGGATGGACCAGTCTGTGTTGTCATGGTTATGTTTCTCAAGAAACTGTGGGATCGACTAGTCTATGTTGTCGTGATTGTGTTACTAAAGAAGCTGTGAGATGCACCAGTCTGTGTTGTCGTTGTTATGTTTGTCAAGAAGATCTTGGTTAGACCAGTCTGTGCTGTCGTGGGTATGTTTCTCAAGAAACGGTGGGATCGACTAGTCTATGTTGTCGTGGTTGTGTTACTAAAGAAGCTGTGAGATGCACCAGTCTGTGTTGTCGTTGTTGTGTTTGTCAAGAAGATCTTGGTTGGACCAGTCTGTGTTGTCGTGGTTGTGTTTGTCATGAAGATGTAAGATGGACCAGTCTGTGTTTTTGTGGTTGTGTTGCTAAGGAAGCTTTGAGATGAACAAGTATGTGCTGCCGTGATGGGGTTTCTCAGGAAGCTGAGAAACGGACCCATCTGTGTTTCCGTGGTTGTTTTGCTCAGGAAGCTGAAAGATGTACCATTCTGTGATGTGGTGATTGTGTTTCTCGGGACGCCGAGCACAAACCAGTCTATGTTGTCGTGATTGTGTTTCTCGGGACGCCGAGCACAAACCAGTCTATGTTGTCGCGATTGTGTTTCTCGGGACGCCGAGCACAAACCAGGCTGTACTGTCATGGTTATGTTGCTTAGGAAACTGAGAAACGGACCAGTTATAGTAAATACTATCACAGATCCTACCGTACTGTTGTTTGATAAAAAATCAGAAACTTATATAATTTGTAAACAAAAACGCCTTTTCATTATTACGACTGATTGTCCTGTTTTATTATATTTTTGCAGAAAAGCCTTTACATCCTAATATGTTTCGGCATTGGGGGTATGATTGCGCTTCCTTTCTTCTTTCAATACCGAAACCCCTACGAGCTAAACTTAACTCTGACTCAGCAGCTCGCTAAAAGCTTGGAAAAGCAGGAGACAATCGATATTTCGTCAATTAAAGCGAATGTCGCAAATGTTACAAATATTCGACGGCAAATATTTGACTTGGCTATTTATTTAAAAAAGGCAAGGTTACACGCGAGGGGTTCCAAAACACAACGAGCACTGAAGTATGCAAGTGAAAATATGGATGCAATACTGAGAGGATTCGGTACTTCGTTCGAAGCTGTCACACGACGAAAACTATACAAATCAAGCAGCATGTGTCCGGAGTATTATGTTGATAAAGTATATGGTCATCTGATCAAAAATTGTTCCTACTCTAAACGTTTGGAGGAGATTGTCACGATCATTCGTCTAAACTATGATTTGCCTGCAGATAAGGAGTTCACCAGGGATGGGTATGGATCAAAAATTCCGGTCATAATTGGTGACTATAGTGGAAATATAAAAGAGAAAAGTAATATTGTGGTAAAGAAAATGACATCTACTATTACAGAGGGTGAGGCATTAAACATGTTGATGGAAAACGTGAAAACGACATACACTTTAGTTTTAAGAAACGTAACGGAACTGGATTGGAATGCAAGAATTGAGCGACTTGTGCGAGAAATTGAGATATTGAATGTTAATGCAGTAGGCGGATCTATTAGAAACTCGGATAATATTTGGAGTTTAGGATGCCATCAGAGGGTGTACCGAAACTACACTGTTGTGTACGAGGAAGGATATGATGAATCCTTGCATGACTGTGCATTTTGTGATCACATGGACGGACCGTTCCTCATCAAAACAAAAACACTAAACGAGATAAAATTCGATAGTAAATTATCTCCTATGGGATTATACGAAGACTTTTTCATGAGACTCAATACTGAGTCAGCTGTTTGTGCCGATTCGTTATTTGATATGGATTTTCCGCGCCGAAGTAAAGTAACAAAAGAATGGGAAAGTTTTGGAAGAAAGAGAAATCTGTATAGATTGAAGTTTTCTTTTGGACTGACTTTAAACTTTGGATGTGACTACGAGTATCCTTGTCAGAGAAAGAAAGGATTTGTTAGATCACCATGCTGTATACAAGAGCTTGCTGATTTAAGTTATGGTTTTATGGATATGTGTGAAAAAGAAGGAGGATCGTGTCAATTGAACGCGGGAACAATATTAGGAGCAGTGAAAATGTATGATGTAATCCCTTGGGAGATTGACGCGGATCTCAACTTCCGTTGTCAAGATTTCAATAAATTACAAAATGGTGGATTAAAACTCATGTCTAAAGGTATAACAGTTAGAGTAGAAAGGAGAAGTGTTTGTTCGCCATCTGCACATCCAGCACAACTAGGCGCAAGGAGTAAACACTGGCACGCAGACATCTGGTCACGTGACTGGATCGAACCTTATGAAGTAAGAGCGGAACATCGCAATTTGACCAAGATTCCCTTCAATGGACGTCTTCTGAATGGGATGAGAAATCCTGGTCTATTTGCACGTAATATGTATCCGGAAATTTTCTTTCATCAACAGCACGTAAAGGAAGGAGGGATTAAAAAAGTTCATAAATTTTCAAAGTGTCCGATGAAAGACAATCATGATTGCATAGATAATTACTACGAAGATGGTAATATCCAGTTTCATGACCCGGTGGCGTAGCGTTCTTTCAGATATGTAAATATATACGTTGTTATTTATGAGAGGCGTTCTTACATGGTTTTTTGATGCTAATGTGATCTAAATTTTCATCTCAGTATGTGAAATTAAAAAAAAACAGATCGGATAATTAATCGTATTAACACTAAATGGGATTACTATTAAAATGACGTATTGCTGACCAATATGTAGAAAAAACATATATAAGTGTATTTTTGTGTGTATTATCATTTCACGATTAAAATGATACAAAGTTATGGTTTTGTAAGTGGAAATTCAAGATGATTGATAATACAATTAGACAAAAGGGAAATATATTTGTTAAGCCGAGGAAAGATAACTCAAGTGGAATGTTAAAAGTAAAACAGGCCAATAGATTCAAACATGTTCATTTATATCAAAATGTGAAACCCATGATGCCGAAAACTTGTTCGTTGATTTTAAACTATATGGAAGGTTATTGTAAACGGAACGAAATAACTCTAAAATAAGGAACGGAGAAAGTCCTAAGACAGGTTATTCAGTTCTTGTACAAAGCTAACATCTGGAGCCCCTGAAATGTGGCGTCAAATTGACAAATGTTGACATATCGTCGCATCTATGTTTTTTTAAAATTATCATCTAGTTTGAGAAAAAACATAATAAGCAACTAATTATCATCTAGTTTGAGAAAAAACATAATAAGCAACTATTTTTTTTCGCCTAATGTTAGTTCATATTATGCCTAAATGCTGTGCCTCTTTCATAATAAAAGACAAAATAGTTATTGCAAGGTCACAGCAAACCTTACCAGCTTGCCTCTGTCAAGTTAAGATCAAGGTCACAGCAAACCTTATCAGCTTGCCTCTGTCAAGTTAAGATCAAGGTCACAGCAAACCTTATCAGCTTGTCTTTGTCAAGTTAAGATCAAGGTCACATCAAACCTTATCAGCTTGCCTCTGTCAAGTTAAGATCAAGGTCACAGCAAACCTTATCAGCTTGCCTCTGTCAAGTTAAAATCAAGGTCACAGCAAACCTTATCAGCTTGCCTCTGTCAAGTTAAGATCAAGGTCACAGCAAACCTTATCAGCTTGCCTCTGTCAAGATCAGGGTCACAAACACTCTTATTTACATTGAGAGAAAACATACAACGATTGAGAGATATTCTTTAAACGTTTATAGTAACATTATAAATTTCTCAATCTTTAAAACTCTTTTTCGAGAGCATATGCGAATGCTAGGGGACGTTTGGTTGACTACTTTTAAGACGAATGCAATATGATGAGAGTGAAACTATCGCCAAAAGTTAAAAAAACCAAAAAACATGTAAAACCTTTTTTTTTCTAATAAATAAATAAATAAATAAAAAACCGACGAAATTCAGTTTGTATAGCGTGTCCAGACAGCTAGTGTCTGAAAAATGTAAGACTGTCACGTGTTCAGGCACCTGTAGGGCCCTCCGATCCTCTAATTTTCTATGATTTTACAGCCAGACTTCCTGTGTGTAATATAGGGGCATTAAGGTTTAGCTAGATGTTTTAGCAATAAACAATGTTGTGAAAAAAAAAGTTTAAATGGTGCTTTGTTCTTTTGTGGTGATGAGTGGAGAAGTCCAAACTCTGTTCGGGTGTTGATGGTTTAATGAGATGTAGGTTAGGGAGACATTGAACACTTCAGGAACCGAAACAAACTGGCTAGAAAGGAGGTCGTATTTATACTATTTATGTTAGTAAACTGATTAAGTACTATTACACATTAGCTAACAGGTAACTGATTAAGTAATATTTGCGTTATGAACATGGTTTTACACACATAAATGGCAGTAGATTCGGCTGTTTACAGCAAGGTAAGGTTACACTGACCTTCATACAAACTGATTAGATAGGTTTCAGGTAATGACTTATATATAATCAGGGAACGAACTTATACATGAACATGTGTAGTAGATCAGTAACGACAGAATACCTCTGGTCAGTAATAAATTAACAAAGGTAAATACAATATGATGAAATATCTGACTTATGTCTAGCACAATTTTGAATAATTTGATCTTACGTATTAACTTTTAATAGTTCTGTTGTGCCACCATGGGCTGGGGCTTTATCTCACCGATTTACTGGTGTGATGATTCACACACGTTTCTCATTTACTAGTTATGTTGAAAATATCAGAGAAATAGGCTTAGACATCATAATAAACCATGCAAGGGATAAGCTTGACATTGTAATCCTTTTTAATTTGTTTGTGGGTTTTGTGGAACATTGTTGTTTCATCTCGTTACATAAGATATTTAGAAGTTTTCCTATTAAAATAAAAATATATCCAAAAACGTTTGTTCACTCATTGATACAAATAAATAACACACACCTAAAAGCAATGACTGAGGGGGTGTGGTAAGACCACCTAAAAGTAATGGTTGAGAGGTGTGGTAGAGCTCCCTAAAGCAATGACTGAGGGGTCGTTGCATGACCACCTTAAAGTAATGGTGAGGGGCGTGGTAGAGCTCCCTTAATCAATGACTGAAGGGGCGTGTTATGGCAACCTAAGAATAATGGTTGAGGGGCGTGGTAGAGCTCCCTAAATCAATGACTGAGGGACGTGGTATGGCAACCTAAAAATAATGGTTGAGAAGCGTGGTAGAGCTCCCTAAAAGCAATGACTGAGGGTAATAGTAAGGTCACCTAAAAGTAATGGTTGAGGGGCGTGGAAGAGCTCCCCAAAGCAATGACATAGGATGCGTGGTATGACTCCTAGACGCAATGACTGAAAGAACGTCGTAGGACCACATGGAAATAAAAGTTCAGAGGGCGTGGTAGAGCTCCCTAATAGCAATGACTGAGGGGTGATAATAGAGCCATCTTAAAGTAATAGTTGCAGGGCCTGGTAGAGCTCCCTACAAGCAATGAATGAGAGGGGTCGAGGTATGGCCACGTAAAGAGAATGCAGGTGTGTGCCCCTGGTGTATTGTTTATGTCTCCCTGATTTAAATATTTATATGTGTCCTTGATGCAATGTTTATGTGTGTTTCTGGTGTAAAGTTGATGTGTGTCCCTGGTGTATTGTTTTTGTGTCCCTGTTGTATTGTTAATGTGTGTCTCTAGTATTTTGCGTATGTGTGTTTCTTGTGTAATGTTAATATACGTCCTTGGTGAAATATTTAGCTGTGTCTCTGGTGTATGTTTATGTGTGTCCCAATGTGTCCCTGGTGTAAAGCTGATGTGTGTCCCTGGTGTAATGTTTATGCGTGTCCCTGGTGTAATGTTGATGTGTGTCCCTGGTGTAAAGTTGATGTGTGTCCCTGGTGTAATGTTATGTGTGTCCTTGATGTAATGTTATGTGTGTCCTTGGTGTAAAGTTGATGTGTGTTCCTGGTGTAAAGTTGATGTGTGTCCCTGGTGTAATGTTATGTGTGTCCTTGGTGTAATGTTGATGTGTGTCCCTGGTGTAAAGTTAATGTGTGTCCCTGGTGTAATGCTTATGTGTGTCCCTGGTGTAATGTTTATGCGTGTCCCTGGTGTATTGTTTATGTGTGTCCCTGGTGTATTGTTTATGTGTGTCCTTGGTGTAACGTTTAAGTGTGTCCTTGGTGTATTGTTTATGTGTGTCCCTGGTGGAATGTTATGTGTGTCCTTGGTGTAATGTTTAAGTGTGTCCTTCATGTAATGTTTAAGTGTGTTCCTGGTGTAATGTTTATGTGTGTCCTTTGTGTATCGTTCATGTGTCCCTGATGTATTGTATATGTGTGTCCCTGATGTATTGTATATGTGTGTCCCTGATGTATTGTATATGTGTGTCCCTAATGTATTGTTTATATGCGATATTGGTGTATTATTTATGTGTGTCCCTGATGTAATGTATATTCGTGTCCCTGGTGTATTGTACATGTGTCCCTGATGTAATGTATATGTGTGTCCCTGGTGTAATTTTTTATGTGTGTCACTGGCGTAATATTTATGTGTGTCCGTGGTGTATTGTTTATGTGTGTCCCTGGTGGAATTTTTATGCGTGTCCCTGGTGTGACGTTTGATGTGAGTCCTTGGTGTAATGTTATGTGTGTCCTTGGTGTAATGTTAGTTAAGTGTGTCCTTGGTGTAATGTTATGTGTGTCCTTGGTGTAAAATTGATGTGTGTCCCTGATTTAAATATTTATGTGTGTCCCTGGTGTAATGTATATGTGTGTCCCTGGTTTATTGTTTTTCTGTGTCCATTCTGTATTTTTTATGTGTATCCCTGGTGTATTGTTTGTGTGTGTCCCTTGTGTATTGTTTGTGTGTCCATGTTATATTGTGTATGTGTGTCCCTGGTGTAATGTTAATTTGTGTCACTGGTGTAATATTTATGTAGGTCCCTCGTGTATTGTTTATGTGTGTCCCACTTGTATTGTTTATTAGTGTGCCCCTGGTGTATTGTTTATGTGTGTCCCTGATGTAATGTTTATGTGTTTCCCTGGAGTAATGTTTTCATGCATGATTGCCTTCATCTAGCATGACTAATCATATAAACAGATCTGCACATACACTACACACAATGAAGAAATCTGAGTGAAAGATTGTCAGAAAGAAAGAAATACATTGAATGTGTTACAAGCTGTTACACAATGATCTAATGCACATAGGATAACTCAGGCGTCTTGTTTACATGTATATGCGTATCTAGTCATTGTTTGTGTGTCCCTGATGTATTGGTAAGATCTCTTTCATGTTTTGCATTGGTTTGCAGGTCTGTATATATGCATATTTAACCTGGGAGAAGTAATTGTCATAAAATTTTCGATATAGCGGAATTCTGAATTTATCATTATTTTTATTGTGCTGTGCTAGCATCATTTTATCATCTACTTTTAAATAACAAATTATGTGTCTATAGGTGACCGAAAGCTTATTGTGTTTGCATATATCTAAAAGTATTATGTTTCTAAGAACTCTATTGACTTATTAGAAAACTAAGCTGTATATGCAACTTTCTTTGGTTACGCTTCACATACTGTATTATAATACACTACGTGAAGGAAGCAAAGTAAATAATGAAGTATCTTCTTTTAGATAATAAATAATTGATTAAACTTTCTTACCCGAAAAGAGTTTCAGGTAATGGTGTGTTCACTGAAGAGAAACTATCATATGAAATTACATATATCACGACATCTTCCTGAACTAACATAGACAGTGCTGGTATTTTCAAACCAATACGTAGCTGTGTTAATCATGACTATATGTTATTACCGAAACAATATTTCATTGTGCATACATCGTTTTTATTATGGTTGTGAAAATGTTAGATACACCATATTAGTATCAATATGTATTATTGGTTTGGATAAAAGTCTTTCTTGTATACATGGATCATGCACTGTAAAAGATGATTAGTGCCCACTAAAGCGTTACCTGCATTTGTATTTAGTACGTTGGAATACATGATGGTGGGTTGTTTTCTCTGTATTTCAGACTAATAAAGGAAGTTACAGATATTTTCGTTTTCTTAACTTTATTTTTAATTGTTTTAAATTTGTTGTATGGACATTTTCACAACAATTGTAAATCAATTGACTGCAATCTATCTTTTGTATAGAGTAAATAAATCTGGCATCGACATATTATAAAAAGTAGGTTGATAATGCAATCAAGGTGTGTTTCAGAAACACTCTGCCTCCTGTTGCAACAATATCTGAAGAGGAGCAATAGAAATTGTATTGCGTAAGGCATGTGCTAATTGCATGCACACTTAGTGAAAAACATATCTTCATTGTGGTAATGATTTGACAAGACAGTTTCAGTTCAATAGTTATGGTCATTGTTTAAATTTTCCAAATGTAAGTCATTTATGACATCTTTGTTATACTTTTGATTTCGTTATTTTACAATAGCTGATTTTTACATGGTATTCCTCATACCTGGGATACAAAATGCTCAAGAATGTTACCAATTCTAATAAAGATAACGTTCTCACATTTATTTTTTGAATCAATTGTGTTTATTTGATGTGGTACCGTAGATATCACTGTACAATGGGTTCAAAGAGGTGGAAAACTGGAGGCAATCCACAAGGCTAATGGTGGAAACTGGGAGGCAAGAAGGTAAAATCACGCCATCCAGGTTATTTTATCAGGAATAATAGGTAAAGGAGCGTGTCATTCGTTTCTTGAAAACAACAAGGCTGGCATGGTCGAGCGTTCTAGTTACTTTAAAATAAAGAAACGCATTGTTAAACCAAATGTTCCGCCCGACGACCAAATCACATTTAAAGTTCAATCTACGATGAATGAGGCATGCAAAGAGAAGAATTATGAGGATATGGCAATGATAATGACGTCAAAATGCACTTCAACGGAAATTCGACTATCGTTGGTGATAAGCTACGAGTCAACAAAGAACGAACAAAAGAACTGTTTAAATACCCTGTAAAACAAATCGTAACCCATTTTAAAAAGTTGATGATAGAGCGAGATGTCAGAGGGCTGCAATGTCAAGGGTATGGCGTAGTTTCATCATTTGAATTCGACATAGAGACTCATGATGTATCGTAAGATCAAATAGAAGAGTTAGATGCAATGACATTTTCGAAATCTACGTATGAATGGACAATGTTGATATCTGGCAACTGGAAGTGCTTAAGACGTGTCATCCTGCACAGCCAGACAAAACAGCTGTAGTATTCATCGTTTACTCTTCCGTAAAAAGGAATCCAAAATACGTCAATGATTCTGGATGGACAAAAATAAGGCAGTTGCGAATCGCTTTTCCGGATATGTTGAAAGGAGTGAAAAGGTAAGTAGCGATTCAAATGACATTAAGTAAAACAGAACTCGATGAACTCGAGAAACTTAGTTTGATGTATGTAATAAAAGATTATATTATTTGCTATTGCAACGGATATTCTGTATGTTGTTTCTAAAATGTTAACTATATGTATGCACGGCGATACAATATGACAACAAGCTTCATAAACTTTGATCATGATTCATGATTTTTTTCAAGTTTCTGTGCGCTTTGTAAAAATGAAAATTAGTTTAGATTACAAGATGTACGTACCTTATCAATAATTATTCACTATCTATTTAATTTATATATACACTTGTATAAATATTAAAGAGAAAATTTAAGGGTGTCAAATTTTTACTAACACAACAGTTTTTTTTTTAATTTTGCGATTGAAAAAACAAATTGAAATACCTTATTTCCAACATGACATTGAAATTTTATTACTCCAAGATGATTCTATTCACGATCGAGAACTATGAGAGATCGATTCTTTCTGCAGAATATGTTTCGCCTCAAAATATTGCTAAATTTCAGGTTGGCAAATAAATCGTGTATGGATCTTATCAATAATTAAAATGTTGAATTTCAAATTCTGAGTGCCGAAAATCCTCGATCAGAAGCTCATGCTTACACTTCCAATTAAGACATTTCAGCTTCCTAATCTAGACCGAATAAGAAAACAGAAACATGTAATTACCTTTATAAATATCTCACAACATAGGAAATCATTACTAAGCACATTTCAGGCTAAACTGCACAATACTGTAAATCACTTGCCAATTTGACGTTATTCTATTTATTTGTCATCAAGATTGAATTCATATTAACGATTAATAACATCTAGTGGTCAGTTAGGTCCTGCTGCTGGTTTAGACAGTGGCGTTTACCCCGTAGTTGATAGCCAGCCTTGTGTTGATCTGACATCGGTACATCCTTGCTGGTTATATCCAGAGTCCAATTAATGAAATATTAAGTGTGTGTAGAGATCAAATGTGGTTTGAGTTCACCAGTGTTGAGTCGTTTGACGGTCCCAGGGGCCCATTAACTTCTCTACACAGCCTTATAGCAAAACGAAGGATCTTATTGTCCTTGTAGCCTTAAATGGGACGATACCGTCATGATCGTTGTATTGTATCATCGGACCCATCATAATAAGCAACTGATCTGGATGGTTTTACGATGGTTATATGGACGATGAGCGAGAATAGTGTACCCTATTACAATGAACAAGTGTCATTATTGATTGGGATGGACTGTTTGCGGAAGGATTGACTTACAGTAGGAAAGTGCATTGAGGTTGGTATTCGTTAGGTAAGTCCCCGCTTGTGATTATTGGCATATGGTGGTGATCTCCAGTGGTCTTCATTACCGAAAATATATCAATTGTACCTGGAGAGCGTCACATCAAATTAAGAGTCCTACACTAATGTGTGAAATAATGGACAAGATCTACCTATGGCAATATCGATGGTTAAAACAAAGGCGAGATGGCCGATGGTATAGATGATTTCGATGCTTTGTTAAAAGTTTTATGTCGGTGTCCGAGTTGCTTGCTACTTGGCTGATGATTGCTGGATGATCAGGATAGACAAACATGGTCAGAGCGGGAAAACGTTCGTGATTAGATGAATGAAAACGGTCAATCGAGTCAGTGTGGAACTCAAAACCTTGAGTCAAAAAGAGTGTTCATCTGTTGTGTTATTGAGATCCTGTATTGACGTTGCCGTTTCATCATGAGACATGAGGGGATAAGTGTTAGAACACCCTTCTTGGTGTTGAAGGATGAGTGCTAATTCCTGAGTCGGTCCTGGGGATATGATGCTCAGATGTCAGATGAGAACGAAGTCGTAGAGAAGAAAAGCCATTCTCAGCTATTGTAACAAAAAGGTATAATGGAGTTTCATGTTAGGATATAAGTAAAATTCAACTGCTGTTAAAGGCGTTTGATACACTATCTCAGCATGTTCACATATACATCACGATTGTGTATCATCACAATCTATTCACAGGTATGTCATGTATTTGACATGTGATCACTTCAACAATTTGCTTTTGTGATTTTTAAGCTGATCTATCACGTGGTTCAACTGTTATCACTCAAGTACTATGGGTACGAGGTGTTGGACAGTCCTGTAATAATTTGGACGCTTTCTAAGGAGTCAACCGCCAATAACGGTGAATAAGGTAATTAAATGATTATTTTGCACTAATGAAATTATCTGACATACGTTGAATATCTTACTGGTAAGTTTAAAGGACTATTTTTTGTAGTCGAAGTACTTGACCTACTTCATCCAAATGAATGTAACATAACACATATAATAAATATCTTTAACATGTCAGTGCATATTCCTGACATCTGATATACATTATTATTATCTTTTATATATCTGATTGCGATAACACAGTATCAGTCGAATTTCCTTTATGCGATCGAAACAGATGTCAGGAAAATGATAGTGTTGAATGAAATGTCGTATTTAGATTTAAAGTTTTTGGACACCAAAGCAAATATGTGTTAGACAGAGGATTGTTTTATTTAGTTTTGAAAAGTTATATTTGATTGATCGGTATAATTTGAATTTCAGTTATATTAATCATAAGTAAGAATAGAACAGGTATGTGTAATATTGTCCTGAGTGGAAAATGTCGTATTGATATTTGTATCGTAAAGCAACAAACATTATCATAAATATCAGATAAGAGCTGATGTAGACTACGAGAATAACATTGCTATCTAAGGTTTTCTCTCCGATTAGTATAATCTATAATGGAGGAGCGAGTAATGGCCTAATTTCTTTACTTTGTCAATAGTTTGTAATGTGTTGTGTTTAAACGATATCACAGCCGAGAAATGGGAACGATAATTGTTCGTAAATATGATACAAATATCTGATATGTTTAGGATTTAATCCAATAGCAAAACTTCACGTTTTTTCACCAATCGCTTATAAGCAGCACCTACAAAGTTAATGTTTTATTGTCATCTTGTCATGATCTCCTCCTCTTTAGTATGTTTTTCAACGACGTAATTTACACTTCATAATGCATCATAGAACTTGTTAAATGACATGAAAAAAATGGAATGAAAAACATTAATACCTGTTTTATCTTTAGAAATCTAACTATGCAACCCCCATGTCATTTACTGGTGGCGGCCATTGATTTCGGCACAACCTATTCGGGATACGCCTTCTCAACCATCGCTGATTATGCTAGAGACCCATTAGTGATTTCAACACCCAACTGGACAGCAGAGTCAGGGGGTTTGGTATCAACGAAGACGTCCACTTGTATTCTCTTTAAACCCAATGGAAACTTCCACTCTTTTGGATTCGAAGCTGAAGACAACTATTCCAATCTAGCTTTAGACGGAGACGAAAAAGGATGGTATTTCTTCAGCCGATTTAAAATGAAGATTGGTGGGAACAAGGTATCTCACCGTCTCTTTATTTTCTCAGTCATTGTGGTTTTCGCCCTGCCTCGCGTATCACTCTGCTTTTAATGTATTTTTCGGTACACATGAAAGTATTACTAGTGACGACATTATTTATGTATCGACATTCTGATGATGATGCAAATGTTTATACATAATGATGTCTAAGCACAGCACTAGCTGATGTCAAAATACTCAATGGAAATAAAAGAGTTTTATCTTTTACCTGTTGTTGTGTAGTACTAATTCAAATGTAACGGTATTTAACATTTAATACTTCCAAGCAAGGTGTGGCGTTTATCGTTCCATTTTCTCACATTATTTTGTTATTACTCAAGAAGAACCGTATTCAGAAATAAAGCACCTTGCGTCCAAGACCTAGGTCATTTTTCTGGATAAAAATCGTTTGTTTTTAGAATTGGTGAGAATGGATTGGGAGGTTAATGACCTCTCGATTCTCTGAACTGGTTTATGTCGATGACCAAGGTATTTGTTTTCTGATATACATCTAGCAATTGAAGCGGTCGTTCGAGATAGAAGATGATCAAGGTCGCACCATGCCTGCAATAAAGGTGTTTGCGGCAGCCATCAAGTATCTGAAGGATCACCTGATGACGTCATTAAACAATAAGCTGACTGACGTAAAACTATCAGACATTTCGTGGGTTCTCACTGTTCCGGCAATCTGGTCTAACGCTTCCAAACAGTTCATGCGAGAGGCCGCCATAGTGGTAAGATTGAATTCATTTAATAAGTACAGAATAAAACTTCTACATTGCTAGTGAAAGCAATTACTGATTGAACCAGTATTCAGTAAGAACGTTTATAAAACTTTATGTGGATAATTTATTGAATTGACTTATTAGTATATTAAAAGAATATAGACTTAAGTAGTGATAAAACATACGTTAAATTAAACTCCGGACCAGTTACTATCAATATAACCTACACACCCATTGAATAACAAAATGTTCTTCGGATTTCCATGATTCATGAGTCAGGTTTGCTTTGTTTTAGGCTGGTATCAGAGGAGATCACCTTAAAATAGCTCTAGAACCAGAGGCAGCATCCTTATTCTGCAAACATCTCCCCATGGAACGAACAGGAGAGGGTAAATTGAAGACCTTTACTTCGGGGTTCAAGTATCTGGTGCTGGACGCAGGAGGTACGCGATTTAAATATATCCTTCATACATTTTGAGGATAAACGAAAGAATGTTAAATATTCATTATTAACATTAATGAATAGTTTATGATTTTGAGGATATGACGAAAGTTAAATTGACAAGTTATTAACTTGCATGACACGTTTTAATTCATTGCATGGTTCAGAAAGTATGCCTGTACTTTGCATTCGTTTGAAATTATTCGAATTGGATTTTATTCGGTACAGACAATAAACTGTCTGGTACAACCTTGTATTTGACTTGACGGATGACGTGTAGAGTAGACGCGTGCCTAGCTCAAAGGCTTACAGTGGAACTGACTTATAATAGACAGGGTAATGTCAATTAAAATGTCTATGGCAATCAATTAAGTAACCAATTACCCGATTTTGAAGCACGTCCTGATAGGAAAGACGATTGTAACACCAAATAAATTGTCACTTAAATTTCGGGTCATTATTTCACATTAAACAGCAACACTGACGAGTCATAGAAGGCCGAAACAGCTGCTTAATGACATTGAATTACTTATTTGGCTATTGTGTTTCTAAATCTAGATCTGCATTGAAATGTCACATATGTATCTTTTTCTTTTTACAATTTTTAAATCTATCAAAAGCAGTAGTTCAAAAGTTATTGATGATAACCCTTGCAATTTCAAATTCAAATACTTTCCTCATATTCAAAACATCAAAATTAGAATATTTACACGAAAGGTATGCATGTATGCAGGAAAGAAGAACATCCATTGGTTTGCAATTCCGAGGTAAACTTATTTGGTATTCTGATGATATTAAGTTTTTAAAGTGTTTTGCTTCTAGGTGGGACTATAGATATCGCAGTGCACGAGGTTCAAAGCGATGGATCTTTGAACGAAATCCATAAGGCATGTGGCGGAGATTGGGGAGGGACCAAGGTGGATTACGCGTTTAAACTTCTTTTAACGGGAATCATAGGTAACAAGGCTTTCCACTTTTTTCAGGAAAAGAACAAGGCCGACATGATCGCACTCTTCCGGGACTTTGAACTAAAAAAGCGCAATATCAAACCAAATGCTCTGTCCTCTGCAAAAGTCACTTTTAGACTTCCGAAAGCCTTAGATGATGCATGTAAACATGAGAACAATGTGGATATAGCAGCAATTGTGGAGTCTAAATTACGCTTCAGGGAGTACACGTCCATTAATGCTGATAAACTTAGAATAAGCGGAAATCGAGCAAATGAGTTGTTCAAAGATTCAATAAATCATGTCGTGTCCCATTTGAAGAAGTTGCTGAAAGAGCCGAATATGAGTGAGATGAATAGTATCTTGATGGTCGGAGGATACTCAGAGTCGCCTGTACTTCAAAATGAAATCAGAACAAATTTTCCAAATATCCGAGTGATTGTGCCACAGGAAGCAGGACTAGCCGTTCTGAAAGGGGCCGTTATATTTGGACATGAACCGACGAGTATAAGAGCAAGAGTTTGTCAGTTTACTTATGGAGTAAAAACTACACTACCATTCGATAGTGGGAAGCATGCCAACTGTAAACGTTTCACCTCTTCTACTGGAGAAATGAGATGTCGTGATATATTTGATATTCATGTCAGTTACGGAGATCGTGTAAATATCGGAGAACCACAGGCAGTAAATAGTTACAGACCTGTTGAACCAGACCAAACGACCCTATCATTTGAAGTGTATAATTCGATACATAAAAACCCAAAGTATGTAACAGATGCAGGATGCACCAAAATTGGTCACTTAACGATCACCATGCCGGACACTTCTAAGGGACTGGACAGGTCTGTAATGGTACAGATGACCTTCGGAAACACAGAACTCGAGGTTGATGCTACTGACAAGTACACCGGGGAGAAAGTTACCGCGGCATTCGATTTTTTATAGTGTCACAAATACGAGCCATGAAGTGTATTTTTAATTATCCTTAATAACACAAAAATGCAAATACGACAGAATATTTCACAAACTTTTTATATGACTTCACGAATATGTTCGATCTTGTCGATAATTGTGAAAATCGAATAACACTTAAATGACTTATCCCGCTGAA
Source organism: Ylistrum balloti (assembly GCF_031769215.1). NCBI lineage: Eukaryota > Metazoa > Mollusca > Bivalvia > Pectinida > Pectinidae > Ylistrum > Ylistrum balloti. The sequence goes on along the minus strand of NW_026781982.1, from coordinate 1,062,917 downwards.
ATGAAAAATCCAACGAATATTAATTCTAACTTGCTTTTTATAAAAGCGATTTTACAGATAGAGCAGAACGTCGACCTTGGGTTGATTTTGTATTGAGGTACTGTCAATTTGTTGATACATCTCATCAATATCAAATTGTTACGATTTGCCTTCATGGCTGTTTACTCACCTGCCGTCTTAAAAGATTATACAGGTCTGTGATGAGACAAATATATTTTTGGTTAGACTACAAACATCTACCTTTGTGTAATATAGACATATTAGTAAGGACACGGATTTACCATGATGATATTCAGAACAATTTAATTTTTAACAGAAAACGTAAGTATGAAAGGAAAGTAAAATCTGTTTTCTCGGTTCCATACCTCTTTTTAAATATAATTCTCCATGAAGTACATTTGCAAGGGCAACGCATAGGAAAGCCACACATATTACCAATATTTGAAAAGCATTAAGCTTTATTGAAATTTAAAGCTTGTATAAACGAAATAAAAAAAAAATAAAGACACAGATTGAAATATCAGACATTTTCAGTTTTAAGAACTTTCGATTAAAAGGACAATGAAAATACTAACAAAATCACAATCCATATATATACAAAACTTCAATAAACCTAGGGCAAAATCAGAATGTATGAAAGATTTACACGGAGACCCCTTCAAATATACGCGAAAATAAGATCAGTTATCCCTTATATGTGATTTTTTTTTCATAGATACTCATATATCACATATGTGCCCCTATCCATACTAAGGACAGTAAGTAGACTACTCTAGATTTCCATGAATATTTCTGTTACCATGTCATATATTTGTGTTCCGTTTTAGATGAAAGATATTTCTCTTGCTAGCTGGTAGGGTGTACTGGCATTTCAATTCATTCGTAAAATAAAATAATGATTAGTTTTCACTAAAATAATGTATTTTGATTAGGTTGTGATTTGCTTCAATAATGCATTTTAAATACTTATGCATCATAACAATATCGTACCTCATTTATTTGTGTAACACATCATCAATCAATTATCTTAAATTACGCGTGTTTCCCCACTCTATGTTTTGTTAACCACCGTGTTCAGTAAGAGTGCAAAAAAGGTCTCTACTTAGCAAGTCAGCTTGGTGATGGCTTTCTGTGAATGCTTCGGTGTGAGAATTTAGAAGATAGTCAATATAAGCATTCAATTGAAAATATAATTTTTCATTATAAGAATTGTCCTTTTTCGGCATTTTCTTAACCTATGAAATTATCTATGATATAGGAATATTTAGCAGCTCGCATTAACTTATGTTGTGAACATATTTACGTCCTAACTAAAATAGTGTTTTACAAACGCTCTTTCAAATACTCAACTTTATTAGTCTATAAATATTTAACATTTCCAGAGTTGGTTTAATCTTTAGACCAGCATACATCAGTGTTCATGATACTTTTTTGTTTGCGTATTGTGTTTCATTAATGAACTACGTTATTAATTATTTTGAAAAATCTTTATATTATATATATATTGTCGTGTTTATAAACATGTTATTTGCATCAAGGATTTTTTTGGATGGTCGGTTGGCTCACTGGTAACAGGTACGATTCCCCGAACAGACATGAAATGGTAAGGGGTTTTTCCACGGGTACTACAGACCCATCTCGTGCTTACATCCGGGCCAACAAAATTAGCATGAGTTGAAATAGCATGCTTCAAAATTGTTGTATGATAAATGAAGTCTATATATTTCATTTTCATTTTCGTGTGGAAGGTCTTTCAGTACAAAACTAATAGCGAAAATTTGTCTTGTTATATATGATATATATATTATATATAAATGTTGTATATGTAATTAATGATTGATTAAAGGGACATAATCGGAGTTTTAAGTATTTCTTATGATATAGGTTGTTACTGAGTTTGATACATAATTATGTTGGTATTTTCTTGTTGTTTTCGAAATATCGTTGTGCTTCTCAGAGAATTGTTAGCAATAAGTGCACAATATTGTAATTTAAAATTCTTCGCTGCTATTGGCAAAACCTGTACCACAATGTCAGTATCAACAAGATCATAATCCAAACTCAAATTCAATAAAACTAGGACAAAGTAGAACTGTCATCCTGAGGATAACTACTACCCCCCGCAGATGTAAAGAGTTTTTACATTAATTTGGTTTAGTTTCAGTTCCAGTGACTTCAATTTTATGTACGACCATTGAATCCTCCACGACATTGTCCCTTACATTTCTGTGTAGTTTTTGAAAATCAGTTCGCAAGTTTTAGGAAGAATTGACCGGACAAGATATGTCTTCACTGACAGACGGACGGACAACCTGATTCCCCCTTAGTTAGATATAAATATGAACAAAAAATACATGAACAACTACAAGGAGAATAACGGCAAGGGTTCCGTAATCGTAAACGTCTTTTGCTTCATCATCGGTACGTCATTTAAACCTTGGTCAGTTCCAGTAAGTAATGTCACGTCCCACCCCCCATCCCCGCCAAAAAAAAAAAAAAAAAAAATTAAAATTAAAAAAATATATATATATACAGAACCACCTGACATCCAACATCGCAAAAAGAATATTTCTCAATGAGATAATTATATAATTTAATGTCGGTAATGTACATAGAAGGTGATATGTCGTGTGCAGAATCTGGAAAAATAACCACCCAATTGGAATTTTCAAATGAGATCTCGATAAAATAAACACAAAAATGATAGAAAATTATTACACTTTTGTTTTTTTAATTTTCAATAGGAATTTGCTTTTAAATACTGTAGTTTGTTATTTATTAATGATCATATTTAATTGTTGAACTGTTTTCAGTTTAAATCCATTTACGATATGAATGCTAAAACTGGATAAAGGGAAATTCAATGAAGCACGATAATGCCGCATGTTTAATCTATTCAGTGTTTCCTACTCAATGGTAATTGTAACGCAGTTCAATTCTACTCTTAGTCATTTTCTGGTTTTTATTGCCACAAGGAGAACAATCTCAATTTGTTTACATTATTTCAAATAATATTTCCACAACATGGACAGTTCATTCCAAGTACTATAAGATTCACAAAAACGCACCCACGAATAGTATATTTCAATTTCAAAGTAGATTAAAAGTTTCCAAATATTTTCGACCTTGTTCATACTGTCAAAAAACCATTTGCTTAAATCAAATAACATCGCATTTGAACGATACATAATTTACAAACACAGTCGATATTAAAAACAAAATATACTGAGACTAACACTAGATACTCCAAATTTGGTAATGTTTAATTAACCGTTAGTAAATAACAAACAGAAGGCTTTATTGACATGGAAACCTATCGTAGCAGCTAAGTGAAAGCAAAGAACACTTTCGTAAAGTCTGTAAATGTGGTACACAACAACACACCAGGGACACATATACACATATACATGGGGCATACTTACACACTTCACTAAGGAAACACATAAACAATACATCTGTGACACACACACAATATACAAGGAACACACGTACACAAGGAACACGCTTAAACAATAATCCAGTAACACATATACACAATACAACAGGGAAACACATAAACAATACACCTGGGACACATATAAACATTACACCAAGGGCACACATAAACATTACATCAGGGACATACATTCCATTATACCAGGGACACACATCAACATTACACCTGGGACACAAATAAACTATACATATGGGACACACTTAAACAATACACCTGGGACACACATAAAAAATACACTAGGGACACATACACAATAAACCAGAGATATTTAAACGATACTCAAGAGACACACAAAAACAATAAACCAGGGACACACATCAACAATACACCAGGGACACACATCAACAATACTTCAGAGACACACAAAAACAATACACCATCGAGACTTAAACAATACCAAGTTACGCTCATTAACATCAGCAATGAATGACACAAAAGCATTCACTAGCGAACTTGTCAAACTAAGTGAACATATCCGAACACTACACAGTAAACACATCAGATAATAGAATGTAAAATCATTCATACGTGTTATTTGTAGCATTATATCAACAATCTTGATACGGTATTCTAGAAATATAAGCTGCTCTTTACACGAAATAAGAAAGTTATTTACAACATTTTAATATTTCTTTTCATTATCTTTGAATGTGATCATTTCAATTGACAAAGCGATTGGTGAATCCCAATTGTATGCCACGTTGTCAAATAACAAATTCAATTACATCTCTATGATGACAAATTATAATGTGAAAAAAGCGAAATCAAACATCATTGTAGTGATGTATATTAGATTATAGTTATTACATTTTATTAGTTAAGTTTATTTAAATATCTGCCACTTTGTGACTACATATTTTCCCTTTATAGATATATACTACGAGGCTGTTTGTATTAAAGGTTAAATGAAGCATCATGCTGAACATTGATTACCACTATTCTAATATATCGTTTATTTCCCTTCTGATTTCCTCAGACTTCCGGGTATGGTAGTTTGCCGTCAGGTCGTTCGCGAGGTCGTAAAAACAATCAATGAAACAGACACGTAGTAAATATGTATTGTTGACGCTCAGATTTCGTGTAACCTATATACATGCAAAATTATTCTGATGTCAAGTGGTTACTTAATGCTTCAACTGTTGTACTGTCTGATATATTGTTACTAGGTAAATCATTATATTTCTGCTTCTGTAAGCATATAAAGGTGAGGGATATGGGAGTTGTACAGTTCACCTTTCAACATTTGCCAAATTCTTGTTAGGTGATCAAAGTGATTTGTAAAAAAATCGTGGAGAGAATTGAGAAGTTTCTTCAACTCGTCTTACACTTGAATTATCACTCTCTTCTCTAGCATTGACCGTAAATGACGATTTAACATCTTTTCACAAGTTGAACTGATAAACTAGAATATCTTTTTCTTTATTAAACAATTAAGGCAAGTAGTTTGAGACGGAAATTTTATATATTTTACTGAGGCAAGCATTTCAAAGTAACAATTTATAGAAGTGCTTGATGGAGAAAAATACCATTCTACGGTGCTAAGAGTTTAACAAATTGCAGCAAAAAGGATGAAATTAAAAAAAAAAATGATCTGCACAAAAATGTTTTTTATATATTTTCTTGTATTTACTTGTAGAAATCCAAAATATTTCCTTTATAGTTTTGTTGATAAGATAAAAGCCGTAAACTCCAAATTCAATAGATATGTTATTATCATTCACAATTTATGTTAATAGTGAAGTTGAATCGAGTACCTTCTCATATCTTTACGCTATCATTCTCTTGTTTCTATACTAATGAATCCGTACTCAAAGAATGACAGTTTTGTTTGCTTGTTATTTCTAATCATCAATACCGGTAACATTTAAAATCACAAAGCACCTTTATTTGCAATGTTAAAGTGGCTATTCTAGCTCAACACCTCCAGAAACCTCGACTGACATTGCGGCTTCCCTCCCACTATTTCTGTCAACAGCTGTAATCTCTATTTCTGTTTTGGTGTAAGATATCTGTACTTCTACCAACCAGTCCAGTCCCTTAGCACTGTCAGACAGAGTGATTGTCACATGACCGATCTTGGCACATCCGGGGTCTGTTACGTACTTGAGATTTTTCTTTGTGGAAGTGTACAAATAGAATCGAATGGCAGTGTGGCCAGGTTCACATGGGTTGTAAAATCTAACTATCAGTGGCATTCGGAAATCCACGCAATCTCCAGCAACAACATGGATATCAAATAAATCATTAACTTTCCATTTTCAAGGTGAAGTGGTGAAAGGCATAGCAGAATCGTATTTCTCAGGATTAAATGTCCATGCTTGGCCTGAGCCAGAGGTATATTTGAACAATCATGAACTGACGGACCACGGTGCATATCCGAGCATAACAGCACCTTTAAGAACCGATAACCCCGGATCAGGAGGCACAATCACTCGCAGGTTTGGAAACTTTGTTTTTATTTCATTTTGAAGTATGGTGGACCCCGAAAAACCTCCTACCATCAAGATAGACTTTACCTCTCCATGTCCCAGAATGAAGCAGCCGTATGATTCATTTTGAGTTTAGTTAGGCTCTTAATTTGTATTTGTACATTTGTACAATCATTTCTATGATGTCCTTTGGTCATCAGCAGTGTAATTGTATTGAAGTCTATACATATTTCAGTTAGTAAAAAGGAGAAAAATAAACCCATTTAATTTAAAAGAATTCATCTTCTTTTATAGATTTGATCACAAATATGTTTTCAATTTTGAAAGTAATTAACCAAGCAGACTTCATTACTACCTTGTTCTCATCAAGCTTCATTTTAAATCGGCGGAAGTAATACCATCCTTCATGTTCCACGTCTAAAGTAAGATCGGAGTACTTGTCTTCATCCTCAAAACCATAAAAAGTAGGAGTCTCCGTTGGGTTTAAAGATAATACAAGTGGACGTCTTCGAGACCTTTAGACCTCTTGATCCTGCTGTCAAGTTGTTGGTTGAGATCTTCAATGGATCCTTTTCATAACCATAACGGAAAGAAAAGGCGTATCCTGAGTATCTGTTACCGAAATCAATGGCAGCCACCATCAGATGTTCATCTGATGAAGCCATGCCGATTTCTGAAATCTAAAACAACTGGATACAGAATATCTTCCATTAAAATGGTTCAGCTGTTTTATGTTTTATTGACAAATTGACCATTCTGTTGTAATTATAGCTTCATTTATGTATAAGGGCACACTTGTATGAATTTCACATCAACTAACAATACTTATTGTCTATAATATTGTATTCATTCTTTAGTCAATGAGGTTTCTGTTTATACTAGTGTTTACAAATGATATTCAACAAGATTTGCATCATCACTAATGTTATGTTAATATTGTTATTGTTATGACCGACAAATAAATACATGTTTCTTTTCGTTTTCTGTATTTTTTTTTTCAATAACTCCAAGTCATATGTATTTGTTATAGCCATCAAAACACTTTCGGTGTCATATCATATTTGTATCCCCCCCCCCTCACACTTTTTCTGGCCATCATGATAGTATCGCTTTATAATATTTTTAGTCCCCCTCATCATCTTTTTTCATTCGAATTGTACAAGGTTAATTTGGGGAGACGACAATCATAAAAATAATTATAAGTAACTGTGAAGGTGTCATGGTGACTTAAATAGATAAATCGGGAATGACACCTGTATTATATAACAAGGGGGCTGGGGTCACACCTACCAGTGAGGAGATATGCAGGGTACAGATAAATTTTCTGACAGCCGCCATAAAATCATCCCCATTACAGTACAATATCCCCAGAATGAGATATAATAAGGGTGGGGATACTTTTATGATGGCTGTCAGAAAATGATTTAGGGGACACTTTTCTGATATACTAGGGGTGATAGATTAATGATAGCCTTCAGAATAGTATCTAGGAGACAATCATCTGAAATATTAGGGAGTGGAGGATACTGTTATCACCCCTAATGTATCATAAATGTATCCTCCCCCGTAGTATATCTGATAAATGTTCCCTATTTACTATATCTACTATAATGTACTTTATACCTTCTTTCATCTTTTTATTAAGTAATGTATGCGTTAGTTATATGCAATAAACTCTCTGCTAGCATCACTATTTCTGTTTGTTATCTATATATCAATCGCTTGAATACCTGCCAACCCAACTCCCATCCCCTGTCCCTGCAAGTATAGTTATGTTTATTAAATGAACATTATTGCAACCGTTAAATTCTAAAACGAAATCTGATTCCTTTACCTTTTTTTACCTTGAGCGTACAGGTATGAAAAACATCAATACACAAAAGTTCTCATCCAACACACACACACACACACACACACACACACACACACACACACACACACCCTCAGTTAGCATACTGTAGAGGAAATTCAACATGTTGCCCATGCACAATCAAATAATTTTCTTTTACTCATGATTATAAATTTTGATAAAATCTATAATTCTTTTTTGCTCATAGATTTGGATAAATTTAAACATACTGGGCCTATAATAATAGTTTCCTTAAATCCGCATATCTTTGACATTTAACTATAAAATGAAATTTCCGAAAGATTTTTTAGGATAATTCTGAAAACCAAAATCTTCACCGATATATTTATACAGGGAACATTGGGAAGATGAATTTATATTTTCATAACACTTTTGTTTAAATCTAACAATATAGTTTTAATAATGTTTATAATATAATTGGGTGTAACAATATCTTTATATTGCCATTTGTACTCCAAACCCAAAGTGAAAAGTTCAGCTCTCACACCATGCAGCCATTCGTTTCCGTTTTCTGACATATCTTGGTAACAGGCTTGTTACAAACAGTTATCAGAAAGCTTTATGTTCATACAATACTTAAAGATACGATATCTTTTTATAATCTCCAGATGATCTCTACCTAGTTCTCGGTAGACCGTAACATTTGCAGTAGATATCTTTACCCCTAATAATCTTTAACAATGCCTTACAGAAGTGATATACACGAGATCGGCCTGATACAGATCAACCGGTGAAAACAGAGAAAACTATAGGAATAATAGCTCCGCCCAGTTTTTTCCGTGATAACAGTTTCTCAATATCTTGTACTTATGAAAACCCCAGATTTCAGCCACATAATTCAATATACTACAAACCTGTGTGTTAAAAACGTGAAGTTGTCTTTCGAAACTAAAACAATTTTCCTTACAGACATTAGATAGGGAGAACAAGGCTTTTCTATCGTGCATGGCTATTTTCTTTGTTTTTGACGCATTTACGGTAAGATTCCATTTATTTGTATACAATAATGAATGTAGCATTTTCTGTAATTCCTTATCTATTTCCGCCAGAAGTACCATGTCGTCTGCATAGATCAATACAAATTAATTTATAGTTTGCAGTTCACCAGATGAATACTCATTTGGGAAGAAATGGATTTCACAATCATGTAAAGAAAACAACAGAGGAGAAAACATTCATCATTACAAGATAATAAATTAGACTAACAATAATCATACTTTGCACAGCATTTACATTATTATATAAAGATTTATTATATTGAGCATGTTATCTACAATGCCTTCCTTTATCAGATTGTATCATACATTATGACTGTTGATGAAGTCAAATGTCTTTTTGTAATCAGCAAAGCAGCGGTATAATTTCTTTGTTCGTATTTTACTACACTACAAATACAGCAGATGTGGTTGACTATTGCTTCCTAAATCCAAACTGAACATTTGTTGCTTTAGAATAAACCGCGTCCAAATTAACAAGTCACTCATTTAATATAGAAGTCAACATGGTCCCTAAACAGCTGTGTAAGGTTTTCCCTCTGTAGTTGTTGGTCTCGTTTAAGTCACCTTTCTGAAAACTTTGAACTATATTTCCTTCAGACTATGACGTAGGAAAATAGTCAGAATTAACAACATTATTAAACAACACCGCAAGACCGGGTACAAGTGTGTCTTTCCCTTAAGAAAATACTCATTTATTAACATATCCTGGTCACACGCTTTCGATGTTTTTTATTCATTGGTGGCTTTAATAACCTCACAATCAAATATATTTTCATCTAATTCTTGTAAACGAGTACTTGATACACTAACATCGTATCTATTGAAATGAAAAACAGTTACCATTTCATTATCGTCTGGTTCTGTTGATGACAACTCATTAGAGTAATAATAAAAGTTCTGTTCGCCAAGCCTTCACATTCCATTATACTTTTGATTTCTAACGATACAAAAATTTCTGATTACTTTTTTTCATATATTTTCGATATATTATCTTTTTGTGATTTATATCTAATTTCAATTCTAGCTTTTTATAGTTACGCTTTTTATGTACAAGGGCATCACTGTTTGCATCCGTCATTACGATGTTTAAAGTTTATAATGAGTTTTTTTTATTCAACATACATGTTGTTACAGACTTCATTAAACCATGTCTTATACTCAACATGACTTTTATTAAAAGTTGGAAGTTGCGATATTCAAAGTCGTCAATGGTTCAGAATACAGTGAAAATACAAAAGAGATAAATATAATCAAAGGATGTACACAAATTTTCAACTTTCTCATAAATATGATTATCATTCCTTTTTATATTTGGTTAGCCCGTAATTAATAGCTAAATTGTCTTCGAAGTTTCCTTGTTGTCAAAATGTTTTTTTCTTCATATTTGTTTTGTATATTAAATCAACCTGGTTTTTTTCATATATGAATCATGCACCGCAATAGCTGATTACACTGTATATACAAATATTGGATTAAAATTCTGATTACGATATGCATTTTTGTCGTACAGCTAGCATATGACATCCACACTTTGCTATCGTTACGATGACTCACAGCCTGCACTTGTTTACGTATAAAGGATGTTACACAGAATGTATACCCGCTTCTCGGAATAACATATTCTATTTTTAGACATAGACTGCAGCCAACCTCAATACTTGCTGTACACTGACAAACGAGTGTGACACGTCTGGTAAGTTTATATATTTCTGTTTAGATATGTCACTACTACACTACCTAAAGATTGCATTTGATCTATATTCAATCTTCAAATGTAGGAACAGATACACTAGCGTGACTAAAAAGGTGTGTCAGTCATGAGCAATTGGAAACGGATTTTTTTTAAATACATCCATTAAGTAGCATTAAGTTATTTCAAATCATCATAGAAATTCAACCTTGCATTTATTTTGGGGGGATTTATCAAATTAGATTTAGATATATATATAACTAAATCATCATCCGTGTAATGATTATTGTGTAGCCTATGTATGTCTCTAATAAGGAAGTGAATCAATAAAATGAATCATATTTGTGAAGACTGTGTATACTACATGCGAACCGGTGTCATATCATATTTGTATCCCCTACCATAAAAGTGTCCGGGGATACGTTTTGTCCATCAGGAAAGACGTACCCCCAATAGTTGTGTAACGGATGCGTACTGTCAGTTCGTTACCAAGTTCTATCTTGGACCCAGTAACTGTTTAACAAATAGTAAAATGCCCACCATATATATACAAAATACTGGCCTGTCTACCTGACTCAAATAATGATATAAACTATACGAATTCAATAACTATTCTCTAAACTACACCCGGTAGATAACTAACATTTATTGCACCTTAACACTGACATGTATAGAGTCTCAATACCAACTAAAACACTATATCACATATATACCCGCCACCCTGTGTCGGTAGTAAATAATTAGCCTTTTACCGCAACACCCGTGACTGTACAAACTTGACCGTGACACACTTTGACCACGTCAGCCTTCACCGCGACACACGTGCATTGACTGCGTCACCTTTTGCCTCAATCACTTGGACCAAGTCAGCTATACACTGTGTCTCGGCAAAACCTGTGCCTCGGTACCCTGTCACTGTACCTGATCAACTACACATTACCCTGTACTGTGATCTCCCGTGACTTTGTACATTTGTATAAGACGTGTAAGAATTATTGGTTCTGATTTTAAAGGATTACAGTGGAGCCCTAACTTATTCAGCTAGGCCCAAACTTTTTCAGCTTGGTCACTGTTACCTTTTATTCTCAGCTAGAGATCCTTTACGTTCGTCTGTCAGCATCAGAGAGAGAGAGAGAGAGCTTTTCGTCTGGTGGAACCTCTATTTATACGACTACCCATCTAATGAAATGCGTTCTTTCAAACAACCAATCAAAAGTGCTCTTTCTTTTACAAACTACAGAAATAACTACTACAAGTCTACATTGCTAATCCTTTATTGTGTAATGTTGTAAATCACATGGAATCAATCGTTTCAGTTGTATTCCCCTTCAAATCTGTACAGATATCCATTTGTCTAATTTTACCTGGTCAGGTGTATGTTACATAACACCTGTGAATGTTAAATAACACATGCAGTCAGTATCAGGGTGGGGCAGGGCTTATTTGATTGTGATTCTTATTTGTTAGTCTAGACTAATTGGTATGTCATCAGAAAGTGCTAGGGAAGGTAATTTTGTTTGGAGATCTTAATAGTAAAATGGTTATTCAACATTACTATATAACTAATGATAATGTAAATTAAGAAACTCTGAATATTATACACAATGTTGTTAAATAAGTTAATGTATTATCAACTCGTTCTAACATGGACTCTACTGTTAATCAGAAAACTCCATTATATTTGTAAAACTACTTCGCTGAGAATTGTGAACGGGCGCCATATTTAAGACGATCCGAAGGTAGTATAAACAGTAGAGGATCTAGTTTGATTATTTACGTGTTAACATGCTACAATATAACCTACTTCAGAATAGTGTTCATTTTGAGATTACAATCTTTACTGTTTTTCAGAACATTCTCCAGTATTATCATAGATTTAAATGTGAACAATACATCATATCAAGGTAATGATATAGTAACTAGGGTTGTGAGAATAACATTGTAATGATAGAAACAAGGTAATGATAGTAACAAAGTAATGATAGTAACAAGGTAATGATAGTAACAAAGTAATCATAGTAACAAGGTTATGGTAGTGACAAGGTTAACAAGGTAATAATAATAACAATGTTATGAAAGTACCATGGTAATGCTAGTAACATTGTAATGATATTAACAAGGTTATGATAGTAACATGGTATTGATAGTGACAAAGTAATGATAGTAACAAGGTAATGATATTAACAAAGGTAATGATATTTACAAGGTTATGGTAGTGACAAGGTTAACAAGGTAATGATAGCAACAAGGTTATGATAGTAACAATGCAATGATATTAACAAGCTAATAATATTCAAAATGTTATTATATTATTAAGGTAATGATAGTAACAAATTAATGATATAAACAAGGTTATGATAGTAACATGGTTATGATAGTAAAAAAGGTTATGGTAGTTACAAGGTTAACAAGGTAATAATAGTAACAATGTTATGAAAGTAACATGGTAATGCTAGTAACATTGTAATGATATTAACAAGGTTATGATAGTAACATGGTATTGATAGTGACAAAGTAATGATAGTAACAAGGTAATGATATTAACAAAGGTAATGATATTAACAAGGTTATGGTAGTGACAAGGTTAACAAGGTAATGATAGCAACAAGGTTATGATAGTAACAAGGTAATGATATTAACAAGCTAATAATATTTAAAATGTTATTATAGTATAAAGGTAATGATAGTAACAAATTAATGATATAAACAAGGTTATGATAGTAACATGGTTATGATATTAACATGATAATGATAACAACAAGGTTAAAAAGGTAGTAATAGTAACAAGGTTATGATAGTAACATGGTAATGATAGTAACAAGGTTATGATAGTAACAAGGTAATGTTATTAACAAGATTATGATAGTATCAATGTTATTATAGTAACAAGGTAATGAGAGTAAAAAATAATAATATTAACAAGGTTATGAAAGTAACATTTTAATGATAGTAACAAGGAAATGATAGTAACAAGGTAAGAATAGTAACAAAGTAATGATAGCAACAAGGTTATGATATTAACAAGGTAATGATAGCAACAAGGTTATAATAGTAACAAGGTTAATAAGGTAATAATAGTAACAAGGTTATAATATTAACATGGTAATGATAGTAACAAGATAATGATATTAACAAGGTTATGATATTAACATTTTTATGATAGTAAAAAGGTAATTATATTAACAAGATACTAATAGTAACAAGGAAATGGCAGTAACAAGGTAATGATAGCAACAAGGTAAATATAGTAACAAGGTAATGCTAGTAACAAGGCAATGCTAGTAACAAGGTTATGATATTAACAAGGTAATGATAGTAACATTGTAATGAAAGTAACAATGCAATGATAGTAACAAGGTTATGATAGTGGCAAGGTTAATAAGGTTATAATAGTAACAAGGTTATGGTAATTACATGGTAATGATAGTAACAAGGTAATGATATTAACAAGGTAAGGATAGTAACAAGGTAAGGATAGTAACAAGGTAAGGATAGTAACAAGGTAATGATATTAACAAGGTAATGATAGTAACAAGGTAAGGATAGTAACAAGGAAAAGAGATACACCAATATAAAATGGAATGAAGATCATCATGAGAGATTTTTTTAGTTATTTGAAGAAAATAGTGTAAATGTTTTAAATGTCTTCTATGTTTTAGAGAATAATCGCGATGGTGTAGATGAGAGTGTGACGAAGTTTACAAATATAATGAATGAACCATTGATGCATTTGAATGTCGTAAATTCCAATTTAAGTGCTGAAAGTCATGTTGATGATTAGCCATGGTTTAATGAAGTTTGCAACAACATGAATGTTGAATATAACTATTATCAATCACAACAAGATACTATGTTGAAAATATATGAGAAAAAGTAATCAGATAGTTTTGTATTGTAAGTTTGGAAATAGAAAGTATAATGGGATATGTACTCTTGCCGAACATAACTTTTATTATTGTAACTGTAGAACGAGCGACACAGATTTGCTCAGCAAAGAAAACACGATGATACACTCTTTACAACATATACATTTACTTACATTACATACATGTACAAAGATATGATACAAAATAGCTAATTATAACACACCCCCACACACGCACACTCGCTCTTAGCACACTGTTACACATAAAGAGTCTCCATAATTTTCCATTCCGTCCTCCAACTTTCCTCAATGAACTCCTCCTGGTCGTTGACCACACGCCAGCTATGAGTACATGAATCTGTCAAGTAACCAAATAACGCCACACACTACGGCTAGCCCAGAAAAATCAAGTGAAGCTCTGAATTGCTCAAACAAGGCAACACACCATCAACTGGTGACACCAACCACATCGGTGTATAAAGAGCGACCTCTTCAACACATGCATGTAGAATACGTCAGCTTAGTTGGCCTGATCTCCGAGTGACGACAACTCTAGACGATGGGGTAATATCCGCAACAGAACTACACACCAATGACTCTGTCGTAGTCATAGCACTATCGTGCAACGGCGGGTCTGGTTACACCCTCTGAAATCCAGGGGTAAAACTAATAAAAAGACGAAAACACGACGTAAGATATAGAATTCCTGACGAGAATACCATAACTGGGACTATAACTACCATACTCACATTTCACTTACGCGCTTCCATACTTTATAACCTAGTCAAACTGAGGTTTAGAATTTAATAACATTTCATATCATTTAGCCTAAACAGGTAATATAGGACATAAAGGGCAATACAGACAGCAATATAATATAACGAAATAGCAAATCAGAAGTCTTGCGGTCTACAATATCCAAACAACCCCTGCATATGCAACATACGGGCCTCCATACATACTGATAAATTATTTATCAAACAACACTAGACAAATGATATATATAGGTGTAAGATCATTAATACATTGCAGTTAAACCATTGTTTTACTCATAACACCAATGCATAACGCTTACAGCATGCCTAAATCAACCATATAGGAAATACACATGCAAACACAATAATATTTTAATGAGTTGTCATTAACAGAACCAGACGATAATGGAATGGTATGATATGGTGTTAGTGTATTAAGTTCTCGTTTACAAGAATTAGATCAAAATATATTTGATTGTGAGGTTATTGTTATAGAGTATCTCATAAATGTTCTGGTGATATTGTACTGTAATGGGGATGCTTTTATGGTGGCTGTCACAAAATTTATCTGTACCCTGCATGTCTCCTCACTGGTAGGTGTGACCCCTGCTCCCCTGTTATATAATACAGGTGTCATTCCCGATTTATCTATTTAAGTCACCATGACACCTTCACAGTTACGTATAACTATTTTTATGTTTGTCGTCCCCAAATTAACCTTGTACAATTCGAATGAAAAAAGATGATGAGGGGGACTAAAAATATTATAAAGCGATACTATCATGATGGCCAGAAAAAGTGTACGGATATTTTTATGAGGGGGGTGGGGGGGATACAAATATGATATGACACCGAAAGTGTTTTGATGGCTATAACAAATACATATGACTTGGAGTTATTGAAAAGAAAATACAGAAAACGAAAAGAAACATGTATTTATTTGTCGGTCATAACAATAACAATATTAACATAACATTAGTGATGATGCAAATCTTGTTGAATATCATTTGTAAACACTAGTATAAACAGAAACCTCATTGACTAAAGAATGAATACAATATTATAGACAATAAGTATTGTTAGTTGATGTGAAATTCATACAAGTGTGCCCTTATACATAAATGAAGCTATAATTACAACAGAATGGTCAATTTGTCAATAAAACATAAAACAGCTGAACCATTTTAATGGAAGATATTCTGTATCCAGTTGTTTTAGATTTCAGAAATCAGCATGGCGTCATCAGATGAACATCTGATGGTGGCTGCCATTGATTTCGGTAACATATACTCAGGATACGCCTTTTCTTTCCGTTGTGATTATGAAAAGGATCCATTGAAGATCTCAACCAACAACTTGACAGCAGGATCAAGAGGTCTAAAGGTCTCGAAGACGTCCACTTGTATTCTCTTTGAACCCAACGGAGACTTCCACTCTTTTGGATTTGAGGCTGAAGACAAGTACTCTGATCTTACTTTAGACGGGGAACATGAAGGATGGTATTACTTCCACCGATTTAAAATGAGGCTTTATGAGAACAAGGTAGTAATGTAGTCTGCTTGGTTAATTACTTTCAAAATTGAAAACATGTATATATCAAATCTGTAAAAGAAGATGAATTCTTTTAAATTAAATGGGTTTATTTTTCTCCTTCGTTTGAAGCTACTGGCTAAAATATGTATAGACATCAATACAATTACACTGCTGATTACCAAAAGACATCAGAGAAATTATTGTACAAATGACAATTGAATAATACCATTTAATACAAATTTTAGAGCCTAACTAAACTTAAAATGAATCATACGGCTGCTTCATTCCGGAACATGTCAGTGATGCGAAGGTCCTGAAATTTGAAGCCTAATATGCGGATGAGGAAAATCCAGAGTGATTGAAATTTTTAGAAGACTTTCATTTTAGTATTGAAACGGGGATGGGATTTGGTGCAGAGGACGCTACGACACCAACTCAGCCAGGTTCAGTTCATACATATTTATTCAGAAATAGATGAAAACCTGAAACAATACAACACTATATTAGATGGACAGTACATTACGGATTACCATAGGACACAATTTCAACAATACTATAAGATAACAATACCATCACAGATTGGACTTTACATTACATTACAATGCATTACATTACATTATCTTAAAATACTTGAAACTTGAGATTACTGATGACTTTACAGACAATAGTTTAATTATAATATTACATGTGTACTATATTAATTACTATGACATGTTACTTTCAACAAACTATATAGATATACCTAATTTGAACTGAACATGAACACTTACTCCATCATTGTGACAGTGTTCTTGAATACAATGTATATGATACGATAGCTATGATGAACAATGGCTTGGCCTAAACAACAAATATAAAAAAAGGTTCTCTGAATACAAAGACTACTACAATTACTTCCATAAGATGTACAATACATACATGACTAAATTAGGATTATTCTAAATTCCCAAATTCCTAGAATAAATTAATTACTTTTAAACATTATGGATATTTCAAAATGACCACAAGCCTGAACACTTTTTACCTGACACACTAGCACAGTGAATCAATTAAAATAAGATATTACAGATATATAAAGTGCACTAGTATAGCACATCATAATTGACTATGTAAATCAGTTACTATTACATTATTAGCATTGAATAAAATTAGACATCGATATATGATTTTTTTACTCAAACATAATTAAGATACTCAATACTTAATTTTGAATATGAATCAATAAACCTGATATGGTTACCAGTCCCTGACAATGGCCATCATCTGTACCAACAAATTTTCAGTTTGGTAAATTATTTAAAATCACCATCTGCCTTATATAGTTTTATTTAAGTCTTGAATTCCTTCCTGTTTCCTTCCCTATCTGCTTTCTTTCTCTCTTCCTCTCTCTAGCCATCTGCCTTCTTTCTCTCCTCTATCTAACCATTTTCTATCATAATCTGTCTCTTCTCTCCTTTTTTCTATGTATGTATGTATGTATGTATGTATGTATGTAAGGGCGTGTGTGTGTGAACTTCTTTGTGTACATACAATGAAAAAATGCAAAAAATAAAATAAATATAAAAAAAGTTGATTATTTATGCTGTACATTAGATATATGATGAACACTCACAATTTGACAAATCCGTAGATGATGATGATGATGATGATGATGATGATGCATGTTAGTGATGATGTGTATGATGATGCATGCTAATGATGATATATATGTGTATTAGGATGATGTGTATGATAATACATGTAAGTGATGATGTGTATGATAATACATGTTTAATGATGATGTGTATGATAATACATGTTTAATGATGATGTGTATGAGGATGATGTGTATAATAATACATACATGTTTAATGATGATGTATATGATAACACATGCATGTTTAATGATGATGTGTATGAGGATGATATGTATGATGATACATGTTAATGGTGATGTGTATGGTGATGATGTGTATAATAATACATGCATGTTTAATGATGATGTGTACGGTGATGATGTGTATAATAATACATGCATGTTTAATGATGATGTGTATGATAATACATGTTTAATGATGATGTGTATGAGGATGATGTGTATGATGATACATGTTAATGGTGATGTGTAGTATGATGATGATATGTATGATGATACACGTTAATTGTGATGTGTATGGTGATGATGTGTATGATAATACATGTTTAATGATGATGTGTATGACGATACATGTTAATGATGATGTGTATGATGATGATGTGTATGAGAATATATGTTTAATGATGATGTGTATGATGGTACATGTTTAATGATGATGTGTATGATGATGATGTGTATGATGATACATGTTTAATGATGATGTGTGTGATGATAATGTGTATGATGATACATGTTGGACATATGTATGTATGTATGTAAGGGCATGTGTGTGTGAACTTCTTTGTGTACATACAATGAAAAAATGCAAAAATAAAATAAATATAAAAAAAAAAAATTAGACATTAATACATTTAAACAAGTTAAAAGTTCCTACCTCCTGCCTGGTGTCTGTTATCCAGTCAGCGCTGCAATACCCCTGTCCAATGCTCATGCCCAGCATTTGCAGTGGGACAGGTAGGGAAAGAGTCACATGACCAGCAGTGGGACAGGTAGGGGAAGGGTCACATGACTAGCACACAGGTAAAGGTCACAGAACACAAACATAAACAGAAGCACATGACACTACACAGCTGACAGCTGGACAATAACACAGGACAGTACTAGACACCACGATACTGCACAATCATCATTATTATCATGTTATTACAATTTAATTACAATGCAGAATATACTGTTTATTAATAATATATATATATATATATATATCATCATCTGAAAAACCCGGACAGGCTGTCTCTGCAACAGTATACAGATATAATGTAGATGTATAGTGAAAGACACTGTGGAAGCTGTAAGGCTATGATGACGACGACACAAAAGATACTTATTTCCATTATACATAACCTATTCTACAATAGCTTACGTTCATTTCCCTTTCAGCACTTAAGCCGCTCGTTTAAGATAAAAGATGATCAGGGTCACTGCATGCCTGTTATCAAGGTGTTTACAGCAGTCATCAAGTACCTCAAGGATCATATGCTGAAGGTATTGGAAACTCAGCTGGAGTACTTCCAACAGTCAGACATCCAATGGGTCCTTACTGTTCCGAAAATCTCGTCTGATTCTTCAAAACAACTCATGCGGGAGGCAGCTGAAGAGGTAATTAGGAATTTATCAAATCAAAACAATATCTTTAACAAGAAATGTTAATCTTATATTATTTATTATTTCACTATAATATTTTTGATGTTTTATTTCTCTCTTCTATTAGTAATAGTTTAAATCACGAGCATCAGTTTACCTGTGCCTAACGCAATGCATCGCCTCCATGTAACTCAGAGTGCTATATTTGATTGTTGAGGTGTATTGTGCTTCTAGGCTGGTATCAGAAGTGATCGCGTGATTATTGTTCTAGAACCTGAGGCAGCGTCCTTATACTGCAAGCATTTGCAGCGAACAGAAAACGATGACACATTTAATACTGGATCAAAGTATCTGGTGCTGGACGCTGGTACGTGAAAACATCATGCATGTGTTAGGTGAAATGTTAAAACCATTCTTACATAACGAAATAATATATTAAATTCAAAAGCGGGTCTTTCGCAATTTAACAAACAACATTTATTATTCAAATCGTTTATTTTGCAACTACCTTATGATGTGTATGGAAGTTTAGGACCTACATCGATTAATCGCATGTTTGTATTATTCTTAATTTCGTACTTTAAAATATCTTCATACCTAGGTCCGACTATTGATATCACGATACATCAGGTTCAAAAGGATGGATCATTGATGGACATCATTGAAGAGGCCATTGGAGGAAACTGGGGAGGTGACATGGTTGATCATGCTTTCCAACATTTACTGATTGAAATTATAGGAATCCATGCCTTTCACCGTTTGCTTCAAGAAGACAGGTACAGCATGATCGAATTCTTTAGGGAATTTGAAGCGAAAATGCACACTATCACACCCAATCCTTCGTCCAAAGTAGTTATCCTCAATGTACCAGTCACAGTGAATGACGTGTGCATAAATGAGAATGATAAAGATATAGCCACGATTGTAAAGTCGAGATTTTCGTTCAACGGAAACGTGTCCATTGTTCGCAATAAGCTTAAAATCAGCGGAGAGCGAGCAAAAGAATTTTTCAGTGAGCCCGTGAACCATATCGTTACCCATTTGAAAAAAATTCTAAAAGAGCCGAATGCTGGAGAGGTAAAGGCTATCTTGATGGTCGGAGGTTTCTCAGGGTCCCTCATACTTCAAAATGAAATAAAAACAAATTTTCCACACCTGCGAGTAATTGTGCCTCCTGATCCGGGGCTATCGGTTCTTAAAGGTGCTGTTTTACTCGGATATGCACCGAGGCCCGTCAATTCAAGATTTTGCAGATATACTTACGGCTCAGGCCAAGCATGGACATTTAATCCTGAGAAATACGATTCTGCTATGCCTTTCACCACTTCAACTGGAAAAGGGAAAGTTGATGATTTATTTGATATCCATGTTGTTGCTGGAGAGTGCGTGGATTTCCGAATGCCACGGATAGTTAGATTTTATCACCCAAGTGAACCTGACCACACTGCCATTCGATTCTCTTTGTACTCTTCCATAGAGAAAAATCCCAAGTACGTAACAGATCCCGGATGTGCCATGATCGGTCATGTGACAATCACTCTGCCTGACAGTGCTAAGGGACTGGACTGGTTGGTAGAGGTACAGATATCTTATATTAAAACAGAAATCGAGATTACAGCTTTTGATAGAAGTAATGGGATGGAAGCCGCCATGGCAGTCGGGGTTTCTGGAGGTGTTGAGCTAGAGCAGCCACTTTAACATTGCAAAAAAGGTGTTTTGTGATTTTAAATGTTACCGGTATTAATGATTAGAAATAACAAACAAACAAAACTGTCATTCTTTGAGTACGGATTCATTAGTATAGAAACAAGAGAATGATAGTGTAAAGATATGAGAAGGTACTCGATTCAACTTCACTATTAACATAAATTGTGAATGATAATAACACATCTATTGAATTTGGAGTTTACGGCTTTTATCTTATCAACAAAACTATAAAGGAAATATTTTGGATTTCTACAAGTAAATACAAGAAAATATATAAAAAATATTTTTGTGCAGATCATTTTTTTTTAAATTTCATCCTTTTTGCTGCAATTTGTTAAACTCTTAGCACCGTGGAATCGTATTTTGCTCTATCAAGTACTTCTATAAATTGTTACTATGAAATGTTTGCCTTAGTAAACATATTGATTTTCCTTGTCTCAAATTACTTACCTTAATTGTTTAACAGAGAAAAAGATATTCTAGTTTCTCAGTTTAACTTGTTAAAAAATGTTAAATTGTCATTTACTGGTCAATGTTCGAGCAGAAAATGATAATCCAAAGTACTTGAGTGGAAGACAAGTTGAAGAAAATTATTTTCTCAATTCTCTCCGCGATTTTCACAAATCACTTTAATCACCTAACAAGAAAATGGCAAATGTTGAAAGGTGGACTGTACAACTTTTTTGAAACACATATCCTTCACCTTTATATGCTTACAGAAGCAGAAATGTAATGATCTACTTATTAACAATATATTAAACAGTACAACATTTGAAGCATTAAGTAACCACTTGACATCAGAACGATTTTGCATGTATATAGTTTATAGAAAATCCAAGCGTCCACCATGCATATTTACTACGTGTCTTTTTCAATGAGTGTTTTTATGACCTCGCGAACGACCTGACGGCAAACTACCATACCCGGAAGTCTGAGGAAATCAGAAGGAAAATAAACGAAATATTAGAATAGTAGAATGCAGTTTTCAGCTTGATGCTTCAATACAAACAGCCTCGTAGTATCTATCTATAAAGGGAAAATATGTAGTCACAAAGTGGAAGATATTTAAATAAGCTCAACTAATGAGATGTAATAATGATAATCTAATATACATCACTACAATGATGTTTGATTTCGCTTTTTTCACATTATAATTTGTCTTCATACATATTTGATTGCATTTGTTATTTGACAAGGTGGCAATCAATTGGGATTCACCATTCGCTTTGTCAATTGAAATGAATACATTAAAATATAATGAAAAGAAATATTAAAATGTTGTAAATAACTTCCTTATTTCGTGTAAAGAGCAGCTTACATTTCTAGAATACCATATCAAGATTGTTGATATAATGCTACAAATAGCACGCATGAATGTTTTACGTACTATTGTCTGATGTGCTTCCTGTGTAGTATTCGGATATGTTCACTTAGTTTGACCAGTTCGCTAGTGAATGCTTTTGTGTCATTCATTGCTGATGTTAATGAGCGTAACTTGGTATTGTTTAAACGTCCCAACTGTATTGTTTTTTGCGTCTCTGGAATATTGTTTATGTGTGTCCCTGGTGCAATGTTTATGTGTGTCCCTGGTGTAATGTTTATGTGTGTCCCTGGTGTTATGTTTACATGTGTCCCTGGTGTATTGTGTATATATTTTACTTGATTATTGTTTAAGGGTGTTCCTTGTGTACGTGTGTTCCTTGTGTATTGTGTATGTGTGTCACAGACGTATTGTTTATGTGTTTCCTTAGTGAAGTGTTTAAGTTTGCAACATATGTATTGTGTATATGTGTCCCTGGTGTGTTGTTGTTGTTCTTTGTCACAAGTGTACCACATTTACCGACTTTACGAAAGTGTTCTTTGCATTCACTTAGCTGCGACGATGGGTTTCCATGTTAATAAAGCCTTCTGTTTGTTATTTACTAACGGTTAATTAAACATTACCAAATTTGGAGTATCTACTGTCAGTATCAGTATATTGTATTTTTAACATCGATTGTGTTCGTAAATTATGCACCGTTCAATTGCGATGTTATTTGATTTCAGCAAACGATTTTTTGATAGTATTAGCAAGGTCGAAAATATTTGAAAACTTTGAATCTACTATGAAATAATGGTAAGTTATTATTTATTCATTTATTCAGCTATTCTGTACCCAAGTGTACTAAAGTATTGAAATATGCTATTCGTCGGTGCGTTTTTGTGAATCTCATAACCTTACAAAGTTATGTAGTACTTAGGCATGAATCGTCAATGTTGTGGAAATATTATTGCAAATAATGTAAACAAATTGTCATTGTTCTCCATGTAATAATAAAAAAATTGAAAATGATTAACCGTAGAATTGAACTGCTATACATTGACATTGATATGGATTAGGAAACACTGAATAGATTTAAAATGAACATGCGCCATTACTGTGCTTCATTGAATTTCCTTTATCCAGTTTTATTATTCATATCGTAAATGGATTTAAACTGAAAACAGTTCAATACTTGAATATGTTAATTAATGAATAATAAACTACAGTATTTAAAAGCAAATTCCTATTGAAGATAACAAAACAAAAGTGCATTAGTTTTCTATTATTTTTGTGCTCATTTGATCGAGATCTCGTTTGAAAATTCACAATTGGGAGATTATTTTTCCAGATTCTGCACACGACATTCCATCTTCTATGTACATTTTTGACTGCAAATTGCATAATTATCTCATTGAGAAATAGTCTTTTTGCGACATGAAGTTTGATATCAAGTGGTTCTGCAGTTGCTAACCTTGTTCTTATTTGGGAACGTGACATTACTTACTTGGACTGACCAATGTTTACATGACGTACCGATGATGAAACAAAAGGCGTTTCCGATTACGAAACCCTTGCTGTTATTCTTGTAGTTTTTCAATATTTTTCATGTAGTTTTTGTTCATATTTATAACGAACTAAGGGGGAACCAGGTTGTCCGTCCGTCTGTCAGTGAAGACATATCTTGTCCGGTCAATTCCTCCTAAAACTTGCGAAGCAATTTTTAAAAACTACACAGAAATGTACGTTATTATGTCATGGAAAATTCCATGGTCGTACATAAAATTGAGGTCACAGGGACTGAAACTAAACCAAATTGATGTAAAAACTCTTTAATCTGCGGGGGGTAGTAGTTATCCTCAGGATGACAGTTCTACTTTGTCCTAGTTTTATTGAATTTGAGTTTGGATTATGATTCTGTTGATATTAAGATTTCGGTTCATAGCAGCGAAGAATATAAAATTACAATATTATTTACTTATTGTCAACAATTCTCTGAGAAGCACAACAATATTTCGAAAACAACAAGAAAATACCATCATAATCATGAATCAAACTCAGAAGCAACTTGGATCATAAGAAATACTTGAAACTCCGATTATGTCCATTTATTCAATCATTGATTACAGATACAACCTATACATATATATGCATATATAAAATGATAATGTTTCACTATTGGTTTTGTACTGAAAAACCTTCCACACGGAAATGAAAATGAAATATATAGACTTTATTTATTATACAGCAATTATGAAGCATGCTATTTCAACGCATACTAATCTTGTTGGCCCGGATGTAAGCACGCGGTGGGTCTGTAGTGCCCGTGGAAAAGCCAAGTGGTCAGGCAGGTGACCCCTTACCATTCCATGTCTGTTCGGGGAATCGTACCTGTTATCACGGAGCCAACGACCATCCGAAAAAACCTCGATGCAAATAACATGTTTATATACACGACAATATATATATATATATTCAAAAAAGATTTTTTTAAAAATAATCAATAGCATAGTTAATTAATGAAACACAATACGTAAACAGAAAAGTATCATCAACACTGATATATGCTGGTCTAAAGATTAAACCAACTCTGGAAATGTTAAATATTTATATGTAAATAAACATATATATATATCGGACTGAATGCAATCCTAATTTTGACATAAGGAGCAAACACCACACACTGTTGTCCTAAGAGTCTGATAACGAGGTTGTTAAAGGTCATGGAAACAAACTCAATATTATTTCTATGAATAAATTGGCATAATTAAAAAGAAAACTTCTCAATTTAATTATGCATTGTCTTATTTAATGTGACAAATAAAGGAGATGTGATTTTCAAAAATACATTGAATGTTAATCAATAAAATTGAATTTTCCTTTAAGAATTGATAGACTAATGAAGTTGAGTATTTGAAAGAGCGTTTGTAAAACACTATTGTAGTTAAGATGTAAATATATTAACAACGTAAGTTAATGCGAGCAGCTATATATTCCTTTTTTTGTTTTTGTTTCAAATTTTTTATACATATAGAGAGAAAGACTTAACATCAACATACAAAAATGAAAACATAAAGACACTATAATCAGCTTACATAAAACAAACATTACATCCTAGCAGCATTCACTCACCATGCACACCAAGTATTGAGTATAGAAGATGAGGGGGAAAATGGATATTTGTATGAAAATAGCTAAATTAGAAGATATATTAATGATTATGGCTGGCTTAGTAAAAGGCAAAAGAGATGTTATTAGTAATATTGATATAGGGTTTTTATAACAGAGATCAAGCAGAGTCAAATTTTCCCATCAATAGTTTTTGAGAGTCACTTTTATTTGCGATATATTTTTGGATGTTATAATATTCTTTTATATCTTTTTTTTTTACCAAAGTAGCCACATTTAAAGATTTACAAAGACATCTGGATCTGTAAATGTACTGTTTTATTATTAGAATAATAATATTATCAGTGATATAGTAGCCATTTCGATCGTTAATAAAGCCAAATTAAAATGGTTGTTTATTGATTGCAAATGATATGTATGGTGCATTTAAAAGTGTCTAAAAATTTTGTAAAAAGTCTTGCACCTCATGGCATTCCCACATCAAATGAACAATGGTTTCCTATCAGTGTTACAAAAAGTACACATTGGACTGATAACTAGACCTGATTTAAACAATTTTGAATTAGTGATTAGAATGTGGTGTGATACACGATGTTGTAGCCATTGAAGCTTTGTGTTTTTGTTATATTAAATGGAATTTTATAGATATTACACCAGATATCTTCAGTGAAGTTAACTTGTTCATTCCATTTGATCTTGCCAAAGGCTATGGTGTCTGTATGATTGAGTATGTTGTAGAATATTTTAGAATCTCTATTATTTTTCAAAAAGAGATGTATAATCAAAGGTATGCAAGGACGATAAATATGAGATTTCAAAGGGACTGGTATGTACCTGCGAATTAATTAATTAATCCTCGTACTTGAAAAAAAAAATTGTGTTGATCTGATATTTTTCTGCAAGTTCTTCAACGGTGTAAAAACAAAAGTTATCAACATTTTTCAGAAGGTAAGCAATGATATGTATTCCTGATCTATACCAAGATTTATAGAAGACTGGCTTACCTTCAACAGTTATATTCGTATTATGCCACAGATTTGTTTTCAAAAATGTTTACCTTGTTGTTCTTTTAATTCTTTGCAATTAAATAATTTATACCAAATCTTAAAGACATCCTTTTTATTAGCAAAAAGTTATTCTACATTCTAGATGATACAAAAAGAAGAATTAAAAAGAGAAAAACAGATAGAAGTGAAAAATGAAAAGAAAAGCCTACATCTCCGCTATTACTATTAAGAATTGCATTATTTACAATAATATTCTCATTTTAGACAAGCAAATACCTTTTCACATACAACATGGAAACAATAATATTGAGGTTGTTTCTAACATCAAATATATATAAATTTGTAACACCAACATACAGACATGAAAAAAGCACATAACCTACATTCCCAATATGAACAAAGGATCAATTTAAGTACATATGACACAAGCCTACAAAGAAAAGCTAGGAACACAAGCAAGGTCATATTCATTGAAAGAATTTCCGCAAGACAGAAAAACAGATTGCCATGATAGAGTTACTCATAACATAAATGCTGGAATTGTGTATCACACATGAACCCACTAACAGCTGTATTGTACAGATACATAACTACGGCATGCACTGTATTTATATTTATTATGTGTTGCACCAGTAAAATTATATAATTAAATTTGTAGATATGTTGAGATATTTGTTTTAAAAATATTTAAATATCATATATATTCCTATATCATAGATAATTTTATAGGTTGATAAAATGCCGAAAAAGGGCAATTCTTATGATGAACAATTGTATTTTCAATTGAATGATTATATTGACTATCTCCTAAATTTTCACACCGAGACATTCACAGAAAGTCATCACCAAACTGACTTGCTAAGTAGAAACTTTTTTTGTGTGTGAAAATAAATGTTTAGTCTGAGATGCACTCTAACTCAACACAGTGGTCAACAAAACATAGAATGGGAAACAAGTGTGAGTTAAAATACTTGAATTAATGCTGTGTTACACAAACAAATGAAGTAGGATATTGTCATGATGCATTAATATTTAAAATGCATTACTGAGGCGAATCAAAACCAAATCAAAATGCATTATTTAGTGAAAACTAAACTAATCATTATTTTGTTTTACCGCTGAATTGAAATACCAATAAGGTACGTTGTTTTTTCTGTAGCACAGATGAGTTAGTAGACATTATTGATGTGTAACTAACGTGTAATATAATGCATTAATATATTTAACTTTAAAATTCTACCACTCTTTACACTTTACTATCAAATCGGATAGCAACACCATTTTATGAACAATATATTAGTCTACATCCTCATTTCAGTAGATTTTTGTCAATAACTTTTGTTAGACAATCCGACAATATAAAGATAATTGATATTACGTTATATCGGCATGATCTGACACATCAATTATTTGAGGAAATTATGCTCCAGATAACACAATATACATAGAACAAGACTAATAAGGTTTGGTCAAAATTGCCTTATCCAGACAGAGTTAGTAGAAAAATTATTCAGCTCTCATTACCCCGCTCCGTCCTTATCAAATCTTTAAAGACATGGGGTACAGTACATAAGGATACATGAAACTGGTACAGACAATGATCATACATACTGATGTGTATAAATATTGAACATAAAATCTTCCCGAGACGCTCCTTCTACGCAAATGATGTGCACATGACTTTTTCAAATATCGCCAGTCTTAATGCTCTAAATAGAGGGCAGTTTCCCAATAATGATATAGTGATAGGAATTCAGTATCCCTTCAACTACATAGTGCGCCGACATGTATTCTTTTCTCAATTTTATTATTGTAATTTACGAAAGAATCAGTTAATATTTCTAAAATATTCAAGTTATCAACAACCGAACAGGATATGAATACATAAGTGTCACCATAAACTGTGCCCTGATATAAACATCAATAACGAAAGCTCCCAATTGCTACGTCAAAAATATAAGTACAGAGTAATACTTGTTATATCTATGTAAGAAAAATTACCTGTAAAACCTACTTGTAGATAAAGCCGACCCGGAAGTGATAGTGATCTGTGGCCTTCATTACCTAGTAAGCAAGTCAGGTACAATTCTCCCAAGCAAGACCTTCTAGGATCAATAAGATATTCACAAGATCTGAAGCTAAGCTGTATATGAAGAACGAGTAAATTTTAATGTGCGGACGTTGATACCAAACTAAAACACCAGCTTTGTACTACTACATTAAACATTATTCCATCGGAATAGACGCCATTGCTTTCCAACAGCCAATGAAACAGTTTATCGAGTACATGTACACTACAAAAAGTCAAATGTCGCTCTAACTTTCTCTCCAGTATCTTTGTCAGTAGCTTCTACCTCGACTTCTGTATTACTGAAAGTCATCTCTACCCCAGCAGTCCTTTCACATCCCTTTGAGGTGTCCGGCATGTCGATTCTCAGTTGACCTATCTTGTAACATCCGGGGTCTGTTACGTACTTTGGGTTCTTCTGGTTAGAAACATACACTAAGAATTGTAAAGAAACTTGGTCTGGTTCAATGGGCTTGTAATGCCTTACTGCCTGTGGTTGTCCGATATCCACGATATCCCCAATACTAGCATGAGTATCAAAGATATCAAGACAATTCTCCTCTCCAGTTGAGGTGATAAAACGTTTGGAATAATCATGCTTCTCTGCATCAAAGTCCATTGCCATTCTTACTCCATAAGTGTACTTACAAACACGTGATTTGATAGCCCTTGGCTCATGACCGAAGATAACAGCCCCTTTCAGAACAGCCAGTCCTGGATCTTGTGGTACTATCATTCGCAGGTTTGGAAAGTTTGTTTTGATTGCATCCTGAAGTACTAGGGACTCCGAAAAGCCTCCGACCATCAGAATGCTCTTCACACCTATTGAATTCGGGTCTCTTAACAGGGTCTTCAAGTGGGTCACGATATGGTTAATCGGATCCTTGAATAATTCTTTTGCTCGATCTGCACTGACTCTAAGCTTATCACCGACGATTGTTAAGTTTCCTCTGTATTTCGATTTTGACGTTATAATTGTGCTTATATCCTCCCCGTTCTCATCTTTGCATGCCACGTTCATTGCAGTCGGTACTTTAAATGTGACTTTTTCATCAGACGAAGCATTTGGTTTGATCGTGCGCTTTTTTACTTCGAAATCACGGAAAAAATCTACCATATCGGCCTTGTTGTTTTCAAGAAAACGATGAAATGCGCCATTACCTATAATTCCGGATAATAAAATCTGGAAGGCGTTATCCACTTTGGTCCCTCCCCAGTCTCCACCATTGGCCGTGTGGATTTCCTTCAATGATCCATCGCTTTGAACTTCGTGTACAGTAATATCTATGGTACCGCCTATAAAAAAAAAATAAAAACTCAAAATCGGCAGCATGCTTACATTATTTTGCTGTAGTTTTTTTTTTTATTTCGACGTAGTTGCTGAGCTACCAATTAGAGACGAGGGGATGTTTCAACCAACAAGGTAATCTCCTAATTTTGTTTCAAATCTGATGAAAAAATCTAATTACGTGACGGAAACCCTAAAACAGACAAACATGCACAGACGAGTGAAAGTAGGTAGGTCAGTACTGAATTGGTGAATTTGAGATCAATTTTATTCAATTAATTTTCTAAAGGCACTCAGTAAAACTTGAAAGCATGACTGTTTGCTTTATTTACCAAGGTTGAGTAACATTTATATATATTTTCCCTCTACAGTGTTAGGTAAAACTCTGCTGCCACCCGATTCATATCGAGGGGTTGGGAGAGGGTGGACTAAATAAAAAAATAGATACATAATTGCAGCTAAGTGTATCGATTCCTTCAGTATAACGTAATTGTCGGAGCGTCAAGATTGCGGAGTAGTAAAGTCGTCTTATCGTCTTTAGTACTAGCCTTTCAATCCTATATTTCATATGAAACATGTACACAAATAAATAGACGATGGAAAACGACCAATAAATACTGACATGGCAACATAATCAATTCAAAACTCAAAGTTTTACCCATATTTTATATCAAACATGTACACAATGAAAAACGACCAGTAAATACTGACATGGCAACAGAATCAATTCAGAACACAACGTTTTACCCATATTTTATATCAAACATGTACACAATGAAAAACGACCAGTAAATACTGACATGGCAACAGAATCAATTCAAAACTCAAAGTTTTACCCATATTTTATATCAAACATGTACACAATGAAAAACGACCAGTAAATACTGACATGGCAACAGAATCAATTCAAAACTCAAAGTTTTACCCATATTTTATATCAAACATGTACACGATGAAAAACGACCAGAAAATACCTACATGGCAACAGAATGAGAAATTTATAGGTATGTAAATCGTGATTATATAGTTTATTGCCGCTATTTTGTGATATTTCCAAACGATCACAAAAACTTAGTTCGTGAAAGAATAAGACACATATGTATACCATGTCTCATTTGCATGGAGTAAACTGTTGTAAGATCCTG
Organism: Ylistrum balloti; assembly: GCF_031769215.1. Lineage (NCBI taxonomy): Eukaryota > Metazoa > Mollusca > Bivalvia > Pectinida > Pectinidae > Ylistrum > Ylistrum balloti. The sequence goes on along the minus strand of NW_026781982.1, from coordinate 1,031,417 downwards.
TATATTGCCTAAAATCAATACATTTAAGAGCAAATAAACATTTTTTAATTGAGGGGTTATTCGTTATACACACCACCACCGTCCAACACCAAGTACTTCGACCCAGAGGTGAAAGTCTTCATGCCTCCCTCTCCTTTTCGTTCAATAGGAATATACTTGCAGTATAAGGACGCCGCCTCAGGTTCTAGAGCTATCATCAAATGATCTCCTTTGATACCAGCCTAGAAACATAACCAATATGGCCATACAAAATCATACAAAATGCTGGTAATAAATGTCGTCTTTACGTATCTTTACTTATCCCTTTTAACAAGTTATTCTAGTTTTATCGAATGAATTTAATCTTACCCCCACGGCAGCCTCTCTCATGAACTGCTTGGAGGCATCGGACCAGATTGCCGGAACAGTGAGGACCCACATTATGTCTGATATGTTTATGTCTGTCACGTGTAATTTGCAGAACTCCACCATATGATCCTTGAGATATTGTATGCATGCTGAAAACACCTTTATTGCAGGCATGGTGTGACCCTGGTCATCTTCTATCTTGAATGACCGGTTTAGATTCTATAGAAAAGATTTATTTATATAGAATAAGTCCTGTAAAACATCTGAAATAAAACCATGTGAATAAAACAAAACAAATGTCGTATTACAATGACACTTCGTCATAAGTTAGGATCAATACATTTCAACATCAGTTTTTATGAATGTATTTCGCATGTGATTCATTTTCGCTTTAATACGCGAGAAGAGTCAGTCGTCAATCATGTGTAGATGTACAAGTTCGCAAAAATAAAGTATTCGCGAAGCGAAATCTTTGCTATTTACAGTATATCATTTCAAAAAGACGTACTCCAAAAAGTATTCCGAAAAAAAAAGTTTGCTAATAGTCTTTCAGGTTCTGTAAATATCTATCGACTACATATATTTTGTTAGATGCCTAAAACGTGCTGAGTCACAATTGAATATCTTTTCCTATCTAAGATATGGGTGGTCCCAAACTTATGGCCAAGTGTATATTTCCATGTCAAATTCAAGATCTCGATTTATCTGAAGTCTTTTGCTCATGTACAAGGCTTTTACCACAACACACAGATATCATTTTGTGCTACTGTGTGATATGTATATATATATTCGGTAGACATTGAACCAATAAACTATTGAGCAATTAAGGGGACTGCGTTTTCACTGAGTCAGTACATGAATCCATATCAAATGTGAGGTTTTCATACATTTTCCAGACTTAATCATACACATAAATACTGTATCAACATTTAAGGAAATAAATCAAGCTGGCTTTTTAAATACCTTGTTCTCATAAAGCTTCATTTTAAATCGTCGGAAGTAATACCATCCATTTTGTTTCTGGTCTAAAGCTAGATCTGAATACTTGTCTTCAGCCTCAAAACCAAAAGAGTGGAAGTCTCCGTTTGGTTTAAAGAGAACACAAGTTGACGTCTTCAAGGACATTAGACCTCCTGACCCTGCTGCCCAGGAATTGGCTGAAATCTTCAAGGGATCCCGTTCAAAGTCATGGATGAAGGAGAAAGCGTACCCTGAGTATGTGGTACCGAAGTCAATGGCCGCTACTAATAGGTGCTGTCCTGAAGAAGCCATTCTTATTTTCTGAAATTGAGAACGATTCGGTCTTAAATATCTTTATTTTATTCTTTTATTGTGATTGGATGAAAATAAAAAAACACAAACACGAAAATAAGTTTCAAAATACTTTCAAGAACCACATTTAGATTGCAAAGGCCACTTGTTTAAAGTATTTGTATATGAACACAATGCAAAGTTATATTTTGTAAACTCCTTTCGGTTTACATATAGGTATCATGATACTTTCGGTTTATATGTTTACACAACCTACATCAAAATATGAATTTATTTACTTCCTTGTCAGAATAATTACGGATTACAAAATAAACATTTAACAGCTAATTATTCACAATTTGCATCGTATTTAAATCGATTTTAACCTGTTACAAAGTTACAGAGACCGCGTCAAACTACAGGGTATCATACTGATTAATAATTTTGTTAGATAATGTAAATTACTTGCATCAGATTTTACGGTGGAAACACATGTCACGACCAACACAACTTGCGATATCATCAAAAATCCCATTGACATAAAGCTGCTGTTTCAATATAAAATACAATATAGTTAAAATTCAACAAGTAGTTAACTTTCATCTAAATTTAACGGTTTGTTGACTTTTCTGATAACATTATACTTACCACAAGTGTCCGACTCGCTTGACAGCGGAAGACTGGTATAAAAGTTTGGCCGCCACTTAGCTACATGTCGGCAGGTCAAGGTAGGGTAATTTTCTGAGAATCAGGTATAGGTTCCTTGAAAGATTTCTGTTGCACATGTACGTAAGCAATTGCGGGCTATGGCATGTCCAAAAGATAGCCAAGCATGCATACTATACGAAAACTACTTCAGGATTACATAATGTAATCAGTGATAAGATCCGATATACCTATACATACAATTTCAATCATTTCTATTCAAAACAGATGTACGTAAGCAGGGTAATACTGGTGTGTGATTTGTGTATAAAACTCACACATGGTAATACTGGTGTGTGATTTGTGTATAAAACTTACACAGGGTAATACTGGTGTGTAATTTGTGTATAAAACTCACACAGGGTAATACTTGTGTGTGATTGGTGTATAAAATTCAAACAAGGTGATACTGGTGTGTGATTGGTGTATAAAACTCACACAGGGTAATACTGGTGTTTATGTTGTGTATAAAACTCACACATGGTATTACTGGTGTGTGATTGGTGTATAAAACTCACACAGGGTAATACTGGTGTTTGATTTGTGTATAAAACTTACACAGGGTAATACTGGTGTTTATGTTGTGTATAAAACTCACACATGGTATTACTGGTGTGTGATTGGTGTATAAAACTCACACAGGGTAATACTGGTGTTTGATTGGTGTATAAAACTCACACAGGGTAATACTGGTGTGTGATTGATGTATAAAACTCACACATGGTATTACTGGTGTGTGATTGGTGTATAAAACTCACACAGGGTAATACTGGTGTGTGATTGATGTATAAAACTCACACATGGTATTACTGGTGTGTGATTGGTGTATAAAACTCACACAGGGTAATACTGGTGTTTGATTGGTGTATAAAACTCACACAGGGTAATACTGGTGTGTGATTGGTGTATAAAACTCACACATGGTATTACTGGTGTTTGATTGGTGTATAAAACTCACACAGGGTAATACTGGTGTGTGATTGATGTATAAAACTCACACATGGTATTACTGGTGTGTGATTGGTGTATAAAACTCACACAGGGTAATACTGGTGTTTGATTGGTGTATAAAACTCACACAGGGTAATACTGGTGTGTGATTGGTGTATAAAACTCACACATGGTATTACTGGTGTGTGATTGGTGTATAAAACTCACACAGGGTAATACTGGTGTGTGATTGATGTATAAAACTCACACAAGGTAATACTGGTGTGTGATTGGTGTATAAAACTCACACAGGGTAATACTGGTGTGTGATTGGTGTATAAAACTCACACAGGGTAATACTGGTGTGTGATTGGTGTATAAAACTCACACAAGGTAATACTGGTGTGTGATTGGTGTATAAAACTCACACAGGGTAATAATGGTGTGTGATTGGTGTATAAAACTCACACAGGGTAATACTGGTGTGTGATTTGTGTATAAAACTCACACAAGGTAATACTGGTGTGTGATTGGTGTATAAAACTCACACAGGGTAATACTGGTGTGTGATTGGTGTATAAAACTCACACAAGGTAATACTGGTGTGTGATTGGTGTATAAAACTCACACAAGGTAATACTGGTGTATGCTTTGTGTATAAAACTCACACAGGTTAATACTGATGTGTGATTTGTGTATAAAACTCACACAGGGTAATACTGGTGTGTGATTGGTAAATAAAACTCACACAGGGTAATACTGGTGTGGTATTTGTGTATAAAACACACACAAATAAACATTACACCATTGACTAACAGCAAAAATACACCAGGGACACACACACACACAATGCATCAGGGAAACACACATATAATACACCAGGGACACAAATTAAATAAACCTTACACCATGGACACACATACACAATACATTTGGAACACATAAACAATACATCAGGGACACACATAAACATAACGCCAGGAACACATCAACAAATAAATCAATGAAACTAAATCCGCACACGATTCGCGTGATTCGTTGCAGGACGAAACCACAGTTAAAGAACTTGATGGTGATTCCAGTGATGTCGACCAATCTTGTGATGGTAGTGACTCAAATATTGAGGGGTTTATGACGCCAGTAGGTCATTCAAATCAAAGCGACAATTCCACAGACAGTGCGCAAGACACTACCGTTGATGAACCGGAAGTATTACATGCGAGGACAGGACGTGCGCCATTGAGACTGACTTATGATGAAGTGGGGGAACCCACAAGTACTGTCTGGTCATAACGAGTTATGACTGATGCACGATCGTTTAGGAACTTAAGTGACAATTTTGTAATTAATAATAACTAACATTTAAATTGGTGACCTATAATATATACATGTGTTAGTGAGAAACATCAGACTTTTAATACCTCATCATATGCATCTCTAAGGTGATGATTAGGACACCGGATGTTTATACTTGTGTGTGAATTTATAGCAGTTGCTCTAATGCCATTTGACAATATCTCTTTATAACTAAGACCAAACAGTTTAAGATTGGTAGTATTAGGTGGATTAGGGAGTTATAGATGAGTGGTACTGAATTTTGTAGAAAATTGTAGTGTTGAGGTGTTGGTGAAACTAGCAAATTTGTAAATATTGCTGAAATATAGACAGACTGGACATGTGTTAATTTCAGATATAAATTGACACTTGTCAAATTGTACCAACAGTTCGATGTGGTAATCTTCGTGATGTAATAGTCTGGTAAGAGATAAGATGGCATGATATGACAAAACTCCGTTTTGTATTTAAGGGTATAATAGCCTTTTGAGTAACGGTCGGGGGCGACTTCTGTTTTGGAGGGGAGAGTGTAAAGGGTCGATATTTTGTTTTGTTGCGATAAATGTGGTTATTGAATTTTAATTAAGATTATTTAAGAATATTTTGCTCTTCAGTGGAAATGTTGTTAAAATATTAAATACAATAGTTTGTCGAAGAAATAATTCCATTCAAGTTGTATGCTGAGTCCAATTACTTATCATATTTTCCTCAGGTGAGACGTTTATCAAAATTATTTTCTAGTTTTAATGAACTTGGTGTTTGAAATCCAATTAGAGTAATTAAACCAAGTTTAATTAATTGTATCATTCCAAGGATGTCATTAGTTTTATACAGGTCACTTCAATTCTATGGACTAGTCCGGTCTGTGGTCGGTCATTGTCGGTTTTATAACTTCTAGTCCGGTTTACCCATTGTCGGTATACTTTATAGCCTGTAGTGACCATGATTAGTCATGATAGGTACATGTTACCCTAGACAACAACTTGCCATGCATTTTCATGATTTATTGTGTACATGTTTCGTAAAATTCGAAATGACGTCAACCTAAACAGCTCCGGTAAACAAAAATGTAAAAGGTAATTCAGCGAGGTCCTGAGGTCCATAATTCAAATGGCGGGTTTTTAGACGCCTCCTTATACCACAGTGCGATAAAATGCCACATTATTGACAATTTGTAGCTATATTTTGGCCTTCATATTGAACAGTGAGTACTCATGCCTGGCCCGTGCATTCTGTGGCAGCCATTGTATATGTATCCCGATGATAACATGTAGGTGTCCATATTTACCTACAGTTATCTACGCTGAACTGTTTTAGTAATATTGAAACTGCCAATTCATATGTACTTTTAGCACACATGTCTGTATCGTCTTTTCAAGGAGAAAAACGTAATCGAGTTAGTTCATCCTCCTCCTCCTCGACCGGCTCACTCACCCCCCGGGATCCTAAGAGACACAAACTAACTGAACTTTCTGAGGTGTTCACTCTACGAGATACAATGAGTCTTACTCCTGGCCAACCTGGGTTTCAGCCCCAGCCTCAGTATACCACTCCACCTAGTCATCCCTACCCCCCGGGCTACATCCCACCCAGTTCATTTCCTGGGTCGTATCCAATGGGCAGTGCTAGTCCATCGTCGCTGTCGGATAATGATATTGACAGGATTGTAGTGGCTCTAAAGTCTTCTCTTAAGGCGGACATAGCTAACTTAGTTACACAGGAGGTCAACGCCCGTGTATCCCCCCTCATCCAACGTATTGATATGCTCGAACAGGAGAACCGTGATTTACGTCTTCATATAGACGACGTCGAGCAATATGGACGTCGAGCCCTGGTTCGATTCTCTGGATTCAAGGAATCACCCGAAGAGGATACTACAGCCGTTGTCTTGAATGCTGCTACTGCTGCAGGTATTGACTTACAACCCACCGATGTTGAGAGATCTCATCGTGTGGGTAAACCTCGTCGTCAGCAGCATAGTGCTAGTGTACGATCCCCTCCTAAACCTCGGCAAATAATCGTCCGTCTGAAGTCAGTCGATACGAAGTTCAAGCTTCTGAAGGCAAGGAAAGCATTCCGCGATAATGATTCCTTTTCGCACATCTCAGTGAATGAAGATCTCACCAAGATGCGGAGTGAACTCGCTTATCATTCGCGCCAACTTGTAAAATCTAAAGCTATCCTTCAAACGTGGACGACGAATGGCAAGGTGATGGTTAAAGATCTAAATGCCAAGGTCTTCGGCATTAGATCGGTAGACGATCTGGTTCAGTTTGGACACGTGATCCAGTAACCAAACATACAATAAAGTTCACTATAGATGACCTTAATTCTAGCTTACTACTTTTGACTTTGATAACCTGTCATTTGATAAATCCAAGCACATTTCATTATCAATGAATTAGTTTGTCATTCCGTGTCATTGTATTTCAAAAATATTGATCGATTATGCATGAATTATCGTAATCATGTATTAATTGTCTGTGTACTAGATATCTTGTCAGCTTAATCTAATTTCGAAATCAAATAAGATCGGTTTGTAATACACGGTTATATAACTTACATGACCTGTACATACCTGTACTTTTTCCCATCTCATGTGTCAGTATTATTTTTGTCCCGGTCAGCATTGTGTCCACACCGTCACAGTTTAACTGCTATGGACAATTACAATGTATTGAAAAGTCTGCCCTCTTTTTCTTTATCTATGACCCATAGTATCAGATTTCTCTGTTTACAAACATATGTATGTGCACTTCACTGAGTGTGTGTGTGCAGTCACGTGGTCAAGTGCATGCTACCGTGAAGCAGACATATTGGGTTATCCCATATGTAGGTTTACCAGTTACCTGTATCATGTGAGCTGGATCTTATTTACATGTTATAATTCCACTGTTTTCATCAATATAATTCTCCTAATGCCGCATAAATAATAAGTTATTACCTTCATTCAATTACTATATAACCACGCGTTGTGTTTGCACATGTAAATATGTAATTATAAAATCAAAGGCTTTCTCCCCTGTTGCCGCATAGACAATTCTTCGTATTAACCCGGCCCGTGCGCCAATGTTAGAACCTCAACTTTGACCTCATTGTGTACCTTGCTGTTATCCAAATGCACACGACGTTTATATTTCTCTCTCTACTTCTTCTGTTCCTTCATTATCCTATCCCCCGACCCGTCCCCCACCTTACTATTTATATGATACTGTCGTTGTTCAAACTATATCTGTTGTATTCTGTCCGAGCACACCATTGTTTCATGCTTTTGTACACCAGTACTGATGTGACATAATGCTGATCTCGTTACAATTACACCGTGCTCGGATAGGACTATTTAATAGAAAAGTTTTTCAGATTTCTACGAAATTAGTTAAGGTTATAATTAATGCTAAATCTCAAGACTCTCTGGGATTTTGTGATGTAGCTCATTGTCTTTTGCATTTTTTTCTCCTGTGTGTAATTCAGTTGTTACTTATTATATCAGGCAATATTGAGATAAATCCAGGTCCTTCGGACAACTCCGACTCTGCCTCTGAAATCTCCTCCGAATCTTCCTACCTCTCTAGTAATGCAAGCGACTATTACGACAGTACTAAGTATTCTTTTGTTCACTTGAACGTCCAAAGTCTCCGGAATAAGATGGATGTATTATTTACCGAACTGCACAACGTCTGCGTACTTTCATTTACTGAAACTTGGCTCTCCACTAATGATAACTTAACAGATTTTACTTTTCCTGGTTATTGTGAACCGTTTTGTTATATTAGATCTGATCGTGTAGGAGGGGGAGTGTCTGTGTACGTAAAAAATGACATACCTGCTAAGCGTCGCCCCGACTTAGAGCTTCCTACTGTTGAATGTGTTTGGGTAGAATTGAATTTAGCAGGTACTACTGTACTTTATGGCACTTTCTACAGACCACCTAATTCTCCAGTCTCTACATGGGATCATATTTCACAATCGTTAGAACTTGCTTTTAATACTGGGTGTGATAATATTGTTTTAACCGGTGACTTGAATGCTGATTATTTAACTAATAACCAATCCGTTCCATATTTACACGAATTATTACACACTTTCAATTTAACCCAAATGATATCGTCTCCTACCTTTTATACTGAAAATTCTTCATCATTGCTTGATGTTATTTGTGTGAGTAATCCATATTTGATTGAGAAATGTTCTGTTGGGGAAAGTTTTCTAGACCAGCCCCTGAGGTATCACTGTCCTATTTTCTGTAGCCTAAATATAACTGTACCTAAGAAGTCGTCAATGAAACGTAATATTTGGTTATATGACCAAGGCAATTATGACATTTTTAGAGAGAAACTTTCTATTGTTGATTGGGATACTGTTTTAACATATGATGATTTAGATGCCTCTGTCGATGGCTTTGCTGATATACTCATTAACACCGCTAAGGAATGTGTTCCAAACAAAGTAGTTACTATACGTAGCAGAGAACCTCCGTGGATGACCAGTGAAATTCGTAAGTTAGCTCGGAAACGTAAAAGATTATTTAGATTAGCTAAGAGATCAGGAACCATAGAGGATTGGTGTAAGTATAAAAAAATTAGGAACAAATGTGTAAATACAATACGTAATGCAAAAACTAAATATGTCCGTAAACTATGTGGAATGCTGGGTAACAATACACGTGGGAAGTCTTGGTGGAAAACGGTAGGTAAACTTATGCTTAACACCAACAAAACCTGTAATATACCACCCATTCATACACAAACTTCTATTTTTTCTGATGACATTGATAAAGCAAATGCATTTAATGAATTCTTCTGTCTCAACTCTACCGTCGATGATACTAATGCTGAACTTCCACCTACTACTAACAACGAACCTCTTCTTAGTCATATATATATAGATAGGAATGACATTATTTCTGTTCTATTAAATCTAGATTGCTCTAAGGCAGTCGGACCTGACCTAATTAATCCTAGACTCCTTAAGGAGGCAGCAATAATCTTGAGTTACCCCCTCCAAGTAATCTTCAATAACTCTTTAACTACTTCATCTTTTCCTAATAATTGGAAATTAGCTAATGTTACGCCAGTGTTTAAAAAAGATAACCCTTCTCTTCTCAACAATTATCGTCCTATATCATTAATATCTATTGTCGGAAAGGTAATGGAAAGATGTGTATATAAATATCTGTATAAGTTTATTATTGAGAACTCTCTATTATCATCTTCCCAATCCGGATTCAGGGCTGGTGACTCTACAATTAATCAATTACTCGCCATTACTAATGATATATATTCGGCTTTAGATAAAGGTAAAGAAATTAGAATGGTCTTTTGTGATATCAGCAAAGCCTTCGACAGAGTATGGCATGCAGGGCTACTTTTTAAATTACATAAAATAGGCATTGGGGGGAGTTTGCATTTGTGGTTTAGAAGTTATTTAGATAACAGAAAGCAAAGAGTAGTTATAAATTGTAAAACCTCTGAGTGGAAAGTAATAAGGGCTGGTGTTCCCCAGGGGTCAATACTAGGCCCTCTACTGTTTCTAATTTTTATAAATGACATAGTTGACGACATTAACGCAATAATAAAACTATTTGCCGACGACACTTCACTTTATGCTATAGTAGATACTCCGCTTCAATGTGCAGACTTACTGAATGACAGTTTAAGGAAAATATATGCCTGGTCTGAAAAATGGTTGGTTACTTTTAACCCTGATAAAACTGAATCTCTTCTGATTAGTAGAAAACTCAATAAGCCCCATCACCCACCTTTACTTATGAATGACGTTCCTGTTAATGAGGTCAAACATCACAAACATATAGGACTCTTCTTCTCTCATGATGGTACTTGGTCTGAACATATTAACTTTATGATAAAGAAAGCCTCTAATAAACTCGCTGTTTTACGGAAATTTAAGTTCAAAATAGACAGAAACTCTCTACAAACTTTGTATTTTTCATTTATCAGACCTATTCTAGAATATGGCGATATGGTCTGGGATAACTTAACTATTCAACAATGTCAGTCTTTGGAGAATATTCAGCTTGAAGCTGCTAGAATTATGACGGGTGGGACTAAACTAACTAGTCATGCTAAGCTTTATGAGGAAACTGGGTGGGATAGTCTACAATATAGACGCAATGTTAAGAAAACAGTTCAAATACACAAAATGATTTTTGGTCTCTCTCCCCCATATCTCTCACAACTACTTCCTCAGCGCAGAACCGACGCTCATCAATATAATACACGTGATGCTGATAATCTGAGTAATGTATTTTGTAAAACTAATTTATTTAAGAAATCTTTTCTTCCTTCTTCTATCGACCTTTGGAACTCGCTACCACCACTAGTAAAAAATAACCCCTCTATAAGTAATCTGAAAAACTACCTACACAGACACTCCCGTACTGTCCCTCCTTATTATAATTTTGGGAATCGTCTTGACCAGGTTCATCACGCTAGGATAAGGATGTCCTGCAGTTCTTTAAATGCCCACCTGTTTAGTCGTAATCTTGTCGATAGTCCTTATTGCTCCTGTAGACAGTCACACGAAACTACTGAACATTTTCTTCTATTTTGTTCTAATTATACAGACATAAGAAATGGATGTTTTTTAAATTTGCCCGAAAATTACACACTCGACATGCTTTTGTACGGAGATCCAAATCTAACTATCAATGAAAATGAAAACGTTTTCCGTTGTATACAATATTTTATTTCTAAAACCAAACGTTTCGCAAATTAATAGTGCTACCTCATTGATCCCAGAGAGTTGTGTGAACTAACACATTTGCGTATGTTTAATTGATGTACAATATGTAATTATGTACAATGTAGCAACTACAGTTTAGTATCATAATGGTATTAAAACACTTCATTATCCCCCTTTCTCCCCTGCCCCCTCCTCTCTCTCTTTCTTTCACTCTCCGTCTTTCTTTCCTTCATATATTTACAAAGTTTATCACTTGTCTATTTCAAACATATTTCTTACTAAGTATGTTGTAAAGTTTTTAGTGTTGTCACCTGCTTGTCATTATTTAAGGAGACAGATTCATATAAGTATGTAATACTTTTTTCTGAATCCTTATATTAATTATGCATATTATGTATACATAAAAATGAATGAAATAAAATATGGTTTAAACTAAACTAAAACATTAACTTGTAATATACAGTACTAATTTCTAAACCGGCTCCTGTCTAGTCCTAAACCCTGTCTGGTCAGCCTTACTGTTTGGTCTAGCATAGTTCAAATATGTTCTTTTCATTCAGCCATGTTGCTTTAAAGGAACGAAAGAAAAGTTGTATAAGCCGGAACTTTTGAAAACGGGCAATCCTAACAAAACATCCGGAATTTTTTGCACGGTAATGGTACGGACATTAGAATCGCTGGACACAGATTTAATGTCCTTTATCAACAAAATTAAATGAGTGATCTTATGAAATCATTGGTAGAAGGATTACTGAATTACTTATTTTTCAGCACACTGCAACCAGCAATGGCAAATGTAATTAAATCTTTAAAAAAACAATTTCACTGATTATCGTAACGTACCTGCGGACACTTTACCGTTACGGTGGATATATAAGGGCCTCCTTACCTTGACACACCACCAAATATTTCGGCTAATTTAGCATTAAATAGATGTTATTAGAGGTCTTGAAATGTTACATTTCAAAACACTTCGTTTATATCATATTTCAATCTTTTCATTTGCCTTGGACAGAAATTGTCCCGAAGTTGTAGAATTACCCATCTATAACAAACACCGAGCGTGACAGTTAAGTTAATTATTAGCATGATACTTTTCGCTCACGGGAGATAACCCTGCACGTACTTGGACCGTTTCCATGTTGCTGGCCTACACGTGGCATATAGCATTCGCGTACCAGCGGATTTGTCTCCTCATGTGAGGAAAATACTATACTTCCTTCTTGAAAACTAGGTAAGTTAATATTCGTAGTGTTAATGTGCTGCAAGTTCTTATAATCTATAACCGCAATATTTAATTTGCCCGGCGAGCAAAGATAACATAGGTTCAGCCTAAAGAATCACCATCTGATAACGTTGGTTGTTTTCTCAATTTTTAATTTCAATATTTCTCCAAATTGTACTAACCTATAATACAGCTCAATAGAATGGATGGACATGAAATACAACGTACTTTGCAGTAGGCTTAATACAGACCTCGCTTATCTATAAATTGATTTACTGGCAGTCAAGGTCAGAGTAGCAGTTTGTTTACATTATGGTGTCAACATTTGTTTTCATATTTTTACTGTAGCTCTGTGAAGCAGAAGATCGCTGGATTCTGCGAGCAGCCGAATGAACTGTTTACATTGAAGATAGTTCTTACATGTGGAGAATATTTAGAGTTTTATGTCTATATTTGTTAATTGCCATGTACATTTAAATGTATTGTTTTAATGTGTTTTTTATGTTGCATAAGTGCCCTCTTACAATGCCAATTCAGCTTGTTTTTATTCTTCTTTCCTTTTTCTTCTACAAAAAACGAGGCTCTCAAAACAATCACTCGCACGCTTGCATTCTAATCACTCACACGCTTTACTGTCATCCCACAACACCCCTCCCCTTTTTAAAAAAGGTCACGTGTTGGTACGGAGTCCACAGGCTTTGCAACAGTACAGTTCTAGTTGTTCTGCATCACTTGCGGTCAAGCCTACACAATATCCATGGAACCACACAAAGCAAAAGTGACATTGAATCATCATGATTCCATCATCGGGTTTCTGGCACACACAGTTTGGACGTCGCGATTTTCCTGTTTATCTTTAATCCACTGAGGTAGATTACGGTCGGTGCATAGTTTCAGTCGATCATGGTTCACAGCTTTCTCTGATTTACCAATATGCATTGATACACATGGGGTGTAGCACTTCATGATGACTCCAGGACCTTTCCATACTGAAGTCGTTCTTTCCAGTCAACCCATGAAGGGGAGCAGCAATTTTGGCGTTCCCGGAAGTGAATGAACGGTGGTAATTGGCAAAGCCAAGAAACTGCTTTACCTCTTTAGATGTTGTTGGAGTTGGCCATTCATTCATTCTCTCCACATGTTTGTCATTGGGTTCAATGCCATCTTCATTTACAGTTCGTCCTAAGAGCTCCACCTTTCTCTTGAAGAACTCGCACTTGACTGGTTTTAATTTTTGTTGGTATTCTCGGAATCGCTGTAAAACTGCTGCCAGAGTTTGGAGATGATCATCGAATATCTGCCCTAGTAAAAGAATGTTGTCAAGGATAGCCAGTACAATGCCCCAGGTTAATCCTCGAAGAACAAGGTTCATAACCCTGACATAGGTCACTGGAGCGTGGCAAAGACCAAAGCCCATTTTGACGTACTGATACAATCCATGTTTTGTATTAAATGCGGTCTTTGGTTTGTCCTCCTTGTTTATTGGGACTTGCCAATAGGCCGTATTTGCATCGAGCTTGGAGAACCAGATGTTATCTGTAAGTGCATTAAGGCATTCTTCTATCAAGGGTAGTGGAAAAACGTCCTTCGTTGTTACAGAATGGCGACCCCGATAGTCTATGCACTAGCGCACTCCACCATCGCGTTTACGTAACAATACTGGCACCGATACCCACTCTGACGTCAAGCATTTTTTTTCAAAATGGATTCCTCCTCATTAGTAAAACATGCTGTAGTTCTACGAAATCGTCGCTTAATTGGTTTTGCTGTCCCTTTGTCGATATTGTGCTTAATGGCACCTAAATTACCCAAATCAAAATCATTTTTTCGCAAAAACATCCGAATAGTCCTGGATGAGTGTGGAAAATTTGCTGAATTCGTCAGCAGATAACTGTCCTTGGGCGTCATTAATCAGACATTGCACATGACATGGAATTGAGCTTGATGTGTCCTGATCACAGAGCAAGGTATCCCCAGATATGGGATTATTGTGTTATTTCTGGTTCAGTTTTCCTTTTCAGAATTATATTTCTGTCTGTGACATTGACACAATACAGCTTTATATGAGAATTCGTGTGGTGAACTGATCTAGGAATCAATAGTCCATTTTCTGCTGTAGATTCCACAATCACATCAGAACAATCAAAATGTTTCCTGAGATTTGGCACTTTACTCTTGCTACATTATTGGGTGGTACCCCAGTCCGTTTCCGCACATACACCTTTACACCTGGAGCAATTGAGAATTCCTTACCTGTTCTCACAGATAGATGTTCTCCACTCAAACGCATATCAAGAGAATTTCCGGATATATAAGTTGTGCGTTATTGTCCTTTAAAAAGTCTAAACCCAACAAGATAGCATCCTCTATTGGTCCAACGTAAATGTTACGGTGGTAACTCATAGTTCCTATATCTAATTCTATGGGTCCAATTATAAAGCTTTCGATTGGTTGGTTCCTTCCTGCAGCATTAAGTGTCACACGTTTTAATATCTGTAGTGGCTCAAAAAGGTTCTTGTAGACCTCATCCGAAATTATTGAAATTTCTGCACCAGTGTCCACTACTGCTCTAGTTTCATAACATAACTTGAAACATGGATGTTGATCGTAATCGTTTAAGTTTATCGTTTTCAGTTCCTGATAATTCAGATGTTTATACACTACCTGTGTCTCCATCCTCCTTAAAACTTATTTTGTTCATGCCTCCATCATCATCAGATATCACATCATTTGTAACCTCCATGATATTATCCTCTTCAGATACTACCTGCTTATTCGCGACATTTTCCTCAGTCACTGTCACAATTTCCTGTGTATTTGATGGTCTCATATCACTGAGGTTGGGGCCGTCGCTGTCTAGGATCGGATTTAGGCCCGTCTGTACGGCCCATTCGGGTTTAACTGAATCAGCTCTTTATTGTCTTCTTCCTCCACCGCATCAACAGTCTGTATTGATTTTTTGTCATCCGATTTAGGACAATTTGGCTCCATGTGTCCTTTTTTCTCCACAGAGATAGCAAATTATATCCTTCTTAGTCGTAACTATCTCTAAAATATTTTGGAGAGATTGTTGCAAACTAGCCACTTTGTCCTCCAGAGATGATAATAACCGTTGGTTTGTAGTCGGTGAGGAAACGACTTCTTACCAACATCTGATGTCGATGGTGACGATTTAGATGTGGGTTTCTTCTGAAAGGCCCTGCTTACATTTATATCCTCGTCTTCAGAGACATCCTCAATGGGTGGTGGTCTGGCCAAAGATTTGTCCCTCCCATAAATAGCTTTCCTGTTGTGCTGGATAAGCCTTATTTTATCGACTACCTCCTCAGTGGTGTGTAATTTTAGGTTGGAAACGTTCTGACCTGCTTCCTTGTCCATAGCCCCTTGGCAGATTGTTAAAATTGCCTGTCTGTACATGAATTCATTTGGGAAGTCATGATATGCTCTAGAAGACAAGGACAATACTCTAGCAGCCCAATCAGCAATGTTTTTCCCTGGATATTGGTGTGTATAACGGAGACGTGCTTGGGTGGTCTCGGCGAGTTCTTTAAATCCAAAGTGACGTTCAATCCTAGGCATAATGTCGAGGAATTTAATACTTGGGTCAAGCTCCAGAAGCATAGTAAAGTATTCGCTGGCCTTGCCCTCTACTATCCAACAGAGGTTATCCCTACGTTCGCGAGCAGTGAGGCTTTCTGATTCAACAAACTTTTTGAATGCCTTCCAGTCCGAACTACCATCATATCGTAAAGTTTTAGAGATAACGATACGTCCCCGTCTCTGTGGTTGATTATTATGTCGACCATAGAACTCTTGCTGCTCCTCTCTAGGGTCGCGCTGACGCAGACCTCGATATCCATAGTTGTCGCCTCGTTGCTGCAGATATCCATTACCACGTTGTTGATATCCATAATTGTCACTGCGTTGTTGATATCCGTAGCCGTCACAATGTTGTTGATATTGTCCATAGCTGCTGGGGAAAGATGGCGGGGGCGATGATTTTTGCGGGAATTCTGGTCAATAGTCAGGATCCTTTTGAGAAAAATTAGATCCATCTTGGCCATACTGTTGCATTTGTGGCATAGCACTTTTGTCATATCTCTCACAGGGAGGTGAAAAGTCAATACACTTTAACATGGCATCCGTTGGTTTGAGATATGGTATTGCCAAAAATATGATATCTCCCAATACATCGCGTACTTGTAGAATTTTATCAGCCAGTTTTTCTCCAAAACCAAGTATCTCCAGTAATTCTGGCCTCTTGCAGAACTTGATACGAATCATTGTGGCTGGGGAAAAGGCGACAACAGGTCACCAACCACAAAACCACAATTTATCGGTTGAGTCTTTTCCAACTTCTTTCCTCAATGTCGACAGAATTCTCGTCTTCAGACGACCGTTGTAAGTTTCATTCCACAATACGAATACCACTTGAAAGCTTCTCAAGTTTGGATATGTCTGATCGGATTCCAGTTATAACCTGGTTGTACCATTCTTACTTTATTTCTGATTTCACGTTCAAGCCGTCATAAAAATGTTCAAATGAATACCGGTAGGTACTAACAACAGTTTGTTGTCGTCCATAACGTTTCTTGTGTTTTTTAACTATTGTATCTGCCCTTTTGACAGTCCAACAAGACGGAGTCTCCTGATTGTTGAGATTTTTTTTTTATTAATTTGTATTATCACTTCGTTTGTGATGTTCCTGCAAAGGCTGAAGTGCGACTTCATCAACCGGTGTTGAACATTTTGCAAGATGGAAGTCTTTTAATGACGCGGGGGAAAACCGATGCGAGCTGATGGTCTGATTTCCTGAATTTTTTCTTTGAAGTTTAATAGTTCTTGTATTATATCCTCAGCCGATTTGTCAGATGGTGTTATGGTTTTTCCTGATGGCTGACGTTTCAAAAATCATTAATTACAGCAGCAATTTTTATAAGTAAGGTTTTCGTAGATGAAAATGTTCGAAGTATCTTTACGATACTGGATTGCAGTACCTCTTTGCATGACAAATTTTAAATTAAAATCCTTTGGATAGCCAATTCTTTGGAAATTGTTTGCTCTGGAGTCTGATATTATTATTTCCTGCATAATGTTCATTCATCTAAGAAATTAAGAAATTAATGTAATGTACAAAACAGCAGTAAAGCTTACGTCTTTTTGCAAGTACTTTTTATAGTACCATGTAGAGCTATTATAGCGTCATTGGTGCCGTGGCCAGGCTTAAATCCAAATGGGGCAACAGTGACTGCTCAAACCAATTAAGTAACATGTTGTTTAAAATACGTGTAAATAATTTGGACAAACAACCTACAAATGTTATCCCTCTGTAATTATTAGCGTCATTAAGATCACTTTTCTTGAATAATAGAATAATGACATGACACCTTTTGACCAACTGGATGGAAATTCATCTTTAAGAAAATTAACATTAGATAACTTAGAAAAAATCGAAATAAACATTTCTTTAAATTTAAAAAAAATAAATAAATAAATAAATAATCGTTCAACCTACTGTCGATACAAGGTGACTTACCAAGTTGGCCACTTTTAAAAACATGACCGATTTCATCTTGGATAATGGGATTATATAATTTGTTATAGAGCGGTTCATACATTTTGTTATAAAGATAATCATAACGAGTGTAAAGTGAACTCACGTTGTGGGAATGGGATGACTTTTGTTGGTATGTCGTGGTACTGGCGAGAACAGGGTAAGTTAAATACAGGTATTGTTGGGCACTTTAAAACTAGACTGTGGAACGTTTCTATCCCACTTTGCTTGGTGTATCAAAATATTAGTGATCATATCAAGTAGCACCAGACTACTGCACTGTCATTGACTATTACCGGGGTGATTGGAACCGGGACTCACTGGGACTGTAACTATAGATGGATTTCAATCACTAATACAGGTTTGTACTCGATACAAACACATCATCATCAAACTTTATTTCCTCCCAAAGTAGATATTGGTAATACAAGAAATCGACAGAGAAAGGAAATATATATACATATATAAACAGTAACAGTTCAATTAACGCGAGGAAGTAGAGGATTTACCCATGTAAATCCACAATATCGCGTGGAAACGTCACAAAATAAGAACTACTAGTTAAGGAGCGAGCATTTAGCAGCTGAAGGCCTGAGGTCAGGCCTAAAAACGTATAAACAATAGCGGCATGTTCTTCACTTACAAGCGATCGGTAGATATTGGAACAAAGTCGGAGAGGACTTCCTGTAGCTATGGAGCTCATTCGTATTACCACAGGAACAGCAGAGGTAAGAAAATACGTCATTGACGGGCTCGGAACAAAGAACGCACACAGTACGGGCTGGAATAGCTAGTGTGGACAAGGTAGAGCTTAAGGAGTAAAGCACGCGAATATCTACTAGCGATTCTGCTGCAAGCCACATTATATACGGTTTGTAAGAGGAATGACACTTGCTAAAGATCTTGAAATCGTAGTCTATGGACATTCGAGCTTTAGAGCCAAATTTTCAGCACAATTTATGACAAATTTAACAGCTGATTTCCATTGCATCTTGCAGGGGAATACGTTGTTACGAATATACGAATCCAGGAAAGGTTCCAGTTTATATCTTTGAAGCACATTTACGATATCCGGGAAGTAACCTTTGGAGCAGTAGTTATCACAGGTGCCAGAACGCGCTTTCAAAAAGGAATATAAGCGAACGGTAAAAATACGCTTTTCTAGGAAGGGTTGATAAAAATTTTTGCAGATGAAGTAATTTTTTCTTGTAGATTTCCGCAGAAATGCGAAATAACCCAAGCATATGTTCGACAATATCTGAACGAGCGCGTCGAGGGACATGAGCATGAGTTTAGCTCCGTTATGCTGGAAATGACTTAATAAAGTAAGTTCTTTTGAGCCAAGATGACCCCAATGTTCACAACCATATAACACAGAAGCTAAAACCACTTGTAGAGAATGGCCTTGACAAGAGCACAAATTAAACTAGACGATGGGTCGATCCCAGTAATAGAATGCAGTGTTTTTTCTGCCTATAGCACATGCAGCATGCACGCGTTGAACGTTCTACATCCGAGAGGATACTACTCTTCCGAGGTGAGTTTGAGAAAGGGCGATACCAATGTGGTCGGGACCAAGCACCCAGGTGTGGCTTGGCTGACTTGGTATATTATTCCAAACCACAACAATATTACATTTCGATTTATCAAATTCAAATTTCCATTTTACACTGTATCTGTGGCAGATATGCAGGAGTCTTTGAAGTGAGAGTGGGGAGGTACTGATAAGAGTAATATCGTCTGTTAATGTCGGGTTTCCGGTATTTAAGATCTCCACCTTTGCGCCGTGATTACTATTTTCTAAGAGAACGAGCAGATTGTAGATGAACATTTCATATAAAAACGTAGATAGGACCCCTCCTTGCCTTACCCCGATCCAACAGGAAACCATTGTGACTTTAGCCCATACCACATCACGGCACTTTTGTCACTATAACAATCGCGGATGGTGTTGAAGAGGTGACCTTTGACTCCGAGATGGAAGAGTTTACGCATGAGACCTGAATGCCAGATAGTGTCAATAGCTGTCCAGAAAGGCCAAGACGACTTTACTATTTAATTCGAAATTGTGGTATGTTGTTTCCTGTAATGAAAACGTGGCCGTCGTGTATTTACGAAAGCCTTTCTGTTGTGCGTTTGGAAATGTTCGAACAGTAGTGTCAAGGCAATCCTGTAAACGAGTACTGATGACCTTTTCAAAAAAAGGTCTGTATCTAGAAGGGTCACCACGTGACATTTGACCACCTTTAAAAAAGGAAGAGTAACTCCTCTTTTCCAAATTTCAGGCACATGTTCTAGCTAAATGCATCACGGTATAATGATCTTTTAACACATTTGTTTATAGTAATATTCTCTTTATCTGCCTATCATCAGCCGGTAAGGGTATATCAGATACACGTATTCTGGTGGTGGTTTCAGGGTTGTAATCGGGACGTCTGGGGTTGGTGGACAGTAACTGAATGACTTTTTTTACGTATGACAATACCTTTTGTGAGAAGCGTCGTCTTGTCATTTATGTTGTCGACGTACACTCTCCACGTTCTCCCTGTCCTCTGTAGACCACACACGTGAGTCGCCTCAATACTCTACAACCATATATACTTTTCATTATCTTGAATACCTTTATTACATCTCCTCTTGTCCTACGGTGTTGTAGCGTCGGAAGTTTTGACCTTTCCAGTCTCTCCTGATAAGTCAGATTTCTAAATCCAGGGAGTAATTTGGAAGACCTCCTCTGAACATTTTCGACAAGTTCAATATCTTTTACTTTTGATGGGTTCGAAAACTTGCAGCATACTCCAAATATGGTCTTACCAGAGATTTGAACAGCAAAGTGAGCATGTCTTCATCGATATACATAAAATATCTTCTTATAAGTCCTACTATTCTGTTTGCCTTGTTTACAACTTGCTGTATGTGAGTTTTAAAGTTTAAGTCCTTACCAGAGATTTGAACAGCAAAGTGAGCATGTCTTCATCGATATACATAAAATATCTTCTTATAAGTCCTACTATTCTGTTTGCCTTGTTTACAACTTGCTGTATGTGAGTTTTAAAGTTTAAGTCCTTACCTATGGTGCTGCCAATGTCCTTTTCGTTCTCAACATTTTCAAGTTGGATTCTTTCTCCACCGGATCCTTCCATATAGTATTGTCGTTCCTGAGTTGCTTTAAGCGAAAGAACTTTACATTTCTTTGGATGAAATTTCAGCAGCCATTTGTTGGACCATTTTTGGATTTATTTAGGTCTTTATTTTTTATTTGCCTGTATAATCAGCAAAGAGTGGCGATTGGGACATTGGTATCTCCGGTAGATAGTTGATATATACAACAAATAGTATTGGGCCCAAAACGCTTCTTTGATATGCTTGATGAAATTCATTTTACCTTCTATTGAGTTAAACGAAACAAGAATCGGTTTTGGTTTGTTGTGCTCATTTTCCTTTTCCTTAGGTCTTCCGATTCTTGCTATTCTTGTAACTCTATTGATTATTTCTTGGGGCAGCTTGCATGTCGACAAGATAGTTTTGACTTCCCTGTCGTCAGCTTTCCTTCTTTCAGTTGGTTCGCTGTTTGATTGCTCCTTGATTCCGAATATTAATATGTTCCGTTCTCTTCTTTCCCTATCATCTAGTCCCATTAGAACATCTTTTTCTTGTTGTTTGGGCATGTTCCTCTCTAACTATATCCCTAACTTGTTTTTCCTTGCATTTCTTGACAAGGTCTTCCTCTACTCTCTTCAATCTTTCTGCATATTTTTTCATGGCCTCTGAGCACTTTTGCTCAAACTTAAATTCGGTGTTTGGAGGGTTTTCTGTGCGATGGACTGACATGGCGCACAGAACCACATGGAGTTAGATTTCGACAAGGATCTGTATTCGTTATCCTCCATGCTGATGCATTTCACACAGAGGTGTTCCCGGCATCTATCGCATTCCATAAGTTTGTCATCTGCACGTTGAAATATATTTTTGCGAAGCTTGCATGTCCAAGCTTCATCCTCCAACAAGGTTGTGAACACCTTGTCCTTGGTTGCGTTTTCGCTGTCTTTTGATCCTCGGGTAGACACTTCTCTTGTTTTGACTCCCGTTGCTAGGTCCCTCTCCGGCTTGTTTACATCTCTGATCGCTGTGTTGTAGCCCTTTATCGTTTATATCTGGCGGTGTGTTCGTTGGATCGCAAAACCATTTGGTGCAAGCTTGAGAAGATCCCAAATACTTAACAATTTGACTTAGCTTTGCTATCTGAACGCTATTAGACACCGATAATGTGGGAAAATATCACAGGTTCTCAAGAACTGCGAACAATAGTGGCCGTCGCCATTGACATCTTAAGCGAAAGGCAATCAGAAAATCGATTATACTGGTGTGTAACACTTATAGAGTTCTGCTGTTGCCGCAATATATCATAAATAATTTTTGCCTTTTTTTCTGAGCTGAGAAATCCCCCGTCACCTTGTTTCAGGGGCGGTCACTCATTCGATGTGTTGTTATTTGATTTCAGCAAACGATTTTTTGACAGTATGAGCAAGGTCGAAAATATTTCAATCTACTTTGAAATAAGAAATAATGCTAATGTATTATTTATTCATTTATTCAGCTATACTGTACCCAAGGCTAAAGTATTGAAATATGCTATTCGTTGGTGCGTTTTTTTGGTGAATCTTATAACTTTACCAAGTAATGTAGTACTTGGGCATGAACTGTCCATGTTGTGGAAATATTATTGCACATAATGTAAACAAATTGACATTGTTCTACATGTAACAATAAAAAACTGAAAACGATTAACAGTAGAATTGAACTGCTATACATTGACATTGCTATAGATTAGGAAACAGTTGATTTTAAATTGAAAACGAAACATTATCGTGCTTCATTGAATTTCCCTTTATCCAGTTTTAGCATTCATATCGTAAATGGATTTAAACTGAAAACAGCTCAACACTTAAATATGTTCATTAATAAATAACCAACTACAGTTTTTAAACGCAAATTCCTATTGAAGATAACAAAACAAACGCGTATTATTTTTCTATTATATTTGTGCTAATTTTATTGAGATCTCATTTGAAAATTCACAATTGGGAGATTATTTTTTCCAGATTCTGCACACGACACATCATTTTCTATGTACATCACCGACATCAAATGGCATAATTATCTGATTGAGAAATATTATTTATGCAATGCGAAGTTGGATGTCAGCTGGGTTTTCAGTTGCTAACCTTGTTCTCATTTGGGAGCGTTAGATTACTTACTTGAACGTACCGATGGTGAAGCAAAAGACGTTTCCGGTTACGGAACCCTTGCTGTTGTTCTCCTTGTAGATTTTTCTATAGCTTTTATGTATTTTTTGTTCATATTAATAATGAACTAAGGGGAAATCAGGTTGTCCGTCCGTCTGTCGGTGTAGACGTATCGTGTCCGGTCAATTCTTCCTAAAACTTGCGAACCGATTTTCAAAAACTACACCGAAATGTAAGGGACAATGTCGTGGAGAATTCTTTACATCTGTTGAGGGTAGTAGTTATCCTCAGGATGACAGTTGTACTTTGTCATAGTTTTATTGAATTTGAGTTCGGATTATGATCTTGTTGATACTGACATTGTGGTACATGTTTTGCCAACAGCAGCGAAGAATTTTAAATCACAATATTGTTCACTTAATGTTAACAATCCTCTGAGAGGCACAACGATATTTCGAAAACAACAAGAAAATACCACCATAATCATATATCAAACTCAGAAACAGCATGTATCATAAGAA
The DNA here is from genome assembly GCF_031769215.1 of Ylistrum balloti. Lineage (NCBI taxonomy): Eukaryota > Metazoa > Mollusca > Bivalvia > Pectinida > Pectinidae > Ylistrum > Ylistrum balloti. The sequence goes on along the minus strand of NW_026781982.1, from coordinate 1,007,600 downwards.
ATACTTGAAACTCCGATTATGTCCCTTTTTTCAATCATTGATTGCGGGTACAGCATATATACATACATATATATATATAACAAGATAACATTTCACTATTGGTTTTGTACTGAAAACCCTTCCACATGGAAAAGAAAATGAAAAATATATAATCTTGATGGTCCAGATGTAAGCACGCGAAGGGTCTGCAGTGAACGAGGAAAAGCCAGGTAGTCAGGCAAGTGACCACTTACCATTCCATGTCTGTTCGGGGAATCGTACCTGTTACCACTGAGCCAACCGACCATTCAGAAAAACCTTGATGCAAATAACATGTTATAAATACGACAATATATATATTAAAAAAGTTTATTTTTTCAAAATAATCAATAACGTAGTTAATTCATGAAACACAATACGCAATCAATAAAGTATTATCAAAACTGATATATGCTGGTCTAAAGATAAACCATCATGGTACATCCGGGTCTGTTACGTACTTTGGATTCTTCTGTGTAGAAACATACACTAAGTATGTTGTGGCAACTTGGTCTGGTTCAGTGGGCTAGTAACTTCTTACTGCCAGTGGTTGTCCGATATCCACGATATCTCCAATACTAACATGGATATCAGATACGTTTTCACAATAAACTTGTCCGCTTGAGGTGGTTAAACGTTTTGAATAATCATGCATCTCAAAGTCCGTTGCAGTTTTTTCTCCGTAGGTGTACTTACAAATACGTGATTTGATAGCCCTCGGCTCACGACCGAAGATAACAGCCCCTTTCAGGACGGCCAGTCCTGGATCCTGTGGTACTATCATTCGCAGGTTTGGAAAGATTGTTTAGATTGCATCCTGAAGTACTAGGGACTCGGAGAAGCTTCCTACCATCATAATACTCATCACGCCAGTAGCATCCGGTTCTCTTCACAGAGTGTTCAAGTGGGTCACGATATGATCAACCGGATCCTTGATAAATTCTTTTGCTCGATCTCTGCTTCTTAGTTTGTCACCTAGGATTTCAAAGTTGCCCTTGAAATAAGTATTGGAGTTAATAGTTTGGAATATATCCTTACCATTCTTCTTTTTGCACGCTTCATTCATTGAGAAAGGTAACTTGCATGTGACTTTGTCATCAGAGCAAGCATTTGGTTTGACTGTGCGCTTTTTTACTTCGAAATCATAAAAAAAATCATATCCGCCTTATTTTCAAGAAAACAATGAAATGCGCCATTACCTATAATTCTGGATATCAGCTTCTGGAAGGTGTGATCAACCTTCGTGCCTCCCCAGTCTCCGCCATTTGCCTTGTGGATTTCCTTCAGTGATAAATCCTTTTGAACCTCGTGTACAATGATATCTATAGTTCCACATACAAAATATATATCGAATTGAAATCTTCAAAAAACGAATCAGGATACCAAAATTTGAAAAGTCTATATCATGTGTATGTTTAGAGCATGTTTACTAATGTTTGCCTAAATGCAGTTTCGAACTCCATGTTAGTGAAAGGTTCACTTACAATATCTGTGGTCGTGATTTAGGCGTTAAAATATTTTTGTTAGCTAAACGGAAAGTTTTCAGAAACATTTTGCCAAAGAAATTAATTCAAGAGTGATACAGAATTGTAAAATACGATCACGAGATTAAAAATGTCTCAATAATGGTTTAAATATGCATTGAATATAATTCATAAAACAATGTAAAGCTAACCAATAACCACACTTACAAAACCAAGATCGTTTTGTTAACTAGTATTGTCAGCTTAATGAGCTGTTAAATCGTAATCATCTATTAAAATGAATCATGTTCTATTTTGAAATACAATTATATTGAATCAAATGATGAATTTCACTTTAAAACACTCTCGAGATCAAATTGAAAAGTTATTGAGAATACCTTATATATTTGACTGGAGGTTGTCCGAGACCCTGAATACCTAAGTAATGAACATGTTCTATAGATAGCACCGTTTATTGAAACGGTATCGATCTTTCACAACATTTATCAAATTTGTTGAACGGCACCCTTGGAGTCCTCCGAATTTGTCAATATACATGAATATGTTCTAAAACAATGTCTTCATGTTAATTATATAAGTTGGCTACCAGTTTATGGATTAAAATGATAAATTGTCAAATATTTCGTAGTTTCATATATTCAGGTTGTTTTATAAGATTTTTTGGAAAAAAAGTTGTTTTGAGCCTTGGCAAGCAAACATTAAAATTTCATGACGAGTGACGAGCGAATTCACTGCATAAGTGAGTGATAAAAAATATAAAAAGATGTTCGTTTTGAAACTTCGTCTATAAGATTTGTAAGTGTGTAACTTCAATATAATATTTATATAGGCATATAAATTAATTAGGCGACATAAATTTCAGTTGAAAAACTCTTAAAACAATTGACTGAAATGCTATTCTTCTTTTTCAGAATACTGGTGAAATATATTTGACACCAGAAAGTGCACGTGACCGATGGTATCAGTTCTGCCTCCAAAGTCGCGTGCAGATCGCAGGAGTCTGTTAGGAAAAACGAGATATAATTTTTACACAAATGAACATTCAGTATTAATTTATTTCATTGAAAAATTAGAATTATATAAATGCGTTCTTGATAATGGAACATCAAATAACCTGTTATGTCGAAAGTTGTAATTAACAGCGTTGTTAAAAAAGGGAAGTAGCAAGTCTGATACATGAGATGGACAAATACTGTTCAAAATTTTAAAAAATACAATATTTTGATGTAAATTTCTTCTCTGACTAAGTGTAACAAAGCCAGTCTCTTTATATAAAATATCATGGCTAGTGCCTTGCCTTAATCCAGAAACAATTCGTAATGCTTCAAGTTGGACTGACTCTAAGACGTCGCACTCTCTCTGGGAACAGTTGGCCCATACGATATCAGCATACTCTAGGATTGGACGAACGAATGAAATATAAATTTTCTCTAGAGATTTCCTATCAATCTTGAATTTTAACATTCTAAGAATATTAAGTCTTGAATAAGCTTTTTCACAAATAAAATTTATATGAGTTGACCAGTCGGCATTGCCATTGAATATCAAACCAAGGTGTTAATGATTAGAGACATTATTTATTACTTATTATTAAAAATGAGGTCAGGATGCAACGTCCCAGAGTCAGCTCGTCTTGAAAACAGAAGAGAAACCGTTTTATCCGGATTGAATATTATATCCCATTTTTAGCCCAAATAGCAATTTTGCGTAGATCTTCATTAAGTTTATCAGCAGCCTCCTGTCTGTCATCCTCTATCAATGTATATAAAGATGTGTCATCAGCAAAAAGCTTGACATTAGATGATAAATTTATTTATGTAAATTTATGTATAATAAAAACAAGTATGGCCCTAAAACTGACCCTTGAGGTACCCCCGCCTTTAAAGATTTCCAGTTAGATTTAAATCCATTTAAGACCACTCTCTGTCTCCTATCTATTAAGTACGATGAAAACCACATATTGCCACAAAATCCATATTGTTTTAATTTAAATAGTAAACCATCATGCCAAACCCTGTCAAAAGCTTTGCTCATATCGCAAAATACCATTCTGGCTTCTTTACCTTTATCCAAATGTTTTACAATAGCATCATATACGCTTAATAATTGATAGACAGTTGAATCTTAAGGAAGAAACCCTGATTGATTCTTAGAAATAATTTTATACCTTGAGAGATAATTAAACATATATTTAAAAACAATTTTTTCAAGTAATTTACGAAAAATAGGAGTAACAGAGATTGGTCTATAATTGGATGGATTATTTTTTCAACCATTGCACTTGCACACAGGTGTTACATGGGCATTTTTCCATACAGAAGAAAGAGTACAAGTAGAGATAGATTTATTAAAGATTAGAAAAAGAGGTCTAATTAAAGATTGAGAAACTCCTTTAATAAATTATGGAGGAATAGAGTCAGGTCCTTGAGGTTTATTAGCATTAAGCTGGTGAAGTTGGTCAATAATGTCCTGTTCTGTGATTTCAAAGGTCGATAAGCTATGTTCACGACAGTTAAAGTCGGTAGGTAAATCGTCAGCAGTCTTTCCAGTTTCTGATATTGATACAAAATAATTATTAAAAGATTCAGCTTTATTGATGGGGTGCATTTTGATTATACCATTAATAACCAAAGGAGAGTCATTTTCACATTTATTTTTAAAATTCATTACAGATTTTGCAACACGCCACCATTTTCCCGGGGGTATGGATTTGTCTTTTAAAGATGATTGTAATTTTGACAGATATTTTTCTTTTGCCTCTCGTATTAATGCAATTACTTCATTCCGAATAGTTCTAAACTTGGTCCAAGAGGCTTGGGTATTGGATGATTTGGCTTTAGAATGCTGACGATTTCTTTGTCTTATTTTAAGTCTTATGTCATTAGTCATCCAAATTTTATCGTTAGGCCTAATGGTTACAATTTTGTGGGGAACAATTTTTTCTAAAGCAGTCAATATTTTGTCAGAAAAAAAAAAAAAAAAAAAATGATGTCAATATCCCCATGTAATTCAGAGTCCCAGTCGATCGAATTAAGATAGGCATTGGCTCTGTCAAAGTCAGTACTATTAAAGTAATCGATGTTGATTTCATTATTATTATTATTTCGGGGGAAGAGGAAGACTGATAATATCATTATATGTTAGTTATCGTTTTCCAATAGTAAAGGAATATATAATAACGTCATATTTATTATATAAAAATTACTCATGGTTTTATATGTAACGTGCACCCTTATGGTAGCGTGCGTACACGCCGGGCTCTCAATTTTCAAAGTTGGTATTTTGATGGTTCCGTGTTGTTTAGATTGATCTGATTCAGGAACATAAGCCTTCTTTCTTGTATTGACGTGGATTTACATGTCCTTGTTTTGTCCTTGTTTTATCCATAAGTTCGAAATAATGTTCATGTTTTAATACCACATGACAACAAGATGTCGCCCAAGGTCGGTAAAAAGGTGTAAGAAGAACGCATCAAATCCAAGATCATCCAGATGACTTAAGATATTAAGAACTTATTGAAATTCCGATTCTGCTATTGATAAGATATGAATATGTAATATTGTTTGAGATATTATGCCTGAACAGTGAAATTAACGCATGTCAAACATTAACTCTAAGTCGGCAATAGTACAAATGGTAAAGGGGGGACAACTCGGAATGTAATACGCTTCTTCTAATTTCGGTCCTTTACTTGGATGATTATCATGAAGACAAAATATCCAGAGGACAGTTAGGTACTTTCTTTAGTTATTCTTTACCTTTTACGTTATCTGCAGGTCTGACAAATCCGTCTCCGACCACTGCAGATATTCTAAAATCTAAATTTAAGATTTGAGAACCATACAACACGATAGCTATTATATGTTCATAGTCAATTAATAAACCTAGTATATCACAACTTTAAATGAAACGTTTTTTATTTCTTGCTAATTTTTTTTTTTTTTCATTTTATTACTGGTTGCTGTACTTGCAAGAACATTATTCCACAACCTCAAAGACATCTCCTTGGATGTAAATAACAAGTAGGTATATCATTTTATTTTAGAACATAACGATTCACGGCCTACAGTCTCCTCAATGAGCGCTACTTAATTCCTTTCTGAAATCGATGAAAATAACAAAATATCAAATAACAAGGGGATTCTTATTTCATAAATTTTGAAAAAAATTTCGGGATCATAATTTTTTTCTTCATATTTATCTATTTTAACATACCCTCAAATACATCTACTGGATAAAATTATATTTTTTTTGTTGTGTCAACAATTCGACAATAACAAATTTGAAACGATTTCCACTTCTTCTATTGATTAGGGTTTGCCGGTATGGGACCAAAGTAAGGATATCCTTCACATGCACAAGGGATAATAACTCGAGGATACAGAACACTGTCACTTGAAATCTTTGATAAATCACAATAAGCTATCGTTGTTATCAACTAAAGATCCCTGATTGTAGATTGAATACTGCCTTTTGTACTATGTTACTGCATATACTTTTCGATCAAACATGTAACCTGTGTTGTTTTGTGACAAGACAGACGTTCATTTTTTTCTGTCGTTGATGTTTAATATTGTATTCATTGGTGCTCCTTCCTACAAAGTACGATTTCTTGAATATAATTCAGTATTCTTGGTTGTCCGCGGTAAACTTATCAGTTTTTTGCAATACGTCTAACAGACTTTTTATGATACTGACTGATCACATTAACAACAAACATATTGTTACTGGCTCGCCTTATACTGTATGGTAAATAACGAAGTCGACCATTGTTTATTTATGGTTTGTAGTGTCTAGTTGTAGGCATTTTTCTTCTGAAAGTCGACCCTTAGTTTCGTGACGTTTAAACACTGGTACACTGGTGTAAACCGGTACTTACCGAACAATTATTTTACTGTTTAAAAGACACGTAGAGTCACTGAAAGAGGCATTTCATCAAAACAAATACGTAGATGATCAACTTGTAACCATAATACACTGTACAATATTGTCTAGTATGTGACACAATATTTTTCATATGCTAATGGTGAACTACGCAAAACAAATAGAAAGCAAGAATATTTGTTTGGTTATGCAGAAAGTGTTTTCACATATGGACAAACCTTACACAAGGTGGATGGTATAAATTCATGGTTTTATATTGGCTATTACTTGTACTGAAGCCTTGGACAAAACAATTTCTAAAACAGATATGGAGAATACCAGGTATACAACTAAAAGTACACCAGCAGTATCTACCACCTACGATTGCACAAAAATGGACAAATGATTTACCTTTTGATAAAGCAACAAAGAATTTTTAAAAATGTATTTTTTTTAAATACTGCCTACCATATTATCAACAAAAACTATCTTACCCTTTTTATGAACTTCATCTCTTAACATTCTTTGATTTACATACTACATGATACGTCGTGATAGAGAATTCGAAGAAAAATGACATGTTTAAATTAGAATGAACATTCGTTCCATCAAGCGAAACCTGGCAATAATCAAAGTAGTTTCGGTGTATATATACATAAAATAAAAACGAAATGAATACGTGATGTAATTTCTTAATCAACATATATTTGTATTAGATTTCACTAATTATATAGTTCTAAATTAGATCTATTGATACACCCTTGCTTTTAAAAAGTATGTCGATAGGTTGTAGTATTACAATAACTGATTATTTATTTCGCAGTGGCAGATGGTATGTATTTATGAAGAAAGTTCCGCCATTATAAGCAGTGTATACTTGTTCATTACAATATGAGATGTTTAAATACCTCCAAAATGATGGCATTTAGATGACCTGGCTGATTGTCCCGACACTGAAAGTATCAAACTACAAGGTCACTTAATGTGTACTTTGGTGACATATATAAATAGTTACATGTATGTTTTCTGAGTGCAGAGTTAATTGTTCCGAGAAACCTGTACACACTTTGTATATGAAAGAAACGGAGCTTTCTTTCTTACAGTCTATTGTTGTATTAATATGAATATGAATAACACGCATCATCATTACCACAAAGACTTTGTATATGATATCATTCTCAAGTACCGCTTTGATACGTGTTGATTATTTTCGGATGTCTATATTCAAGATGGCTACATATAGGCCAGTTTTTACTGACAATTCCCTTCTGTTGACACAGTATATAGTCATGATTTATTTCTGTACATCATGAAATGAAAACTTGACAAAAGCAAATTCAACTTGAAGTGTTAACAAGCTTCACTTGATTCTCTCTTGCAGTTGGCTTGCATCTTATCCATGGATTTCAAATAAAAACAGGTCAATGACTTAATCGAGTAATATCTAACTATGATATACGCTGTGTCTTAGTCGTTAATATCAAAACTAGATACTGAAAATAAACGAACACAGGCATATAGTTTATTTTCATTTTACTGATATGAAAAAGTTAAAAATTGAAGACATTTGTTATTCCAAATTCCATACACACCATATCCATCAACATAAATAAGTAACATGGTCTCAATGTCACTGCTCTGTTTACATGTATAGCCGTTTCTGTGGAGCATGTTTTGCCAATTTCAGTGTATATACAACGGGGTTAAAATTACAATATCGATTACTTAATGTACACACGGTTCTACATAGTAATACTCTCTGAAGAATAACAACGATATTTCGAAATCAGCCTCTATGATAATAGATGCTTAAAACTCGATTATGTTCCTTTATTCATTCATTGATCAAAGATACAATATATACTGCCAAAACATTCTATATTGAAAAAAGTTTATTATACATAGTTTAATACATGTTTACAAACACGTTTTCTTTTCATACCAATATGTATATGTAAATGACCCAATATTGGTACTGGATCCTAACAAACAAATGTTCGTTGAATGCGCCTAACTGGAATAGGTATATGATCGATGAAGTAATAACGAAAGTGCAGACGAGTAAATTGTAAAATTGCTTCATAGTCAGTAAATAAATTCCACGATCCCAGATTAAAACAGGGTGCATCAACGGAACCTCGGGGACTTATAGCACTGCCGAAGATTGTACAAAAAGATACAAGTTAAAATGATATTTTAATATGAATTTACAGTTTGATACAGTAGAGTCAATAAGGAATTTTTTGAAAAAATAAAAGAATTAGCTTGATTTTTCGTTTTGGATTCCTCCTCTCAATCAACTTGGAGCCAAGACTCATCATTTTTTCTTCCTTCAAGGATGCTTCTGACCAAATCTGGCGCCACAATATTTCATGAACCAGGTTACATGTAAATGAATCATACTTTAATCATATTGCATTTACGTAATTTTTTTTCCAGGTAGGGCTTAGACACACAAGTATTTCGCTGGTATATTAATTTGTGGTAGGTTGTTCATGGAAGAATGAAGTACGAACACCCATACCGATATCATAATTGCAACGAACCAAATGAATACAAGGGTAATAAGGTCAACGTTTTGCAACAACGATAGACCGGGTATTATTAATCTAACAGTCCTCATAATTTCGGAAGTGTTCAACAATGGAAAACGCGATTAAGATTATAATACAATGTATGCGAGATCTGAAAAAATATCCAAGACAAATACCAGGGATATGTCTTTGCAGAGAAAACTTTTGTGTAATTGTGTAATAAAATCACAATAAGAGAAACTTTACGATATTGCCAACGGACACCATTATTAATATGTACCAATTCTGTCACAAGACAGAGATACACTTAATTTCATATAGATGTACTTGCATTGGATACAATATCTATTAATTATACCAGTCAAAACAACCCATTAAACAAGGTGAAAAAGTATCTACATATGTTGTATGTCGCAGTAATATACTTTGGTATCGAAAACAGATTATTACATTGAAAATGAATTACAAAAGCATGGATTTATATTTAAAAAGGGGCATGGACAATGTCCATACTCACTGATATATACAGATATTGAAAATAAAACAATCTTGAAGAGTCACATTTCTTTTCACATGACGCATACATGATTTTCCAAAGCGTATTGAGTTTAGTATTCAACATTTTAATGCAATCAATAATGCCTTAGCAAATCAGTTTCCTTTCGATCAGATGGTACCCTGCAGTTAACAATATCTCCCGGTTCAATTTACGAAAACCTGTTCATAGTTTTGCCACTAATGTTACTTCAAAATAGATTCCATCGCTTTTCTCAAGTGCAAGTGAATGTTTGCATGCTACAGAAAGTCAAATGTTGCGCTAACCTTCTCTCCAGTAGCTATGTTAGTAGCTCCTACTTCGAACTCTGTATTACTGAACGTCATCTGTACGGCAACAAACCTGTTACATCCTTTTGAGGTGTCCGGAATGGCAATTATCAAATGACCAATCCTGCTACATCCAGGCTCTGTTACGTACTTTGGATTTTTCTGTGTAGAAACATACAATGGAAATAGCAAAGCTACTTGATCTGGTTCAATGGGGTGATAAATATTAACAGCTTGTGGTTGGCCGATATTCACGCAATCTCCAATACAAACATGAACATCAAATAAGTCTTGACAATACTCTTTTCCGGTTGAAGCGGTGAAGCGTTTGGAGGGATCATGCTTCTTAGCATCAAATGGTCGTTTAGCGCATATCCCATAAGTGTATTTACAAACACGTGACTTGATAGCCCTTGGCTCATGACCGAAGATAACAGCCCCTTTCAGAACGGCCAGTCCTGGATCCTGTGGTACTATCATTCGCAGGTTTGGAAAGTTTGTTTTGATTGCATCCTGAAGTACTAGGGACTCCGAGAAGCCTCCGACCATCAGAATGCTCTCCACGCCTCTAGCATTTGGGTCTCTTAACAGCGTCTTCAAGTGGGTAACGATATGGTTAATCGGATCCTTGAATAATTCTTTTGCTTGATTTCCACTGACTCTAAGCTTATCACCGACGATGGTTAAGTTTCCTCTGTATTTCGATTTCGAAGTTATAATTGTGCTTATATCCTTCCCGGTCACATCTTTGCATGCCACGTTCATTGCAGTCGGTACTTTAAATGTGACTTTTTCATTAGACGGACCATTTGGTTTGATCGTGCGCTTTTTGACTTCGAAATCACGGAAGAATTCTACCATATCGGCCTTGCTGTTTTCAAGAAAACGATGAAATGCGTCATTACCTATAATTCCGGATAATAAAATCTGGAAGGCGTTATCCACTTTGGTCCCTCCCCAGTCTCCACCATTGGCCTTGTGGATTTCCTTCAATGATCCATCGCTTTGAACTTCGTGTACAGTAACATCTATGGTCCCGCCTAGAAACAAATAAAAACTCAAAGTCGACAGTATGCTTTCATTATTTTGCTGTAGTTTTTTTTTATTTCGGCGTAGTTGCTGAGCTACCCATTAGGGACGAGGGGATGTTTCAATAAACAAGGTAATGTCAGGTCATACCGCCAACTTCGTTCATCAAACACTCGGAAAGATAAAGATTTCTGTCAAAGATGATGTATGTGTTATTAAAATGTATAAGCTATATTCTTTGACACTATAGTCATGTCATTTATATATATTATCCTTCTACATTGCTAGGTAAAAATCGGCTGCTACCCGATTTATATTTGATTCACTTCAGGGGGGGGGTTGGATCAATAAAAAGGATGCATAATTGCAGCTAAGTGTATCGATTCCTTCAGTATAACGTAATTGTCGGAGCGTCACGATTACCGAGTAGTAAAGGCGTCTTATCGTCTTTAGTACTAGCCTTCGACTCCTGAGTAACTTTTACCCATATTTTATATCAAACCTGTACACCATGAAAAACGACCAGTAAATACTGACATGGCAACAGAATCAATTCAAAACTCAAAGTTTTACCCATATTTTATATCAAACATGTACACGATGAAAAACGACCAGAAAATACCTACATGGCAACAGAATGAGAAATATATAGGTATGTAAATCGTGATTATATAGTTTATTGCCGCTATTTTGTGATACTTCCAAACGATCACAAAAACTTAGTTCGTGAAAGAATAAGACACATATGTATACCATGTCTCATTTGGATGGAGTAAACTGTTGTAAGATCCTGTATATTGCCTAAAATCAATACATTTAAGAGCAAATAAACATTTTTTAATTGAGGGGTTATTCGTTATACACACCACCACCGTCCAACACCAAGTACTTCGACCCAGAGGTGAAAGTCTTCATGCCTCCCTCTCCTTTTCGTTCAATAGGAATATACTTGCAGTATAAGGACGCCGCCTCAGGTTCTAGAGCTATCATCAAATGATCTCCTTTGATACCAGCCTAGAAACATAACCAATATGGCCTTACAAAATCATACAAAATGCTGGTTAATAAATGTCGTCTTTACGTATCTTTACTTATCCCTTTTAACAAGTTATGGTAGTTTTATCGAATGAATTCAATCTTACCTCCACGGCAGCCTCTCTCATGAACTGTTTGGAGGCATCGGACCAGATTGCCGGAACAGTGAGGACCCACAGTATATCTGATATGTTTATGTCTGTCACTTGTTTTTTGCAGAACTCCATCATCTGATCCTTGAGATATTTTATGCATGCTGAAAACACCTTCATTGCAGGCATGGTGTGACCCTGGTCATCTTCTATCTTGAACGACCGGTTTAGATTCTACAGAAAAGATTTATTTATATAGAATAAGTCCTGTAAAACATCTGAAATAAAACCATGTGAATAAAACAAAACAAATGTCGTCTTACAATGACACTTCGTCATAAGTTAGGATCAATACATTTCAATATCAGTTTTTATGAAAACCTATATTCTACTTATTTTGCTATTTCCTTTTGTGTTTTGTTTCATGTCGTAATCCACGGGTGATACACCAAACCTCGGACAAAATACAAATTTCCTCTGCCACCTGAAGCAGTGTTTGCATGAGTGTCACTAGTAAATCGTGCACGTGCTCCTATTGTATTTTAAAATAGAACGCCAAAAACATATGCAGAAAGATGGCAAGCTTCTGGAATTGTTCAAGGTTGTATAACATATAGGCAAGTAGCTGCATGTTTATTTGTCAACCACTTTTCTCGGTAAATGCAACGTCTGAACCACGTAGGCATGTTGATGAGCAGTCCTTGTCTAGCAGATTTCAGTATATGTCGACAGGCAAGGTGAGTCCTATTCATCACTGCCAACATAATCAGCGGACAGTTGAACGTTCATGTTAACCGGCGTACCGTCAACAAAGGACTTCGTTCTCGCCGACCAATAAAATTCTGTTGAGTGGGAGACGCACACAAGCAAGACTGTGATGAACACGTGATCACCAGGGTTCTTGTTTGTTTGATGACCAAGAAATATATCATAACACATTATAATTTTTGGGAACAACAGCATTTGATGGTGGCAGTGTGTCTGTTTAGGTATGCTTTTCTATAAACTGGAAAATGGGCAAAAGTACCGTGAATAGTTCGTTCGGACTCCAGTTCCGTATTTTAATGCCCATTTATAGGCACATGGGCTCATCTTAATGGATGACAATGCCAAACCAAACAGCGACCACCTAGTGCAAAACTCATCAACAAAAAATAAGTGATAGAGAAGTTCCCCATTCCTGTTATGTTACTAGACATGGACCTTATCACGGACAGTGGACGGCATCGAAAATACCAAACAATGGAATAATCAGGGGTTGCATTGATTCAGGATTAGTTTGCCGAAAACGTGTCTGGTTACTATGAATCACTTATATTTCGCATGTGATTCATTTTCGCTTTAATACGCGAGAAGAGTCAGTCGCCAATCATGTATTGATGTATAAGTTCGCAAAAATAAAGTATTCGCGAAGCGAAATCTTTGCTATTTACAGTATATCATTTCAAAAAGACGTGCACCAAACAAGTATTCTGAAAAAAAAAAAACGTTTGCTAATAGTCTTTCAGGTTCTGTAAATGTCTATCGACTACATATATTTTTGTTATATGCCTCAAACGTGCTGAGTTACCATTGAATATCTTTTCCTAAACAATACTAACAAAACTATGTCCAATCTAAGATATGGGTTATCCCAAACTTATGGCCAAGTGTATATATACAAATGTTACAGTAACAAAACCTTTCCTTGTCGAATTCAAGATCTCGGTTTATCAGAAGTCTTTTGCTCAAGTACAAGGCTTTTACCACAACACACAGATATCATTTTGTACTACTGTATTATATATACTAAAACGAAAAAGAAACGCCGTGTAACCTAAAAAGATTATTTTAAATGATATAATTTAATGTTACATTATTTCATTCATTTTTGTATACAATTTCATCTGTTTGGAACCATTTGTTGAAGGTTCTATCGATTATCAATGCTAATTATGCCAAAAATATCTGACTACTTGTATTGCGCAACACGGCCGGACATTTCAGTATCTTGTGTTTCCTCCATGCGCAGCTGTCCCAGCCCTGATTCTTCTATGCATGGAATTCATCAGGGTGTTAACCCTTGCAATGGGGATTTATTCCATTCTTCATGCAAGGCACGTGTGAGCTGGACCAGATTAGTGGGGGCATTTGGATGTCTCCTAACTCTCCTATCCAATTCGTCCCACAAATGCTCAATTGGAGACAAATCTGGACTGAATGCTGGCCAATCGATTGGGATTACGTTATTGTTGGCAAGAAATTGCTGACAAACTCTAGCGACATGGGGCCGGGCATTGTCTTGCTGGAATATCAGGTTCCGTGCTTGCACACATGGCACGGCAACTGGGCGAAGGATTTCGTCTCTATACCTTACGCCGGTTAAATTACCGTCAATCACGATCAGGGGTGATTTAAACCCATTGGAGATACCGCCCCAAACACATACTTAACCACCGCCAAACCTATCCCGCTCAGCGACGCACGCGTCGGTGTAACGTTCCCCTCGACGTCGATATACACGACGTCGCCCGTCCGAACGGTAGAGAGTGAACCGGGATTCGTCAGTGAAGAACACCCGTCTCCATTGCCTCATAGGAAAATTTCTGGGCGAGTGTGCTTGTAACCAAGCGACGCGCAGGAGTTAGGGGCAGACCAACATAGGGACGTCGGGCTCTTAGGCCATTGACGCGTAATCGGTTTCGAACCGTGTCAGGAAGAATATGGCGGTTATGACTGCCTATAGTGTTATTTGCAGTTTCGGTAGCTGTGAGATGGCGATTACGTCAGTGAGAAAGTCTTATAAACCGATCCTGATGTGGCGTCGTGACGCGCGGACGTCCACTTCGCGGTCGGTCGATGACCCTCCCCGTCACTCGCACACGTTGGACAAGACGTTGAATTGTCCGAATATGCACACCAAAATGTGCAGCAACCTGAAGTTGGCCCTGACCCTGTAAAAGCATTCCTTTAGCCTGTCCCCGCTGGACTTCCGTCAATCGTGGCATGGATGTAAACTGCTTAATTCGAATCAAACTTTGAAAAATCAATCCGAATACTTGAACAGTATCAAATAAACCGAACATTTCCATTGGCGAACTCAATGACCTTCCCCTGCACGGGATTCTTGTATTTTAGCACGTGCCTCGAACGGAGCGCGGAGGTCAGATATTATGTGATTTTAAACACGTGTACCTAGTGACCACGAACAACACATCAACCTGACCGAGTGTCATTATTCTAGGCCAAGCAATAAATCATTTGTAGTATATTTAGTGTACCCGGCGTTTCTTTTTCGTGTTAGTATATATATATATATTCGGTAAACATTGAACCATTAAACTATTAGGTTATTTAGGGGACTGCGTTTTCACTGAGTCAGTACATGAATCCATATCAAATGTGAGGTTTTCATACATTTTCCAGACTTAATCATACACATAAATACTGTATCAACATTTAAGGAAATAAATCAAGCTGGCTTTTTAAATACCTTGTTCTCATAAAGCTTCATTTTAAATCGTCGGAAGTAATACCATCCATTTTGTTTCTTGTCTAAAGCTAGATCTGAATACTTGTCTTCAGCCTCAAAACCAAAAGAGTGGAAGTCTCCGTTTGGTTTAAAGAGAACACACGTTGACGTCTTCAAGGACATTAGACCTCCTGACCCTGCTGCCCAGGAATTGGCTGAAATCTTCAAGGGATCCCGTTCAAAGTCATGGATGAAGGAGAAAGCGTACCCTGAGTATGTGGTACCGAAGTCAATGGCAGCCACCAATAGGTGCTTGTCTGAAGAAGCCATTCTTATTTTCTGAAAATTAGAACGATTCGGTCTGAAATATCTTCATCTTATTATTGTATTCTGATTGGATGAAAATAAAAAACACAAACACGTTACACCTGATCGGCGGAAAATCTACTGTTGTAGTAATATCATTGATGTTCTCTAAAGAGATCGTTCCAAGATATCAAGCTCGGTTTTTTTTTAATCTTATGTTTGTGATAAGAATAAGAAATGTTGCAATGGTATGGTTTGATTTCTCTGATAATATAAATATAGGCCACTATCAAAGAAGGGAAATATTTTATCATAAATGAAATTGTGCAACATTGTTGCATTTTTCTGCAAGTGAAAATATTTCTTGATTATTTAATGTATTTTTCTTGATTTAGTTATTTTATCTTTATCTGGCTTCCATTGGCTGTCGTTCATCTCTGTTGGATGACGTGTCTCTCTGTTGGCTGAAGTGCCCCTCTATTGGCTAACGTGCCTCTCTTTTGCCTGACGTGCCTCTCTATTGTCTGACGTGCCTCTCTGTTGGCTAACGTGCCTCTCTGATGACTGACGTGCCCTTCTATTATCTGACGTGCCCCTCTATTGGCTGACGTGTCTCTCTGTTGGCTGACGTGCCTCTCTGATGGCTGACGTGCCCCTCTATTGGCTGACGTGCCTCTCTGGTGGCTGACGTGCCCCTCTGTTGGCTGACGTGCCCCTCTATTGGCAAACGTGCCCCTCTGTTGGCTGACGGGCCTCTCTATTGGCTGACGTGCCTCTCTGTTGGCTGACGTGTCTCTCTGTTGGCTGACGTGTCCCTCTATTGGCTGACGTGCCCCTCTATTGTCTGGCGTGCCCCTCTATTGGCTGACGTGCCCCTCTATTGGCTGACGTGCCTCTCTGTTGGCTGACGTGCCCCTCTGTTGACTGACATTCCCCTCTATTGGCTGACATGCCCCTCTGTTGGCTGACGTTCCTCTCTGTTGGCTAACGTGCCTCTCTATTGGCTGACGTGCCTCTCTGTTGGTTACGTGCCTCTCTATTGGCTGACGTGCCTCTCTGTTGTATGTCGGGCCTCTCTATTGGCTGACGGGCCTCTATATTGGCTAACGTGCACCTCTATTGGCTGACGTGCCTATCTGTATGTTTTTTTCGTTTACTTTCGAAAATATCATTACAAGAACAAATATTTCATACCTGTTTTCAATAGATGTTCTGTCTTATTCATAAAGATGATTTGCATTATGACAGACTGGTACCTAAATGCACATATGTATAATCTATTCTGAAACTGAAATATGATTTGTGTTTATCTATTCACATTAAGGCTTGTCAATTTGTTACAACTTATTTAAACCCTCGACTAATCTACGTTCCAAGTAGTTATGTACATTCTTGTCAAAGAAAAATGTATGAGTTACACAGTAGACATTTAAAAATTATTTAAATAACCAATTCAAATTGCATTGCAATTAAATCGAATTTCACCAAGATTAAAATCAAAGAGACCCAGTCAATCTTCAACGATGATTAGTAATTTCAATGTCTTACTTTCCTTTAAAAAACATTAAAATAATCGGCTTGTTTCATATCTCAATGGCTCTCCAGCCTATAAGAAATCTCTGCGTTCAGGTACAGAAAAACGAATGACGAGCACATATTAACGATGTGTGCTTACTTTTATATGTATAGATTTATCAACAGCGTAATAAGGTTTGATCGAATAATTGTAGAATTTACCAATATCGTAAGATAGCTTTATAATAGATTTTTTCTGACAAAAAATGCATGTTTGTTTAATGGTCATTGGAGATTGTCGTCCAGTAAGATTTAATTTAGTTGTGTGCTGAGTGGCCTTAAATAATCAGTCGGAACTAACAGAACTTTGTTTTACTGTCGTGCTTTGATTTTCCCAGTGTTCATTTCTTATTTGTTTCACAATGGAATTTTTTGTCATTAAATAAGCCTATTTTATCGATTTATTCAAACAAATAGAAAGTAAACGAAAAGCAGTTTCAAAATACTTTCAAGAACCACATTTAGATTCCATAGGTCACTTTCATTTGTTAAAAGTATTTGTATATCAACACAATGTAAAGTTATAGTTTGTAAACTATGTTCGGTTTACGGTTCATATGCTTACCCTACCTACATCAAAATATAAATTCATTCACTTCCTTGTCAGAACAAGTATGGGTTACCCTGTATTACGCAATAAACATTCAACAGCTAATGATTGACAATTTGCATCGTATTTAAATCGATTTTAACCAGTTACAAAGTTACAGAGACCGAGTCAAACTACAGGGTATCGTGCTGATTAATAATTTTGTTAGATAATGTAAATTACTTGCATCAGATTTCAAGGTGGAAACACATGTCACGACCACCACAACAATCATCAAAAATCTTATTGATATAACGCTGTTTCTTCAATATAAAATATAATAAAGATAAAATTCAACAAGTAGTTAACTTTCATCTAAATTTAACGGTTTGTTGACCTTTCTAATAACATTATACTTACCACAAGTGTCCGACTCGCTTGACAGCGGAAGACTGGTATAACAGTTTGGCCGCCACTTAGCTACATGTTGGCAGGTCTAGGTAGGGTAATTTTCTGAGAATCAGGTCAAGGTCCCTTGAAAGTTTCTTTTGCACTTGTACGTAAGCTATTGTAAGCTATGACATGTCCAACGATAGCCAAGTATGCATGCTATACAACTACTTCAGGATTACATAATGTGATCAGTGATAAAATCCAGTATACTTATACATACAATTTCATTCAATTCTATTCAAAACGAAGGTTATCAATACATTATGTGCTGATCAATATAGCGCAGCATATTTAAGTATTGCAGTGTTTAGTTTCACTCTGGGTAACGCAATGACTTCCTTCATTCATATTCATCTTCCCGTTATATGCATCTTTCGACAACATATTTGTCTTGAGATTTACAAGAAAATTGGAAATTCATGTACGTACATTTTTTTCATACTTTGACTATACATCCCTTTTTGTATCAATATTGATCGTGAATGTCTTCTTTGTCCGTTTGTTTGTATCTCCTTTTCATATATGTTTTTCCTTTTGTGTTGATATTGTAGTATATCACTTTTATCATTATTGTGTAAATAGCCAATATCTAGTACATCAAATCAATTTAACATCCACATTTATAAAAGTACATAGAGTGGTTTGCATAGTGTGTCTGATAGTATACTGCAAGTAAATATAAATATCAGAAATCATAACAGTTTGTTTAGAAAAGTTATATCATATGTTTAAATGATTGTGTTGTTACCCTGTTGTACTGTAAACTAGTGATCGCGGGGCGATGACGAAGTGTAATCCACTAGCCTTGTTGTCATATCCCTAACATTATACTCTATAAAATATTAAACTATAACTTGTATACATAGTCATAGAAAAACATATTGTTTAAATCAATGACTTTCACATAATTACATAACTCGCCTTCTGTCATCAGTAAGGGAAATATTGTTTTCACATTGTCCTGGACAAGCGTTAAGGTATGTCCAGAGAATTCCAAAGGGTTGATTATTCCCATATTTCGACGTGAGAATACCCGTTGTGTGGTTTCCTATTATCTAGTTACGACGTAGACAACTAGAAGACAGTAAATAATGTTATATTTCAATATCTTTATTTGGGAAGATACAATCCCCATTGGAAGAACATCCTCATCATTTACGATGAACTATAAAAGAGCGTACGAATTGATTTGAAAGCGAGTCAGATAACACACAATGGTATATATCATGTGATTTTTGTATAGCACACACAGGGTAATACTAGTGTGTGATTTGTGTATAAAACTCACAAAGGGTAATACTGGTGTGTGGTTTGTGTATAAAACTCACACAGGCTAATACTGGTGTGTTATCTGTGTATAAAACTCACACAGGGTAATACTGGTATTTGTGTTGTGTATAAAACTCACACATGGTAATACTGGTGTTTGTCCTGTGTATAAAACTCATACAGGGTAATACTGGTGTTTTGTGTTGTGTATAAAATTCACACAGGGTAATACTGACGTGTGATTGGTGTATAAAACTCACACAGGGTAATACTGATGTGTGATTTGTGTATAAAACTCACACAGGGTAATACTGGTGTGTGATTTTTGTATAAAACTTATACAGGGTAATACTGACGTGTGATTTGTGTATAAAACTCACACAGGGTAATACTGGTGTGTAATTTGTTTATAAAACTCACACAGGGTAATACTTGTTTGTGATTTGTGTATAAAACTCACACAGGGTAATACTTGTTTGTGATTGGTGTATAAAACTCACACAGGGTAATACTTGTTTGTGATTTGTGTATAAAACTCACACAGGGTAATACTGGTGTGATTTGTGTATAAAACTCACACAGGGTAATACTGGTGTGTGATTTGTGTATAAAACTCACACAGGGTAATACTGGTGTGTGATTTGTGTATAAAACTCACACAGGGTAATACTTGTTTGTGATTTGTGTATAAAACTCACACAGGGTAATACTTGTTTGTGATTGGTGTATAAAACTCACACTGGGTAATACTGGTGTGTGATTTGTGTATAAAACTCACACAGGGTAATACTGGTGTGTGATTTGTGTATAAAACTCACACAGGATGATACTGGTGTGTGATTTGTGTATAAAACTCACACAGGGTAATACTTGTTTGTGATTTGTGTATAAAACTCACACAGGGTAATACTGACGTGTGATTGGTGTATAAAACTCACAAAGGATTAATACTGGTGTGTGATATTGGTGTATAAAACTCACACATGGAAATACTGGTGTGTGATTGGTGTATAAAACTCACACATGGTAATACTTGTTTGTGATTTGTGTATAAAACTCACACAGGGTAATACTGGTGTGTGATTTGTGTATAAAACTCACACAGGATGATACTGGTGTGTGATTTGTGTATAAAACTCACACAGGGTAATACTTGTTTGTGATTTGTGTATAAAACTCACACAGGGTAATACTGACGTGTGATTGGTGTATAAAACTCACAAAGGATTAATACTGGTGTGTGATATTGGTGTATAAAACTCACACATGGTAATACTGGTGTGTGATTGGTGTATAAAACTCACACATGGTAATACTTGTTTGTGATTTGTGTATAAAACTCACACAGGGTAATACTGGTGTGTGATTTGTGTATAAAACTCACACAGGGTAATACTGGTGTGTGATTTGTGTATAAAACTCACACAGGATAATACTGGTGTGTGATCTGTGTATAAAACTCACACAGGGTGATACTGACGTGTGATTGGTGTATAAAACTCACACAGGATTAATACTGGTGTGTGATTTGTATATAAAACTAACACAGGGTAATACTGGTGTGTGATTTGTGTATAAAACTCCCACAAGGTAATACTGGTGTGTGATTTGTGTATAAAACTCACAAAGGGTAATACTGGTGTTTGTGTCGTGTATAAAACTCACACAGGGTAATACTGGTGTGTGATATGTGTATAAAACCCACACAGGGTAATACTGGTGTGTGATTTGTGTATAAAACTCACACAGGGTAATACTGGTGTGTGTGATTTGTGTATAAAACTCACACAGGGTAATACTGATGTGTGATTTGTGTATAAAACTCACACAGGGTAATACTGGTGTGTGGTTTGTGTATAAAACTCACACAGGCTAATACTGGTGTGTTATCTGTGTATAAAACTCACACAGGGTTATACTGGTGTGTGATTGGGTATAAAACTCACACAGGGTAATACTGGTGTGTGATTTGTGTATAAAACTCACACAGGGTAATACTGGTGTGTGATTTGTGTATAAAACTCACACAGGGTAATACTGGTGTGTGATATGTGTATAAAACCCACACAGGGTAATACTGGTGTGTGATTTGTGTATAAAACTCACACAGGGTAATACTGGTGTGTGATTTGTGTATAAAACCCACACAGGATTAATACTGGTGTGTGATTTGTATATAAAACTAACACAGGGTAATACTGGTGTGTGATTTGTGTATAAAACTCACAAAGGGTAATACTGGTGTTTGTGTCGTGTATAAAACTCACACAGGGTAATACTGGTGTGTGATATGTGTATAAAACCCACACAGGGTAATACTGGTGTGTGATTTGTGTATAAAACTCACAAAGGGTAATACTGGTGTGTGATATGTGTATAAAACCCACACAGGGTAATACTGGTGTGTGATTTGTGTATAAGACTCACATAGGGTAATACTGGTGTATGATTTGTGTATAAAACTCACACAGGGTAATACTGGTGTGTGATTGGTGTATAAAACTCACAAAGGGTAATACTGGTGTGTGATTTGTGTATAAAACTCACACAGGGTAATACTTGTTTGTGATTTGTGTATAAAACTCACACAGGGTAATACTGGTGTGTGATATGTGTATAAAACCCACACAGGGTAATACTGGTGTGTGATTGGTGTATAAAACTCACACAGGGTAATACTGGTGTGTGATTTGTATATAAAACTAACACAGGGTAATACTGGTGTGTGATTGGTGTATAAAACTCACACAGGGTAATACTGGTGTGTGATTGGTGTATAAAACTCACACAGGGTAATACTGGTGTGTGATTGGTGTATAAAACTAACAAAGAGTAATACTGGTGTGTGATTGGTGTATAAGGGTAATACTGTTGTTTTCGTATATATGTTTATCTCGTGTATCATTTATGTTCGACACGTTTTATTTTTTTTTATTTCATGATAAAAATATTTTAGTTTATTTACTTTGATAAACAGTGAAATCATTATTTTCATTGTGTATGTGTGCTTCTGTTGTTATGTTTATGTGTGTCATTGGTGTAATGTTTATGTGCGTGTGTATGTGTGCCCATGATGTATTGGTTTTGTGTTCCTAGTGTATGGTGTATGACCTTTTTTATGTCCCTGGTATATTGGTATTTTCTAAATCTAGTGTATATATGTCATTCATTATGTATGTGTTCACATGAATATTGTTGCCCCATATGGCCAGAGACGTATATAAGTCAGCGGTGGAAAATAACTTCAATAATATCAACAAAATAAACAGTAATAAAACAACCATTCTTCATAAATCATAATAAAAATACTATCAATGCATTTTTTGCAAAAGCCACGCCTTTGAGAATGCAGTAATCGTGTAATGCTAATACTCTAGATGTTTATGTTTATTTCTCGTCGTTCCACCGGATTCGTTTCAGAGTTTAGATAGCCACGAAGTTAACACGGCTCCGAAGTGCTTGTAACGCAAGGTAGTTCGCGTTAAGTTTAAAATCGACATTGAATCTTTACCTCCGACGTTGGGTGCAGCATGGTCCTAGATGGCTTTCGCGATAAAATATGCCAAAGTTATCAGAAATAACTGGAAAAAATCAGTGGTTGCTGTCGTTTCTGCAGTTTATGGCGGAAAATATGCGAAAGGGAAATACGAGTAAGAGAAAAAAAATGTGTTCACATGTATTTGTGGCTGAAAGTACAGCATCTTCACTAATCCAAGGACGTCCCCAAATTCTTGTCTATACTGTGCGATAGTTATAATGTTGTCATATTATATGAAGATCAGTTTCATTATAGACATATCTATCGGATTGTACCAATGTAGAACGTTAGAATGAACATGTGATTACGGCACGTCTTGTTGTTTATGACACGTACCACAGGGGGAAGTTGCATGTACATCTACAAATGGTTTAATAAACACCGACTGAATCAATAAGTACGGCTCATCCTAGAATATTTGTAACAAACTACTTTACATGTGCTGGATATTGTATACATAATATGCACGTACAATGTCTATCATGGTATATACTCAATTCTAGTGATATTTTTAAACAACAAGTTTTATAAACAACATCTAAACTTACAGTAATGCAACCAGTTTTGAAAGGAAGTAAATAAGTAAATTGATGGAAGAATAGCTCTGTTTCAAAATCAACGTTGTTTATCAGCATTCCCAGTTAGTTTCAAGTGCCACTTTTGTTACATGCATTTTTTTCACTTTTTGTTTTTCATCAGGTTGCTATACATCTACACTACATAAATAAATAACTATTATAGCGACATATTGCTGTAATAGTATCTAGTACCATCTGAAATATTGGGGGGATTTATAAGCAACAAGGTTTTACACTACATAGATAAATAACTATTATAGCAACATATTGCTGTATTAGTATCTAGTACCATCTGAAATATTGGGAGGATTTATAAACAACAAGGTTTTACACTACATAGATAAATAACTATTATAGCAACATATTGCTGTATTAGTATCTAGTACTATCTGAAATATTGGGAGGATTTATAAACAACAAGGTTTTACACTTCATAGATAAATAACTATTATAGGGACATATTGTTTTAATAGCAATAAATCAACTTTTGTCCATTCTGTAAATATAAATGCTGTAAAATGTAATAGCATATTCAATTTCAAGTTCACCATTCCTACTTTTGTGACCCGTGTTATGTGATATGTACAAGATTTTTTTTACTGTCATATTATGTACTGTTATAGATGTATAAAATTGAACCAATGTGTTAATAGTTCAGATTCGAATATAAATGACAAGTTTTCTTTTGTTTTTTTTTTAGTCAGGAGTGGATACGAAGGGAATTCTGTGCTGAGGCTTTGGTGAGAATGGAATTTACATCACATGCACTTTACAAAATATTATACATTGTCATAATTGATCAGCATTTTTTTTTACATTTTTTAGTATATTTATGTATCAGGAAATCTTCTGAATTGTACATCAACTTAATCCACTTAAAAAAAGATTTTTAAAATATGGTTAGTTTTAAACTGTGGGAAATTAAAAGGGTTTGATTTTTCCAACAGGTGCATGATGGGTCATAATTAGTTAATTGGATAACCTCTTCCTCAAGAGCTGTTGACTGCTTTGTGATCTGCTAAGTGCTAAAAATGTATTGCTCCTATTGAAAAACAGTGCATGTTTTAATTCATTAAATCAATCAGATTCATCTTATTCTGAAGTATGGCTACTCTTCAGTGATTGAACAAATTGTACACGTGAATTTTAAAATTTTAATTCACAGAAATATGGTAGTGCAAAGATAAGCATTAAAGAAAGACCAAGGAAAATCACTGTATTCCTGAACCCTGCAGCATCAGGCGGGTATGTAAATATGATACAGCATTATAACTGACCAAAAATTGTAAAGAGAGATTTGTGGTTTAATTTTCTAATTTCAGCATTTTCTTATCTTGAAAACTTATCATGAAGTGTGTGTCTTGTTTGTAACCATATGCTCCCCAATAACTTTAGATTTATTTGAAGCAGAAAAAATACATAAGCTCAAAGTAGCAACACAAATGCATACATTCATCGTAAAAGTTTATGTCTACTTTAAATACCTGTACAAAGTGGTTAGAAGAATAACATTACTGCTATACATTCCAAAATTGTGAAAAGAAAGCATGCTGCATCTTAGTATCAAACTGATTTTGTTTCTCTTATTATACTGGGACAGAGGTGAGAGATATATAAAGTGTTACCTATGTCAGTCTTCCCTGTTCTTTTATGTGTTCTGACATTATACTGGGACAGAGGTGAGAGGTATATAAAGTGTTACCTATGTCAGTCCCCAAGTCTTTTATGTGTCCTGAAATTATACTGGGACAGAGGTGAGTGGTATATAAAGTGTTACCTATGTCAGTCCCCCAGTCTTTTATGTGTTCTGACATTATACTGGGACAGAGGTGAGTGGTATATAAAATGTTACCTATGTCAGTCCCCCAGTCTTTTATGTGATCTGACATTATAATGGGACAGAGGTGAGAAGTATATAAAGTGTTACCTATGTCAGTCCCCCAGTCTTTTATGTGTCCTGACATTATACTAGGACAGAGGTGAGTGGTATATAAAGTGTTACCTATGTCAGTACACTGTTCTTTTATGTGTCCTGACATTATACTGGGACGGAGGTGAGTGGTATATAAAGTGTTACCTATGTCAGTACACTGTTGTTGTATGTGTCCTGAAATTATACTGGCACAGAGGTGAGGGGTATATAAAGTGTTACCTATGTCAGTACACTGTTGTTGTATGTGTCCTGAAATTATACTGGGACAGAGGTGAGAGGTATATAAAGTGTTACCTATGTCAGTCCCCCAGTCTTTTATGTGTTCTGACATTATACTGGGACAGAGGTGAGAGGTATATAAAGTGTGTCCTATGTCAGTCTTCCTTGTTCTTTTATGTGTCCTGACATTATACTGGGACAGAGGTGAGGGGTATATAAAGTGTTACATATGTCAGTCTCCCAGTCTTTTATGTGTCCTGACATTATACTGGGACGGAGGTGAGAGGTATATAAAGTGTGTCCTATGTCAGTACGCTCTGTTCTTTTATATGTTCTGACATTATACTGGGACAGAGGTGAGTGGTATATAAAGTGTTACCTATGTCAGTCCCCCAGTCTTTTATGTGTCCTGACATTATATTGGGACGGAGGTGAAGGGTATACAAAGATTAAACTTCATTGTATATCAGTCCACCCTGCTCTAAATCTTAACAATCAATCTGAAAAGATTTGGTTTATTGTTCTTCACCAAATCAGATTAAAGTGGTAATTGGTCATGGTCATACGATCAAAGAATACATTTGACAACTGTGAATTCATCAAATATAATTATCTGCACAAAGGAGCAGGGACATTTGCTTTTTTTTGCATTTTTCCTTACTTGTAGGTATTTCTTGAAAATGTTAAGTTTTAAAATTGTTAATTTGATAATTATATTCATGACAGTTTTTGAAATTGGAATTCTGAAAACATTACCTCCCCTTTTGTTGACAGAGGTGCTTTGAAAGTGTTCGAGAAGAATGCAGCACCTATATTACACGCAGCTGGATTGGATGTCAATGTTGTTAAGGTAATCAATGTAATTGAGATGGAATCTGTGCATCCGTGGTCTGTCTGTCCGTAAACAATTTTTGTTATCGCTATTTCTTAAAAAGGCATGGAGGGATCTCTCTTGAATTTCATATGTAGCTTCTCCTTGGCCCCTTGTTGTGCCTGTTTGATTTTGGGACTGATCAGAAAAACAAAATGGTGAAAGGCGCCCATCTTGGATTTTGACTTTGCAAGTCTGTTATCGCTATTCTTGATAGCTACTCGACAGATCTTTCTCAAGTTTCATATGTAGGTTCCTTTTGGTCCCTAGTTGTGCCCATCTAAATTTGGGAATTAAAAGAAATAAATGTAATTCCTATTTTTTTGTTGTTTCACTCCTTTGGGAATGGGGCCAATGGCTTTGAAATTTTGAGAAAAAAGGGAGACAAAATTTCTAAAAGGGAAAAATAACAGAACAAAAATACACAATTTATAGTTCATTTTTTTCATCTGTGTAGCTCTAAGTTTCTTGGAAAAATGCAAGCCCAGGGCTAACTCCCTGAAAACTGGAAAGCATCATCCAGACTTTTTGATAATTTGCTAAATTACATTTTTTGGAATTAAAATGAGTGGGGAAAAGCACAAAACGTTTAACCGTTGGGAATCAGGCCAATTTTGGCACCATATCTTCCAGAAAAAAGATAGTGTTATGAACATTCTTTAATTCTTCTGTAATTTCAACAGCTGATGTTTCACAGAACTTATTTAACATGTGTCTGTGCCTATTACTGCCTTTTTATGACAGGTGGAATATGAAGGCCAGGTTAAAAAATTCCTGTCTATCATGGAAAGGTCGGACACAGATGGTATAGTGGTTGCAGGAGGTGATGGCACACTACTTGAGGTAAGAACAAATAATTTAGACCATCAAAAATGTGGTCATTTGTGTCAGCATTGTTTACAGGTCAGTTGATTGAAATCTTACTGTGCTTCTGTCTGAAAGAATTTGTAAGCATGCTTTGATACAAATATTACCCCAATTGCAAGTGACTGTTGTAATAACAAAGGTCAGCAGGAACCAAGGTCAACAGATTATCTCATATACCATTTCAGGGTTTTCCATGAGAACCGGTCGCCGGCCAATTTGACCGGCTACTTTGGTCATTTGGCCACCTACACCAATCCAGTTCCATAATAATGTTCCATACACAACTACACGTACATGGCTGGCCAGCCTCCTACTTTTACTACTCAGCTTACTACTAACAAAATTATGGAAAACCCTGCCATTTCCTGATGATCTTTTTAAGCCCACCATCATCAGATGATGGGCTGTTCAAATCGCCCTATATCTATGGTCCGTCGTCCTTCCATTGTCCGTCCGTTTGTCCATAAACAATTTTTGTTATCACTATTTCTTGAGAAGTACTGAATAGATCTTAATCAACTTGCATATGTAGATTATTCTTGGTCCCTTGCTGTGCCTGTTTGATTTTGGGACTGATAAAAAAAAACTGGCCGAGAAAACAGCCATCTTGGATTTTTTCAATGAAGATTGTTTTCGATATTTCTTATAAACTCAGAGATGGATCTTTCTCAAATTCCATATGTAAGTTCCCCTGGGTTTCCAGTTGTGCCTATAAATTTTTGGGATGGATCAGAAAAACAAAATGGGGAGAAAAGCAGCCATCTTGGATTTTGACTTTGAAAGTTTGCTATCGCTATTTCTTGAGAAGTACTGTATAGATCTTTCTTAAATTTCATATTTAGGTCCCTAGTTGTCCTAACTTGATTCACAAATAAAAGATGGCTGAAAATTTGACATCTTAGATTTTGACTTTGAAAGTTTGTTATCGCTATTCATGAGAACTACTCTATAGATCTTTCTCAAATTTCCTTTGTGCTTTCCTTTTGTTATCAATATTTCTTGAGAAATAGATCTTTCTCAAATTTCATGTATAGGTTCCTTAATGTCCCTAGTTGTGCATGTTTGAGTTTTGGACTGATCAGAAAAACAAAATGACTTCCAGATAGTCATTTTGGATTTGGCAGGTAAAGATTACCATCGTGATTTATGCCAAGTAATATTCAAATGTCTTATCACTAAGAGCAAAAAGAGAAGAGAAGAAAAGAAGGGAAAAGATCCAACTTTCAAAGAACATATCAAGATCAAACGGTGGTGGTCCCCAAGATCCCTCTGGGATCTCTTGTTTCATGAGTGACTGATATTTTAAAAGTTTCTTCTATTTCCAGACTGTCACCGGGATCATGAGGAAGGAAGATAAGGTAAAATATTGTTACTCAAGGACTTTCTCAGTGCTACCAGACTTTCTCAGTACTCCAGAGACTTTCTCAGTACTCCAGAGACTTTCTCAGTACTCCAGAGACTTTATCAGTACTACGGAGACTTAATCACTACTCAGGAGACTTTTTTCAGTACTACAGAGACTTTCTCAGTACTACCAGATTTCTCAGTACTCCCGAGACTTTCTCAGTACTACAGAGACTTTCTCAGTACTACAGAGACTTTCTACTCCAGAGACTTTATCTCTGGAGACTTTTCTACTCAGGAGACTTTTTTCAGTACTACAGAGACTTTCTCAGTACTCTGGAGACTTTATCAGTACTCCAGAGACTTTATCAGTACTATGGAGACTTATTCAGTACTCAGGAGACTTTCTCAGTACTACAGAGACTTTCTCAGTACTCCAGAGACTTTCTCAGTACTCTGGAGACTTTCTCAGTACTACAGAGACTTTCTCAGTACTCTGGGGACTTTCTCAGTACTCCAGAGACTTTCTCAGTACTCCCGAGACTTTCTCAGTACTCCAGAGACTTTCTCAGTACTCCAGAGACTTTCTCAGTTCTCCCGAGACTTTCTCAGTACTACAGAGACTTTCTCAGTACTACAGAGACTTTCTCAGTACTCCAGAGACTTTCTCAGTACTCCAGAGACTTTCTCAGTACTACAGAGACTTTCTCAGTACTCCAGAGTCTTTCTCAGTACTACAGAGACTTTCTCAGTACTCCAGAGACTTTCTCAGTACTACAGAGACTTTCTCAGTACTCCAGAGTCTTTCTCAGTACTACAGAGATTTTCAGTACTCCAGAGACTTTCTCAGTACTTCAGAGACTTTCTCAGTACTCCGGAGACTTTCTCAGTACTACAGAGACTTTCTCAGTACTCAGGGGACTTTCTCAGTACTACCAGATTTCTCAGTACTCAGGGGACTTTCTCAGTACTCCAGAGACTTTCTCAGTACTACAGAGACTTTCTCAGTTCTCCCGAGACTTTCTTAGTACTAGAGAGACTTTCTCAGTACTACAGAGACTTTCTCAGTACTACAGAGACTTTCTTAGTACTAAATAGACTTTCTCAGTACTCCAGAGACTTTCTCAGTACTCCAGAGACTTTCTCAGTACTACAGAGACTTTCTCAGTACTACAGAGACTTTCTCAGTACTCTGGAGACTTTCTCAGTACTACAGAGACTTTCTCAGTACTACGGAGAATTTCTCAGTACTCCCGAGACTTTCTCAGTACTCCAGAGACTTTCTCAGACTTTTCTCAGTACTACAGAGACTTTCTCAGTACTCAGGGGACTTTCTCAGTACTACCAGATTTCTCAGTACTCAGGGGACTTTCTCAGTACTCCAGAGACTTTCTCAGTACTACAGAGACTTTCTCAGTACTTCAGAGACTTTCTCAGTACTCCCGAGACTTTCTCAGTACTATGGAGACTTTCTTAGTACTACAGAGACTTTCTCAGTACTACCAGATTTCTCAGTACTCCCGAGACTTTCTCAGTACTACAGAGACTTTCTCAGTACTCTGGAGACTTTCTCAGTACTCCAGAGACTTTATCAGTACTACGGAGACTTAATCACTACTCAGGAGACTTTTTTCAGTACTACAGAGACTTTCTCAGTACTATGGAGACATTCTCAGTACTACAGAACTTTCTCATATCATTTCTATCTCAATATATTCATCTTAATTGTAGCCATTCAATCACCTATTTAATCTACAGATTAACTCCATGTTATACAGTATTTTATAAATCTGTCTATGCATTTAACAAAGAAATATATTATGCCCTGATAAGACTTGAACTTCTGATGAAATAAAATACAATATGGTACTACATTTCAGGAGTTGATAAATGTATGATATCTGGAAGTTTATCATGGAGATTTATATACAGTCTTTATCATATGTATATATATGTATTCCAACTGAATTATTTAAATTAACAAATTGAATTTGACGAGTACATACCGTATGCTGAAGATAAAATCCCACTTTTTTCCAGACATTCAGACAACACATTCCAGTAGGAGTTATTCCCCTTGGTCTTAAAAATCGTTTTGCCAAGTTGCTGTTTGGTGGTGATAAAGATGAAGTTCTGTAAGTATATTTGATGTGTTCCCATGATGAGGCCACATTATGATTCAGATACGTTTCCAGCTTTTATCAATCATTGTACAAATACTGACTTAATCTCGCGAGATATATTTTACATACAAACTGTAAAAACATTTCATGTTTTAGAATTACAAATTAAAAATAAAGATAACAAAGGTTCTACGTTGATAAGACACTTGATGACTATTTTGATGATATCTGTTTTTGTGCCACCATATCTAGATAATGTATTAAGACATTTAAATACCAGGATAACATGAAGCCATTATAGATATATTATATATTAAAATATGTTTCTATGTACTCTTTTAAAGTATTCTGTTATAAGTCAGTTCAGGGTTGTCTACCCTTATTTGAAGAACTATCTCCTATACCTGTTTCCCTCCAGACCCTCACCTTCTAACAGGATACACAAACACCACAGTAGCAATATAATATAATGGAATGCCTTTCCATCAACAAAATGATACTTTTTCTCACCATTGTTACAAATTAATCTATTTAATCTGATCAAACACTTTAATAAATTCAGTAAAAAAACATCAAACTCTCATAATCAGATACAATTACAATTAGAGGAATGCAGAACATTTAAAGATATCACTTTGTATTTTATAATCTCTGACCATTAGAAACAATAATCTGACCACTGGTCAGACTGGTGTTGATTGTTTATCATTTTTTCACAGACTGATGTGTGAATGTGCCATGTCCATTGTCCGAGGTCTTGGCAGAAGTGTCGATATCATCAGTCTCAAGGTCAGATTCCACGTAAAAATGGTTGTCTTATGTTGTTACAATGTTCAGTATAGTATTGTAAAAAGTCTGTATAATTAATTTAGGCTACTTTAGGCTATACGTGGTAATGAAGGACTACTTTAGGCTATACGTGGTAAGGAAGGACTACTGTAGGCTATACGTGGTAATGAAGGACTACTTTAGGCTATACGTGGTAAGGAAGGACTACTTTTGGCTATACGTGGTAATGAAGGACTACTTTAGGCTATACGAGGTAATGAAGGACTACTTTTGGCTATACTTGGTAATGAAGGACTACTGTAGGCTATACTTGGTAATGAATCATTACTGTAGGCTGTACTTGGTAAGGAAGGACTACTTTATGCTATACTTGGTAATGAAGGACTACTGTAGGCTATACTAGGTAATGAAGGACTACTGTAGGCTATACTTGGTAATGAAGGACTACTGTAGGCTATACTAGGTAATGAAGGACTACTTTATGCTATACTTAGTAATGAAGGACTACTTTAGGCTATACTTGGTAAGGAAGGACTACTGTAGGCTATACTTGGTTGGTAATGAAGGACTACTTTAGGCTATACTTGGTAAGGAAGGACTACTGTAGGCTATATACTTGGTAAGGAAGGACTACTGTAGGCTATACTTGGTAAGGAAGGACTACTGTAGGCTATACATGGTAATGAAGGACTACTGTAGGCTATACATTGTAATGAAGGACTACTTTAGGCTATACTTGGTAATGAAGGACTACTGTAGGCTATACATGGTAATGAAGGACTACTTTAGGCTATACTTGGTAATGAAGGACTACTGTAGGCTTTACTTTACACACTGTCTTAATCAATCTTATGATATTAGCATTCAGAATCATCTAATCTTTACTTGGTGAAAATGTTAGTAAAAATATAAGAGTGAAAATAGTAAAATGTCAATCTCAGCTTATAAATGAACAGAAAATGTTAACAGTTTAAACTAGAAAAACACTGCAAAACCTAGTAATGCTTTATGCCTTGAGTAAGGTGTAGAGGATTTCCAACCTACACAAAAAAAACCTGTTAATGTAGTTCTTGGTGTCTCTGTTTCAGGAGGATAATGGAAGAACAGCATATGCATTGTGTGGACTTGAAACAGGTGCTTTCATGGAGGCAGAACAGCGAAAGTCAAAGTGAGTCTTTAAAAAATCATATTCTGATGGCCATAAATTCATGGTCCATCATCCATCCATCCATAAGCAAATATTCTTTGTTGATCACTATTTGTTGAGAAGGACTAGATGGGTATTTGTATTTGTAGGTTTCCCGTGATCCCTGCTGGTGCCCCTTTAGTTTTGAGACTGATTAATGAAACAAGGTGGCTGACAGGTAGCCATCTTGGAATTTTGATTATGAAAGTGTGCTATCTCTTTATGCTGGATTCATCTTTCTAAAATTTCATATATAAGTTTCCCATGGTCCCTAGTATTGCACCTTTGATTTTAACACTAATTTCATAAACAAAAATCTGATACAGCTGATAGGCAGCTGCCATCTTGTATTCTAATAGTCAACCCTAAGCCCTAACACTGATATGTTTAGACTTGCATCAGGCTGATTTGAATAAATCTGTAACAATTAATCAGACGAAAAATTAAAAAAATGATGGATTGGCTGCCTTATTCTGTGGTTGAAGGAGACATCTGCACTTATTCTGTAAATTGGTTCAAATTTACTGTATTTACCAAGGATAATTGTAACTGGTATTGGAAATAAGAAATATACAGTTGGTATAATAGATATCTTGATCTCATACAATAAGTAATAGAATCCATTTTTTTAAACTCAGTCAACAATTTGTGACTGATGCTACCCATATGTTTTACAAAATACCGATGTCTTATGTGATGCAGATTTAAACAAAAATTCTTTTCACTCTTTAACAGATCTTTTTAAATGCTTTTGTTTTGGGCAGGTATTGGTACTTTGGAGGGTTAAAACATCGCATGACTTATATTAGGTCAGCATTCTCTGACTGGCCACCTGTTTTCAAGGCTAAAATATCATACGTTCTAGCGACAGAGGAGAACACAAAACCAAAATCCGGACAACAGAACCAACAGCCAAATGAACAGCCAAAGGGCAGTTGGTTTTCAATGCTTTTCAAACCCAAGATCATCAAACCTCATGGTATATTACTTTGGTCTGGATATTTTTCACCTTTTGAAGATATTTCCCAAGGTTTCAAAGCTGGCACAATTGTAGACTTAGTAATATTTTGACGCTTCAATACTGTTTGTTTCACAGTTTTTATATATGTGTTGATGGTCTTTGTATTGAAATTGTCTCCAATACTTGAAAACATGCAGGTTAAGGCCAATTGTAATCGCTGATTACTTACTTACCTAGTTTCAAAATTTCATATCAAGTAGACTTGAGACTGACAAATTATTGCTGAGAAACCCCTGATGATGTGAAAGTAATACAAAGCTTGAGGATTATGATACAAATGAGTTCTTGTTCTTGTGCTTTTGAGTTATTGATACTGTAACACCTGACTACCTTTACTTAATTCTTATATGCTAAATTTCCTTCTGCATTTTCTATTTGATTGTGCTACAGTTGAGTTGACAGAAGAAGAGACTGATGATGAAAATGATATGATGGAGACAAGGGACTTATCAGCAGTAGAATTGACAACTGTATCTACTTGTTTACAGGACCCAGAACAGGTCAGTTTTAATGGTCACAGTGAAAGAGATATTTCACATTTCAGCCATATCTCTGTTAAAATTGTTCATTTTGAGCCAACTTTGAGGCTTTTATACCAATCTTAGTTTGTTTTTGTCCCTCTTACAAGTCAAACTGGAAGAGGCTGTAGGTTTAGCTACCATCTACACTCCCACAGGGTGAACCCATGTATCCACATCAGTCTCAGTTTCTGTTTGTCACTGTCACTTTGGCATTTTTGTGTGATTCTTTCTTGATATTACTACTCTTTCAAACATAGGTACGCATACCATTACAATGTTGCAATGATTGGTACCTGGATAAGTAACCTCATTAATGTTTCTTAATGAAAGCCTAGAAGACTCACCAATATCTTTTACTACTATTGTTTCAGACTGTGAAGGGGCTGGAGGTAGGAATTGGACCAGCTGAACCATCCGTCTGGGAATTTATCACTGAAGGGTAAGTGTATGGGTGTATAAAGCAGATACATATTCTGATCTTGTGCTTTTCCCTTGTCATTTTTGTTGTTTAATGTTTGATATGCAGTTCAGTAGGGTAACAACCTTTATAAAAGAATGTTTTGACTATTGTAGTTGGCGCAGAGTAAGTGAACCATCCCTGAGGCTGGGTACAAAATCAAACGAGACCATGCTTGTTAAGAAAATCAGAATAGAACCAGAGGTGAGCATTACAGTTATGTCCCTTTTTCTTGGGTACTATCAGAATTATACCCTCCATCTAGGATACTATCAGAGTTATGTCTATTTTCTTGGATATTATCAGAGGTATGTCTCTTTCCTTGGATATTATCAGAGTTATGTCCTTTTTCTTGGATACTATCAGAGTTATGACCCTTTTCTTGGATATTATTAGAGTTATGTCCCTTTTCTTGGATACTATCAGAGGTATGTCCCTTTTCTTGGATATTATTACCATGATTACCTTTTCCAGTGATACTCTCTTAGTCAAGTCTTTTGTCTTGAATATTATCATAGTTAACAGTATGTCCAATGTCTTCTTTATCATAGTTATGTCCAATGTCTTCTTTATCATAATTATGTCCAATGTCTTCTGTATCATAGTTGTGTCCAATGTCTTCTGTATCATAGTTGTGTCCAATGTCTTCTGTATCATAGTTATGTCCAATGTCTTCTGTGTCATAGTTATGTCCAATGTCTTCTGTATCATAGTTATGTCCAATGTCTTCTGTGTCATAGTTATGTCCAATGTCTTCTGTATCATAGTTATGTCCAATGTCTTCTGTATCATAGTTATGTCCAATGTCTTCTGTATCATAGTTGTGTCCAATGTCTTCTGTATCATAGTTATGTCCAATGTCTTCTGTATCATAGTTATGTCCAATGTCTTCTGTATCATAGTTATGTCCAATGTCTTCTGTATCATAGTTATGTCCAATGTCTTCTGTATCATAGTTATGTCCAATGTCTTCTGTATCATAGTTATGTGTCCAATGTCTTCTGTATCATAGTTATGTCCTATGTCTTGTGTATCATAGTTATGTCCAATGTCTTCTGTATCATAGTTATGTCCAATGTCTTCTGTATCATAGTTATGTCCAATGTCTTCTGTATCATAGTTATGTCCAATGTCTTCTGTATCATAGTTATGTCCTCTGTCCTCTGTATCATAGTTATGTCCAATGTCTTCTGTATCATAGTTATGTCCAATGTCTTCTGTATCATAGTTATGTCCAATGTCTTCTGTATCATAGTTATGTCCAATGTCTTTTGTATCATAGTTATGTCCAATGTCCTCTGTATCATAGTTATGTCCAATGCCTTCTGTATCATAGTTATGTCCAATGTCTTCTGTATCATAGTTATGTCCAATGTCTTTTGTATCATAGTTATGTCCAATGTCCTCTGTATCATAGTTATGTCCAATGCCTTCTGTATCATAGTTATGTCCAATGTCTTCTGTATCATAGTTATGTCCAATGTCTTCTGTATCATAGTTATGTCCAATGTCTTCTGTATCATAGTTATGTCCAATGTCTTCTGTATCATAGTTATGTCCAATGTCTTCTGTATCATAGTTATGTCCAATGTCTTCTGTATCATAGTTATGTCCAATGTCTTCTGTATCATAGTTATGTCCAATGTCTTCTGTATCATAGTTTTGTCCAATCATAGTTATGTCCAATGTCTTCTGTTTCATAGTTATGTCCAATGTCTTCTGTATCATAGTTATGTCCAATGTCTTCTGTATCATAGTTATGTCCAATGTCTTCTGTATCATAGTTATGTCCAATGTCTTCTGTATCATAGTTATGTCCTCTGTCCTCTGTATCATAGTTATGTCCAATGTCTTCTGTATCATAGTTATGTCTAATGTCTTCTGTATCATAGTTATATGTCCAATGTCTTCTGTATCATAGTTATGTCCAATGTCTTCTGTATCATAGTTATGTCCAATGTCTTCTGTATCATAGTTATGTCCAATGTCTTCTGTATCATAGTTATGTCCAATGTCTTCTGTATCATAGTTATGTCCAATGTCTTCTGTATCATAGTTATGTCCAATGTCTTCATTATCATAGTTATGTCCAATGTCTTCTGTATCATAGTTATGTCCAATGTCTTCTGTATCATAGTTATGTCCAATGTCTTCTGTATCATAGTTATGTCCAATGCCTTCATTATCATAGTTATGTCCAATGTCTTCTGTATCATAGTTATGTCCAATGTCTTCTGTATCATAGTTATGTCCAATGCCTTCATTTTCATAGTTATGTCAAGTGTCTTCTGTATCATATTTATGTCCAATGTCTTCTGTATGATAGTTATGTCCAATGTCTTCTGTATCATAGTTATGTCCAATGTCTTCTGTATCATAGTTATGTCCAATGTCTTCTGTATCATAGTTATGTCCAATGTCTTCTGTATCATAGTTATGTCCAATGTCTTCTGTATCATAGTATCATAGTTATATTATGTCCAATGTCTTCTGTATCATAGTTATGTCCAATGTCTTCTGTATCATAGTTATGTCCAATGTCTTCTGTATCATAGTTATGTCCAATGTCTTCTGTATCATAGTTATGTCCAATGTCTTCTGTATCATAGTTATGTCCAATGTCTTCTGTGTCATAGTTATGTCCAATGTCTTCTGTATCATAGTTATGTCCAATGTCTTCTGTATCATAGTTATGTCCAATGTCTTCTGTATCATAGTTATGTCCTCTGTCCTCTGTATCATAGTTATGTCCAATGTCCTCTGTATCATAGTTATGTCCAGTGTCTTGGATTCCGTTACAGTTGCTTGCCATGCCATGGATGTTGTTACTGATATATCTTACTGTTCCATGTGCCTTGCCACAAATACTGTTACATTAAAGTGCCTTGTCACAGACAAACATTTTGATTTGTATAAAGATTTTAACATATTTGAACATGAAAGTTGATAAAATCAATTTCTTTTTTTTTCTTTTTTTTTTTTTTTAAATTTTTAATTTTTGAAAGTTTTCAAATATAATACATATATAAACATATTATCATAAACTTTTGCACAAACTTACATACACTAACTTAGTGTTGTGCAGGTGATCACCTAATTATAATCAGTGTCTAAACAGGAAACACAACCTATTATAACTAATCAATTATGAAATTTCAACCTTGATGATCAGTTTCAAAATAATAACCAGTGATGTTAGGTTTACTGTTAATATCCGATCATCGATGATGGAATCTCAAAACTGATTCCCTATACTACACTTACATGGACATACACACACAGATGCTCACATACCATTCGCTCATCAGACAAATAGACAAACAAGACAGACAGAATAGGAAAGGGTAGAAAAAAGGAAAGAGGAAGGAGGGTAGAGAGGAGGAGGTACTGTTTTCTTCATACACACACACATATATATATTGTATAATGTATTCTGCATGTAAATAAAGAATATTGAAATTATAACAGCAAATCAAGAGTCGTCGGCGGAGTTAGTGTTATGATTAATAATTACAACAAAATAAATATACACGTACAGAGATAATTAGAGCCAGTGAAATAATATTAAGGTTAAGAACTTATAAGTCTAATAAGGGCTTCCATTTTCTCCAACCTTACTCAAATTGCATTTTAATATGATTCTTTTGACTATTATTTATATATTTTTGAACTACAAAATTATCTTTAATTACATTAATGAGAGCATTTATATTCAAAGAGTTACTAATACATCTGGTTTTATATATAGTGTTTTATAATGATAAGAATTTCATTGTCAGCTGAGTTACATTGTTGTGAAACTATTCCAAAAAGAAATGACTCCTTATTACATGCAAATGATATTAAAAGTAGATCTGATAAAGTTTCAAATTTCTGAAGAAGAGTTTGCACCTCCCTAAATTCCCATAAGCAATGCACAATTGTCTCTATTTCCATATTACATAAAGTACACATAGGGCAAGGGTTTATCTAATTTGTTACACAAGATCTGATGAATAATTCTGACCTGCAACCATATTAATTTAGGATTTTTGGTGACTGTAAAGGGAAGATTATATACTTTTGAACACTTTTCAAAATCAAAGTTAAACTGCAAATTCCATTTTTTGGTGCCAGTAGGCATAGTAGCTGGAATTATGATATGCTTGTAGAAATCTTTCACACCTTTGTTATTCTTGAAGAATATTTCTAATATTTGTGGTATGAAAGGATGTGAAAGTCTTTCTGATTTGAACTTGAGATTTCTTAAATAGCGTTTAATTGCAACTATTAATCCATGAAATTCTAGAAAGTTAGTGTTAATTCTAAACTTTTGTAGAAACTCTTCAAAAGAAAGAAATGTTAAGTTTTCAGAATTTTTCATCAGATCGTTCAACGTCAAGATACCTGCCATAAACCAGTTTGGGTAAAAGACAAATTCATTATTAACTTTAATATCATTGTTATACCAAAGGGGTGTTTTGAGAAGACAATTTTGTCTATTTAGCGATATATCCTTAGATTTGTTTAGTTTATCCCATGCTTTGAAAACATTTTTCCAGAATTGATTGCAGCATCTTGATCCACATAAATATACATAATCCTTTCCACATTTAAACAACTTATTTAGATCTACAGTTGACTTAAGGATCAGATACCATTTGCCCGATAACAAATACATGACATAGTCTGAGGGAATTAACACATGATTATCAGAGGAAGGGATAGGCTTACTACAGAAAAATGAAATAACACCTGTTTGCATTTCTAAAGAAATTACAACTTATTGTGATGAGCTTATTAAAAGACATTGTGATATAGATAGATAATCAGTAACCAAGATTGATATATCTTTTAGCCCTAGGATGTACGGAAAAATGTGACATATATGAGTTTTAAAATTATTTTTGTGGTTCCAGGATGCAACAAAATTTTACAGTATTGATGGCGAGCTATTTGAATCTGTACCAGTCACGATAGAATTACTGAAGAAAAGAATAAAATTCTTTTGCGTGGATCCAGACTTCAAGATAAGCTGACCAGACAAATAAAGAACTAATGAAGCATTCATACATCTGGTGTGAAAGAGCACACACATCAATGTGAATATACATCAGCGTGTGATTGATTATCAATGAATGTATTAGACTATATGTACACATATTTTGTTGTCATATGACTGCCAGATGACCAACGTGTGACCATCAATATTGCCTGTTATATCATTAAGAACAAGTGAATTTTGTTCAGTCCAAGTAAGCTTATTTGATTAGTTGTTAGTGAAATGTTTTGTATTAATGTGACTTAAAATGTTAGTGTATGTAAAAGATCATTATAGAACAAGGGAAATTATTTTGCAGTTTTTTGTGGGTATTTTTTTTTTTAAATACTTCAATGTATGTAATAAACAGTGTGTATGTCAAATATTTCAACAGTTTTTTATTGGATATGATAACTTTCTCTTCAGAATTATTCATTTAAGGAACAGATTCTTCCTTACAATAGATACAGTGAAATGGATTGATGGTAACTGAAGTGTATAAAGTAGGTTTGAATATGTGGATATTGATACATATGTTGAGATTGTGTTAGCGACATAGACATAGGGAAACACTCGGGCAAATGCATCAAGAAAGCTCTTTCAGAGTACCAACACTACACGCTACATGGAAACAGTTTTCATGCATTTTCCACCTGCGCTTTTATCATGTTTGATAAACAAAACGCATGATGTGCCAGAACATTTTGTTGGTTCACTGTCACGTGTATATTTAATTTGCCATTTTATCATGAAATAAAAGACAAGATTAAAAGGTTTCCTGTTTATGTTTATTTCATGTTTGTGTATAATTGTACAAATATCGACCCACAATATCAACAAACTGCAGTACAGTGTACCATCAAAATTTAAATTAAAAAGAGAGAAGGAAAGAAAACAAAATTTAAGTTCAGGTATCTTACATGTTGTTTTTGGTCTCCTGAGACAATGTCTTATGGTCCTTGGCTTAAAGTGCAATAAAAAAGGTGAATTATATGGTCCCCATCCCATACGGGTCTGGGGGGGGGGGGGGGGGGGAGCCAAAAGCTTCAAATTTACCCAAATTTCAAAAATCTTGTTCTCAACACCCAGATATAGTAGAATCAAATGCTCTTGATGGAAGGAAACTCCTTAAGAAGGTTTACAAAAAATTGTGAATGTCATGGCCTCAGGGAATCACATTTCCCTGTTAGGATGGGGTAAAGTTTACTATGGTTCATAAAGCAAAAATAGATTTTTGAGTTTATTTGTCTATTTTCCATTGGAAATATTTCAAACTTCGAATTATGATCGAAGGATGTCAGCATGATGGTATGCCGGTATTGATCCCGATTGACCCCTCGGGGGCTGATGGGCAGGGCTAAAAGGGGTCAAATGGATGCGGATTTCAAAAATCTTTTAAACATCCAGATATTGTAATTTCAAATGCTCTTCATGGATGGAAGGGTCATAAGGTGGTTTACAAAACTTGAGAATTTACTTTATACTTTATATAGGGAAAATGGATTTTTGAGTGTGATTTGTTAAAGGACCTCTTTCACGAACAATGGAATTTTGCCCACGACCCAATTTAAGCATGTGGCATTTATAGCACCCCAAGACACTCCCCTGAAATAGCACTTTAAAAATTCAAAGGGCCCATAGGGCCTGAATTATCATAGAACTTGTGACATTTACTGAGGGTATAAGGTAAGGTTCAGAAATGGCACCATAACAAGGCAAGGGTTCGTCGCAAGGCTTCTTATAACTCTGGGTATACCAGTATGCGGATGATCTAAATTGAGGTCGGATTCAATCATGCCACAAGTCACAATCAAAGTACTATGTTTTGATCCAGTGTGAAACAACCGACTCAAATGATCCTATCAAGGTGTATTACTGTCATTGCCCTGCAGGGAATAGAACGTCTTGCATGTGTGTATATGTTGCATCAATGTTATACTACCTTGGCTGTTATAGCCATCAGACAAATCCTAAAATCCTCCAGTCTGCCAGTCGTAAATTCAATGAATCTGTATTGTAAATCAGTCATCCACTTGAGCCAGGTTGGTATAGTCTTATTCCTGTAGTTAAACGCGGCGATGCCTATGAAAATGGTGTATCTTAAAGAACTGATATGGGCCCTCCAAAGATGTTTTTTAGCCAATGTCATCTCCAAACTTTCTTTGTCTCGCTTTCATATTTTGAAGAACAAAAACAAAGATAAATATATCACAACATCATATCAATCACATGACGTCACTTTCGAGATTCTGACTGCACGCAATCAAGCTGCTAATTGACCAACTTACCGGTCACGAATTGTTTCAATTATATTAAAAGCGCTTAGGTGCACCGAAACCGGAAGAGTTTGAAACACTCCTCCTAAGATCAAACTTTGTTCTAAAAATTAAGAAAAAATCACATGCTTCGTCCGTCGCCGTCCACCGTGCGCTGTGCGTCGTCCGTAAACTTTTCATTCAAAAAACTTCCTAAATACTAGCAGGCCTAGGGGGCTAATACTTGGCCTATAGCATGCTGGCATGGAGCCCTACCAAGTTTGTTCAAATAAATGACCTCGACCCACTTTCTAGGTCACAGGGGTCAAATATGTTAAAATTTTTAAACAACCTCTTCTCAACAACCAAAATGCTCAGAATGCTGATATTGGGTCTGTAGCATGCTGGGAAGAAGGGATACCAAGTTTGTTCAAATGAATGACCTTGACTCACTTTCAAGGTCACAGGGGTCAAATGTGTTAAAATATACAAACGACTTCTCAATAAGCAAAAGTCCAAGAGTGCTGATATTGGGCCTGTAGGATGCTTGGAGGAAGGGCTACCAAGTTTGTTCAAATAAATGACCTCGACCCACTTTCTAGGTCACAGGGGTCAAATATAATAAATTTTTAAACAACCTCTTCTCAACAACCAAAAGGCTCAGAGTGATGATATTGGGCCTGTAGGATGCTTTGAGGAAGTGTTTCCAAATGTGTTCAAGTGAATGACCTTGACCCACTTTCAAGATCACAGGGTTCAAATATGTTAAAATCTGTAAACAACTTCTTCTCAGTAACCAAAAGGCTCAGAGTGCTGATATTGGGCCTGTAGGATGCTGGGAGGAAGGGCTACCAAGTTTATTCAAATGAATTAAGCCCACTGTTTTAACGGCAGACTCACTGTTGTTAGAGTTTGGCTTGCTTTTTTCAGATGACCGTTAAGGCCCATGGACCCCTTGTTCTTTATTTAATTGATCATAACTTTTTGCTTATGCTAAATTTGACAAATAGTGTTTGCTTAAAATGACAAATAGATTCCAATGAACAAAATAAGTGGTTATAAGAAGCCTTGCGATGAACCCTTGCCTTGTTATGGAACCATTTCTGAACCTTACCTTATACCCTCAGTAAATGTCACAAATTCTATAATAAGTGCTATTTCAGGAGAGTGAATTAGGGTGCTATAAATTTCAAAAGTCGTCTTCTCTCAGGTAAGGTCGAATCAAATGCTCTTCTAGCTTGAAGATGGAATCTTCTTTAGGTGCTTTAGTTAT
This sequence comes from Ylistrum balloti, assembly GCF_031769215.1. Taxonomy (NCBI): domain Eukaryota; kingdom Metazoa; phylum Mollusca; class Bivalvia; order Pectinida; family Pectinidae; genus Ylistrum; species Ylistrum balloti. The sequence goes on along the minus strand of NW_026781982.1, from coordinate 964,142 downwards.
TTATCAATATGGTTCTCACATTTCCCGGATAGGAGGTTACTTTTACTACGAGTTTTTTCAACACTGGAAATAACTTTTTGTTAGATTCATTGGTAAGGATGACAGTTTTGATGGTATGCATCACGTGTCCATAAGAGGTGAAAAATTACAATTACAGTATTACAGTTTTTATATATATTAAAGTGTACCCTGAGAGGTCAGCTATGTTGACCTTGAAAAATAGTTCTGCACATAAAATACACAATGCCGAAAACGCGAATGCCGTGGAATGTTCCGTTACTGAGAAATTGCGACTTTTCTGAAAAACACACCTTTGGCTGAGAGGCGTTGACCTCGTTTTCGGGCACCCAAACCTGTGACGTCATAAGTTCAACGCTTTTGTTGATGCAGCCATATTGTCTTTAGTGTGCTACATGTGATTGTGATCTATTTTGGGATTTTCCGTGGTAATTTCTTTGTTTATTTACGTGAAAGTACTTCACATCTTCGCAATATCTAAGGTAGTGAACGAGGGGTCGGTGAATTAGCGCTTAAATCCGCAAAAATGGCTTCCTATCGAGGAGGGAAGCGGTGTGTATGGTTGTCCTAACACTAACACGGATGGGGTGTCGATGCATGACGTCGATAAATAAAACTGATTGTTGATTAAATAAAAGTATATTTGTTAGGTTGATATTTTGTTATTAATTTTACAACTAAACATTTTAAATTGATAGGCTAGCCTATGACTTGGGCGGTCATAGGAATATTATTCCTTCGTAATCGTGAACGCCTAATACTCGGAGAAGGCCTAGTCGTGAATGGGTCACGGGAATTTTCACCCCGAGAATTTTCATACTACTATTATATAGTATAGAATAGAATTATTAGAATTTATAGAATAGGTTATGTGTGTATGTTGTTTGTATAAGGTGTATTTGGTTTTTAGATCTTCCAGCAGACGATGTTGTTTAGTTATTAATTTTGCGATCGTAAAAATAACAATAAGATCACCAATCTTGATTTGAAAACACAGTTCACAGTGTAGAGAAGTCATCTAAACTCATAATCACACCTGTGCCAGGTTAGGTAATTAGCACCTCTGTGGCTGGAAAAAACAGTTGTGACACCTGTGAGGCGACACGCCTGTCGGCTAACAACAGACGCGTACCAGTGCTAGGGTAAAAACCAGTCAAATAATTGTTTAAACTTCTAAAACATCAAATTTTTATTATTAACACAGCGGAGGGTGTTATAATTGGTTGTTGACACCCTATCTATATATATCCATAGTGCTACGAAAATTCCCTGGAAAGAAAAATTCCCCTCGGACGAAACTTCTTCGGTAAGAAAATTCCCGACACCTCGTGAATGTATGCATAGTCTTGCACAAACGCGATTTCCCGACGTCAGAAATTGTTGATCGAGACTTGAAGATAGTAAAATTAGTCCAAAACCACACCCAATTTTATTTTGTTTCTTTGAAACGACAATTCACTGTTCGACTACTTTCACGACTACTGGTGAGACCCAGTGAAGTACGTGCCAATCTATGTTGCCCAAGCGATCGTCACTTTTCGAAGGGTCATTTTCCTCCTCACTGGATACATCGTCTTGTAATTCCAGTTCAAATCGGTAGGGCTGGATTCCGTCTTCAGACATATCATTCACACCATAATCAGACTCCTCAAAACTCATGCTCAAATCGCTCTCAGTTGCGGTGTCGTTGTCACTGTCAGTCATGTTGACTGCCATTTCTGTTGAACTTATGACGTCACGAGTAGAAGAGCCTCGATTCCGCGGAAATGACGATTCGGCTGATTAGGTCTGGGCGGACAGGTGAAAATCGACAACTTTGAGCTTTAATAACTCGACACTGGGGCGACGGATTTTGACGGGGTTTTCATTATTATTATTTTTACGGCATTCTTAACATTATATCTAAATATAAAATTACTCTCAGGGTACACTTTAAAACGTTTATTGTCAGAACATTGAATTATGGATACATGTATGGTCAACTGCCATTAACCTACATACAAGTTACCATCACCTGTATTCCAAAATGAGGCAAGTCAAAGCACTTTCTTTAAAAAATACGGAGGTCATTCATTATAGAAAGAAATGTTACCACATAATACAATTTATGTATATACAATGTTTATTTACAATTTTACATTGGAAAGTATACTTTATTGAAGAGTAAAGGTGGAAAATGTCTTTCGCCACAATAAAAAATGACGTATATACAATGTTCATGTAATTTAACAAACAAATTATACATTTGAAAGAATAACTTTTTTGTCCGCCACCAAATATTAAAAATATCCATGTTAGTTCACAAATAGCGTACCCCTTTTTCTCAAGACACAAAAATCACCGTCGGTAACCCACCGGTAATGGATCGATCGCTAATATAGTAAGTGAAGGAAAGTAACGAGAGTAACCTACAAATATGGACAACACACAAAGAGTACAGAGACTAGCATTAGTTGGCCATTCGACCGTTTTTGTTGCTGCAACAAAATCATAACACATAAACCTACTTTCAGTAATGAATTATTTTCTGGTAAAGCATATCCTGAAAGCTGCAAATGGTTTACAGTGTAAACGAATATACTTCATAAATACTCATATTTTGTAAATGAATTTCATAGATCAATCTTAAAACGTAGCAAAAGTATGTGATTCAAGTGTCAACAAAACTAAATATGAAAACTTGGACGTTAAATAAACAAGCAATTGATGCCTAAATCTTTTAATCCCTCCCTCCCATATTGTCAATTTTGCCTTAAGTTTACAATGACGTTTTGTTGACATTTTTATGATTTCCAATGAAGCCTTTTCCAATAAAGTTTATTCATATTATGTACTGCCTGTATTATCTTTATTAATTTTCGTACACATTCTATTGTTTTACACACATTCTTACTCTGTTGAAAGTGTACTAAAGTTTTCACTGCTATTTCACGTTATCATTTAAATGAGCAAGCTATGTTGATGGGTAACTATTATCAACCCAACAGCTATGATTATGTCGTCATACACGATGACGTCATCTACTGCCAATCACAACTTCATTTCTGTCTATCCAGCTGTATAGGTGGATTGTCATGGTGATATTAATCTATCTCGTGATCATGCTATTCATTAATAAAATCAAGTCACATGACACATCATGCGAACAGAAGTTTAACAAGAACTTATATGGAAGACTTAAACATAGAATAGAATAGCGCGGTTTGTTTAATGTTTTCATTTTTATTCAACCTATAGTAACATTTTTCGTTTTAGCTCGCCTCACCAGATACTCGAAAAGTTTTTTGACTCGTCTCATTATCCTTTCTAGTATTGTGATTTGGAGACTATAGTAAAGATTCAGTATGTACATGTACATTGGTACGGGTCAGAGTGAAAATTCGGCAACTGATTCGATAAGCACACAGATGGCTCTAAACGGTGTAAATTGGTGAGATATTGAAATTGATATTTCTATTTATCTTAATTGGTTTACTATAAAGTTTAATATTATTTATATGGGAAAGGATGTACATTTTTTGTTCAGTTGTCAGCATTTCGTTTATTCATCAATAAATATGCTAATCTATATCCCTTAGCCAATGCTTGCCAGTGTCATTTTCCATGCCTCAGCGAATTGTATATCGAATTGCTCTATATATTCTCTCATATATAAACTTTTGTACAGCTCCTCAATATCTGTCAAATTGCCAGATTTTTCCGATGAAAGGAATTCCACCAACTCTTTACTTTTGTGGTACAAATCCAACTCTGCATTAAAATCTTTTAAGATATTATGCGGGTTTCTTTCTTGTGTGACATACGGTGGCGAAAAGGCCAAACGGATATCTTTTCTGTGAAGAAAGAATTGAGCAATGTAGCTTCTCCAAATATCACTGACACGCCCATTCACACTGATAGGTAATGCTAGGTAAGGAAACGCCGGCGGTAGCCATAAAGTCGCCTGGGCATTGAATGGTGCATAGGAATATTTAGGCAACACTAATGAGAGATGAGACTTTCTGGTTGCTTTAAAGTCAAAAGGAACATCACGTGTCAGTCTATAAATAGCATCTATGTCTGGCTGATTATTGGCTAATGATTGCACGATGCCAAGAGTCAATGTATCACTTGAATTGCATAGTTTTGGTTTAGTAGTTTCGTTTCTAATATCTTGTAGTGGAAATCCCCTTGGCCAGGTATAAGTTTCCTCCACTCCGAAATATGTATAAGGGTTTAGGAGAATACTTTTCATACCTTTACAAACTGTGACGTAATGGAAATGTGTTTCCATTTTGAAATCGTTTAGTTCAATCATTCCATTATTATCGTCATCGAAGTCCCATATATATTTAGCTTTGTGATGTATAGCATACATATATCCAATGTTTTTTCTTCCAAAATGATTAATTGGTATAATTTCTGATAACAAAGGATATAACTTGCTTTGTTCGTTTACCGAAAGATATTTGATTCTGTTTTGGGCCTTATGAAATCCAAGTCCTGGGAGATATGTACCCTCTAACGGTGTCAAATTATCAGCTACTATAACTAGGCACCAATTCGACAGCGACGCTATGGTTTTCACAGCTTTTGATGGAGAATGTATTGTCGTGACAACAGCCCAGTTATTGCACTCTGGCATTTTGTCTAACATTGCCAAATATTTATACTTATTCGTTATCGACGTCGGTAAAAGTGTTCTTACGACATGACCCGAAAACAACGATCCAGTTACAGAACCAGTGGACCCAACATTTGAGAAGGTTACAGGTGTGTTATATTTATGGAGTTGCTTCATCACATCCACGGATGATTTGTGGTTTAGGATATACCTTGTACAAAATCCTGGCTTTATGTTCATCAGTATCGTTGCTTCATTATTTCTGCCCTTCTGAAACATTCTTTTGTTATCTGCAACGTAATCAGTATCATTGTAAATCGACAACCAAGATACTAAAGACGTATCAGCAAAGTTAGTATCAATCAAGTCAATGCTAGCGTTGCATCCTTTCTGATCTGTACAAAACTTGCGTTTAACAATTCTATCAATTAATTTTTTACCAACAACTACAAACATTTCGTCTAAATAAAACTGTTTTGCATTTAGTTTTTGTCCGACACCATTTGTCCACCCATAATATAATGTCTGTGATTTCAGTTCATCAAGTCTTTTGAAAATCTGTGGGACACAAATAAATGTATCATCATCTAATTTTGCAATAAGTGACACATCTGGGTATTTTTCATGAACGTATTTATACCACACATATAATTTCTCTCCAAATCTAACCGCTCGTCCCTTCCTAGTCACATTTAGAAAAAGAATATCGTTGTATTTGCTCTTTTCTAACATTGTAATCTTTGTTGGCTGGTCCATAAGAAACTTATATGTTATTCTGAAAGGAAGTGAATCTTGTAACAGAGTTACAGTAGACAGCCATGTCGACCGAAGTGAATTCCTATATTCAACATTCCGATCTGCTGAAAATATTCCTAATACGAAAAGTGGTCTTTTGTCAAGGTTTGATAGCTCTGCAGATTGTGTGCATCTTTGTGTCACTGACATCGTGTTCCGATGAAAATTTAAATTGTAGATGGAGACAGTAGAGAAGATGGCACATATTAAAAGTCCCGTAAAAAAGATATTTTTCATAAACCTCAGACGTCTGCCTTCCTCAAACATGATTACTTGCTCCTTGTAAATCAGCCGCTCGTGGTGGGATGACTGAAAGATAAATATGCTCATTTCAATAAATTGGAAGATTTGATACGGTTCTGTGATATTAATGCATTAATTCATAATTCATATATACAACACATATCAAAGGCAGCATACTATTTACATAAACAGATACAGACAGCAGATAAATTGAACAACATATATCAAACCAATAAAAGAGAAATTTAACAAACTTCATCTTATTTATATTGATGGCATGCGGTCTAATTGACCTAGGTTAAGATAAACGTCTACATGTTGGAATAAGACCTTCTAGAGCTCTCTACTTTTCCATTTCTGAGCGCCCCCAACACACAATACCCACCAAAATACTGCATAAAATGTTTCATTCTCAGCTATAAAATGACGTGGTTTGATATACGCATCTATGATACATTTCCGTTGCTAAATACTCGTAAGAAGTTCAATCAATGTTCAGAAAAAAATAACTCGTCGGTGCTTTATTTCTCACAACCACGTAAGCATTCCCTTGTATCGAGAATAATCTTTTAATACGATTTATACCGATATTGCCATATCATAAACGAATTAGGAAACCTGTAGTAAACGTTGCAAAAACAATGCAGCAGACAGTCATTCGTTGAAACATCAATGCAGATGCTGCAATAAGACACAGTCTTTGTTGTAAAAAGTAAAACTGTTTTCTGATGCACCATTATATTCATTTGAATTCAATTACCCAGTTCCGATTTTCCTTTGTCCACTGTTATGATTAAAGAATTTAGGCCTTATCATTATTAACGAGTCATAGAAGAGAACGGCAAGATGGTAATTTGATGACCTGTCAGCTAATAAGGTCAAGTTAAATTTGTTTTAAACTTTGGGAATGTCTTCTTACATGTCTTTTTAAAACTGTAAATTTCTTCTATAAGAAATATATACCTCCAATTTTTAAGTTTGACCACGATAACAAATAGATTCCTCCCTTTGTAGAGTGTGACCTCTATAACAAACACATCCCTCCCGTTGTAGAGGGTGATTTTTAAAACCAATAGTCTCCTCGCGTTGTGGAGTGTGACCAATATAACAAATACACTCCTCCCGTTGCAGAGTGTGAACAATATAATAAGTAAATACAGCTGTTATAGAGTGTGACCTCTATAAAAAATACATGTTCCTCACGTGGTAAAGTGTGACCAGTGTAACAAATACTGTCCTTCTTTCTTGAATATTTCTTGATCATCTGGATGGAAATTCCTCTTAAACAAAAATATAGCATTGAATAATTTTGAAAGAATCGGAATAAACACTTCTTTACATTTTACACAAATTCAATATATTATCGATTCTGGGTGACTAACCAAGCTTGACACATATTAAAACATCGTTAAGTTCATCTCGACTAATAGGGTTATGTAATAGGAACATGTAACATCTGTACCCCGATTTGCCCACTTTTAAAAATAACACGACCAGAGATAAGTTGTTAGAGGGATTATAGTCTATTTTAGATTACATGATTTACCTGTCTTTTTACCTGTGTTTACCTGTGTTTTCGCCAATTTCGGAAGCTGATATCATATGAAAATATTGGAATTTGTATTCTTACTTTCCTTAAATACAACACAGAATTGTACCATATCACATGTTTTATATACGTCTCTGATCATACTTTGTTTATTAGTTCACCTCATAACTAATAACTAAACGACCAACTGTTTTTATATTTGGCTGGTATCTTCCTGGAATGGAGATAAAGATATGGCCTTGACTGAAATCCAACGTGACAGGGGTCAGATTCTTACAACATTTAAACCACTTCTTCTCATGAACTAAAAGCCTCCATGTGTAACATTTGGTTGGTATGTTCATAATAAAAGTTTACAAAAAGAAATTACTTAAACCTTGTTCAAAGTCACAGTGGTCATTTGTTAAAACCTTTAAACGACATCTTCTCATGAGCTAAAATACATAGAGAGCATGATATTTAGGTGGTATATACCAGGTGAGTGCTGTTTTTGGAAGCAAAATTTTCATCTTCATTATAATTTTCATCCTGTCTAAACAAGCAAGTAATGGCATTCCCAGCCAATTTGACTTAATCATTATAAAACTCCTGATGTAGCACAGTCGATATACATACACACACTTTTATTCTCAGCGAGATTTTGTCGGATTGCTACCTACATCATTTCCTTTCAACAACTAGCAACCAGCTTATACCCAATCAAGGACTAGTATGTATCATTTTCCTCTTAAGACAAGTACCCACTTTCACCCACACCAAGAAAACTACCCACTTCTACCCAGTCATTGACAAGTACCAAATACTACCCTCTCCGAGACAACTACCCACTTCTATCCACTCCGAGACAACTACCCTCTTCTACCCACTCCGAGACAAGTACCAAATACTACCCACTCCGAGACAACTACCCACTTCTACCCACTCCGAGACAACTACCCACTTCTACCCACTCCGAGACAAGTACCCACTTCTACCCACTCCGGGACAAGTACCAAATACTACCCACTCCGAGACAACTACCCACTTCTACCTACTCCGAGACAATTACCCACTTCTACCCACTCCGAGACAAGTACCCACTTCTACCCAGTCATTGACAATTACCCACTACTACCCACTTCGAGACAACTACCCACTTGAACCCACTCTGAGACAACTATCCACTACTACCCACTTCGAGACAGCTACACACTACTACCAATTCCAAAAACAACTATCGACTTCTACCAATTCCGAGACAAGTACCAACTCCAAGACGATTCCCTAAGACAACAACAAAATGGCAAATATGCTGAAAGTGTTTTATAAACAGGTGTGTGTGTGTGTGTGTGTGTGCGTGTGTGCGTGTGTGTGTGTGCGTGTGTTTGTGTGTGTGTGTGTGTGTGTGTGTGTGTGTGGGTGTGCGTGCGTGCGTGCGTTCGTGCGTTAGTTACCCCGCTTTGTGGACCCCGGATTCTACGTAGAAAATCGAAGCTCTACGTCACTTGAATTTTTACTATGTACCCCATTTTAATTGTGTAGTGCTGCACACAGTGTGTCGACTCCTCCATCTTGAAATTGGTGACCTGGCACCCACAGCTCAGGTTAATTTCACGTACCTCGCTTAGCGGCTATGGTGTTACACATTGTGTGTTAACAGATTTTCGCCAAAATGAGGTAACTTTCATGGGCCTCACTAGGCCGCTGCTGTGTTACCACACTTTGTGGTAACCCCTTAACTACCAGGAAGTTTTGATGACACTAAAGAAAATCTGTCATTTTGCTTCAACATTAATTTTCACTCAACCCCCATCTATTTAGAAACATGGGAACACAAGCTTTCCAATTTTTGGACAAAAATCATGTTTTACGAATAGTAACGTTACCATAGCAACCAGAATTTTTAAACATTTGAAAAGAAAATGTCACATTTGCAAATGTTTTCGGCGATGGAAGTGAATGAAAAAATATATCCGAAATTCATAGAACTACTGCAGTAGAAACCTAAGAATATGTATATGCCAGAAATGTACTGATTCATGGTTGTTGCCATGATTGCTAGCTCAATTATCGAATATTTGATGTTGAAATAAGCAAATCCATGCCTTAGTTTCATTACATAAGGAAAGCTTTGTATGACATAATTAACAATTTAGTCAACCGCCAGAATTAATGATAAAAAACTGGAAAAAAACTTATTTGTTAGAATTTTGCAACATTTTTTTCTTTTCGGATTTTAAAGTTGCCGTCGCAACCGAAATTAGAATTTTTTGAAGAACGTTAATATTGTGTGTAAAAACAATTTATCTCAGGAAGCATTGAATGAAGAGGTATTTTATACACATTGTATTTATTTTCAGATGTCACAACTCAGTGCAGTAGAAATATAAGATTAATCTTACAACGTGTTTAGTCTGTATGTGTTGTCACGATGAACTATAAGTTCACACTTGGTTGGTCATTTGAATGTCTAGACAACTGAAAATAACTTGTTGAGTACACAATTGTTTTATATGCATAATGACCTGATTAGATATTGGAAGTCTGCATGGGTGACAAAGAAGATGTTCAAACAACCACGGAGAATTATAGCCTGTTGTTAAACTTTATGTTAATGAACACAATGGTTGTTGTAGCGTTGTCGCCGGTTGCTATCAGCAAACGCTTTAGTATGAGAAAATGCCAGATTTTCAACATAATATGTTGATACAAATATGGTGATCTACTAACCGTGACTTTAGTGATATAGGCATTTTTAAATAATAATTGTCGTAGTTTTGTCGCCTGTTGCTTTCAGCAAAGGATTTGATGTGAGAAAAACACGATGATATAAACATACTAAGCTGGGTGATATATCACTTAAAATAAACTTTGTGTGGGTATCGAAATAAATTCAATTTAACGTGAAATCTACATTGACAAAAAGTGAACGCAAGATGATCAACATTTTGCACTGCATGATTCATGGCTTCTCTTTATGAACATATATGTGAAATATAAACTGTACCCGCGAATTTACATTTACGTACATCATGCACACGAACTCATCAATCCAAGATGTTCGGGAAAATGCCTTGTATTTTTAACTCGCAAAAAGCGTAAGAAATATTTATCAGATCGAAAAAACAAAAGTTGTGCAGCATCTCCTTCAAATTTATGAGATATAATCAGTAGATCAATACCTCCACAAATAAGGGAGATATGACGGTTTTTCCAACACCGACGTCACAGGGCGTAGAAATGCGTAGTTGGGAGTTAAGGGGTTAACAGAATTTCGTTAAAGTGATGTCATTTTCATGTGCTTCACTAGGCTTGTCTAGTGTTACCATACTGTTTGCTAACAGAATTTCGTTAAAGTGAGGTAACTTTAGTGTATCTCGCTAGGCAGGTCTGGTGATACTACATTGTGTTAGTTAACAGAATTTCGTTAAAGTGAGGTAACTAGTGTATCTCGATAGGCTGGTCTGGTGATACTACATTGGGTTTGTTAACAGAATTTCGTAAAATTGAAGTGCATTTTATGTACTTAACTAAGCTGGTTGAGTATTGCCACTGTGTTTGCTAACATAATTTCGCTGAAGCGAGGTCTTGTGTTACCACTACCATTATTTATTGTAGCCTTTTCAAAATCTAGTAAATACCTTTTTTAGAAATATCTTTATAATACATTTCTTTGCTATGTAAACTGGGTTTTTAATGCGAGTGCGTGTATCTCATTTTGATTTTTGTATGACATGACAGTTATATTGAATTGGATTGGAGTGCGTGTATCTCAGTTTGTCTATACCACAGCATGTCATGACAATTTTCAAATATTGAAATAACTGTTTTTCTATGTACTGCTCAAACTTTGGCGATGGTTTTAGACAGGTTAATCATAAATTTATTCCACTCCCATCGAACTTGGTCGTTTTCCTTATTGCATATGATTAATTATTGACTGGAACTTAAAAAGACTGATGACTGTATATTGAGGGCGAATTATAATTAATTATTGGAGTTAAATACAAGAAAGCCAAATTGTAAGACAAACTGTTTTTTCCCTTTTACATCGATTGGGTGATGTCTGAGTGGCACAACTGTTTTGTTTTTGATATATGAAAATCCATGATATCTTCCTTTCAAAAACAATTTGGTAGGTATTTATTTCAGGGTATACAGCCAAGAGAAAAAAATAATTGCATACTTTAGTTACTAAATACATCTTTTATGAAATGTGAAATAAGTACATGATTGTATATTGATTTGCTTTACACAGGTAAACAAGTTGGAGATCAACATAGGATAAACAGGTGGGAGAACAACACTGGTAAACAGGTGGGATAACTGAACAGGTAAAACAGGCTGGAGAACAACACTGGTAAACAGGTGGGATAACTGAACAGGTAAAACAGGCTGGAGAACAACACTGGTAAACAGGTGGGATAACTGAACAGGTAAAACAGGCTGGAGAACAACACTGGCAAACCCCTTTAGAGGACAATACAGGTAAAACAAGTGGAAGAACAGTGGGGCAAACAATTTAAACATAACAAGCTTTATTATTGTGAATAACAAAGGCAGTACGTAAAATGTGAAATGAATTCCGTCAGCTATATATAAATATATTGCAATTACTGATGACTATTTCCATTCTACTTTAAGTTACCCGTTCAGTTCTATGTTGACCAGATGAGGGTACGTGAGACTGTATACACCCATATGATCAAGCTTGGTAATACACATTCTATAATCAATGTGTGAAGTCACTGAAGTACACAAATACAAACTCACGGTCGATTTGCCAACTTTTGAAACTGTCCCTTCTAATCTTTCTCTAGTAACAGTTCAATCAAATACATCCCTGGATTGACTTATAAGATTTACATGGGGGTGGGGGTGTCGTCGATGATGCACCTAGTCTTATTTCCCTCTTACGTTTTCAGAAGTCACCTTGTGAATCCTTTTTTGTTCATATTTTGCCATGGTTTTATTGAATTAAAATTTACCTCTTTTTACGATTTTTGACAATAGTTAGCCACGGACTACGGAGAAGCATTAACTCCATACACTTCGATACCTGATTCGGGTAGTGTGTAAATCCCTTTGCAAGATTACATTCATCTAGCGTGACGAACCATATCAACAGATCTGCATATAGACTGCACATACTAAACATATTTGCGTGAAAGATTGGAAGAACGAAAAGGAATACCTTGAGCGCATTGCAAGCTGTTACATAATGCTCTAATGTACATCCTATATTCCCACTTAGCCCACATTCGATTTATACAGGTAAAAATATGGGCTAGAAGGAACTGGTGTGTGTTTATGAACAATGGATTTTAATTGCCCTAAAAGTATACTCTCATTCATAAAAATCTGTATAGTTTGTACATAAAAGAAGAGTTGTATCAGAAACCTAGTTTGACATATTCAATAAAAGGTGATATCACATAATGACAATTGTCTCATCGCCAGTCATCATGAAACTTTTAACAATTATTATCTAGAGAATTTTTTCAGAAGATTTGGTCCAGTTATTTTAATTTTTTATCATTTTTGTGCGCTTTGAAAACTGAACATTAGTTTAGACTACAACATGTACGTACCTTATAATAAAAATCACTATATATTAAATTTGTATGTAATTTCAGGTCCGTAACTAAATTGTGAAATGGATCTGATCAAAAATTATAATGTTGAATTTTAAATCTTCATGCGCCGAAAAGCCTCTATCAGCAACTCATAAGCACGTTTCCAATTAACTAAGGTCATTTTATCTCTCTAATCTGGAGTGAAATAAGAAAACAGTTACATATGATTACCTACATAACAATCTTACAACATAGGAAATCATTACTAAGCACACTTCAAGCTTAACTGCATAATACTGTAAATCATTTTGCCAATTTGACGTCATTCTATTTATTTGTTAACAAAAGTTAATTCATATTGACGATATATAACATCTAGCAGTCAGTTAGGTCCTGTTGCTGGTTTAGACAGAAGCTTTTGCCCTGCAGTTGATAGCCAGTCTTGTGTTGCTGACATGACATATAGGTACGTAGTTGCTTATTATATTCAGAGTGAAATATTCAGTGTGTAGAGATCAAATGTCCTTTGAATTCACCGGTGTTGAGTCGTTGACGGTCCCGGGGGTCCATTTACTTGTCTACACAGCCTTATAGCAAAACGAAGGATCTTATTGTCCTTTTAGCCTTACATGAGACGTTACCACGATCACTTTAGTTATTTACTTTTGCGATTTTTAAAGCTGACCTGTCACATGGTTCTTAGAAAGTGTTATCACTGTAGTACAATGGGTACGAGGTGGTTGAAAATCCTGTAATATTTTGGAAGCTTTCGTAGGAGTCACCCGCCAGTAACGATGAATGGAGTAATTCAAATTATTATTTTGCACTATAATATAATTGTCTTGACATACGTTGTATATTTTACAGATAAGTTTAAAGAAATATATGGCGGTGTTGTTTTTGTCGTCGAAGTGTTTGACCTACTTCATTCAACTTAATGAAACATAACACATATATCCTCACTTATATTGTACAACGGATTTAAGAAAATCAATGATTAAAAAACGGTCACTTAACAATAACCATGCCGGACACTTCTAAGGGACTGGACAGGTCTGTAATGGTGCAGATGACCTTCGGTAACACAGAACTCGAGGTTGATGCTACTGACAAGGACACCATGAAGAAAGTTACCGACTTTTTATAGTGCCACATATAAGCCATGAAGTGTATTTTAAATTATCCTAAATATCATCTATTTAGAAATACAAATACGGACTGATTTTTTTTTGTTTTTGTTTTTTTTTTTTTTTTTTTTGTATGGTTTTGTTTCGTTTTTTTTTTTACTTGAATTTATAATATTTTGATTGCATTTCTGGGCCACTGAACGTTTGATGCAGTGTATCTGTGCTGTAACCAGAAACCAAAGGTGCAGTCGCATTTCTGAATTGTATAATCTCCAATCCAGGTGATCTAAAAGAGAGAAATGTTTAATATAGCCTGCACAAAATGAAGAAAAAAATTACAGTTATGCAGTCCTCAAGGAGTCTAAAAACAAACAAAAAACAAATAAACAAAAAGCCAAACGCGGATATTTCGCGTACAATACCCAGTGGAATATTGTTAGTAGTTAGCAATTCAGTATATATTAATTTGGTACATACCTGTAAAGAGTGCCTCTTTATTCTAGATAGGATCACCTTGTACAAAGTTAGCGAAGGTCTGTTCAATGGAAGCAGTTAATTCACTTTATATAGAATACTGGGTATTATGACGTTGTCACAGAAGAAGAGACAACGCCTATGTATTCATATGTAGCCTGAGTTAAACATATTCATGTCGTAAGGTCACCAGTGGGTATAACAATTCGTGCATTGTAATAGTGGGAGCGTTTTCATTGGATAATACATTTATGTATATTGAGCCCCAAATGAAACGCAAGTCCGACTTAAAATACGTTTTCTGAAAAATACAGGAACTCGATTTTTACGGATTTATTCATTAGTTTAAATTACAATTAAACAAAATTAGACTGACTTGATTTCTAATTCATAGAAAATACTTTTCTACTGTCTATTTAATGAAGATACCCCAATGAAAGGAGAATCAGAAATCAGTCAATAATGCGTGTGTCGGCCTTGGATAGAGTTGTTGAGAGTCTGTCATAATGCCAAGGGCAAATTGTTCCATTCCTGGGGAAGTCTTCGTTCTAGCTGTGAAAACTTTATATTATTGATATTAACAGTAGTTTACGAAAGGTCAGTACACAAGATTTTCATGTGCAAAATGTACTAGAGCTTTTTATGGTGTTCATTATATTTATTCATTTGAAACTTTACAATTCCTTAGTATAGGAGTTACATACATAAGAATACAATGTACAATATATTGCTAGTATAACACATACTATATAGTCAGATAGTAAATGAAAGTTAACCTACATTGTACAAGACGAGACGAAAACAGACAGGCTGGCGGAAAGTTAAGTAGACCAGCTGATAGTAATAGCATTTCGGAATATAACAATTTTATTTTTTTCCTATATAAACTGACAACTGCCATGTGTCACTTATAAAATTCCAAAGACTCTAACATATTCTGTAAAGAGAAAGAACTGTGTCAGCATACATCAATAGAAAGAACAAGATATCTCTTAGTAATATATAGGGAATCACACGTCGCATTAATGCACTAGTTGACATTTTCATACCCAATAAAACTTGTTAGACAGTTAAAGTTGAATTTGTTTTTAAATATTGGGAATGCCATTTTGTAAGTCATTTTAAGACTGTAAATTTCTGTGCATCAAAATTCCTGTTTGTCATGTTGTCATAAAATACTTTTTTTAATTTGAGAGTTAAAGTTTAATTTGTTTGAAACTTTGGGAATGTCTTTTTAAAGTCTTTTTAAGAATGTCAATTTATTTGTATAGTTTCGACAGATGCACGAAATATTCCTGTTGGTCATGTTGTCATAAATACAGCGAACAGGATTTATCCAAATCTAATTGTTTGTGTTCCCTAATGTATGCTTTAAACGTGCGTATGGTTGACGATCCTTAACACCATGTAGCAAACCGCAAGTGGACGCCCAGAAAGACTTCATTAAAGATCCGCTTTTTTCGTGGGACCAAAGTATACGATTAGACCATGTGGACATTTTTATGTTTCACCATAATGTATCTGCCTATGTAATTTTGTACTGTACTGACATCTACTGTGAACATTTATGTATTGACAAGTGGTCAGAGGCATTCTGTCGTTACTGATTTACTACAACAGTTCATGTATTGATTCATTCCCTGATTATACAAGACAATTACCTGAAGTCTATCTAAGCAGTATGTATGATGATCAGTGTAATTTTATCTGGTTGTAAACAGCCGAATCTATTGCCATTTATGTGTGCAAGACCTTTTGGACAGCTCATGTATACTTCAATTCATGTTTACCTGTCAGGTAATGTGTATTAATACTTCATAAGTTAATTAAGATGGCTAGCATAAAATACGACCACCTTTCTAGCCAGTATGTTTCGGTTCCTGGAGGCCAGACAGGAGATAGGCTAGTCGCCATTGGCAGGACGCCCGCTCACTCGGGCGTTTGCCCGAGCAAGAATATCTCAACTCTAGTCTCAACTTATGAAATTGTAATAAGTTATCATTCTACTACTGTCTACAATAATCATAAAAGGTCATATCGCACGGCGGCGAGCTGTTCCTGGGAAATGGTGTGGGTGGTAGTGAGTTGAGGGGACCAAGGCCGAACGGATACATTAGGTAATACCGTTATCCGAGACGCTGATGGAATTGAAACACTTGCTGGTTACTATGAACATCTCTTTGCTGACAGTACAACGCATTACTCCAGTCTCGACCTTCCGGTTATAGAAGTTTGTGAATATATCCGATATGTTGGTAAAATAGTGATTGAAACAATAACTATGCTTTCAATACTATCAGTTCTACAAGTAATATTTCAATAACATGGAAATCACAATATTTACAGTGGAAGAATAACGACCCAACTTTGACCGATATCGCTTTTAACATAAACTGAAGCAAAATGTGCGCATAATGTGAAGGATAGAAACCGAACACGTTTCGTTCCGTAATAGACAATAACAGGAGCCCCAAACTGGACCTGGTTGAATGACAATCTCGTATAGCCTACATGTGACTACGTACGAAAGCAAGATAGTTCCGTGTATATTGCGTTTCTCAATACGAATAAGACATACGTACAGTGCAGCACAAAGGAATGTTCCGAAAATCATAAAACAGTATGACTGTATAATTCGTACTAAAGAATTTGCTGCATTATCTGATTTGCAAATCATGGTAATTCAAGATGTTTTTCCGTGCAAATATCAATGTACCTTATCCAGGTAATTGTCCTGATAATAGAGATGGAATGACGGCGCTCGGGTAGTCTCAATCAAACATTGAAGCTCGTGCCTAGCCTTGATAGGTGCAATTGCAAAAGTAGTGTAACTTCTAATAGATTTCGAAAATATTTATTCTGCAAGATGGACCTTTAACTTCATGCCGTCAAAATGCTCAGTACTAACCTGTCGTGGCAACCAGCGTGTCTTTTAGTGGAAAAAGATACTATTCCAAGCTTCAGTTCGCTAAAACGAATTTTTTCCTAATCAAAACCATATTACCAGATTTAAAGTGGTCAACCGCTATTTAGAAAGCCTGTTTAAAAAGTAAACGGGCTGGTCCGGTCGTGTGTGATCTGGTTGGGCTCGGCTCAAATTTTGTGTTATCAAATCTTGGTCTGATGTGGTCTGATCTCATTGATCTGGTCCGAAATTTTTCGTCTGATCTGATCTTAGGTTTTTATATACATAACTAGATATTAATCAATAAATCTTTTTTTTTAATTTGTATTTTATTCAGGTTTTTCAAAAGGATACATACACATGACAAAGATACAATATATATGCCTAGTGAAACACCTCACAGATAACACTCATTCTATCGCTCTGATGCCACACACACAGACACACACACGCACACACACAAACATGCATTACATACATACATACATACATACATACATACATACATACATACATACGTATACATACATACATACATACGTATACATACATACATTTATGTACATGCACACATCCATTAGCATGTAATTTCACTAGAGTAATCAAAAATCACTTGCAAATAGTTAATAACAAAACAAATGATAATCATGTGTTGTGTTTGATTGAAAGAAGAAAGACAATACGAAGACAAGTATGAGAGCAGACAGACACAGATGGACGGACAGACAGATGAACACTGACAGACAAATGAGGTGGACATAGACAAAAAATCATGATGCATTTTACATTAATGCGAAGTAACTAAGCATTGTACATAAAGCAAATACCTAATTTTGCAAAAATCTTTCAGAACTCCATATAAATGCACACTTACAAGAAATCTGTGCCGATGGACAGAATGACAGACATACCTTCTCCGAAAGTAGAGGAAAATTTAGTATTAGGAATAATACAATTTACAAATATACTATATGTATGTTTCTTCTGTGCTAGCCAGTGATCATGTGACAATTATTTATGTACATATATACACGTAATATTTGGACTATAATTGTAATTAAATGAAAAATTATATAGATTTATGTTTAATGTGGTGTCAAGACACCTAGTTTTATAAATATGTTTTATAATAATATTTACTTCGTTATCTATCCTGCTGAATTCATTCCGAAGCGGCGGAAAACCAAAGATTACAGATTTTTTATTGATAGTAAAAGGAAAAAGTAAAAAAAAGCAGCTAAGGCTGATTCAATGCCCCGAGAGAAGTCTTGAACTTTTAGGCATTCCCAAAATATGTGAGATATTGTTTCAGACTCTACTTTGCAAAAAGTACACAGTGGGCTTACAACAAGCTTTGCCATGAACAGTAATGAATTAGTTGTCAGAAATTTATGCAATATGCTATACTGAAACCACTGGAGTTTTTAAGCCTTAGTTATTTTAAAAGGTAGTGAATAGATGTTTGCCCAATCAGAAATATCAAAATCAAAGTCATTTGCCCATTTTTGTTTTTCCTGTTGGAATTTCATCATTCTTAGATAAAAGTCGATTCAAGTATTTTGTTCCCTTCGTGTTTCTGAAAAATGGTTCTATATTGATAGGAATGAACGGATGTAGAAGTTGTGTGTCAGAATCTATTTGTATACTATTGGTTATGGAAAATTAAGCAGAGTACCAGGCCTGGAAAATGAAGAAAATTTGTAGGTATACCATAATTCTGTAAGAATTCATGATACGAATAAGAATGTAACATGATTTGTACTTTTCAACATATCATATATTACTTTAATAGCCTTGGAATACCAATTATTATAAAAATAGTCTTACAACTAATAGTTATATTAGAATTATGACATAGAGGGGATTTTAGTACAGAGAGTTGTCTGCCCTTTAGTGGGTCAGAATTCAATAATCTTCCCAAAGTTTTAAAACATCACACAAAATGTATTCTTGCACGATATTTGATACCTCTGTATGTAATCATTACCACAATTCATTATGTAATCCATTTTAATAATATTCTTAAGTATTATTTGCCATTTTCTCGAGAGTGAATCTCTTTAACCATCCCAGCTTTAAAGCATCTATACAAGAACTAATATTAACCATTTTCAGACCCCCTCAAAGTATTCTTTATTTATGTCATTTCTTTTTACTTTGTCAATTTTACCATTCCATAAAGATTACTGTATTCAACTTTTAATGAAGGTGCAACTTGGATTAGTGAATGATATAAATAAGTGATTAAACTTTGAAATCAATAATGATTTAATTACATGTATTTTACCATTAGGTGTGAGCTTTCTTCTATTCAATGAATTAATCAAAGACTTGAACTTTACCAGTTTCTTGTCATAATTCAGTTTAGCTATTTCATGTAAATCTACACAAAAGTCCAAACCCAAGAGTTTTAATTTTTCCTTACCCAATTGTAAACCTAGTTCTGGTCAAAATTTTTCACTACTGCATTTTTAATACCTATCCATATTACCTGATTTTGTGTGTATTAATTTCTAATCCAGATATACCTGCAAAGATATTCAATTCTATGATTTTTCTGACCCATTAAGTATTAATGAGGTGTCATCAGCATGTTGAGACAGAAGGAGTGGAAAGTTGTTTACATTTATACCTATTATGTCCTTATTGTTTTCAACCTGATTGCTAATATTGCTGTACAAAGGATAATGATATACGGGGCAACAGGGTCCCCTTGATGACAGCCGCAATTCATCTTGAGGAAAGAAGAGAGATTTCCACCTTGAATTATAGCAGAATTAGCATTATAATATAATATTTTTATACATTTTTTAATACTGTCCCCAAAACCAAAGTTCTGTCTATGAATTTCCATGAAACCGAGTCAAATGCTTTTTGAAAGTCCACCATAAGAAGCATCACAGAAATGTTATTAACTTCAGTATAATTCATGATATCGTTTATGAGCCTGGTATTTCCCCAATGTAATGACCTACCAAAAACCCAGTTTGATAATTATCAATAAAATTACCTAACACTGATTTTAGTCTACCCGCTCTAATCTCAGATGCAATTTTGTAAACAATGTTTAAAAGAGATGTCGGTTGCCAATTCTGAATAAAATGTCTTGGTTTTGTCACCTTTAGGAATGCAGATAATGATACCCTGTCTTTGTGTAATAGTTCATTCATAAGATAATCAAAATTGAAGGATCTAACTAAAAAAGTACCGAGCTGTTTCCAAAAGCATTCAAAGAACTCTGTCGAAAAACCATCTGAGCCTGGACTTTTATTATTTTTCATTTTACGTAAAGTTTTTCCAGCTTCGTCCAATGTTATAATACTTTCCAATTTTTCAGAATCAGTTAGATCTATATAGTTTTGGAACTTGACAATGAGATAACAAATCATTTAAATTAACGTCTTCTATATCGTCTGAATCATCACATAATTTTTCATAAAAGTCTTAAACACTATTTAAACATTCATCCTGATCAGTAATTATCTCACCATTTGGTTTCTTTAACTTTGGAACTATTTTGGAGGTAAAATTTATATTTTCTAATTCTAAAAAATATTTTGTAGGTTTTACTCCTTCCTCTTCCCATTTTGCCCATTGCTGAATATTCTTCTTTAACCTAGCGAATTTCTCCTCCATTCTGTCTGTAAGATGCTTAATGTTTTTGTCAATCTCAGATTTACTCTTTATTACTCTATATTAACAACCCTTTTCTCTGTCGTCTTAGCTGCTGCTTCTTGTAACTCCCGGTTTACCCATGGTCAGAAATTTACATAAAATGATGGTAAATATCCAAATCAAAGTCCAGCACAGTTGCGTATTAGCCAGTCACTTATATATCACACAAGTACATGTATACACCATGAGCGCGTCGTTAACAGTTGTCATCGCGGTAGGGTCTGAATCCATTGTTCAATTTTCTGAGATTCAAAAGTCGCTTTTCTGCATTTAAATGGCAATATTTCTTAAATAGCACTGTCCGGACGCACATGAACTACACACCAGCCAAAAATTAGGGTTACTGATGACCTCAAAATTCCAAAAAATGACGTAATTTCAGGAGCAAAAACGTGGTTGACATATTTGGTCCGCTTTCATCGTGCACATTTTACTTCGTCTCCTTGATTGTTTTTATTTTTCAAGTGGACATAATGCTGCACAGTGAATATCAATCAGTGAATCAATCTAAATCTAGTTAGCTTGATACTGTTACGTTACGGAATTAACGTACAGCACATAACACCCAACACCTAGGTTAAAAATCAACAATTTAATTATAACAAATAAATTCTATATAGTAGAATTACAAATATTGCGATTGTGTTCAGAGCTAGCTGCTAAATAATTAAACGTCAGAAGTTATTTTTCGGTGAAAATCCTCCAAATTCAAGGAATTCACAATAGAAAACATGGTAATTGAAGAATAATCCAAGAATTGTTTCCTCGCTGGGTATATATAAGTGCATCTCCACAAGTCACTATCACTAAATCACTGTAAAAGTCCACACTCTACAGACTGAAGTCTCAAAGTAAGCTTACTCAAGGTTTCTAGTTCTAGTTCCTTTCTAGATGATTATAAACTAGTAGGCTCCTAGCTTGTTTACAAGTGTCTTTATAAACTTCCGGAAACACCCTGGTCATTCTAATAACCGAGCTTTCTAGATTAAGAAACTTCCGGAAACACACAGGTCATTATAATAACCGAGCTTCCTAGATTAAGAAACTTCTGTGAACACACATGCCATTAAACAGCTAATAATAGCTTTCTAGAAAAATCTGCCTTGCACTATCTACACATATTGTGAGAAATAATCATAAACAGGTTTATACATTTATACATAATAATACAATTTCACACAGCAGATAAAATAAACCCAGCTGTTAGACCAGCAGTCCACATCACCATCTTATACCCGTGTTGTATTTAGATACTGGTGCATGTGCCCAACTGGAAAATACATTACCAACAGCGAATGTATATTTTTTTCGTAAACGCAGTAAGTCAGCTATCTCATTAAATAGCTTTTAATGCTATCTTTCCGCTTGACCGAGAATGTGAGATATATAATGAAAAAATCTCAAACTGCGCTGCATATCAACATCGTCGATTCAAGAATCCCGTTTTCCATTATAATGAAATAAAACAATTACCAAGTTGAATCATGTTATTTCAATCAATGATACATAACTTGTTTCCGTCTAATATAAGGCTATAGAAACAATTGCCTATCAGTGCTAGACATGGTGAAACTCATTCATCATTCAAAAACTATGTTCTAGATAAAGATCGGTCACATGTTTCAAATTATTTTCTCTTCGGTGATAAAAAATTAAAGAATACATAATTAATAAAGTCGTTTCGTCAATTTAATAAACACATACCCTTATACTTAAATTTACACCTATTCGGTGAAACTTCTATTTCTGAACAAGAAAACTAAACCATATATTTGCATACTCAGCAATATATCAACGAAACAAAAACATTCTAGCAAGCATATCTTTGATTTTCACTATCCCGCCCTTCCTCATATATTCTATATACTATTAATATTTGTAAATGTTATCACTAACATTTTTATGAACGAAATGCGATATGAAAGACAAAAATTAATATAATTATTATAGTGGAAAAGTATGTGTGTACCATGTACCTACTACTTCTCTGTGTAAGCGAACAAGTGGAAACGGATATTCTAGAAGGCAACGAGTGTCAAGGAGAAAATAAACAAAGCGCGGAAAGTGATGGACATTGACAAGTTGTGAGTTTAGGTATGTATTTTTCCGGGTCAGGTACGCCAGAAGCTCCTGGATAAGGGGTCACCTGCAAAGGCTGCTCTGGTACGCCTGATTGCTGATACAAGAACGGACACCTTACTTAGTACTTGGTAACAGCAGGACACTGGCAGGCGACGTCGGAGCTGTACGGTGGTCAGCTCAGCGATCGAGGACGTGCCTGTAGTGACCGTTTCGTGGTGCTGGCATACTGTTGAGTGTTGCGGTGTGTTGTAGCCTTGTGGTGTGATTTACGTCCAGACGACGGTGTAGGGAGGACAGTGGTAATGTCCATTTTATTGTAGTGTAGATTTATATATTGTTCGTTAGTTTGTGTTATTTTGTTCAACTGTTCGGCCAGGTAGCCGAAGGATCCCGATCGCCTTTGGAGCAGGTAGCTCCGTATAAATAGAGAGCCCGGCGAGCACGCACGCTACCATAAGGGTGCACGTTACAGTATTTCCAATCTCTCTGAAAGCTCTTTTAAGTTAATCCTTGAACCACTAGTGTTAGTAGCAATAAATAATGCTAGATATTTCAAGTTTCTTTTAATTAGATCATATAATTAAATATCAACAAATTACTTTCAAAATCAAAACATGTCTTTGATTTCTTTCTTAATCATATTCCGGCAGCTAACAAGAAATCCAAATACTAAAGTAAAATCCAAGGACATTAATGTGGAAGTTCAGACCCTTTTCCCTCTTCTATTTTTTCCTCCAGCCACTGTTCTGAAAAATTAACACTTAATTTTTCAAGGCCTGTGCGAACCATGATATTAATAGAATATACACCTTTGATATATACTTGACATATATGTACTATGCATTTGGCTAACTTAATTGAATAGCTGTGTTATAAAAATCCACTTGTTCTTTATTTTTTCTTGTTTCTTACAGTGATATATATATAGTCCCATATCTTCTATTTTATTGTAATATTTAAGGTATTTTTACAGTCAGAAATAGTAGGAGATATACTTTTTGATTTATACAAATATACATAGTATCTCATTAGAAGCAATGACAAATATAATGCTGCGCAGTGAATATCAATCAGTGAATCAAGTTAAATCTTGTTTATTTGATACAAAACCACAAAGCGGATATAATCAACCTAGTTGTTAGACCAGCAATCATTGTCCACTTCACCATCTTACACATGTGTTGTGTTTAAATGCTGGTGGATGTACCCAACTCAATACGACAGTACCCACATCTATAATAAGCAGTTTAAGTGTTGTCACAAACTACCACACCATGTATTCTAATAAAACTACACTATGCGTTTAAAATAACTCATTCCAGCGTCACTGAATTAATTGCCCTGAAAAAGGAAGACTGTCTCAACCTCTCCTTCACATCTGGTTCCTTTTTGTGACAATTAAATACCTGTTTTAGATACAACATGGCGAGTTCTCCATTGTGCAATGGATGTTAAAAGGCATTACACTCTCTGGTTTACACTGGTTACTTCTATTTTCTAATTACATTTTCACCTTTTGATGACATTCTGTTATAAATGCATTAACTAAATACTGTAGAGATACCTTAATGGGACCAGACCTGGCATTACCAGCCCATGATTTACAGTATGGCTGACTTAACCCTTCTGGGAATATATATAATAATGGGAGCAATTGTGCCATCGGCGTTATATACAGTATGTATATGTAGTTATAAAATGTGAATGAACATGACGTAACGTGATATCAACTTTACACAGAACAAATCGAAAGTCCATACTCTTACTATATCTGCACAATATATCGTGTGAAATAATGTTACTAGCCAATTTCTTGAGTACAAAGTATAACGGTAAGTTTGTAACCTAAATGTGATAATATCAAAAATGGTAATACGGCGTTTGGACAAAGATTTGGTTCAATAACAATAAAACATTGTTTGCATAAGATTTTTTTTTTTTTTTTTTTTTTTAGAATGCAATTTGGGGTTTTGGGGGCATGTGGGTGTCAATATCCGTATCATAAATAGGCAATCTAAAGTATTGTAATCATGAAGTATGGACACTTGAATCTCCAGGAAAGTGATCACAAGTGAAGCATTTGCATGACGCAGCTAAATACCGCGCACTTAAGAACATACTTTGGCATATATGAATGTAAACCAAGACTGATTATGTCGTACAGCACACAACCAATATGTGCGACGATTAGAAAGTGTTTAAAGTATGGCATTTTCATGATTATTATAATGGAAAAGCATGTGTGTACCATATTCCTACTCCTTCTCTGTGTAAGCGAACAAGTGGAAACGGATATTCTAGAAGGCAAGGAGAAAATATACAAAGCGCGGAAAGTGATGGACATTGACAAGTTGTGAGTTAAGACATGTAGGCAGTGTATCACCTGTTTCGTTTGCACGGAGAACGGGCAGATGCATGATCTACATATATGCAACATATTCTCAACATACAAAGTACATGTTATACACCTCTCTCTCTCAACTTGTTGATAATTGTTTGTTATTATCTCATATTGACACCTTGTAAATATAATGCATGTGTATTAATATGTTTGGCATGTGCTCTTTATAAGTTGAAAAACTTTCGCCCAATTAAATTGCTACTTATATAATCATGTGCAATAAAACATGTTTAAATCAAATGTTGTTGTCGTGTTTTCTTCACATCAATGCTTTTGCTGTAAGCAAGTGGCGGCAGGACTTTACTAAATTTTAAAATGTTGATAATTTTCCAATATCAAAGCGTTTGCTGATCAAAACCGGTGACAAGATTACATCAACCATTGTGTTCATCAACGTTAAGTTTAATGATAGACATTATCTCTCCGCGGTAGCTTGAACATCTCCTTCGTCATCTATGCAGACTTCCTATATCTATATATATATAAGTTTTTAATTTTAAGTAATGAACATCCAATGCATGCGTTCTTCACAGTTTCCCTCAACTCAAATAGGACAAGCAGATGGCTTTGAAAGCATGACAAAAGTGTCGTGAGTAATATCTATTTATTTTTAATTTTTATTCAAATTCTACTTCATAATCATATACAATTAATTTTCACTTACATGCTTACTACACTGTATTTCATTCTACAACACAATATTAATTATAATCATATATTATTAACGTACACGAGTATACATGTTTTGCACTGGGCCATTATAGTATTGTGATGATTTTATTTAGTTAGAGATATCTCCCGTCATGTAACCTACCTAATTAATGTAATTAATATTTAAGGTATTTTTACAGTCAGAAATAGTAGGAGATATACTTTTTGATTTATACAAATATACATAGTATCTCATTAGAAGCAATGACAAATATAATGCTGCGCAGTGAATATCAATCAGTGAATCAAGTTAAATCTTGTTTATTTGATACAAAACCACAAAGCGGATATAATCAACCTAGTTGTTAGACCAGCAATCATTGTCCACTTCACCATCTTACACATGTGTTGTGTTTAAATGCTGGTGGATGTACCCAACTCAATACGACAGTACCCACATCTATAATAAGCAGTTTAAGTGTTGTCACAAACTACCACACCATGTATTCTAATAAAACTACACTATGCGTTTAATATAACTCATTCCAGCGTCACTGAATTAATTGCCCTGAAAAAGGAAGACTGTCTCAACCTCTCCTTCACATCTGGTTCCTTTTTGTGACAATTAAATACCTGTTTTAGATACAACATGGCGAGTTCTCCATTGTGCAATGGATGTTAAAAGGCATTACACTCTCTGGTTTACACTGGTTACTTCTATTTTCTAATTACATTTTCACCTTTTGATGACATTCTGTTATAAATGCATTAACTAAATACTGTAGAGATACCTTAATGGGACCAGACCTGGCATTACCAGCCCATGATTTACAGTATGGCTGACTTAACCCTTCTGGGAATATATATAATAATGGGAGCAATTGTGCCATCGGCGTTATATACAGTATGTATATGTAGTTATAAAATGTGAATGAACATGACGTAACGTGATATCAACTTTACACAGAACAAATCGAAAGTCCATACTCTTACTATATCTGCACAATATATCGTGTGAAATAATGTTACTAGCCAATTTCTTGAGTACAAAGTATAACGGTAAGTTTGTAACCTAAATGTGATAATATCAAAAATGGTAATACGGCGTTTGGACAAAGATTTGGTTCAATAACAATAAAACATTGTTTGCATAAGATTTTTTTTTTTTTTTTTTTTTGTAGAATGCAATTTGGGGTTTTGGGGGCATGTGGGTGTCAATATCCGTATCATAAATAGGCAATCTAAAGTATTGTAATCATGAAGTATGGACACTTGAATCTCCAGGAAAGTGATCACAAGTGAAGCATTTGCATGACGCAGCTAAATACCGCGCACTTAAGAACATACTTTGGCATATATGAATGTAAACCAAGACTGATTATGTCGTACAGCACACAACCAATATGTGCGACGATTAGAAAGTGTTTAAAGTATGGCATTTTCATGATTATTATAATGGAAAAGCATGTGTGTACCATATTCCTACTCCTTCTCTGTGTAAGCGAACAAGTGGAAACGGATATTCTAGAAGGCAAGGAGAAAATATACAAAGCGCGGAAAGTGATGGACATTGACAAGTTGTGAGTTAAGACATGT
Source organism: Ylistrum balloti (assembly GCF_031769215.1). NCBI lineage: Eukaryota > Metazoa > Mollusca > Bivalvia > Pectinida > Pectinidae > Ylistrum > Ylistrum balloti. The sequence continues at coordinate 936,468 of NW_026781982.1, read as the reverse complement.
AGGCAGTGTATCACCTGTTTCGTTTGCACGGAGAACGGGCAGATGCATGATCTACATATATGCAACATATTCTCAACATACAAAGTACATGTTATACACCTCTCTCTCTCAACTTGTTGATAATTGTTTGTTATTATCTCATATTGACACCTTGTAAATATAATGCATGTGTATTAATATGTTTGGCATGTGCTCTTTATAAGTTGAAAAACTTTCGCCCAATTAAATTGCTACTTATATAATCATGTGCAATAAAACATGTTTAAATCAAATGTTGTTGTCGTGTTTTCTTCACATCAATGCTTTTGCTGTAAGCAAGTGGCGGCAGGACTACGACAATCATTGTGTTAAAATGCCAATATTACTAAATTTTAAAATGTTGATAATTTTCCAATATCAAAGCGTTTGCTGATCAAAACCGGTGACAAGATTACATCAACCATTGTGTTCATCAACGTTAAGTTTAATGATAGACATTATCTCTCCGCGGTAGCTTGAACATCTCCTTCGTCATCTATGCAGACTTCCTATATCTATATATATATAAGTTTTTAATTTTAAGTAATGAACATCCAATGCATGCGTTCTTCACAGTTTCCCTCAACTCAAATAGGACAAGCAGATGGCTTTGAAAGCATGACAAAAGTGTCGTGAGTAATATCTATTTATTTTTAATTTTTATTCAAATTCTACTTCATAATCATATACAATTAATTTTCACTTACATGCTTACTACACTGTATTTCATTCTACAACACAATATTAATTATAATCATATATTATTAACGTACACGAGTATACATGTTTTGCACTGGGCCATTATAGTATTGTGATGATTTTATTTAGTTAGAGATATCTCCCGTCATGTAACCTACCTAATTAATGTAATTAATATTTAAGGTATTTTTACAGTCAGAAATAGTAGGAGATATACTTTTTGATTTATACAAATATACATAGTATCTCATTAGAAGCAATGACAAATATAATGCTGCGCAGTGAATATCAATCAGTGAATCAATCTAAATCTTGTTTATTTGATACAAAACCACAAAGCGGATATAATCAACCTAGTTGTTAGACCAGCAATCATTGTCCACTTCACCATCTTACACATGTGTTGTGTTTAAATGCTGGTGGATGTACCCAACTCAATACGACAGTACCCACATCTATAATAAGCAGTTTAAGTGTTGTCACAAACTACCACACCATGTATTCTAATAAAACTACACTATGCGTTTAAAATAACTCATTCCAGCGTCACTGAATTAATTGCCCTGAAAAAGGAAGACTGTCTCAACCTCTCCTTCACATCTGGTTCCTTTTTGTGACAATTAAATACCTGTTTTAGATACAACATGGCGAGTTCTCCATTGTGCAATGGAGGTTAAAAGGCATTACACTCTCTGGTTTACACTGGTTACTTCTATTTTCTAATTACATTTTCACCTTTTGATGACATTCTGTTATAAATGCATTAACTAAATACTGTAGAGATACCTTAATGGGACCAGACCTGGCATTACCAGCCCATGATTTACAGTATGGCTGACTTAACCCTTCTGGGAATATATATAATAATGGGAGCAATTGTGCCATCGGCGTTATATACAGTATGTATATTTTTCAGAATGCAACTTGGGGATTGGGGGCATGTGGGTGTCAATATCCGTATCATAAATAGGCAATCTAAAGTATTGTAATAATGAAGTATGGACACTTGAATCTCCAGGAAAGTGATCACAAGTGAAGCATTTGCATGATGCAGCTAAATACCGCGCACTTAAGAACATACTTTGGCATATATGAATGTAAACCAAGACTGATTATGTCGTATAGCACACAACCAATATGTGCGACGATTAGAAATTGTTTAAAGTATGGCATTTTCATTTGTGGCCCTTTTTCATATGTGACCTGGCGGCACTACGTAATAAAAGCATTAGCTATGCTAATATATCAGTATTTTATTGATTTTAAAAGCAACAGAATGTTACAATACTCGCAAAATAGGGATTCTGTATTGAAACACGGACTGTCAAAAATATTCGAATGATCACAATGAAAGGTCAAAATTAGATGAACGAAATCTTAGACACGTACAAGATGCTCTTTTCAAAGCGAATGTATATTTTTTTCTGAACTCGGTAAGTCAGTTATTTCAGTAAATAGTTTTTAATGCTATTCTTCCGCTTTACCGAGAATGTGAGCTAAATAATTAAAAACAATCTCGAACTGAGCTGTGTATCAACCTTGTCAATTCATGAATCCTGTTTTCCATTATAATGAAATGGATATTTCCCGAAAATAGAATTTCCAATACGGATGCTTGCAGTAGGTTCGTTTCAGTATATCAGTAAAGATTGACAAAACGACATTGAGAGTTATATTGCGTTCATCATTTTCTATCTCATTTCATTTCTTCTTCCCTTCGTCAATTTCGTTCCCTATGCTGTTGTATTAATTTTGCAATTAGTATTTCGAAAAAAAATCACAATTCTTGAGCCGGCGGTCTCTTAGATGTCCATACAAACTTTTCACATGTTAATTTGTTTTCTATATCAGACTGGGACGGATTCTTATGCCGATCAATTATTCACTTGAATAATCTATGATGTCTTATGCCGAACATACATCAGTGAATGATAAAGTAATGTTAATTGTTTTAATGCGTATGTATGCCGTTTTGTTACACGTGTTTAAAATGTATATATTAGCCATTTGCCATACCTGTATTCAGAATAATAAGAGTTACACATGTAATCATTGCTTACGATATTTTAATCCATTTCTTTGCCAGTTGTACTTTATCATGAATTTCCTTGTTTATTCACATCACTCTCCTTACCACTGTTCATCACATTTAATGTATACTTTTCTGACAATGGTTAAATTGATTATTCATCCTGGTATGGAGGGAGTTGTGAATGACAAACTACTTAGTATTGGTGCCTCTGGTGGTTCACTGAGCTCGTCTTCTACTACTTTGCATTTTCATATACTACTTCACTTCACATTACTAGCCTGTGGCGATATCCATCCGAACCCTGGACCCTATCCACAAGACAATATCAATCTTAATCATTTATCTATTTGTCATATCACTATTTGTTCTTTAAGTAACAAGACCCACATTCTAGATGCTGAATTTTCTGAATATGATATCATATGTGTTACTGAAACTCATCTTAATAATTCCATTTCTGACAGCAATATATCTCTTGAAAAATTTGGCAATATTTTCAGAAAGGATAGGACTAATAATAGTGGTGGTGGAATACTTGTATATACCAAAAATAACATTAGCACAAGGCGTAGAACTGATTTAGAATCAGATGATCTTGAACTCATATGGACTGAAGTAACAAAGAACAATAAATCTATTCTTTTTGGTTGTATATACAGACCCCCTAATTCTCTCGTAGGTTTCTGGGATAGACTAGACAATAATCTTGACAGTATTGTGGATCTACAGAAAGAAGTTGTCCTGGTAGGTGATATTAATATTAACATGTTAAATCTTAATCCAAACTCTCCTTTAAACCGGCTTTTATTAAAATATGATCTTAAAAATATTATTTCTCAATATTATTTAACTCAATCTTCAACTTCACTAGGTATTACACTAACAAATAACGTAAATTTTGTAACTAACAGCACAGTCCATCCTCCTTCCTGTAGTGATCACTGTCCTGTCAGTGCTGACCTCACCTTTAAAACCTTAAAGAAACGTGCCTATAAGAAGACATTACTTAATAGTACTGACTTGGCGGAGCCAATGCATATCTTAATTCGATCGACTCGGACTCTGAATTACATGGGGATATTGAAAACATGAACTTTTTTCTTTCTGACAAAATATTGACTGCTTTAGAAAAATTTGTTCCGCACAAAATTGTAACCATTAGGCCTAACGATAAAATTTGGATGACTAATGACATATGACTTTAATTTAAGACAAAGAAATCGTCAGCATTCTAAAGCCAAATCATCCAATACCCCAGCCTCTTGGACCAAGTTTAGAACTATTCGGAATGAAGTAATTGCATTAATACGAGAGGCAAAAGAAAAATATCTGTCAAAATTACAATCATCTTTAAAAGACAAATCCATACCCCCGGGAAAATGGTGGCGTGTTGCAAAATCTGTACTGAATTTTAAAAATAGAATTACTCTCCTTTGGTTATTAATGGTATGATCAATGTGCACCCCATCGATAAAGCTGAATCTTTTAATAATTATTTTGTATCAGAAACTGAAAAGACTGCTGACGATTTAACTAGACTTTAACTGTCCAGAACATAGCTTCTCGACCTTTGACATCACAGAACAGGACATTATTGACCAACTTCGCCAGCTTAATGCTAATAAACCTCAAGGACCTGACTCTATTCCTCCAAAATTTATTAAAGGAGTTTCTCAATCTTTAATTAGACCTCTTTTCCTAATCTTTAATAAATCTATCTCTACTGGTACTCGTCCTTCTCTATGGAAAAATGCCCGTGTAACACCCGTGTACAAGTGCAAGGGTTCAAAAAATAATCCATCCAATTATAGACCAATCTCTGTTACTCCTATTTTTAGTAAATTACTTGAAAAAATTGTTTTTAAATATATGTTTAATTATCGTTCAAGGTATAAAATTATTTCTAAGAATCAATCAGGGTTTCTTCCTAAAGATTCAACGGTCTATCAATTATTAACCATATATGATGCTATTGTAAAACACTTGGATAAAGGTAAAGAAGCCAGAATGATATTTTGCGATATATATGCGTTTGACAGGGTGTGGCATGGTGGTTTGTTATTTAAATTAAAACAATATGGATTTTGTGGTAATATACTGAATTGGTTTTCATCGTACGTAATAGATAGGAGACTTAGAGTGGTCTTAAATGGATTTAAATCTAACTGGAAATCTTTAAAGGCGGGGGTACCTCAAGGGTCAGTTTTAGGGCCATACTTGTTTTTATTATACATAAATGATATAGGAGATCATTTATCATGTAATGTCAAGCTTTTTGCTGATGACATATCTTTATGTACATTGGTAGAGGGCGACAGACAGGAGGCTGCTGGTAAACTTAATGAAGATCTACGCAAAATTGCTATTTGGGCTAAAAAATGGGATATAATATTCAATCCGGATAAAACGGTTTCTCTTCTTTTTTCAAGACGTGCTGACTCTGGGACTTTGCATCCTGGCCTCGTTTTTAATAATGGAGTTATAAATAATATCTCTAATCATAAACACCTTGGTTTGATATTCAATGGCAATGCCAACTGGTCAACTCATATAAATTTTATTTATGAAAAAGCTTATTCAAGACTTAATATTCTTAGAATGTTAAAATTCAAGATTGATAGGAAATCTCTTGAGAAAATTTATATTTCATTCGTTCGTCCAATCCTAGAGTATGCTGATATCGTATGGGCCAACTGTTCCCAGAGAGAGTGCGACGTCTTAGAGTCAGTCCAACTTGAAGCATTACGAATTATTTCTGGATTAAGGCAAGGCACTAGCCATGATATTTTATATAAAGATAATGGCTTTGTTACATTAAAATATTGTATTTTTTAAACTTTTTAACAGTACTTGTCCATCTCATGTATCAGACTTGCTACTTCCCTTTTTTAACAACGCTGTTAATTACAACTTTCGACATAACAGGTTATTTTATGTTCCATTATCATGAACGCATTTATGTAATTCTAGTTTTTTTCCAAAACTTATGGCGGAATGAGCCAGCCTGTCTGTTACCCACTATGACAACTCTTGGTGCACTAAAATAGGAATGTTTAAACTCATCAGATATGGGTGCTTTCCCAAAATGTAGTAACATTTTTAAATATCATGGTGATAGGAAAATTAATATAACATTATATCTGTTAAGAAATTTTGCAAGTAATCTAAAATCTGATTTATTCAATTCATATCTTAATGATAGCCCTGTTTGTACATGTGGTGCTCCATTCGAAGATCGTGAACATTTTTTTCCTGCACTGTCCTCTGTATACTAATCAAAGACTAATACTATTTAACTCTTTGTTAGCGCTAAATGACTCTATTCCTCTCAATATTCAAACTTTCATTTATGGTTTTCAGCCTCAAGACGTAAATATGAATATTGATATTATGGAGACGTTTCAGAAATACAACAGAGACACCAAACGATTTTTCTAGACCCTTAACTAGCTTAATTTTACAATAATGATATTTAAAATGTTTCTTGTCCATTGAAATTCATTGAAATGCACAAATAATTTCCTGTCCAAACTCTTTAATAATTCATGAAATTTCTGTATAAGTAACATTCATATGTAATGTGCATGGATATACTGTTATATTTTGTAAGGAGAGGACTTATATAGGCTTCGCATGTTGCCCAATTCCTTTTGTACATACGATCAGTACAATAAAATATTCTGAAATGAAAGGTTCGTTTCAGAATCAGAATTTCATATTTTTTTCTAACTTTATGGAATAATTGTTTTTTCTCTGAACTGTAGTGTTAATGGTAAGTTAATTACTTTTTCCTCTGGTAAAAAAAACAAACATTTACCACGTAGTCATGATATTAACTCTCTTTGTCAACCCCAAAATGGACCGCAGAATGACAATGCAGACGTTACGTAGATCTACTAACCCTTGTCGCAACAATTGACATTCTGTTTTTCTTTTCTACTTTGTTTTCACATAAATGTTACACTGAACTCCCATCCTTTTACAACCCTTGCTTTGCCCAATATATCTTGTTGTAAATGATCTCACTGAAATTATCCGTATACAAGACATGCTTTTAAAGGACAGGCAAGTATCAGTGTTATGTGTTGTATCCCAATAGAAATAAGTCTTTAGTGATTTCACAGCTATTGGGTAGCAGGCAAAACAAACCATTCAACAGTAAAACTAAAAATTCTACTTCCGGTGTCAATGGCGACGGCTGCTATTGTTCGTAGCTCCGATGTAGCTACGGTATTTTTTCTTGTTTATCGGCAGTAAAATGTTTTCATTCTACAAATTATAGATAGGAAAAAGTTCAAGAGGAGCCTTTTCAACTTTTTACCGAAGGATTTTGCGATCTATATCTCACATCGCCGGATACAAGCATGCCAGGCTCAAGCTCAGCGAGCCGGGATCATGGTGATAGGAAAATTAATATAACATTATATCTGTTAAGAAATTTTGCAAGTAATCTAAAATCTGATTTATTCAATTCATATCTTAATGATAGCCCTGTTTGTACATGTGGTGCTCCATTCGAAGATCGTGAACATTTTTTTCCTGCACTGTCCTCTGTATACTAATCAAAGACTAATACTATTTAACTCTTTGTTAGCGCTAAATGACTCTATTCCTCTCAATATTCAAACTTTCATTTATGGTTTTCAGCCTCAAGACGTAAATATGAATATTGATATTATGGAGACGTTTCAGAAATACAACAGAGACACCAAACGATTTTTCTAGACCCTTAACTAGCTTAATTTTACAATAATGATATTTAAAATGTTTCTTGTCCATTGAAATTCATTGAAATGCACAAATAATTTCCTGTCCAAACTCTTTAATAATTCATGAAATTTCTGTATAAGTAACATTCATATGTAATGTGCATGGATATACTGTTATATTTTGTAAGGAGAGGACTTATATAGGCTTCGCATGTTGCCCAATTCCTTTTGTACATACGATCAGTACAATAAAATATTCTGAAATGAATGGTTCGTTTCAGAATCAGAATTTCATATTTTTTTCTAACTTTATGGAATAATTGTTTTTACTCTGAACTGTAGTGTTAATGGTAAGTTAATTACTTTTTCCTCTGGTAAAAAAAACAAACATTTACCACGTAGTCATGATATTAACTCTCGTCAACCCCAAAATGGACCGCAGAATGACAATGCAGACGTTACGTAGATCTACTAACCCTTGTCGCAACAATTGACATTCTGTTTTTCTTTTCTACTTTGTTTTCACATAAATGTTACACTGAACTCCCATCCTTTTACAACCCTTGCTTTGCCCAATATATCTTGTTGTAAATGATCTCACTGAAATTATCCGTATACAAGACATGCTTTTAAAGGACAGGCAAGTATCAGTGTTATGTGTTGTATCCCAATAGAAATAAGTCTTTAGTGATTTCACAGCTATTGGGTAGCAGGCAAAACAAACCATTCAACAGTAAAACTAAAAATTCTACTTCCGGTGTCAATGGCGACGGCTGCTATTGTTCGTAGCTCCGATGTAGCTACGGTATTTTTTCTTGTTTATCGGCAGTAAAATGTTTTCATTCTACAAATTATAGATAGGAAAAAGTTCAAGAGGAGCCTTTTCAACTTTTTACCGAAGGATTTTGCGATCTATATCTCACATCGCCGGATACAAGCATGCCAGGCTCAAGCTCAGCGAGCCGGGATGTAAACAAACCGGAATGGGGAGTGAAAACCAGACAAGGGTCTTACCGAGGAGTAAAAGATCAGGGTAAAACAACGAAGGACGACGCCTTCTCAACACTATTGGACGAAGTTGTATGGACTTGCAAAATATGTAAGATGATATTTGAGGATGCAGATGACAAAGTCATGGAATGCGATAGGTGTCGGGAACATCTCTGCGTGAAATGTCTTGGGATGGAGGATACTGAATACAACGCATTATCCAAATCAAACTTGATGTGGTTCTGTGCACCATGCCAGACGATTGTACACAAAAATCTTCAGACCGAGTTTAAAGTAGAACAAAAGTGTGCAGAGGCAATGAAGAAATATGAAGATAGACTGGAGAAAGTGGAGCAAGATCTTGCCAGGAAGTGTGAGGAACAGCAAGTCAGGGAAATCGTTAGAGAAGAGCTCGCGAGAGCAGGACCAACTCCACTATCTGAGAAGTCCCAGGCGGAGTCAACACTAAGGAGAAAGGAGGCACAGGAGGATACCAAAAACGTCTTGTCGGAACTCGAGGACAGAAAAAGGAGAGAGCGAAACATACTTATATTTGGAATTAAGGAGCAAACACACAGAGAAGCTGGAGAAAGGAAGGAAGCTGATGACAAAGAAGTTAGAACCATTTTGTCTTCATGTAAGCTACCCCAAGCAATCATTGATAGAGTAACAAGAATTGTGAGAATTGGGAAATATGATAAGGAAAATGACAACTCAAAGTCAAGGCCAAGACCACTTCTTGCTGCATTTAACTCAGTAGAAGACAAAATGAACTTCTTCAAAAACATTAAGCATCTGGAGAATGATAGGTTTAAGGAGGTTTCCATAAGTAATGACCTTACCAAGCAGGAAAGGAAGAAAGAACAAGAACTGAGAGATGAAGCTAAAAGAAAAAGTAACCAAGAATCGGGGGAATACACTTACAGAGTAAGAGGTCCCCCTTGGGACAGGAAAATAAGAATATTTCGAAAATAAGAAGGGAAAATAAGGATAATCTCATCAAACCACAACACTGTCAACATTATTTAAATTGTTTTTACACAAATGTAGATTGTCTTTCAAATAAATTAGATGAGATGAAATCAAGGATAAATAGTTTACACAACACAGACATCATAGGAATAACAGAAATATACCCAAAAAATTTTAGGTATCTGCCAAATAAAGCTGAACTAAGAATTGAAGGATACGAACTTTTTTATAAATGAAAACTCAGGAAATCGTCACAGAGGAGTTGGGCTATACATAAAATCAGATTATCATGGAGTGGAAGTTGACATGGGAAATACATTTAAGGAAAGTATCTGGGTAAAGATAAAACTCACCGGAAATGATTGTCTTTTGGTAGGATGTATTTATAGGAGCCCAAACTCAGATGAAGAAAACACAAAGAAATTACTGAAACTAATAGATACAGTAGCTTCAAAGAAAGAGTATAGTCACTTATTAGTTATAGGTGATTTTAATTTGCCGAAAATAGACTGGAATTCATGGTCTATTGATAATAATGATAAGATCAGCGAAAACTTTATAGAATGTCTACGGGATAATTATCTTTACCAACATACAACAGATTTTACAAGAGCCAGAAGAGGTAACGAGCCAAGCATCTTAGACTTAATCATAACAAATGAAGAGGAAATGGTTAAGGAAATCCACTATAAAAGCCCGATTGGAAATAGTGACCACCTGGTTTTGATGTTCAAATTTCACTGTAGTAAGCCCCCTTCTGTGGATAAAACCCAGCGTTTAAATTACAGTAAAGGCGACTATGAAAAGATGAGAAATGATGTACCTGGAGATTGGAATGGATTACTCACTAGAGGCACTATCGAAGAAATGTATAACACTTTTGCAGGGATTATTGAGGAAAGTGCCAACAGCTGTATACCCAAATATAAGTCCATAACTTACCCAGTACCCGGAAAATTGAATCCTCCATTGAATAAGGACATTTTGAAATTAATCAATAAAAAGCATAGGACATGGCAAAGATACATGGAAACCAAATGCGAGAGCAAGTACAGAGAATATGCTAAAGCCAGAAACCAAGTGAAGTGGGAGCTAAGAAAAACCAGAAGAAATATGGAAAAAAAACATAGCAGAAGATATAAAGAAACACCCAAAACGTTTCTGGAAGTATGTCAATTCAAAAAGGAAAATAAAAACAGGAGTTTCTGAATTGAAGGGACTAAACGAAAATGATAATCAGATGGCAGTTACAGACGGGGAGAAAGCCGAAGTCCTTGCCAGATTTTTTAGTAGTGTTTTTACCAAGGAACCACCGGGAAACATGCCTGAATTTGAGAGCAGGAATTTAACTTACCCTTTCAAGGAAATCGTCTGCAATCAGAATGTTGTGGAAAAATTACTAGGTAATCTAAATACTAATAAGTCACAGGGACCAGATAAAATGCATCCTAAAATTCTGAAAGAGATAAGGAATAATATAAGTTCACCTTTAGCAGATATCTTCAATAAGTCATTAACAGAGGGAAAACTACCACAGGCTTGGAAAGAGGCAAACATAACGACCATTTATAAAAAAGGATCAAAGTCTGACCCAGGAAATTACAGACCTGTAAGTCTGACAAGTGTGGTGGTTAAGTTACTGGAAAAACTAGTGAGAGATTGTATTGTTGAGCACATGGACAAAAATAATCTTCTGAGCCCCAAACAGTTTGGTTTTGTGTCTGGGAGGTCAACTCAACTGCAGTTGCTAACAGTACTGGAAGAATGGACAGAGATAATAGATAAGGGCGGGGAGTTGGATGTCATTTACATGGACTTCATGAAGGCGTTCGACAAAGTGCCACATCAACGCTTACTGAAGAAATTGTCAGGATACGGTATAAGTCCCCAAGTTGTTAACTGGATACAAGACTTCTTAAGTAATAGATGCCAACGAGTAATTGTCAATGGCGAATCCTCTAAAACATACCCAGTACTGAGTGGTATCCCACAAGGAAGCGTATTGGGTCCCATATTATTTGTTGTATATATCAACGATCTACCTGAAATACCCGAATCTCGATCGCCACTCTTTGCTGATGATACCAAGTTATATAGACAAGTAAACAACGAACATGATATCGAAATACTCCAAAAGGATTTAGATAATCTTCAAAACTGGTCCAACAAATGGCTACTGAAATTCCACCCTAGCAAATGTAAAATTCTTTCAATTAAGGCAACTCAAAAACGAATTTATTATATGGAAGGATCTGAAGGAGAAAAAATTCAGCTGGAGCACGTTAGCAAAGAAAAGGGCATTGGTGTCACCATAGATGAGGATTTAAGCTTCCGAGCACACATACAGTCAATGGTTAACAAAGCAAACAGTATAGTAGGACTAATTAGAAGATCTTTCTCTTACCTTGACGAGTCAATGTTTAAAATGCTGTTTACATCTCTAGTGCGACCCCACCTGGAGTATGCCGCCAGTGTATGGAGCCCGTCAAAATTAAAAGATATAGAACTTATTGAAAACGTACAGAGAAGGGCCACAAAACTGCTTCCTGGATTTAAAAATCTCTCATACCCAGAACGGCTGGAAAAACTAAATCTACCAACTCTTCAACACCGAAGGACCAGAGGAGATATGATAAACGTTTTTAAGATAGTAAACAATATATACGATAGTAGGGTAACAAGAAACTTTTTTGAAATGGAAAATATAAGCAGAACTAGAGGTCATAACAAGAAAATATTCAAAAAACGATGTCGTCTTGATATTAGAAAGCACTTTTTCAGTTACCGAGTTGTGGATTTGTGGAATAGTTTACCACAAACAGTAATAAATGCGGACTCTGTAATAAAATTTGAAATAATGTTAGATGAACATTGGAAAAATATCCGTTTCAATACATAATTGTACATTAATTAACTAATATAAGCCATTAACACTGAAATTACTTATTATGCAATATGTAAATATGTGATATGGACATAGAGGCTTTAAGCCTGCGTCCATTATTTATGCTAATGCTAATAATAAAACAAGTGGTTTGTAGTTATTTTAACGAGTACACATTAAACACCGTGATAACTAGAATTCATTGTACCCGAAAGTTTTATTCATAGTAATCAAATAGACTGAATGTAACATGGGTATTTTATGTTATATCGTATTTATCTTGTTTTGTGTAGTGGAACTCTTTTATGGCAAGTTATTTAATTATACATAAGTATGATTGATAATTACATATTCAGGAGGTCTATCAGACCCAACATTTTCTTATTCAGGACACAGAATAGACTATACATGTATGGTATGGTGGTCTATTCGAGTAATGCTTTCTCACAAGATTTACATTGATATCGCTTCCGCATGAATAAAATACCTGAAACACGTGTAAATGTGCTCGCTCAGCGTTGTGTGTCAAAAAGCAATTTAACTAACATTGTCGTGATCAGTTTATACCATTTACAGGCGAAATACCAAACCATTCACCACACATATTTTGTTGTTGTTTAGACTGCTGTATCATGTGTCACAGGATTCCCAATATATGGACATTTTGGAAAAAAACTATTATTTCTTTGACACGGCTTAATTTTAGACACACGTAATTATTTATTCGCTTACTTGAAATCCTGATAATACACGACGTAGTTGGCAGCGTGATTCGGTAAATAGCATCAGCAATTTTAGTGTTTTCTCGTTGCTAATATTTTTCTTGGGTAAAACTCTGGGAATCTTTGTTAAATTTCAATTAAAAGCGGCATGAATTATCAGCACAAAACACAAATTTCACATTCGTGTATTCCGACCAGGTGGATCAAGTTCTCGAATTCTTAATATAATCAAATAAAGAATTTAAGTCAGTTTGGTATATTCTCATTTTTTGGTTGCTATGGAGTTAAAAAGTCATTAAAGCAAATGAAAACTTTGTATCATTTTCCTTGATATTAAAGTTGAATACTCTTATCTTGTAATGAAAGACAACAAGTTCCTTGAAAAAAAGGTTTTACAAAAATAACAAGAAATGCCCGTTATTCACGAAAAAAATAAGAACAGACTTTTACCACTGAGGCAGTCTTGTTTACTGATGAGTCCCGGTTCACCGGTTTCGAGCAGACGTTCGACATCATGTACACTGATGTCGTGGAGAACATTATACCGACGGCTGCGTAGTAGAGATAAATAGATTTGGGGGTGGATCGGTTATGGTGTGGGGAGGAAACTCACAATGACTTCAATCACCACCAGGATGTTTGGGTAGCGGGAAGTTTAACTGCCGCTGGGAACAGAGATGAGATATTCCGACTCCATGTTGTCCTACTATTTGAGCAAAACAGCCTCACATTTCAGCAGGATAATGATCGGCCCCATGTAGCGAGGATCTGTCGCCATACAGTCCAGACCTATCCCTTATTAAGCTCTTGTGGGACCAGCTGGATGGATAGGTTCGACGACGCCAGCCTCCTTCTGTTACGCAGGCCCTACTGAGGGAAGCCCTTTTGGCAGAATTGGCTGAAATCTCAATGAGGAGGATCAACCTACTCATTAACTCCATGCCTAGGAGAATCAGGGCTGTGGTGAGAGTGAAGGGGGATGTCACGATCGCGTGTATTCCAGATGTTGTATTTGTATATTTAGATGTTGTGTAACGTTCTGTTTTGTATTTTTTGTGTTGTGGCGCGACGGAGGTTCCGTAGAAGGTAAGTGAGACACACGAGCAGGAGCCATGACAGGTGTTCTATCGGGCCGTGTCGTCCCTTCGATATAGTATGATAATTATACGGGCACGGATATCATACAGTCCGTTTCGAATTCAGATTACAGAGTTCTCTTTCAATTCCCTTAGATTACCATTAAATCACTCACCAGATACAAATCGTTGATTTTACAGTTTGTTCTATATGCATTAATCTTCCATTATTGTATGTATAACAAAGCAAGCATCCAGATAAAATGGGATAAACTCTCATCTAATTGTTGTGGACTGAACGATTCAAACTGTTTTGTTTCTTTTTCAATAAATAATCTCTTAACTATTTAGTATTTTTTTGTTGATAGCTGCCGGTGTCGTCTGCCCAAAGCGGTCCATTTTGTAAACATTCCGAGTGGCCGAGACGCTTGAAACGCCATTCAAACATAGTTCAAAACTGCACTTAAAAGTTCTACGATGTATGGGGAATAACTCTTTTGTCTACTTTGTCTTTTTGTCTATTGTCATGATTTTTTCGAAAGACAAAGGAAGCAACTGTATTCAACATCATGACCGAAGAGGCGAGTTTTTAAATGTAAGACACAGTTCATTTTTCGAAGCGGTTGACGTGGTCGGCGCCATTAAATCAAAGTGACCCCCTATAAAACCCGTGACGCCAACTAACGAGACAAAGTGACCCGCTATAGAATTAAAGTGGGTCACCATGTGACGTCTCTCAACCAATGATTTTAGGACATTCTAGTCCGAGGTGCGATTAATAAAGATATAGACCACATGTATAAAAATATGAACCATATATCATCAGTTAGATAGTCACTTGGCTCTATAGAGGGTCAGTAAAAAAATTATAGGGGCGAGGTCGGAGGTATATTTATCATTAGAAAGTGACATCGTGACAAACACTCAACATCAGGGACACCGCGCGGTATATTTAACATTAGGGAGTGACATCGTGACAGACATTCAACTTCAGGTACACCGCGCGGTATATTTAACATTAGAAAGTGACATCGTGACAAACACTCAACATCAGGGACACTGCATGGTATATTTAACGTTAGGAAAAGACATCGTGACAAACACTCAACATCACGGACACCGCGCGGTATATTTAACATTAGGGAGTGATATCGTGAAAGACATTCAACATCAGGTACACCGCAGTATATTTAACATCAGGAAGTGACATCGTGACAAACACTCAACATCAGGGACACCGAGCGGTATATTTAACATCAGGAAATGACTTCGTGACAAACACTCAACATCAGGTGCACCGCGCGGTATATTTAACATTAGGAAGTGACATCGTGACAAACATTTAACATCAGGTGCACCACGCGGTATATTTAACATTAGGAAGTGACATCGTGACAAACACTCAACATCAGGTGCACCGCGCGGTATATTTAACATTAGGAAGTGATATCGTGACAAACATTTAACATCAGGTGCACCACGCGGTATATTTAACATTAGGAAGTGACATCGTGAAAGACACTCAACATCGGGTACACTGCGGTATATTTAACATTAGAAAGTGACATCGTGAAAGACATTCAACATCAGGTACACAGCGAGGTATATTTAACATTAGGAAGTGACATCGTGAAAGACACTCAACATCAGGTACACCGCAGTATATTTAACATTAGGAAGTGACATCGTGAAAGACATTCAACATCAGGTACACCGCGCGGTATATTTATCATTAGGAAGTGACATCGTGAAAGACATTCAACATCAGGTACACCGCGGTATATTTATCATTAGGAAGTGACATCGTGAAAGACATTCAACATCAGGTACACCGCGCGGTATATTTAACATATAGGAAGTGACATCGTGAAAGACATTCAACATCAGGTACAAATATTTAACATTAGGAAGTGACATCGTGAAAGACATTCAACATCAGGTACACCGCGGTATATTTAACATTAGGAAGTGACATCGTGAAAGACATTCAACATCAGGTACACCGCGCGGTATATTTAACATTAGAAAGTGACATCGTGAAAGACATTCAACATCAGGTACACAGCGAGGTATATTTAACATTAGGAAGTGACATCGTGAAAGACATTCAACATCAGGTACACCGCGGTTTATTTAACATTAGGAAGTGACATCGTGAAAGACATTCAACATCAGGTACACCGCGCGGTATATTTAACATTAGGAAGTGACATCGTGAAAGACATTCAACATCAGGTACACCGCGGTATATTTAACATTAGGAAGTGACATCGTGAAAGACATTCAACATCAGGTAAACCGCGCGGTATATTTAACATTAGGAAGTGACATCGTGAAAGACATTCAACATCAGGTACACCGCGGTATATTTAACATTAGGAAGTGACATCGTGAAAGACATTCAACATCAGGTACACCGCGCGGTATATTTAACATTAGGAAGTGACATCGTGAAAGACATTCAACATCAGGTACACCGCGGTATATTTAACATTAGGAAGTGACATCGTGAAAGACATTCAACATCAGGTAAACCGCGCGGTATATTTAACATTAGGAAGTGACATCGTGAAAGACATTCAACATCAGGTACACCGCGGTATATTTAACATTAGGAAGTGACATCGTGAAAGACATTCAACATCAGGTAAACCGCGCGGTATATTTAACATTAGGAAGTGACATCGTGAAAGACATTCAACATCAGGTACACCGCGGTATATTTATCATTAGGAAGTGACATCGTGAAAGACATTCAACATCAGGTACACCGCGGTATATTTAACATTAGGTAGTGACATCGTGAAAGACATTCAACATCAGGTAAACCGCGCGGTATATTTAGCATTAGGAAGTGACATCGTGAAAGACACTCAACATCAGGGACACAGCACTGTACATGTAATATTAGGAGGTGCCATCGTGACAAACACTCAGCATCAGGGACACAGCACAGTACATGTAATATGAGCAGGTGACATCGTGACAGACATTCAACAGCAGGGACACCGCGTGGTATATTTAACCTTAGGAAGTGACATCGTGACAGACACTCAACAGCAGGGACACCTCACACTTTGTATGAAATAACGATATGAAAGAAGAAGAAAAGACGAAAAAACGAAAAAAAAAAAAAGAGCGAAGAAAAAAATAAAATGACTAAAGAACGAAATGTCGAAAAGACTAAACAATGAAAACAAAAAGGACGAAAAAAATGCCGAAAACACGATCAAAACCAAAGGACGAAAAAAATGCCGAAAACACGATCAAAATCAAAGGACGAAAAAAATGCCGAAAACACGATCAAAACCAAAGGACGAAAAAAATGCCGAAAACACGATCAAAACCAAAGGACGAAAAAAATGCCGAAAACACGATCAAAACCAAAGGACGAAAAAAATGCCGAAAACACGATTAAAACCAAAGGACGAAAAAAATGCCGAAAACACGATCAAAATCAAAGGACGAAAAAACGAAACGTAAAAGAGGAAAAAACGGAGGGAAAAGCCAAAAAACGAGAAAAAGGAGAAGATGAGAAAAAAAGGGAGAGACAAAAAACCAAAATCCCGCCACGGTGAAACATCTCATGCAAAACGTTTTTTCAACTTCTCCGACACACATAATTATATTTCTTTTTACTTCACTGTTCTATGTGATGCCTTATACCAGAAAACAGGTCACATCAGGAGATTGTATTCTGAACTAATGACTTCCCATTAGCACCTCATCAGTTTATATATTCATTACGATCTATTATTTTTTATTATGAGTTACACACTAATACATACATATACTCTTAATGCTTGTAGACAACATGATCGATGGCCACGGAAATGAGATGTACATCTATATATATACCACATTGATTGATTAATTGATTGACGGATTGATATAGCCATTATTAAAAAAAACGTTATTTCACACATTTGACACCTTCTGATAGAGTATGTTTTTCTTTGAAATTTTACACTTTGTTTACATGTATTGTAGCAGACAATAAATCAAGCGTTAGACAAGACCCTGAGTTTGTCGGAAACTTCAACGATCTGCAATTATTTCAATATAGAAATATATTTACACTTGCGTTGCATTCTCTCTAGATGAAGTAAGCCCAACCCAATGTTAATAATTTTCTAAATTTACGTACGGTGATTAGGCTTGCGCATAGATATCAAATAAAATGTAAGAACTTCTTGTCCAAGTTGCGAACGCTACAAAACGAGATTATAGTGAAACGATTGATTCCATGTGATTTACAACATTACACAATAAAGGATTAGTAGTGTAGACTTGTAGTAGTTATTTCTGTAGTTTGTAAAAGAAAGAGCACTTTTGATTGGTTGTTTGAAAGAAGGCATTTCATTAGATGGGTAGTCGTATAAATATAGGTTCCACCAGACGCAGACGAAAATTTCTCGCTCGGATGCTGACAGACGAACGTAAAGGATCTCTAACTGAAAATAAAAGGTAACAGTGACCAAGCTGAAAAAGTTAGGGCTCCACTGTAATCCTTTAAAACCGGAACCAATAATTCTTACACGTCTTATACAAATGTACAAAGTCACGGGAGATCACAGTACGGGGTCATGTGTAGTTGATCTGGTACAGTGACAGGGTACCGAGGCACATGTTTTGCCGAAACACAGTGTATAGCTGACTTGGTCCAAGTGGTTGAGGCACAAGGTGACGCAGTCAATGCACGTGTGTCGCTGTGAAGGCTGACGTGGTCAAAGTGTGTCACGGTCAAGTTTGTACAGTCACGGGTGTTGTGGTAAAAGGTTAATTATTTACTACCGACACAGGGTGGCGGGTATATATGTGATATAGTGTTTTAGTTGGTATTGAGACTCTATACATGTCAGTGTTAAGGTGCAATAAATGTTAGTTATCTACCGGGTGCAGTTTAGAGTATAGTTATTGAATTCGTATAGATTATATCTTTATTTGAGTCAGGTAGACAGGCCAGTATTTTGTATATATATTGTGGGCATTTTACTGTTTGTTAAACAGTTACTGGGTCCAAGATAGAACTTGGTAACGAACTGACAGTACGCATCCGTTACAATGTCGCCAGGTTGTACCGATGCCCTCAGAAAATACACAACCTAACCTCAGTATGAATTATTCTGCTGCAGCCTTTCAGTCAAACATGTCATCAGGGTTTCTATCTAATTCATCATTCCATGGATGCACGTTCACATTCAACAACACGCACTAGCATTATCAATATGGAGAAAATTGCGTGTCATGTTCATCGTTTTCCCACTCTTTCGATCGGGCGGCCTCATCACGTAATTATAGATATATACCTGCGCGGTATTAAATAATGAATTTGAGTAGTATGATGGAGGCATATTGTGTAAATAATAAACTATTGATTCTTAGAACTAAAAGACGATGTTTAAATATTTAAATAAATATTATAAAACATGTTGATTGTACTAACTTTGAGAACTATTTTGTTTACTGTACTTGTCAACGGCAGCGCCACCTAGTGTTTTTGGATTTACTTGTCCGTTCTATAAAGCGGGCGGCTGTTCGAACAATTTGTATAAGGTGATTTTTTTGTTTTTTAATTTCAAAGTGACCAAGTGTAAATATAAGGATTGTTTCTTATTTTCTGTAGCTGCATCGAATTGTATTTACATTGGGGTAAGTACATATTGCTTGAGTATAAAGTATAACGAGAAGATTGCAACCTAGTTTGATAAAACTAGAAATGGTAATACTGAAAATGATAACTTGAAAGTGACAATTGCTAACCTAGAGAATAAGCTATTGACCAGTCAAGATCGACACAGTGAGATAACGGGAAAGTACAGCGACCTGGAGCAAGGCCGGAAGAATCCGGTGAGAATCGTTAGACTTCCAGATCCGGGAGTGAGCGAATCATCAGAGGACTGTGTCCAAACGATCGCGGGATTTGTACGTGACACCTTGAAAGTACCACTACAGGAGAGGGACATTGACATCGCACATAGATTGGGAAAGTACAACGGCACAAATCCTAGGAATGTGATCGTAAAGTTCACGCATCGGAGAAAGAAGCACGAAATCATCCGCGCCCGCAAGAGCCTGAAAGGTTCCAAGTTCGTCATCTATGAGGACAAGCGTTTCGTATGAACTGCGTCAGAAATTCGTATAGCACAGATGGGACAATATATGTGATTCTGAACAATGGCAAGAAGCGCAGACTTTTCACGATACACCCCTGGAAGAAAGTTATTTGATGAACGATGCTAATTTTGTATCAAGGAGATAGACGTTCGACAGTGCTCAGTGGTCGGTATGTGACTGTATATGCCAGTGTGTCTGGCAACCGATCATATATTTAACAACCCTTAGATTGTACATGTATACTAAAATGTGCTTTTTTCTGTGGTGTATATGTGTGTAGTGTGATCGATTCTTCTGTGTGAAAAGGATATAATCATTACTGGAATTCCAATGTAAAAGGAAAGAGTAATTACGTGTTACTTTCAGTGACTTCAGACTTCAAAGTACATATTCAGGTAATGATCTGTTCATAATTTACATAAATAATGTTATTTGTTACTGTCGTAATTTAAGAAGGAATTTTTAATTTTCAAAAATAATTGGTCTATATAAGCAATATTTTGAGAACGTCGTAGGTAGTTCATAATATTTTGTTAACAACGCACACTGAGTAGTCAAGTAGTTATTATATGGGAAACTAATTATAAGACTTACAGAAATATGCTACAGATAATTGATGAAAAGTGTAATTGATTTATATATACTTGATGCGAAAGTTCCGGGCAATCAGACGATTTCCTAGCATTTTTTCTACATTACAAGACCTTTATTTTGCCTTCTCAGTAACGATAATCAAAGATTTCCGGTCAGCTCCGGGCGGTCTCTTCCGGATAGTTCCGCGGGGTATTCCGGTATACCGGCACATGTGTGTAACCGAGAAATTGTCTGATTGTCCGAAGTTTTCACGGCCAATAGGTTATGTGTAAGTGTTAAGTGGTGGTGTAGCCCCTTTCTTGACCTTGTAAGATGCTTTTATTACAATCTTTCCCCCTCTTATCCCCCGTTCTTCTCCCTTTCTCCTTCTTCCTCTTCTCCAGCTGGGAGGCTACTGTTGTGTACGTACGTAGGTACGTAGTTGAGGTCTCCAATGACCGTTAAACATCTCCAACCGAGGCCTTAGATTCTCTCACGTGTAGTTTGTCACATAACAATTTTCCGAGTGAGGCTCTCCTCGGAACGTCGCCCAGACGCTTACATCAAAACATATACACGTACTATTTACACTACACTACTCTAATGCATTCATTCAATTTCACAGTTATGGATGTTATCCGTGTACTCTCGGTGAACTGTCAGGGTCTTGGTGATAAAGTTAAGAGGAAGGATGTTTTCTCATATTTAAGAGACAAGAAATACCATATTTACTGTTTACAAGATATTCATTTTTCAACAGAACAAGAAAATTTAATTAGAAATGAATGGAGGTGTGACAGCATTTTCAGTTCTTTCTCGTCAAATTTTCGTGGTGTAGCTATTTTATTAAATAATAATTTTGAAAGCAAAGTTCATAGAGAAAAACGTATGTCAAGTTGGTAACTAAAAGTATAGTTGTATAATTTTTTATTATTATCTTAACTTAATAACTGATTGATAAAAATCCATTTGTTTTTTATCTTTTCTTGTTTTTTATATGTATATGCATATATTCTCATATCTTCTATTTTATTACAATAGTTAATGTATTTTTTCCCTTCAGAAATTGTAGGTACCGTATTTTTCAACTTACAATAGTAAATAAAGTATCTCATGAGAATTAGTAAAAAATTAATTTCATATCGGTGTTCCATATCTACATCTGTTACATCAAAAATAAAGATTTTTGGATGCCTAAGTAAGGTTATTTGGTATTTGTTTTCTAGCATTTCCATCAACAAAAGCCAAAATGTTTTGACAACACTACCTTCCCAGAACAGGTGAATAATAGTTTCCCTCTCATTTATACAGAAAGGACATCTTTCAGTTTCTGTTAGTTTACATTTCATAAGCTTTTTATTAGTATACAATATATTGTGTATTATTTTATACTGAAAGTTTTTAAGTTTTGTATCATCAGTTACCTCCCTTGGCATGAGATTAATCAGTTCCCAAGTTTCTTCACTGATATCAGTAGTGAGAATTTCTTGCCATTTTCTTTGACTACTTATTGGCTTTTCAGAAAATAAATGAATAAGAATATGATAAAAGTATTTTGTTACTTTATCAGGTGTAGTGAGGTAATTGATTAATTTATATTCAACAGTAGGTGCATCAACATTTACATTCTGCAGAATTGCTTTCCAATTTCTTGGTATGGCATTAATAACGCCATTGTACTCTAAATAATTCACATTAATGTCATACTTAATAGAGAAATTATCATAAAACATAAGTATATTGTTTTCTAGTAAGTCAGAAACAAAAAATATGCCCTTTTTACACCAATGTTTATAAAAAAAAAATTATTGTCTCTTTTAATAAAACCATTAAAAAAGAGAGTAAATTTCATGGTTTCCAATAATAAAGAGTCACTGATACTAAATGTCAACAAGTCTTTGTTTTCTACCTCAGGATTTTCTGCATATTGATTAACTACTTCATTTATACATCCCTTTACTTAATCTATATAGTCTGGATCTCTCAGCAAACTATTATTAAACCTCCATGTTCCCTTTCCCCTTTTTTGTTTAATAAATTCGAACACTATAGATATTGGACTGTGGTCTGATCTATAACTTATGCCTATGTCACTTTTTGTTACAGTAGAGATTAAATCAGAGGATACCAGAAAATAATCTAGTCTTGCAGGTTTCCTATATGGACCATGCCAAGTATAAAATTTACATCTTGATGCTGCTCTCACCAGATATCTACAAGATCAAAAGAATCCACAATGTCTATAAGTTTACCTTGATTGATTACATTATATCTATTGGTATAATTCTTAGTATCTTTACAATAATTCTGTGGTGTTTTCCAATCCCCACCTATAATGATAGACGTATTTTCACCAAATTCAAGGTGGTGAAAGAGTTGATGATAAAAGTTTACATCTGTGCTGTTTGGTCCATACACTGCTACTAGAGTTAAGTTCCTATCGCATGAGGTTAAATGAATATTCACCATTAAAAAATTACCATTTGCATCTTCTTTCCTGGACAACAAAGAGAATCCGAAAGAATTTTTAAACAAGATTGCTACCCCTCTACTGTTTGATACATATGAACTAAACCAGGCCTCATATCCCCATTCTATTTTCCATAAGTTTTCAACTTTTTTAATAGAATGTGTATCTATAAGGAAAGTTATATCATAATTTTCCTACATTTGTCAAAAAAATCCCTGCGCTTTATTGGATCTGAGGACAACCTACTACAATTTACACTTCCAATCCTGAGACCTTCAGCCATTAACTAAATATACAACAATGATTTTTAACATACATAGTAAAATGCTAATATCATAAATGTAAGAACAGATTATATGGTCCATTGACAGTTGACAGCATGTAAAAATGTATGAATACATGAATGATATTGTGATGTAAGACAATACAGAAAATGTGATTATTTTTTTCAAAAACAATATTTCCCCTTCGCCTCGTAGCTACATGTGAACAAAAAAAAATAAAAAAAACCCACAACATTCCGGCAAAGATGACGAATCATGATGAAGATTCACGATTGTTTGGTTTTGTTGTTAAACATGGTCTTGAACAACGAAATTATTGCCTCGTATTCGTTGAATTTTTAATAGCGAGCGCAGCGAGCGTTTTATGGTATTGTGTGTGTGTGTGGTAATTTAACTCCAACAACCTGCCAATACGATCAACTTTAAATGGAAGTGTGGCAGGAATTTCATTACCCACAATAAACTTGCCGCAGCACGCAATGAGAACTGCCGACCCGTTGAATGGATTGAAAATTATTTTGACCAACAAAATAACGTTTTAAGCTCTCATGTAGAAATGAAATCATACTAAAAGTCTTA
This sequence comes from Ylistrum balloti, assembly GCF_031769215.1. NCBI lineage: Eukaryota > Metazoa > Mollusca > Bivalvia > Pectinida > Pectinidae > Ylistrum > Ylistrum balloti. The sequence continues at coordinate 912,343 of NW_026781982.1, read as the reverse complement.
AATAATTCAGATGAATTTAACAAACATATACTTCAATGGTTTGAAACATATATAACAAATATCTCGTTAAAAAATTGCAATTTTAACCATTTAAGTTTTGAGCTCGATTGTGCTGCGATGTACCTGATTTCCGGTTTATTATTCCGGACCTTTCGTCACTTTCCGTGACGATGTGTTTCTCGTTCACTGAGAGTGACGAAAGGCCCCGATTTGACGGAAAACTCGCCCATCTCCTAACTATATTTATTCTGCAAGATGTATTAGGATGTTCTTTCGATTACTGTTTGAAATTAATTATGATCAAGTATTTGAATGTTTAGAAATTTTCCAGCAAACACTTATACGGAACAATGATAAAATAACTATCAGTGGTGAGGTTTTTTTTTTTTTTTTTTTGGGGGGGGGGGGGGGTAGGGGGGTTGTTTCAGAATGATGCAATTTATGTAATATATTGTGACTTTTATAAGAATTTTATTTAAACATATATATTAATATTGACAAAATAGCCTCAACAGTGTTTACCCTCTTTTTTGCTACCAGGACAAGTTAAAATTGCTTAAAAAAACCGAAGGTTCTGAAGCATTTTATGATTTGTTAATGAACAGAACGAAAACTCTCGGGAGAGAACATTGTGATTTTGATAATGAAAACTTGTTAAACATATTAGCACCGCCTTTACAAACCCGACTTAAAACTATTATATATTGTCTTTCACCATATTTTGACAAAAAACTTTCTTTTTTAAAGCAAAGATGATAGATAGTACTCTCTGCAATATCTGTAACTCTAACAAATAAAAATTAACTTGTTGTAATATTGATATATATATATATATGATTATGTGTCTTTCTTTTAAACAGCTTCGCAGAAAATGTCACATTTTGCGGTATTTTGTCGTCCTTTGTTCTGTTCTTCTTTTTCTGTCTTCATGGTGTATGATGGTATGTGCATGACTTATTTACATATGGGAACTTTGTTATTTCAACTTATAAAAATCACACTTGTTGTAAGCAGGAGAGGGGTCTAACTTTGGGAGGAAACCTGTATCCCTTCTGGGAATCGAACCCCGAACGGCTAGGTGATAGACAAGTGTGTTACAACTGTGCCACCAAACCACCGCCTGATCATGTTGATACAATGTTTTCTAGAAGAAGAAGATGTGTTGCTGCTGTTGATGATATATTGGTACATTTGTATGTGTCGATGTTTTGTTCAAATCTTGCGAAATATACAACAAATTTAAAAAAAAAACACGCTTCAGTGCAAACATGGATCAGGCTGTTCAAAATGTACATCTTGTTGACCAACTTGCGCTCGTTTTTAGGCAGTGCCTACTTCATATTAATAACAGATGACATTGTGACTATATGTGTTGCATTTACTATTTGTTACCTTCAACATTCGGCGAGTCATGTGTTGTTCAATGGAGGCTGCCATTTTATGTGAAAATGCGCAAGCGCAAATGTGAAGATTCCGTTTCCTGTTTTAAGCGGCCTTAGTACATACTTTTTATATGAAGCATTTCAATAGGCCTTGATACTAAAAAATACAAACATTACAATACTTTAGAATTGTAGTATTAGAGTTTGTTACCAGATGAGTAAAAAGCTATGGAGTATTATCTTTATATTGTAGGCAAGATAACTTTCACATTTTTTCAGTAACTAGTAACTGGGTATGATATTTTACTTTATATTCTGTACATCACTTGTATACGCGGGTTTAGACACCAGTAGCAAAACTATCCATAGAAAACACACACACTCGGGTAGTTGTGGCCGTGAGGTCAGTCTATAGAGTTTAGTGTCATGCATGTGCGATCGGAATGTGTTAGGTCATCCAGTTCTCTCTATTGTACATGTACACCATGGAAATGGATTATAGACTTAAAATTAGGTTATTACTTACGACATTAAAGGCACTTTACTGGTGTTATTCTCACAAAGTATAGCACAGATATCGTACGCATTCCAAACGTATATAATCAAAAATCATAACTTGTGACCAGAGACGCATATAACATCTCATTTTGGCTACAACAACCTGTGTACACTGGAAATATTTACTTACAGAATTTGAAGGTGCACAGCAAAAATTACATGTACTTCGTATACACATTTAGGCTTTTATAAACCCTTTACATGATAGTATCTAATAGTAAATGTATATATATATCAAGTATACTTGTACACAACTGTATATATATTGTTTTTAATTGAAAACCAATTAATCTAATCATTTTACTGTCTTTTCTTGATATCAACACTATGACTCGATCTTTTCTGTACTGTACCACGTTATCCATGTATGTATACATACTTCTATACTGTCCTTGTATGTTGTATGCACACACACCAGAAGTATATATTATACATGTGTAAAAGAGTTACTTTTTTTCAAGTGTCAAGAAAGGCGCATTTTTCAAATATACCAGTTTGGTCTTCCTCTTCTTAAATACAGGGAGGTTTTTCTTTTTACCAAGTAATTCTTGACGGAGTTTGGCCAAAGATGGTGGTAAGTAAGGTACCACTGCGAAGCCCGACCCTGGTTTAAGTTTGGACATAACCTGTTTGAGGACAAAATCCCTGTCTATAAGGGCCGAAAAACGAACAATAATGTTTTTCTTTCTAGGTTGACCGCTGGGCAATCGATGTACAGCTGTAAATAAGAGGTTCTTGAAATGGGATTGTCTGCCCTTGGATAACATGGACGGTGTTGACATTTCAGCTCCAATAGAAATGTGATTTATGCCTACTTCGGGGTCAGGTTTGGTATTGACTTGTTGCCGTATGATGCGTTAAATAACCTTTTTGGTTGCATACTCTATGCCGTGCCTGTGATATGTCTCATTTGAGCTGAATAACATTATTTGGAAAGTGTTTCTTGTGACATGTATGCATTCCTGTGATCATCGAACCGTGAACGTAATCATGTACGTGAATGTGAACGTGTACAATTGAAATGAACTGATATTTGCCAGTTTTACCAGTACACATATGTCTTATATGAGCTCTTCCATTCCCGTTTCTTCTAAAAGAGCATTATCCTCTTCATCGACACCATCCCCTATCACCAGAGACACTAAAAAACAGAAACAGTTACCTCTCACATCAACCCCGCTACCCGAGAGTGTGTTCGGTTTCAATTTATCATCACCAATGACTACCACATCACAAACTCTCCAGCAGGGAATCCAACATCCCCAGTCAGGCCTTCTACTTTTTCCACTACCCAGCTTTTCCGATTCAGCAAACTTTCATCCCGCCGATCCCGGGGGTGCGAAGTTGTCTGATATTGATGTCCAGCGGATCGCCATGGCTGTCCGTGTTCACATGTCCAACGACCTGCAGTCCATACAACAGAATGTCCAACTAGTCGTACAACAGCAGATTGCTCCGCTGGTAGAGAAAGTGGCAAGGCTTGAGGCTGAAAACGATGAGCTTCGCCATCAGCTTGATGACCTGGAACAGTACGGGAGGAGAACACTCGTTCGCTTCTCCGGCATCCCAGAGGAATCAGGAGAGGATACTTCCGCTATTATCTTAAAGGCAGCAGAGGAATGTGACGTCGACCTCCCGCCACAGGCTCTGGAGTTGTCGCATCGAGTTGGCAAACCGGAACAGTACAGAGGGAAACCACGCCAAATCATCGCGCGATCGAGTTCCGTGGACGCCAAGTTTGCTCTGTTAAAATCAAGCCGCGGTTTTCGCTCCAAAGACCCCTTTAAAGGCATCTCTGTGAATGAGGACCTCACAAAATATCGTGGTCGCTTTGCCTTCCTCGCGAGGAATCTAGTAAAGGCCAAACATATATCGCAGACATGGACAACAAACGGTAAGATCATGATTAAAGATCAGTCTTCCAAAATCTTTCAAATCCGGCAGGAATCTGAACTTGAGACCTTCGGTCACCATATGTGTTATCACCTAATAGGAGTCAGCGTCGCTGGGCTGACATCCCGACGGTGATTTGTGTCTATATTAACACGGGCCTTATGTGCCCTTTCTTAAGTCCATGTTTCGATTCGTCTGACATTATCCTCAGGATGTGTTCTTACCTTACACTACAGATGTACTGAACGTATCCATATATATATGTTCAATCTATGTAGCCAATAAAATATACATTTATTGTCTTCTCAACTTATAGCCAACAGTATGTTGTATTTTCCTACACTATGATGTGTACAAACACACATAGATTCTGTAAAGGTCTCCGTCATACAGTATATATATATATATATATATATATATATATATATATATATATAATATGCCTAAATTGAATTGTTAAAAAAAATAAAATTCAAACTTGCTTATAGGATTTTTTTTCTGTCTTGCTTTGCGTACCTCGTAAATTTAAATGCCTTTAGATTTATAGTTTATGTTACAATATATATAAATGTAATAGTTATTATATTTATTAAGATGTCTTCATTGCTAATTGTACAGATGAAGATAAAAATTGTCCGTATTCATACATTTTGACATTCAATCCATGTAGCCAACTACATGTAACAACAGAATATATATTATACGTAATCATATATCTAGATGTTCTAATTGTAGCCAAATATACACACATTTGTTATTTCTTCAATCAACAGTGTTCCAGCAAGGTACCTCGAGCTCGTAAACTCCGGAGTTCTTCATTTATTGGTACATGTTACAAATACTCATCAAATATCATGCTCAGGATGTGGTTATAGTTTATACTACAGATGTTACTAATATTGCACGTATTCGTGCATTTTCCTATGTTTAAACAGAGCATATTTTATATGTACTACTGCAAAATGTCAAAATATCCAGAAGAGATCATGATGTAATTGTTAACTGTCAAGAGCTCGTTTAGTCATAAACGGTAAGAAATGACTATAGTGGAGAAAATATGTACCATTCATAATCATCGTACAACTGGTCTGGTGTCAACTGAATTTAACCGTTAGATAGGGTATTGAAACTCTAGCACCAATTCTCATTGTGATGTCACGCAGACGACAATTACGTGACGTCATTGACGTCCTCACTGGATCCTAAATTCGTTTGCATATCGTGAGGGATCTGTTAGGCTCGTCACGAATTTTTCAGTTTGACTCGTCTGACGCTAGCTGGATTGAGGAATTGTTGACTCGCTTCATAGATCCCATAAATGGAAACATACTTTGTATATCTCTTGTACACACATAGATGAATTTAGTCGTAAAGATATTTGAATTTCTATGTCAAAACTTGTTTGTATATATACAGTTTTTCATGATATATATTTGGGATGGCTGAGTATTTCGTGCTGTGTTTTGCTACGACGATACGTATTTTTGTAAACAGATTATCATTAAAATTGGTATAATGCATAATCAACCGGACGATTTATAACGTTTACAGCCATGTATTCTAATATTTGAAACAAAAACCCAGCCATCCTGACTATATAGCATGCACGTACCCAGGTAACGAATAAGAGTAGAAAAATTAAATATATATGTATATATGTGTATATATAATCAAATATATTACCCATGTACCTACCTAACCCTCCCTTAGATATACGATGGAAATAACACCCATCGAGTTAGTTTTCTATATTACCTTACTCTTCTGCTACTCTACATCTTTACTTTCCTTACACTATTTATTACCTCCCTTGTCCTACTACCCACGCGAACAAACGCACTGTATCATACTTCAAGTGTTACCACGTTTTTGATATTATCGATGGCTTCTCATTATACCCTACCCGGATACGAATATTTAGGTTCCTACTATGGTTAACCTCCGTTACCTGAATGCCTATATGTTCTAATCTATACTCTGTCCGGCAAGGTCTTTTTTATAACCGTTGCTGTCATCGATGATGTAATTATATAGACATGACCGGATCTGTACTTGTGGATATCTTTCTTGTTTTAATTGTATTATATACTTTACATATATCAAACAAAATATCGCACGCATCACTTAATCTTAGATACGACTTTGATACCCAATATAGACATGTACCATAAAAAGTGGAGAACGTCATTTTTCTTTCCACTACCATGTGTATATCTTTAATATTTCTTCGATTATTACTCCTTCTCTCTGGGGACATTGAAAGTAATCCTGGGCCTAGTGAGTTCGATTTGTCATCAGTTTCCACGTGTTCCTCTAATTTTACAACGTTGTTCGACGAAGCCAAGTACACTTTTGTTCACTTGAACGTACAAAGTATAATGCAAAAATCTGATATTCTCTTCAGCGAACTCTACAAGATTAGTATCCTATCCTTTACTGAAACATGGCTTAGTCCTGATGAGATAACTTCCGTTTCCGACTTTCCAGGTTTTTCTCCCCTTCACTGTTATTGTAGACTACGTAGGCAAGGAGGAGGAGTATCAGTATATATTAGTAACAGCATAACATCCAAGCGTCGTTCTGACCTAGAATTACCTTCGGTCGAGTGTGTATGGGTGCAACTTAACATATCAGGAAAACTAATGATGAACCAGTTTCTTCTTGGGACCATATTACCCATTGTGTTGAACTTGCGTACAACACTGGTATACCTAACATTATCATAACCGGCGATTTTAATGCAAACTTATGAACAGTAATAACCACTCTGTTCACCTTCACAATCTACTTACTACTTACAACCTTACCCAGAGTGTTGACCGTCCTACTTTCCTCACCGAATCTTCTTCTTCGCTTCTAGACATAGTCTGTGCAAGTGACCTATCCTTAATTAAATTTTGTCATGTCGGTGAAAGCTTCTTAGACCAGCCCATTAGATATCATTGTCCTGTATATGGTAGCCTAGATATATCCAAGCAAACTCAATCATCTTTTAAACGTAATATCTGGTTATATGACATTGATGACTACGACGACTATAGAGTCAAACTTTCTAAATTGACTGGGACAGCATTTTAGACTGTAATGACTTAGACAAAAGTATTGATCTACTCACTGACATTATACTTAAGACGGCTAAAAGATTGATCTATTGATCTACTCACTGACATTATACTTAAGACGGCTAAAACATGTATACCAAATAAGATTATAACTGTAAGAAGTAACGCTCCTGTATGGCTAAACAACTATATAAGGAAATTGAATCGTAAAAGAAAATACTTTCATCGGAAAGCAAAGCAATCTGGTAAAATAAATAACTGGGCCAAATTCAGAAAATCCAGAAACACTTGTATCAACGCCATTCGTAACTCTAAACGAGATTACTTTAACAAACTTTGTAATACACTAAATCATAGTAGTAACGCTGGTGCTAAGGAATGGTGGAAACTTATTAATAGTTTTATGTCTAACTCTAAAAGAAAAAGCGAAATTCCTCCTATTTCTGACAATAACGACATTCTACATGACGACCTAGACAAGGCGAAGGCCTTCAACACTTTTTTTCTCCTCGCAATCTTATGTTGATGATACTAATATTGACCCACCTGCTTTTAACCTGTCCCATATACATATGCTTTCTGATATTGTGATATCTCGCCAACACGTTCTTGATGCTATACATTCCCTCGACACCAATAAAGCCTCTGGTCCCGACCTTGTAAATCCTCGTTTGATCAAGGAAGCTGTCGATATTCTAAGCTATCCTCTACTAAAACAATTTAACCTTTCGCTCACTGTATGTAAATTTCCATCATCTTGGAAAATTACTAATGTTATGCCAGTATACAAAAAAGATGATCCATCTATATTCAATAATTATCGACCTATATCACTTGATTGTGTTCAAAACTTTATCATACAGACAAAACGTTTCTGAAGAAACTTGCATTTATTGCTCTCTTGTATCAGTGACTAACTGTTTTTCTTTCTTCTTGTTTTCCTTTTTTCACTATATACAGTAAATATTTATATGAACAAATGTACAGTTCCAATACTTAAATCAAATATAGTATGTATCTTGAACTCGGATTGTAAACAACCTGCGGTTGTTCCTTGTTCCTTTTTACAGTTTTGATGCCCAATGCGATGCCACTTAGTAATCATCATCCCAACCCCTGCACCCTTTCTCTATATTCAATATAGTCAATATTGGTCCATATCTTATATCTACATTAGGAGACGGATTAATATAAGTACTATGTACTTGTTTCTGTATCCTGTAATTAGTATCATTTATATGTACAACTGCTATTACCTCAATAAAATAAAGTTTAAACCAAATAAGAGGCTCTTAGTAACCTCATCATTAATTTCAAGACTATATTTCAGAAAATCCCTCACATTTTTTAGGGTGGTCCGTGGCTCCTCCCTCACCTCCCCCTCAATACCCCGAAACACCAGGTTCCCCTTGCGCCCCCACAACTCTTTCATTTGTTTCTGCAGAAATATCACTTTTTATGGTGGAGATTTCCTCATTCACATGCTCTAAAGCTTTTTCATTTTCAAAGACTGTCTTTGACCGACGTGACTTCTGCATTTATTTTCGAGACTTCATTTTTCAGAGTTGCTATTTCTTCTGAAATTCTTCTATCTAATTGTCTGAAGCATTCACTCATATCTGAGAAATCGTCGCATTTATACGTCGACTCACTTCTAGTTTTTAGGCTAAACGTACTCAGTACGCATAGCCTATTGCGATGGCCTTTCAGACAAAATTTACCGATCCTGGCCTTCTCATTGGCTGAAATATCGAGTTAGAGCGGCAATTTTCTGCTTAAATAATGCCGCGATCTTTCAAATCGCTATTTTAAAAGCATCCAAAATTAGTTTATTTTTTTAATAACATTACGATTACTATATATTGAAAAAAGATGCACAGTGTGGTTGAACTATTGATAAATTTTGAACAATATATTTTACGGAATTTGCTCACGGACTGATCATGATGTTGACTTTGTTATAACTTATATTTTTTGTCTTTGATGAAGGTTGATTGTGCTGATTTCTCAAGGTTTGTTATTGTGTATCAAAGTTCCTTGAAATGAAAATATTCCTTCAAACAAAGCGCTTATTTTAAAAAAAATCAAAATATTCATATTTATAATTATCAATTAACTAGAACGGAATATTTCCATAACATATTTATTAATTTAGCGTGTCATGGTGACATTATCTAATGCATTCGAGATCAGAAATAGTAGTAGCTATAGTAAAAATATTGTGAATTTTGTATATATATGGAAGTGTTGTTTAATCTCATAGAATTATGTCTTTATAGATATAATTACTGGAAGAAAAGTCTAACCATGATATTTCAAGAAAGATAGGCATGTAAATACATTTAATGTAATTACTTACACTTTAATCTATCTGAAATGCCGTGTACACCTTATCTACTTTCCTCAACTGCAAATATAATTATAATAAATAAGGACTATTACTTTGCAATACATTCACAATAAAGAAGTAGGTATAAAGTCTTTTCGATTTGTCTAAATCCTCATATTGATAGGATAGTAATTGCAACATCTTGGGTATTTCAAAGGTTTTATTTAGTCAACTTCATCATTTAGCTTGTTGGCGATAAATATATGGTTGTGTGTATTTTGTTATTTTTTTTACCTATTTTGATTTGTTCACGTTATTGTCGTCAAATTTGAAATAAGAGTTAAAGAAGATATCAAATCGCTTAAAATTAAGAAAAATAGCCTCTGGTTCTCTTATTTTAGTAATTTTTGCATTCCAAAGTGTAGGAGTATGGGGAAAGTAATATAGCTTTGCGGTTATTTGTGAACATTTTTTTAATACGTTTAGCCTCTCAGTACTTTAAGTACTTTGATTGTTGCTTTGGGTGGCATGATAGTAGCTGCACGTGCAATGACACGTATACAGGTAAAAATACAGGTCGTTAGACACAAACGTACAAACCAGTTCAAAAACACCGACGAAGCCACTTTACAGTACCTCAAAAGTCTTCTACTCACAATTCTGTTTCGCAACTGTCTATTCAAAGTTCAAAAAGCATCACTTCGTGGAAAAATTAACAAATTTACGGAGACACCTGTAGGTACGTCCACTCGCTTACACCGTCAAACCCGAAGTCTATTCCAGGAATATTACTAGTGGACGACTCCGAAAAGGCTTTACATTCAGTTTCTTGGGATTTTATTGATAATATTCTTCGTTACTTTAATTTTGGATTGGATATTAGGAAGTGGGTAAACTATTACTAATGTTTTTTTCTGTGGTTAATTAGGTGGGTAACATTTTTAGACTAATTAAATTAATATCCATCGTGGTTGTCGTTTTTATATTATGTGTTGAAGTTCTAGCTGCAAGAATTAGAGACAATGAACATATCAAAAGTATACAAATTGATAATGTTTCTATTTTAAATGTGCAATATGCTGATGATACAGGTCTGATTCTGAATGGAACGGAAAAATCGCTCAGGGAATCTATTACTGAACTGAATACTTTTGCTAATAAATCAGGGTTAAATATTAACACCAGTAAGTCACAGGTTATTTGGATAGGAAGTAAGAAATATAGCGAGGAAACGTTTCTTTCAGAGCTAAATCTACTTTGGGGTAAGAATAAGTTTACTTTTTTAGGAATTGATTTTTCTGTTAACCTCAATGAAATTCCTGGAATGAATTAAGGCTGACATCCTTAATAAACAGTTCTTGTCTGTATTCACACCATCAAAACATATCTCGGATACTCAGCCTGACCAGACTACAACCACAATCTTCCTCATGTTCCACCTATTGACGATATAACTTTATCTCTGCTAGTGGTGTCAACAATCTCTTCCTTAAACTTACAAGGTCACTGGTCCAGAGTGTACTAAACCAAAGTACTTCTGAAACACATAATTGCAAGCAGGAAATTGTCTCGCGCAAACAGTCACAATCCACTTTATCCCTGTCAACATGGCATTAGGAAATTTCGAACTTGTAAATCTCAATTCTTTTTTTGTTTTAATTTTTTTTAATTTTAATTTCAAAAGTATTAAACAAAGTCAGCCAAAGGCCACTCTCTCATAAACTCAAACAATATAGGATAGTGAGTAATACAATCCACTGGAACGTTCTACAAAATATGATTAAGACTGTAGCCTCCTCGAATGTCATAGTTACTTCCCTTCGTTCCCTCTGTCAGAACAATCTGTGTGGAAATGGTTTTTGATTTCAGCAAAGTTATTGAGGTATTATTCAGTCGGACGGGGTAAAGCCTACCTAGACATTTTCTACATGTATTTCTGAATTCGTCAGGTCATTAACTTGGTCAATACTTGGCCACTCTCGTTTATGAAACACTCATCGGAAACATAAAACATTTCTTTTAAAGCAAAGGTGTGTGCATTGAGATATCCTGAAGCCAAGTTTTGAAAGAAATATACAATGTGGTCAATATGTCCATCTTTATCTAAGTGAAGGATATAGTAAAAGATAAAAATCTAACCCCGTGTAAAACACAATTGTATAATGTCAAGGAGCTCATTGTAATATTATACACAACCTTTGCACGTCATAACACACCAGCATAACGGTATTCTGTACTCTCTTAACAAAGTGGGGTACAGCTACATGTAATTTACATGGTATGAAACATATTCCAGTATTTTAATTGATATATTTAGGCTGAAAGTCTACCATTGTATATATATTAACATAGAAGTGTCATGTATTCGATTCCTTCATATGTCATTAAGATTGCATATCATTAACTTATAAGTAAAAAAATATAGATATGTACTTAAAAGAGATTATCCTGATTGCAAATGATAGCATGTGCAAGTGTATTATAAATTTGGTAAACAATGCAAAGCTAAAAAGATAACTGGAACTAAAAACAAGCAATAACTGATGAGTAAAATAACATTTTCTTGTGTTACTAGGGTGATAATATATCTACAGTTAAGTTAGCTAGTCAATTTATAATCAAGATCACGCTTTACTATCGGTATCACATTGTAATTACGTCATTATTCTTTGTGCTACCATGATAATAAGAAAATGACCTCTGCCAATCACTTCCTTTCCAGTGGTCATCTCCTCACGGATTGGCGTTATTGACGTGATCACGTCTTAGGTTCACTACGGTATCCACAAATTGTTTCTACGATCAACCTTGAAATCAGCTTCTCTGGACGTGGATCCAGTCGTCAAAGGACAATTTACTCGAATTCAGCTTATATATACAACATGGTGTGTTACAACCCATTTTGAAAACATAACGTTCTTTGTAAAAAAAAAATTCAAATCGCGTTTATTTTGGGACAAGTTCCACGAACTTTGAAAATAATTTCCAAATCAAAGCATTTGATAAAGTTTTTGATTCGAATTTTTTTTTTTTTTTTCAAAATGCATATTTTTTCAATGTTTGTAACAATGGTGTTTATTGTATATCTTACATGATAATGCGTGATATAAATGGCGTATCATATGTATACTACACGTTATTCATAAAGGAATTCTTGATTTGTTGAAAGCTGTTATACACACATAGCCTAATTACAAACAACTACAGGACATTTCTTATACAATAATATATAGATAGGATATTAGACTAAAATGTGTCACTGTCTTGACAGCAGTTGCAGGAAAGCTCAGTCCCTCTTCTCAAACTTGATCCACAGCCCTTCCTCAGTTGGGGTGTTTCCCATTTTACTGATCTTTGGTGGGCACTGTGATAAAAATCAAAATTACAAACATTTCGAAATTTGCATACCAAACCTAACTTCATACTTATGTAGGACCCATCAACTGATACACTAGAAGACAAAAGCATGACATTTTGGACAAATAGCATTGATTTTCCTGCTTGAAACAAAGTACATATATGTTTGTTAATCAAGAAAAACCTTACATAGTTCTGTCTGAATACCTCTAACCCATCCCCCTCCCCGACTTCATGGCTTAAATAATGTAAATTCGTGAAGTAAACCGTTATGAACATTTATCATTGGTTATAGCCACTGTAAAAGTTGACTTATATGTATAAAAATGGAAAAGGTTTTAAATCAAATAAACGGACACTGCTTCTGCAGGTGTTACTTATTTCAATAACTACTAAACAGAGCGAAAACTGGCAGATACATATACATGTATACGAGAAAGTTTAAACAATAAAGTACAGTTCACACGATGAAATGTAAGTTATCTTATTATTGGAGTTCGTGATCAGTATGTACACACTGACGATTTTGTAAATGTACGCTCATCGTTGACGTGACGTAGTAGCGTTACCAATATATGAAGACAAATAAATAATACAACGAGTTGATTTCAGTTTCACTTACATCAGTTCTAGCAGAGCGGACTGGCCTGAAAGACTGCAGGACTGAAACAATGCACATTTTTTGTTCCATCACTGCAAGCCGCATACCAATACAGTTACGGGGTCCTGCGCCAAATGGGAGATATGTGTAAGGGTCCCTGTCAGCTTTGGCCTCCTCGGTAAACCTAGTAATAAGAAAGAGTGCCCAGCATGTTTAAATGAGAACACTTTCTGATCACTTAACCTTTAAAGTGTAAGACGTACATCCGATAGCCAATAACAAATTCAATGCCTTGTCATAAAGAAATATTTCTCTTGTACATCCTGTCAATATGTATCAATATTTTTATTATGTTTGTTCACAAACTTATAAGCATCAATATATCTGTTGTTACTAGTAATCTAAAGGAATTATTCAATATTTTAAGTTTCATTATCATTCCCAATAAACCAATCATAATCTCAGGGTATTATATATGGAAGTACAATACACATTGTAACAACTAAAGCTCATAAACAACTTTTATATAATACCAATTTATAACATTTGTCTCAAGTTCTCTAAGTATTGGAAATGAACTTAGAATGAATTTGAAATACAAAAAACATGAGACTCTGAATGCAAATGACATTTTTGTCTTCATATCACTTGAAACGAAAACTATGAAGCAATGAAAATGGAGCAAAGGATTCTTATTTGTAATTGAAATTTTACAAAATAAAATGATAAAAATGGAATTACGATAAGTCGGTTTTGAAAAAAAGTAAAAGGAATAATTAGTATTTTGAATACAATTTGAAAGTATTGTATTAGAAAAGTTTATAACATTAACATTTTGCAAAATGTATTTTAGATTAAATATTGCTTTAAACGAATGTGCGTTTTGAATTTATGAGAAGTTAGAAGATTTTTCTAGAAAACAGCATCTATAAACTCAAAACAAAAGCAACAGCCCCCTCCCCCTTTCAGAACTACTGATCGGAGACATGGACTTGTATAATCTATATTAGGTAAAGATCAATAGTTGGGGTAACGGTAACACTAATGGTACTTTAGAGGTCAATAATCATACCGTTCTGGGTCAAATTTCTCCGGGTCAGGCCAGTATTCCGAGTCCATATGAATAGCTCCTACTGGTATATTTATAATCATGCCTTTAGGGACCTTCACGTTGCCAATGGTAACATCTCGACTTGCTATCCGGTCAATTCTAAAAGCAACAGTAAGCATTATTATAACGACGATCAACAAAAGCAAGGGATATGGATGTTTGAAACCTTAGATTATGTCTCAATTCTCTTTATTAAGTTTGCTGTTATAAAATAATAAAATTAAATAAATAAGACAAATACGCCAAATTACTACGTATGTCGTACAGATATCCGTCATATCTATATTGACGGAAGCACAAGCGTGCATAATTTACAAAATTACAACTAAATATAGTTATCACATCATAACATGGAATACCTTTTGCAGTCCACGTTACATAGTTACCTTGAACAAGTTAAATGTTTTGTTAGTTAGTGCAAGTAGCTGCTAACTTTCTGAAAGTGTATTTCAGTATCGAAAAGAGACTTCCTTCATTTCAAAATACCCCTTGATACATTATACTAACATCTTATCCAGTATGAACATTTGTCATTAAGAATCGTTGCAATGCAGTTTTATACTAAAACCTTTTTTTCACATTTATCGTTTGAAAGTTTTACTACAAGCCAATCACAATTTGGAAGGTTACCTTTCTTGCACACTGAATTGAACTTAGGTTATTGTTTGAGGATTACTGGCATGATCCTTTAATTTTCCTTCCCTATTTACTATATTTATTGTAATGCAAATTTCCCCCCAAACTACTAGTATACATGTATGTATTTTCACTTTAAAGCTTGATCATTTCTTTCAGCTTAAAGATGCAGTGCAAAGAAAATAGATTTCACTTGAAAGTTTGGCGGGTTCGCATGGAGTTCGCCTTGATGAGAAATGATACAATGATGCTTTACATTATGAAGGTTTAAATTGTAGATGCATTTCTAATATTTTACAATAATCACTACATGCATTACTTAATGCCACGCCATGGATAGATCGATATATATAATAAACTGATGTAAGAGTACAAGCATAATTGCACAATAAGCTAGTTTTATTGATAAATGCGAGTTTATCTAAAACCTGTAGTAGCTAGGACTATCAGAATTTCTGGAGGAAAAAAGTAATCCCGAAACCAATTTCAGATATGACGAGCTCATAAGGCAGCTAGTACCGTTGAAACTCCTTGTCTTGAAATTGTTGAAGTCGAAATTTCGATTGAGTCTATGTAATGTCCAAGTCTAGCATAAGCAGAGTACCATGTTTACGGGTATTACTCGTATACTTTTCGAATTACTTCGGCAGCATAAAATATGTAAGAAATACAAAAATATATACTTTTCATCGATAGTATTAATTATTAGTCTACTTTTTATTTTCCCCCTTTTTGTAAAAGTGCGAAATGTGCGAAAGTAATTACTGCGGTACAAGTTTCACTATGAATGAGTACGCGTTGTCCTATCTCACCATTCTATAAATTACGTATTTGCCTTGACTTTGGTGCAAGACGAACGATAACAGCTTTCCTTCGAATAATGCACTGTCATATTTAGACATGGAAAATGATTATTGCCAATAATGGCATCAGCAGCTGCAGTTTACGTGTAAACATTGTAATCAAGTATATGGTGGTATCCATACCTGGATCCAGGGGGAAATATTCTCAGGGTCTCGTCAATAACCATGTCCATGTATGTTAACTTTTTGATATTATCAAAGTCGGGGGATTCCTGAAACAAATAAACAAAAACCGAAAGCATTTTTATTGATACATAAATCAGTCCAAACCTAACTGCACTACCAAAGCAATGGACACAAGATTTAGTATACAGCATTCAGTGGTGTATAATCAATTAAATATATAAACTGCATTACCTTTCCCAGATTATCGTCGATTTCCTGTATAACCTTGTCACAGATGTCTTCATGTACGGCCAAGTGATAAAAGACGAAAGTCAAGGTAAGAGCTGTGGTTTCATATCCCGCAAGGAAAAACAGAAGTGCTTGAGACATAATCTCCTTGTCAGAAAGAGCTGAAATAACACACATAAACTAGGCTGTACATCATAAAACGAATACACATATACATAATATGTTTTATTCATCGTAGCATAGAAAAGATGTCG
Source organism: Ylistrum balloti (assembly GCF_031769215.1). NCBI lineage: Eukaryota > Metazoa > Mollusca > Bivalvia > Pectinida > Pectinidae > Ylistrum > Ylistrum balloti. Next base: position 895,943 of record NW_026781982.1, on the reverse strand, counting down.
CCAAATCATAATTCCTTCCCAATCAAAAATGGTAAGAAAGTAAGATAAGCCAGATATGTAACATGTCATGGTAGGATTACCACTGTATTACGCTAAGCTGATGATCATGGCAGTATGCAGTGACCCTACATAGGGAACAATCAGCCAACTGAAAAACAGATTTTTGAAAAGACCTCTTTGTATGGAGGACTGAGCACAGAAAAAAGTTGGCCGCCACTGATTGGCCAGTAAGTGCCAAAACAGATATATATCCAGAGTAATATTTTTTCTATGAAGTATGATGGCATGGTTGACCGCTTCTATTAAAACACTACTGACCATTTATATATAACCACTGGTATTACAAAATGTTTTGTCTATTCATGAATGAACACTTGCATTGCTAGATTACTGACCATTTCGTCCAGATGACCATTTACCGGTAGCCATGTTCTCAGTTTTAGGTGACTCTTCATTAGCAGCCTGTGCATTTGCCATGATTTCTAAAAAGTCTGTATGGTTCTGCAAAATATAATATGTCAGTTGAAATAATGCTTTCAATTGTTAGTTACATACGCAACGCTGGGTTTCTATGCAAACGCCGGGATATTTCATCTCCACACAACTTTCATATAGCGTCAGTTATTTTCCTTGTAAACTACGTGTATCATACAATACAGATATATACGAATAACACAGCTATAGTATTCGAATTATTTCTCCTATTCACATACCCCTGGATTTTGTCGCCTTTCTTTCAATGCCGCACCAGTTACAGACACAAAGAAATCTGTTGATTTTTTTGTCAAATTGATTCCGATGAACTGGAGGAAGCGTGGAAGCCAAGTTAGGAAGGGAAAAAACACTAAAAATAACAAAACATAACATAGATACTTTCTTCGAAACAAGACAATAAAAAATAAGGTAAATGAAATAAAATGGAAAAATAGATTGTATCATACCATATGTTTGTCGTTCTTGGACTCCTCAGTGATGTTAATGACCTACATGTAATTAGAAATATCTGGTCGAAATAACTGTCAGAAAGCTGAAGCTGAAGACCGTACATTCTCCAAATTTTGATTTATTTTAAGGAACGCTTTTAAACTATGTATTTTCGATGTGCATGTGTATGTGCGGCCCTGTGCCACTATTCAATCAAATTAAGACATGATATGAATGTTATAGCAAAGCCAGGGGACTACAACTCCACTAGCAGTGTCTGTCATACCCAATATCAAAGATCGCACAAAAAGCACACACGTATATCGAAGCACAAGTAACTGTCACTTATCATTTGAGTTTCTTTGTGAAAACATATGCTAATGTTTTGAAAGCGATAAGAGTTATTTCTCAAGTTCATTAATACTCGTCGTTATGTATTGGGACTTTCATCAACGCATTATTAAAACCAGTTACAGGCATGTAAAAATGTATTTTCTTATTGTTAACATATTATAACACACAAATATTGAAATTTCACTTATTTAAGTACATTGAATACTCAGAAGGATACTCCAAACAAAAATGAAACTTCATAAAATTCATAAAAATAAACGGTATTATTTTGTTTCGTAAAACAACACAAAGTATGCCTTTAAGTTCTAATTCAAATTGCAAAAATTCTTTAACTTACTGTATATTGCCAACAACACTCCTATGATTGTAGAATCTGAGTAGGTTTTGGCATGCTTTATAAATGGGTCGTTTGGATCTTTTTGAGAATTTATTTCCAAACCAAATGATGTTCTGGCAATGACATCCAGCGTAAAGGCACCAAAGGTTCTACAAAAGAACTGCTAAGTATTACACTCTACTTATGTCACTGCTACCTCAAGGTCTATGACGATACGATATGCAAATGCAATCAAATATACCATAAACATGCATGGTAAGATCAGATTAGTAAACTCTAAAAAATATATATTGATATACGATATACTATAAAGTTGTATGTTTTGATTAGATTTTTACATTTTGCACATGTCCTTTTTTTCATTTCAATATTAATTTGGATTGTGTTCACAGGAGTATAGATGCAGCCTGGACTACATGGCAAAAACCTGACGTCATTTGGCGCCATTCTGACTGCTATTATGAACGTAAACACTTTCCATGTCGTCTCAGATAACACGCGTTGTAGGTTTACGTTAATCATTGAGCTGATTATAATTTTCAGAAAGCTTATCCAGTATGAAGACAATTTCAATTTAGAAAAAAAGGCATGATAATGTTTTAAATAATATCCGGAATACAAATCGAGCCTAATTTTGTTTATCTGTCACCTATAATGCAATCATATTGACAATAAAAACAATCTTACTGACGTTCAATGGTGAAATGTCCATCAAGATCAGTGCCAAAATGTAAAAAATAAAGTATTAGTGCCTACAAATAAAGATTTGTAGGGATTTAATTTTTCAAAATCTGCTTTTCTCCTACAGAGTTATGAATTGATATCAGCGTTAAGGTCACATCAAGGTCATACAAAAATCAAGATCAATGTTGAATGAGATTTATATTACATTACGTCTACATGAGCGCGATATCAAAGTTGAAAATACTGTTAAAAGGAAGTCAATTACACAATATCCGTAAAGATTATCCTGTACTATAGATATATATTCATAACTAGATAAATTAAAAAAAACTTACTTATTTAAAAGGACATTGTGTTACTTAATAATTACTAAAGTCTTAACTCCCAGTGTATGTCATTACGTACTAAGCTAGAAGAAAGTTCAGACTTAATACCGATTTACTTCACCAGACACAACACTTAATATTTCCCTCGTGGTTAGAATTCGCGCAATAATCAAAGAAATCATTTTAATTTCATTTGATTAAATGACGTCATCCTTTTAGAAATGGATAAAAATAGAAATTTATTACTATCAGGTTACAAGACATCGTAAAATAAAATCAAGAAATCGGTCGTTTTGGCAACCAATTTAATTCATCACCACAATGAGGTAACTTACTCTTTCAAGTTAGTGTCTTCATTATTATTTGCCTTCGTTTCTAAATTTTCCAACAATATGTCTTGTGCTTGCCTTATAAGTGGTTTCATCTGAAACATTAGACAAAGGCAATGGATATAAATACGATACATGTAGTGTCAAATAAGAATAAATAAACAAAGTGTCATACAATACAGCAAATCAATTGAATACTTTGAAATAGGTCATGTGTCAACTTGAGAAACGTGCTATTTAGGACAACATTTCTAGGTCTGTGTTACGAATTAGAAAACACAAAGGGAAAAGGAATGCATCAAATATCCATCGACATAGTCATACCTCTCTTAGTTTTTTTCCGCTGAAGGTTGGTGTGATAATGTTTCTCACAAATCTCCAATGGTCATCTTTGATGGACAAAAGAGATTCTTGTATCATCGGGTCATCCAACTGATTAAAATCCTGAGATAACAATATCATGAAAAATGTTAATATACCGTTTACTTGTCTTATAAAGTATCAATTCACGTCTTCATCTGAACATATTACTTTATTATATAAAATGACTAATCAAATTATGTAGCAGTCAGTACTGTGTGCCATGTTTGGTTACGATTCTATCAAGTTGATTTTTATAAATTCATTAACTCCATTAATGATGAGTTTGATACCTATTATAAACAATTCGGGAAGCAACAGAATTAAAAAAGACACCTCTTTCTTGGTATTTACATACAATAGATCAGCACTATCACCTTTTCGAATCCTAGTCGGTCGTTCTACTGCACCAGTGATGGAAACTCGTAAAAGGTTCTTAATTATCTGAAAGCAAAATGACGGTACAAACCCTCCTATTGACAAAACTGTTGAAATCCTTGACAAAAATGTCTTTTAGTAATTTCGGGTCAGCAACAAACAGGGTAGGAAACTTCCCTTCAAAAGTCCTAGTGAAGGAAGAAAAGGCAAGCATTACCAATCGTAACATGGAATGTTAAGAGAGATAACATTTTAATCAAAGTTTTAAACTACTATATGCTATGTGGAAATAACTATTTAATATCCATGTAAAATCTATTTTTCATATCGTTCTGTATTGTAAATGAATCTTTAAATTTACAGTTAAAAGAAATTGCATACAGCTTTTTCACTTACCCAAACATTTTGCCATACTTCCTGTAAAGGTCAATCTCGCCCTTAACTATGCCCTGTAATAAAGTCACTGAATATTAATACGTAAAGCTGAAGATTGTAATGTTGATTAATTTTACTGCTGAATCAGGATAACATAATGTCATACTGACTGATTTTATGCACACGAAACGAGTTAAGGTAATGTACTACTTTGAACATTAGATAGCCGCAAACACTTACTCATGATCGGAGACAAACGATGTCCAGGTTTAAACAAAAATGAAAACTACTGATTTTTTTTCATTTATTGAATTATAAAACAGGGTCATCCGTGTCTTAAGTTGGTAAATAAATACAAACATCTTTGAAGAACAGCCCCAAATTTCCCATGACAAGGGTTGGTTTTGGACCATCAACGCCCATCTTTTTGAAGATATTGTAATCCCAGGACATGTACCTATAAATAAAGTTATCGTATCAATGATGATTTACTTTACAAGTGACATTAATACTCGTGCAATAGCTACGACACAATTAATATTGGGCAACAAATACATACCCAGTACATTTGTAAATCAGGATATTGATAGTGTACGATATAATCTCATATATACGTATACATTAAAACATTTTTCATGCAAATCTTAATTACAAACAATTTCAAACTGATACCTACCTTTCCCCATACACTAAATCCAACATAAAGAACCTATCCATATGTCCCAACTACGTAGATCTTAATATATACACAACATTGAGGGTCCACCCACCTCTCCAAACACCCTACATATATAATACATACATAACGTAGATGGTCTACGAACCTCTCAAAACACCCTACATATATAATACATACGTAACGTAGATGGTCTATCCACCTCTCCAAACACCCTACATATATAATACTTACATAACGCAGAGGGTCCACGCACCTCTCCAAACACCCTACATAAATAATACATATGTAACGTAGATGACCTATCTACCTCTCCAAACACCCTAGATATATAATACTTACATACTTAGAGGGTCTATCTACCTCTCCAAACACCATACATATATAATACATACGTAACGTAAAGGGTCTATCCACCTCTCCAAACACCCTACATATATAATACATACATAACGTAAAGGGTCTATCTACCTCTCCAAACACCCTAGTTATATAACACTTACATAGTGTAGAGGGTCTATCTACCTCTCCAAACACCCTACATATATAATACATACATAACGTAGAAGGTCTACCCACCTCTCCAAACACCCTACATATATAATTCATACATAACGTAGAGGGTCCACCCACCTCTCCAAACACCCTACATATATAATACATACATAACGTTGAGGGTCTACCTTCCGCTCCAAACACCCTACATATATAATACATACATAATGTAGAGGGTCTACCCGACTCTCCAAACACCCTAGTTATATAATACTTACATAATTAGAGGGTATATCTACCTCTCCAAACACCATACATATATAATACTTAGATAACGTAAAGGGTCTTTCCACCTCACCAAACACCCTACATATATAATACATACATACATAACGTACTGGGTCTATCTACCTCTCCAAACACCATACATATATAATACATACATAAAGTTGAGGGTCCACCCACCTCTCCAAACACCATACATATATAATACATACATAAAGTTGAGGGTCTATCTACCTTTCCAAACATCCTAGTTATATAACATTTACATAACGTAGACGGTCTATCTGTATCTAACGACTTTCTATTGTTATTTGGTACTTACACAACGTATGCTATTATCGTAGCAACAAGTAGAATGAGTAGTTGGCCCCATATGGGGATATCCACCAGTCCTAACACCAACATTTTCTGATCTGATGATCTTCCCCCTGTAGTAACAAATCATTCCAACATTATTACGACTTGAGGTGTTTACCTCTATATACACCATACACTTTCCTATTGGTACGTATCTGTATGGTTATGTTTGTGGTGTAGATTGTGTATGTGATGGTGGAGATTATGTCCTGGTTTATTATCTATCGCAGATGTATATTTTCTTCAAAGTTAACATTTTGAGGACTATAATGTTACATACATTGGATATGATATATATCATATTACTATATAAATGCAAGTGTCTGTAGGGGAAATCCGGGTGTGTAAGAGAAACAAATGTTTGAAAACAGGGAAAGGGGGAATGATCCTAATGCGAAAGTGAAAACAGCAAATTAATAACTTGATTTTGCAAAAGTGTATCATAAATTCGCATATATATCATTCTTCTCTCACACCAGCTCGTATGTGTTTTCTTTTTCCTGTGTTTCTGGTAAGGCAAGTGGACCATGGGCCTAAATATATAAGGGTCATAACTCAGCAAATTATGATTGAATTAGTCAAATTTCGAACTTTTCCAAGACCCTTTTGATAATAATGCTTACCAAGTTTCGTCAACGGCTGTCTTATTTACTCAAGTATTTGTGTTCACAAAGTCAGTGGTATTTAAACTGCAAAACTTTACAAAGTACGTTATAATCCATCTATTGTCGAACTCGTTCGAGGTCTTATTGGTATAAGGCGGCGTAGCATGTTTCATTAAATTGTTTTATATCAAGTTATTGTGTTCACAAGGAAAAATTAAGCAAGACGCAACGACGCACGTCACACGACGACGGATGCCACACGACGACGCATGTCACATGACGACGGATGTCACACCACGACGCATGTCATTCGAAGACGTCACGACGACGCATGTCACATGACGACGGACGTCACACGACGACGCATGTCATACGAAGACGTCACGACGACGCATGTCACACGACGACGCATGTCACACGACGACGGATGTCACACGACGACGCATGTCACACGACGACGGATGTCACACCACGACGCATGTCACACCACGACGCATGTCATACGAAGACGTCACGACGACGCATGTCACATGACGACGGACGTCACACGAAGACGCATGTCATACGAAGACGTCACGACGACGCATGTCACACGACGACGGATGTCACACGACGACAGATGTCACACCACGACGCATGTCACACGACGACGCATGTCATACGAAGACGACACGACGACGCATGTCACATGACGACGGATGTCACACGACGACGCATGTCATACGAAGACGTCACGACGACGCATGTCACACGACGACGACACGACGACGCATGTCACACGACGACGACACGACGACGCATGTCACACGCGACCGACTTACATGGTCTATTGTATGCAGTGTGTCCTTTTTTGTACACACTTACGTTTACATGTGTTTGAGAGTAAAGTGGGCCAAAGTAGACCTTTATCAAACTAGTTTATAAACATTGTGTATTGCTTGTGATGAAAATATGAATACCGACCAACTGTACAGACATGGAGGTGGTACTTGGGCTTTAAGTACTGTCTAGTATATTATTTACGACAGTTTGTGTAAGCGGATAGAAATTGTCGTCAATCGATGATCCACAATGGACGTTCTGCACAGGTAAAGCTTGCTAATCATGTACAAGGACCTATTACACCTAGTAATCGCCATACAACCAATTAGGATTTATATAAACAGTACTTACTTAAATTCGAGACGGACAAAAATCGTTAAGGTACATCAAAATCTTTGATGAAAGACACTGTTTATCTCGCCATCGTTCGGAACAAAAACAGGCATGGTGTGTCTGTTGTTATACTACATTAGTGTCTGTTTATTCAGGCGGACAAACCATTGTTAGCTTTTCAGAAATAGACAAATAGCACGAACGATGGACCTCGAAAATCTTAGTCATAGCTCATCAGAAAACACAGTAATATTTAATAAGGTCCGTCCTATTTCAATACGATACCACAGCTGTATCAGGTATTATCACTTTACTGACAAAGGATAGTAACTATATTACATATATTTTATATATATATATATATATATAATCCCTGTATTTGCGAATGTTCGATTTTTACTTGGTAATGGAGATCTAGGACAGCTGCAACATTCGGAAGCTTTAGACAACATTACATTTGTCAAATATATTCTATACATATAACACATACTTACTCGTTGTCGCCTGCTAACCTTAACAGCAGTAACCCGTCCACTGACAAGTGAAAGTCTGTCTACCTGGAGCTATATATCAGGTATGGCAAGTTTCGACCAGTAGAATAACACTCGTTCACATGGAGAGTGTGTGTGGTGGCATGTCGACCTAAATATTGATCTCGGTGTATAGCGCCCTGCTACATGTATACACAAAAGCTCTTGTTACTGTTTTGAGTACACGTATTTGATATATTGTATCCTGTCAAACACGTTTTAAATCTGCACGTGGGAGTTCTGATCACTGACCGTGGCATTAGTTTCTGATTTTTTAAATTTCTGTATTAAACCACAGTACAGTAAGTGAGTAAGTATGATCAAGTGCGATATTAGGTGCTATAAGAATTTGGCATAAAAGTGACATAATACATATATATGCTAAACGAAAAAAGAAAGGTAACACTACTTTATTCTGTGATTAATTAATTAACCCCTTCATAAATCCTTACCAATCATGCACGAATAAAGTAATTGATCAATTCTGATAAAACTGCAGTCATGGTTCATTATAAAACTTTGCGTTCAGTTATTTTATTCGACTGTAAAGGACGTTGGGGTCAATTTCAAAGGTAACACCATTAGTAACGGGTATGGCCACCGTTTGCGAAGTAAACAACATTGCAGCGTCGTCGCATGGAACTCGTAAACCGGCGGATAATTCGAGGATAGATGTTGTTCCATTCAGCGATCAAGGCTTGGGCCAGCTCCTGCAAGTTTGACGGCTGATTTTGACCTTCTCTCACGCGTCGCCCAAGAACGTCCCAGACATGCTCAATCGGTGACAAATCAGGTGATTTAGATGGCCAATCTAACACCTGTACGTTATTCTGCTGCAAGAAAGTTCTGCTGACGCGACTGGTGTGCGCTGGTGCGTTATCCTGTTGAAAAATGGCGCCAACGCCATGGCGTCTTAAGAATGGCGGAACCATTGGTCTTAAAATTTCGTCCCGATATCGAATGCCGGTTAAATTGCCATTTAACACAACAAGCCTGATACGAGTCCCCCCACAAATACCACCCCAAACCATTACACTTCCGCCGCTAGAGCGGTCCCGTTCTGCGACGTAGCAGTTCGCAAAACGCTCCCCTCGTCGCCTCCACACTCTGCGCCTTCCGTCACCGCGTTGCAGACAAAACCTGGACTCATCTTAACACAGAACATTGTTCTATTGTCGTAAGGCCCAACGACGGTGAACGCGGGTCCACTTACGCCGATTATTACGGTGACGTCGCAACAAATTGTGTCCAGTGTAGGGACGCCGCGCTTTCAATTGGTAGACCCTCAACCTGTTGCGGACTGTTCGGGGAGACACACGACGCCCAAACAATGTCCTTGTAGTCTCTACTGCGGTTACGAATCGATTGCGCAAGTGTATCAATCGTATACGACGGTCACCCCTGGCGGTCGTTTTACGGGGTCGGCCGCTTCGCGGACGATCGGATGTTGACCCAGTTTGGTTTAAACGACTTACCAACTGGCAAATTGTCTTAACACTGCAACCAAAATGCCATGCAACTCGACGGCGAGACTCCCCAGCCTGGATCATGCCTACAGCCCTTTCTCTCTGTGCTTGTGACAGCCGGGGCATAATGATAAAGTTGATAGATAGCAAGATTCGGTGATTTCTAAGTCCTAAGGATCTAAGGAACAGTTGTCAGTTTGAATGTTTATGAAATTCAAGCGAAGGTACGAGTTAGTCGCAGAAAACCTCGTGCAGCTCTTTCGCTGATACAGACTTTCACGCTTGAATGATTTTGGTAACCCCCTTGGATTTTGTAATGTAAAACATTACCATTTTCTAATATTGCACAAACGTCATTTTTTTTCACTCATTTACAGGTATTCGCCAAGGAAATATGTTAACCTTTCTTTTTTGTTGAGTATATATGGACTGTGGATCGGGAATTCGTGCAAACCCTCTGTGTACTGTAACATGAGTACCCACTTCTCAAACATCCCATTGTTCACTGTTTGTTAAAGGCACACATGGCGTTATTTACAGTCAGGTCAGGGTCGTGATTTATAAATGGCAAATAAAGGATCAGCTTAACACTGATTTCGAAATCCCTCAATCATTACTATATTTGGAACGTTAAGATATCCATTTAACTTTTAAAATAACAGAGCGCCATCTAGTTATTCCTGAATAAAAAGATAGACTTGAAAATTGGTAAAAGCCTTATTTCATCAAAAAGCATCTTCGACCGTCTCTGGGCAAGTCATGCACACAATGGGAGAACTTGGTCATTGTTGCAAAATTGGTCAGGAATTTTTAAAAAATCTTAGAAATAAGGTAACATATTCAGACTTTGGGGTTTGAGATTTATACAGTGATTTTCTCATCTATGATTCAATCTATTTCGCTTTTAATTATCATGTTTTTTATATATCAAATATGACGTGGACTTCGCTATAATGAATCAACACTGCATAATCACATATACAAGTTTAGCAAGAGAATACTTTATCTAAAGACTATTTGTGAATTTCTCTAATCGTTAAATGTATTGATGTACCAATTGTTTGGAGCATCTAGGTCGCGGGTTTGTTCTGGTGCATGTCTATACAAAAAGATGTAAGACTATCCAGGTGAACACTCACGGTAAGCGTAACTGTATAGGTGTTTTAGGAGTGCGTGTCGTATGCAAGTGTATGTAACAAACGTTTAATCTGTAAGTATCATTCCATGCTTTCACGATTAATTAATCGGAAAAAAAATTATACATGTGAACCAAATACAAACACAAGAAACGATAATTAGCTAGGTGTTTACCAGTCGGTTTGTATATACCTGTTTAACCATACCATGTTACAATGGAAACAAAACAAGAATCCTTATTACGAGTCGTACACATTGTAAGTACTGCTGGCCTCATTCTGGTAACAAATCACGAATATTTGTTCTGGACGGTTATGTAAATGAGAGTGGCCTTACTTCTGATTGGTCATTTTCTGACCACAGAACCTTCGATTGTCCAGAGTTTGACGGGTTCCTATCATTCTTTGTTCGAAATTTGACCAGTTTGAACTGTTTCACGTTCGTACATTTCAGCGCAGTAATATGTTGTTGGAGCCGACAGCTGAGAATCTTACGACAAAACAGAACAATAACAACATTCCAAATTGACAAATAATAAAATCGAATTAAAGAATTCGTAGTTTGAAAGCTGAATTCATTCAAAAGAAAATCAATCGCCTTGTAAAACTTGGAAGTTTACAGGCTCGCATGAGCACGAAGCACACCTTAGGAGTTGTTAACATAACATACAGTATGTATAACCATTTTTTAATCATTATTACAGATAAAGAAAAGAAAAGACAACTATAGTAATCTTCGGACCCCGTTTACTGACATGCTCTATACTTATTTTACTTCTTTTCATCGAAATGTTATTTCGTTTTATCGAAATATTGATTCGTTTTATCGAAATACTATTTCGTTTTATCGAAATATTGATTCGTTTTATCGAAATATTAATTCTTTTTTTCGAAATGTTATTTCGTTTTATCGATCGTGCTGAGGATGTCAGTAAACGGGCTCCGTTGTAATCGACCACATACCCATAGTTTATACAGCTTCATGACAATGTTCATATGTATCACAGTGTTATGTTATGAAACAAAGGTTTTCATCGTAACTTCTCGAGCTTACAATAGCCCATTTCATTAGTGTATGCCCACCGCGCTTTTCACAGAACACTAATTCTTATAACTAAGAATAATTTCTTTGATTAATGAGAAAATGAACACATCACCAACAAATATATCAAATAACCATAGCGATTAATCCATAGCATATATAATCAAAGTACTGAAAGTACTGAGAGGCTAAACGTATTGGAAAATGTTCACAAATAACCGCTAAGCTATATTACTTTCCCCATACTCCTACACTTTGGAATGCAAAAATTATTAAAATAAGAGAACCAGAGGCTATTTTTCTTAATCTTAAGCGGTTTCATATATTCTTTAATTCTTATTTCAAAATTGACGACGATAATGTGAATAAATCAAAATAGGTAAAAACAAAAACACACAACCATATATTCATCGCCAACAAGCCAAATGATAAATAGCTCTATGATGAAGTTGACTAAATAAAACCTTTGAAATACCCAAGATGTTGCAATTACTATCCTATCAATATGAGGATTTAGACAAATCGAAAGGACTTTATACCTACTTCTTTATTTTAAATGTTTTGCAAAGTAATAGTCCTTACTTATTATAATTATATTTGTAGTTGAGGAAGGTAGATTAGGTATACACAGCATATCAGATAGATGAAAGTGTAAATAATTACATTAAATGTATTTACATGCCTATCTTCCTTGAAGTATCATGGTTAGACTTTTCTTCCAGTAATTATATCTATAAAGACATAGTTCTATGAGATTATACCAGACTTCCATATATATACAAAATTTACAATATCTTCACCATAGCTACTACTATTTCTGATCTCCAATGCATTAGATAATGTCACCATGACACGCAAAATGAATAAATATGTTAAGGAAATATTTCGTTCTAGTTAATTGATAATTATAAACATGAATATTTTGGGTTTTGTTTTATACGCGCTTTGTTTGAAGGAATATTTTCATTTCAAGGAACTTTGATACACATTAACAAACCTTGAGAAATCAGCACAATCAACCTTCATCAAATAAAACTAAAAGACAAAAAATAGAAGTTATAACAAAGTCAACATCAAGATCAGTACAGTATTAAAATTATATTATTCATAAATATTCAAAAAAATATAAGTTATAACAAAGTCAACATCATGATCAGTACAGTATTAAATATATATTATTCATACACCATGAGCACCAAATGTACCTTGCCTACGAAGCGCAAACTTTTTAGCTTCAAAAACTTGAAAAAGTGTCACGGCGGTGGGTGTGAAAAACCTGAAAAAATGTCATATCGGCGGGTGTGCGCGTTGGACGAACAGTCCAGTTTTGTGACGTCTAATGAGGTAAAGTGATGTTATATATTAAGACGATCTCGCCAAAACGACAAGGATTAAAACAAAATTGATGTTCTGTTTGTAAGTTTTGTTTGTTTATAAGTGCTGTTAGTTGATCATTCAAACCAAGACCCCAGACTAGCTTCTTATCATGGCGCCAACTCGCACGTACAGAGTTCTGTACGTTTACGTCATGTCGAGAAGGATTTATAAGCCCCGTCATACAATAAATACACTTTAAATCAAGTCATGTAGTTACAATAAACTTTGAAGATACAAGAAACCATTTTTTCCTTATTATGGTAAACATGGATGTTTTCTAGGAATATTCACAGCAGGCGATAAGAATCACGTCAGCTCGATCTTCTTCAGAGGCAGAGGTCGGGGATGTCCGTGAGAAGAATATACTGTTCAAAATTTATCAATAGTTCAACCACACTGTGCATCTTTTTGTATATAGTAATCGTATTGTTATTTTAAAAAATAAACTAATTGTGGATGCTTTTAAAATAGCGATTTTACGCAGAAAATTGCCGCTAGAGGGCTCTTACTCTTTTCGATATTTCAGCCAATAAGAAGGCCAGGATCGGTAAATTTTGTCTGAAAGGCCGTAGCAATAGGCTATTCGTACTGAGTACGTTTAGCCTAAAAAGAACAGATATACACCGAAAGACAAAATCCACCATTATGGCCTTTATTAGAAAGTGTTCTGAAAAAGTATTCCTGTTTTAGATATGGAGTTTATCGTAACGTCTCTTCCTTAGTTCAGGGGAAATAACAGTAAACATGGATATTTTGGAGTGTTTATCTTTTTGCGTGCCATGAATAGTAAAGTCAGTTCGATACATAATTCAACAGCTATCATTTAGTCCACAAAAGCAGCATGATGTGACCACGATTTGCATGTTTACAATATGCTAGTTACTTATGATTTTAAACACAATGAACATTTTCGATATATGACAGACCTATGGGGAACAGGTCACAACGACACAGCATATCACTAACACCCTTTGTTGAGTATTTCATATGATAAAGTTTAAGTGATATTTCACTTATCTATCATGCAAGGTTTTTAACCTAAAAATTTCGAAAATTAGTAAAAAGGATACCTATATTCAGAAACTTGATTTTTTTTTCAATGTTCGTTTAACCAAAACAAAGAAAAACATATCTATTACATACGTTGATACAAAAATAATGAAAAGAGATTAAATGTCTAGATCTACTCTATCACTACAAACGTACATTTATTTTAACTGTGCGTAAAAACTGAAATGACTCTGAAACGAACCAATGGAGGCCACATAAAGACAATTGAATTTTCAATACACTGTTGCAATCGCTATGATACGTTTTTCGTCCTGTAAGGTGAATATCAAAGGCATCTATCTAAAACGTGAATTTAATTAGTTTAATTTCAAGGATGTTTTTCTTGTCGGCCTGGAAAGACCATGCTTCTGTAAGTCCGCGTGAAGAAATAACTTATCATTAGAATGTGTCTCACATTGATCGACTTTCCACTCAGATACGACATGAAAGTGTCAAGGAATAAAGAATCCTATTCAACACCTGAACATGTTTTAACTTTCTAATCGCCACACATAGTGGTTCTGTGCTGTATGACAGACACAGCCTTGTTTTACCCGTATGCATAAAGCTTCGACATTCATATTAGCCATGACATTCTTTTTCTTTTCCTCGCGGTTTTAGCTGCGTCATATCAATGCTTCACTTGTGATCACTTTCCTGGAGATTCAAGTGTCCATACTTCATTATTATTACAATACTTTAGATTGCCTATTTATGATACGGATATTGACACCCACACAACCAACTACCCCGTTTTGGATTTCTAAAAGACAAAACAAAAAACCAAAGCATGCAAACAGTGTTTTATTGCTGTTACCAAATCTTTGTCCAAACGCCGTATTACCATTTTTTAGTATGATAACATTTAGGTTACAATCTTATTGTTATACTTTGTACTCATGAAATTGATCAGTAATATTATTTGACACGATATATTGTGGAGGTATAGTAAGAGTATGGACTTTGGATTTGTTAAGTGTAAAGTTGATATCACGTTATGTCATGTTCATTCACATTTTATAACTACATATACATACTGTATATCGATGGCAGAATTCCTTCCATTATTATATATATTCCCAGAAGGGTTAAGTCAGACATGCTGTAAATCATGGGCTGGTAATGCCAGGTCTGGTCCCATTAAGGTATCTCTACAGTATTTAATTAATGCATTTATAACAGAATGTCATCAAATGTAATTAGAAAATAGAATTAACCAGTGTAAACCAGAGAGTGTAATGCCTTTTAACCTCCATTGGACAATGGAGAACTCGTCATGTTGTATCTAAAACAGGTATTTAATTGTCACAAAAATGCACCGGATGTGAAGGAGAGGCTGAATTAACTCAGTGACGCTGGAATGAGTTATTGTTAACAGATGGTACATGTATAGTTTTATAAGAAAACATGGTGTGGTATTTTGTGACAATATTTAAACTGCTTATCATAGATGTGGATACTGTCGTTTCCAGTTGGGTACATCCACCAGCATTTAAACACAACACATGTGTAAGATGGTGAAGTGGACAATGATTGTTGGTCTAACAACTAGGTTGATTATATCCGCTTTGTGGTTTTGTATCAGGTAAACAAGATTTAGATTGATTCACTGATTGATATTCACTGCGCAGCATTATGTCCACTGGAAAACCAAAAACATTGAGTCCAAGTAAAGTGGGTAACGTAAAGCTTAGACAAGCTAGATTTTGGTTTATTGATATTTGTGGATTAATATTTAATTATGTATATAGAAACCTAAGATCAAATCAGACGAAAAAGTTCGGACCAGATCAATGAGACCAGACCACAACAGACCAAAATTTGATAACACAAAAATTTGGGCCTAGCCCGACCAGATCACGCTAGACCAGACCAGCCCAGCCCATTTCCCTTTACAACAGGTTTTCTAAATAGCGGTTGACCACTTTAAATCTGGTAATATGGTTTTGATAAGGGATAATTTCGTTTTAGCGAAATGAACTTGGAATAGTAACTTTTCCACTAGAAGACACGTTGGTTGCCACGACAGGTTAGTACTGAGCATTTTGGTGGCATGAAGTTAAAGGTCCATCTTGCAGAATGTAACTTTCAAGGCAATATAATCTGCTAGGCACGGGCTTCAATGTTTGATTGAGAGCGCCGACATTACATCTCTATTATCAGTGCATTTACCTAACAACACACCTATACGCCACATAATGATACCAAGCGATTCGTCAATTAGTTAATTTTCTAACATACGAATCAAGGGGATGGTGAATCAGTTCACTTTCAAGTAACACATCAATGTGATGATTATAGGCCTTGAGTTGGAGTTCAGAGGACCGCATATCAAACACGGGAGGCGATCGCGACGGGGTTTGGTAAATTGATATAATAGTGGTTTCGAGGCTTCCACTTATTACATGCTTTAAGAGTTTTGTCATTAGAATTGCCATCTGCTGTGTTGGCTTAAATATAAATGACCTTGTTCGATTCTGTGTCACCAAACCCTGCAAAGGAGACCACATCTTAAGAATTCCCTCTAGTCAGAACCCACTAAGGATAATTTTGACCAATTTTGGTCATCATATCTTAAATAGTATACCTTGGGGGAGTCTGCAAACTTTCAGTGCTTTTCGAACTGAAAATCATTTTTCGGCAAATATCGACAAAAAATTGACATTTCACCACGACAAACATATTTTGTTGCATTCAAACTTGTCAGGAATGTATAAACTATGTCTAGAAATGCTAATCAAAATTACCTTTGTGATCTAAGGCTTCCTGTTTGTTTGTATTTCAAGACAAGTAAGTATTTTCAGTTTTTGCCCAAGGGCATCCAGCCCGAATCACATGTAGAGCTGTACAGAAAAAAACGTACCAGATTCAGGAATGTTAACTAAACTTTTTTGAAGAGTCTCATCATATGCTACCAGAATGGCAAGTTTTGCTGTAACAGAAAGATATCAACAGGGACCCCCTCAGAGCCTATAGTATGACTTTGTTAAATACTTTTGAAATTAAAATCAAATATAAGAACATCTGTTCATTTGTTATTTTTTAATATTTTCGATAACATCTACTACAAATTCCTAAAAAAAAAATGAGATTTACAAGATAGAAATTTGCGAATGCCATGTTGGAAGGGATAAAGTAGATTGTGGCTGTTTGCGCGAGACATTTTCCTACTACTAATTATGTGTTTCAGAAGTACTTTGATTTAGTACACTCTGGACCAGTGACCTTCTAAGTTTAAGGGAGAGATTCTTGACACCACTAGCAGAAGAAATAAAATTGTGTCGTCCATAGGTGGAACAGAAGGAAGATTTTGGTTGTATTCTGGTCATGCTGAGTATCCGAGATCTGTTTTGATGGTTTGAATACAGGCTGGAAATGTTTAATAAGGATGCCAGCCATCTTAGACAGTGTAGGCCTGAATTTTCATTTAAACAGGTCAAGGTAGAGAATATTTTGTAATGGACAGTCGATTTCTATTTCCAGATGTACATGTATGCGAAAACCGAAAGAAAAAAAATAGGCCTAACCGTGTAATTACGTCATATTTTTCTGCTCGTTAGTCTGAAGAAACAATGTGTTTCTGTTTAGAATTCAAATTCCATAAAACTAGGACAAAATATGAACAAAAGAAGGATTTACACGGACACTACTGAAAAAGTACAACGAAAAGAAGACCATATAGACCATGTGTTCCAAAAGAGTTAACGTCTCTGCTTCGTCGACGACACCTGCCATGTAAACTTTGATCAATCCAAGCAAGGATGTCAGCCTTCTTAGACAATGTAGGCATGGATTTTCATTTAAACAGGTCAAAAAAAATATGGTCAGTTGACTTCTCTTTCAAGATACATGGATGCTAAAAAAGAAAGAAAAGAAAATTGGCCTAACCGTGTAATCATGTCATATTTTTCTGCAAGTTAGTCTGAAGAAACAATATGTTTCTGTTTAAAACTCCAATTCCATAAAAATAGGACAAAATATGAACAAAAGAAAGATTTACAAGAAGACTTCTCAAAAAGTGCAACAAGAATAAGACCACGTGTTCCGAAAGAGTTAACGTCACTGCTACATCTAGAACACCTGCCATGAAAACAATCCAAGCAAGTAATGTCACGTTCTCAAATGAGAACATGGAAAACAATAATGGAATCATAAAGAGCACCAAACACGTTCAGCTTCATATCACACAAAAAATAGAATTTTAGACCTGCACACATAAAATTTACATCACACTTGGGAATCTCACTAAAAATTGCTAGTAAAATTAAAGAAAAGGGTTGCGGATACTGGAAAATGAACAACAGTATTTTGAACAAAGATTTCTACAAACACACAAATTAAGGATTTAATAACAAAACACAAGCAATACTGCGCAAAACATAACATTGAAAAACGACTACAGTGGGACACATGCAAAAAGGAAATAAAAGAGTACACTATAAAATTTTACAGGGACCTGGCAATAAAAAGAAAAAAATGAGATTGTAGAAATGGGGAAAACACTTCAGAACTTGAAAAAAATCTTTGAGTGAAGTAGATAGTTAAAAACTGACTGAACTAGAGAAAGAAATTGAGGATGCTTATGAATGCAAAGCAAGGGGGGCTCAAAACAGAGCTAGGGCAGAATGGCTAGAAAAAGGAGAAAAAAAAACACCAAATATTTTCTTGAACTAGAAACAAAAAAGCAGAGTATGAAGAACATACCTCAATTAAACGACAAAAATGGGAAAGTAGTTACAAGTCAAACAGAAATACTAGAGTTAGAAAGACAATATTATGAAAACTTGTATAAATCCAAAAGCCTAAATGAAATTGAGATAAAAGAGTACATTCAGCAAACTCGCACTAGAAAACTTCTCAACGCATCACAAAAAGAAAGATGCGACGGTAAATTAAAACTCGAAGAATGTAAAAAAAAAGCAGTATTTGAAATGAAATCTAATAAAAGCCCCGGCCTAGATGGATTAACTGTAGAATTTTACAGAACTTTCTGGAATGAGGTTAGTGACATGGTACTTGATTCACTCAATAGTGGTTATGAACATGAAGAAATGTCAACTACACAGAAACGAGGACTCCTATCTCTGATTTTCAAAAAGGTGACCCACTATCTTTAGACAATTGGAGGCCTATTACAATTCTTAATGTCGATTATAAAATAGCAGCAAGAGCTTTAGCACAAAGACTCAAATCTGTTCTACCTGATATTATACACTCAGATCAAACTGGTTATATAGAAAATAGAAATATTGGTTTTAATATAAGACAAACCCAATATATAATAGAATATACAGAAGAAATTAAGACAAATGGTGCTTTATTATTCCTCGACTTCTCGAAAGCTTTCGATTCTATAGAATGGCCTTTCATGATAGAAGCCCTACCAAAATTTGGTTTTAATAATTCTTTTATTAGATGTGTAAAAACTCTGTACAAAAATGTCTCTGGTTACATATTAAATAAGGGTTGGTTATCGACAAAAATCAACATTTCACGTGGAACAAGGCAAGGTTGTCCCTTGTCGGCTTTGATGTTTGTCATAGCTGTGGAAATTCTTGCAATAAGAATAAGAGAGGACAAATACCTCAAAGAAATACCTATACAATCAAAACACAATAAAAAAACATAAGGTAATTTCCCAATTCGCAGATTCCTAAAAACAAATTTTGAAATAAAATTGGCTCTCAACCTAATTAATGAGTATGGTAAATACTTTGGGCTAATGCTAAACAAAAAGAAAACTGAAGGAATGTGGTTATGATCATGGAAAAAGAGAAAAGCAGTATATGAAGGAATTCAGTTTTCGAAGCAACCAATTAAATCTTTGGGAATATATTTTGGTACCAATAGGAATCTTTGTGATGAGCTCAACTGGGAAAAAATGGAATCAAAAATTAGTGGAAAGTTGCAACAGTGGAAAGAGAGAAAACTTACAATACTAGGCAGAATTCAGATTGTGAAATCACTAATCATACCAATAATAACATATATAAGCAGCTAATATACACAAGCCAAAGCTTTTAATTAAAAGGTTAAAAACTATGATATTTGAGTACATATGGGAAGGAAAATGGGAAAAACTAAAAAGAACAGATTTGGTAAGAAAATTTGAAGAGGGAGGCTTAAACATGTGTGACATTGAATCTCATATAGAAATGCTCAGAATTAAATGGGTTAAGACTCTCCCCAGCAGGGTTTATGGGAAATATGGAAAAAAATTTCTAATTTTCAAAAGAACCTTGATTCTGAAAAAAAGTATAGAAAGGACAGAAAGAATACCTCAGTTCTATCGAGACATACTAAATGCATGGATAAAACATAGTCAACAACAATTTTTTTTCCCAACAACACATCACATAATCAGAAAACAAATATTATGGGGAAATCAATTCATTAAATACAAAGGGAAAAGTTTAGTTTACAATAATTGGATAGAAAATGACTTAATAACAGTTGAAGACATTCTTAACCAAGAGCAAAAAATATCTGAGGAATTTATATTGTCCAAATTGGAAACAAAAACAAACTGGATATCAGAAATAAGTAAACTGAAAAGATGGTTCTTGAAGAAGAAGATAGTAGAAAGACTCAAGTGAAAATTGACTGTCCATTTCGCTTCTATGACAACATAAACACAAATACATAAGGCTGCATGAACTGCAAAGTAGAGATATATACGAAACAATACCATCAACAAGGGTAACAGAACCTTTAAACTTAATGAAACTGTCAGATTGTTCAAAGCTACAAAAACTGAAGTTAAACATACTTTTAAATTTATAAAAGAAAACAAGCTGAAAGAATTTAGATGGAAATTGATTCATATGATAATTCCATGTAAAAAATTATTGTACAAATGGAATGTAACTGATAATCCTCTTTGTAATTACTGTAAAGAAACAGAAGACTTGAATCACTTTTTCGTGAGTTGTAAATATGTTGAACCCTTATGAAACAGTTACATGTGACAAATGAATCCTTAATAACACTGTAAACAATAATTCTAGGCTATAAGATTTCAAAAACCACATGTATATAATGATAAATAACCTCGTTACTATTATAGCCTACATTATTTAAAAACACTACTACACTCGTGAGCAAAGAACAAAGAATACAAATATTTTGTCATTGTTCAAAAATGAAGTTAAATACAGGCTGCAGGTTAAGAAATGGATGAAACAGCTAACACCTGAATGGATACATCTTCAGGAAATAGTAGAACTGTACCAAGTTTTTGAGACGACCCCTCCATAGTCAATGAAAAAACAATATAATTCTTTTGAAATGACCCCTTTTGTAAACAATATACTCCGTAGGCTAACTGAAAACAACTTACTCCTGTAGCCTTTAACAAAAGCAGATGCAATCTTCTTTGAATGATTACTTATCTGATTATACAATAAACATGCATGTGCATATATAGGCTGAAATCCTTCTGTATGCTATACCCAGACGAGTTTATGAGCATCGTTAATTCCATCAAATTTAATCCATATATCCTCGAGCATGTGCGCGTATTATTACCAAATTATGGACTAGCTTAGCCTGGTACACCTTTTACAACAGAACAACTTATACTAATCTTTCACTTTGCACTTTAAATCTGTCATTTTACTTAACTATTTACAATATGTGCTATGTTGATTTATTTTTCGAGTAATAAAATACCGATTGGAAAAAAAGAATGTACATGATGATAGACTATATCAACCGGCTAGAGGAAAATAGAGCCAAAATCTGAGTATTAAAAAAAGAAATAGAATATTACATCACTTTAAAACTTCTAGGCAAATATATTTGCTTCGTTTCATTATTGCTTTGCCTGCAAACATACAGATACAGTAAGTAAGTAACGATACATAAAAAATAAAAACTGATTATATTTTAATCTACTATAATATTAATGTTTTGTTTTGGACTTCCTTCATCAAGTTTATGTCAATTGTTACATGCTTTTGTTATTCTTTTGTGCCAATATACAACACATGTTCATCCCGATCTGCTAGGGTTTTTCCCTTAGTTTAATTCAATGTGACATTGGCTACACACTGTGGTGATGTGGTTTTACATATATTGAACGCAGTAAAATAACGCATTGCGTATCATGTCCAAGTTTCAGCACATTTCTAAATTCGAGTCACTGAATATAAGTTGTCAGTATCACAGTAAAACATGTCGGACCTATAACTTATCACAAGGGATAGAGAAGTTTTGTTATACTTATGTCAGGCTAATTTTACAACGATCACATCTCATATAAAATCATTATCAAAATGAAGATAATGTATTATCATCTATAATTATCATTATAGATATTATTTCACTCATACAGCTTTTATCAGGGCGGAAACAAGACAACAATGATTAACAACGCAAAGTTGTTATCAGCATAAAATTGAATATGTCGCGCATCAAACCAAAATCGGGATCGTACAATTGAGTGGTTGTGTGACTCTCCTTGATTTCCACTTTGTCATACAGTGAAACTATAAATTTCAGACGACAACAATTACTTAAACGATAAAAAAGTTAAATGCATACGTTTCTGTTTGTGTTTGCTAATAAATTACTAACTGAAGAATAAAGCGATATAGCCGACCATAAATGAGTAGATATATATGACTCGGTATCGATTTTCCTCAATGGATGAGGATTTTGTCAAGCATGTCATATAGCACTGCATAGTGTAAACACAAAGAAACTCATGCAAGGCATGTCTTGAAGTAGTGTACTAAAAACGCACAAAGTGAATCGCACCGTTTGACACAAATTTAGAGTTAGATACTGTGATGCTTTGGGTCTGAATTTTAATGCCTAGGAGACGAATGCGAAAAATCCAAAGTAATCATAAGAAAAGTTAAAATCCAGGGAAGGAGATTGAGTAGCCCCATAAATAAATACATTTGGTGATACTTATATATCAGATAACTTTAGAACAACGCCAATTACATGTGTATTTGCTTAACCATACCACTATTCGAATGAAACGAAAAGGATTAAAGTTGTGATGACTGCAACCAGTGATTACGTACATGGCATATTTTCGTGGTTTTTTGAGAAAAAATCGTGGCCTTTTGATTACGTGGACAGATATAACAGCTCATGGACATATAAATTTCAGACTTCATTTTACCAACGATAGCAAGGAAAAGAATCAGCCACGAAAATTAATGTTTTTACAGTACATGATAGAGTCAGGATAAACTACTATCTTTTTGACATCTCCGAATCAAAAATGGCTACAACTTCTTTCCTCAAATGCCCTCATTCTGCACCAATTCATAAAATACAACCAAAATTTCTCTCTTATAACAAATATTCTACATACCCAACAAATGAAACACCCTTAATTGTCTTATTAATACCATATAGCATTGCACTCATTCCACTACCCGGCCAATTGTGGTTTTGCCCCATTTTTAAATTGTACTGATAAAAGACAAGCCTGGCTTGTGGTACGTCAGGTTTATTGGAGAAATAGTAAAAGCTGAAAGGAAATTAAAGGTTGACATAAGTAATCTGTGTTGTGTTTTGATTCTTATTCAATTACAGATCTACAAGTGTACATATTATAATTCTACACGATTTCTATACTATATAGAACAATGAAGTGTCTATGGCTTATCTAGAACAACATTTGACTACTTAAATTATCTAATTCTCACCTTGAGATCATGAAACAAGTCACTTGGTAATTTTCGTAAAAATGAGGGACAAGTATCCTTAATATTTCTTACATGTGTACTGCACCAACACTAATGTCACATATTCGCAATTATGTTAATGTACCAAGAACGGAACAAAATTAATAATATACCTGGCTAACTAAACTAGTAATCAGCAATTATGACCAAATCGAATCGTAGAAATGAGCCCCTTAGGCATGTGAGGCTAAGTTACCGCTTCAAGCTACGACACAAAGTGTGTTAACATACCTAAATTACTAATTGTATTGCTTTACCACTTAATTACAGTTATTATGGACAATAAATTCAATTATTTATGTAAACTTACACAGTATGGGCCACAATATAGCCGATAGATGGACAATATTTGGTCAGAAAACATCTGCTTTCGTTTTTCCCCATGTGAACTAGAGCGGAAATCCGAAAATAGCAAAGGGCTATAACTCAATAAGGAGCGTTCCTATAGGTATCATGCACCTAAGTAGTGAAGACTGATAATAGTTCCAGCACACTCCTCGCCTGATATGTATATATCACTATCATTGCTATAAATTATATAACATTGCTCACCTGCTTTTTAACCAAAATAAACACAAAGCAATTTGAACAGCAAAATAACAAGATTTGCCTTGACGTTTTATAAGTGAAAGTTGTCCGTGTTCTCATTCACTACAGTCAAGGCACTTAATTACATTTATAGCTTGATGAATGACACACTGTCATCTCAATCTCTGGGAATAAGTTCCACAACTTCTGCCACAGGACGGATAAAGTTTGAGATCTTTCCATCGCGGACAACGCGAAGTTCAACTTTACGTACTAGTTCGTCAGTACTAGGGATCACGCGTGTAATGACTCCCAATGGCCAGTCATTCCGTATTGCCTGCGAATCCTTCATTATGATTACATCACCGACCTTGATATCCCGCTCTTTCTCCTGCCACTTCCTTCTAGGTTGCAAGGTAGCCAGGTACTCTTTCCTCCATCGTGACCAGAATCTTTCTGTGAGAACTTGGACCTGACGCCACTGCAAATGGTACATGTCTTTAAGGCTCAGATGTTGGAAGGTCTCAACCTGACCTTCTGATTTTTGAGTAAGCAGTACAGAGGGTGATAAGACGAATGGCTGCTCTGGGTCAGATGAAACCGGCACTAAGGGGCGCGCATTAATGATGGCGGCTACCTCCGCGAGGAGGGTGGTGAGGACTTCATGGGTAAGGTCTTTCCCTCTCCCTTCCAGCAACATTGCGTCCAGGATCCTGCGAGTTACCCCAATCATGCGCTCCCATACACCTCCGAAGTGGGAGGAATGAGGGGGGTTGAACACCCACGTTGTTCCTTGGGAGGACAAAAAGTCCTTCACATCCTTACTTTCTATAACTGTGACTCCAAGATCCGATATTGCCCCAACGAAGTTAGTTCCCCTGTCTGATCTGAATTGTTTCACTTTCCCGCGTATGGCGTACAGTCTTCGGACAGCATTGATGAAGCAGGAGGAGCTGATCTCTTCTAGCACCTCGATATGAACAGCTCTTGTTGACATACAAGTAAACAATGCTGCCCAGCGCTTGTTGGCAGCAACACCACCTCGGGTGCGTCGAGAAGTAACTTCCCAAGGTCCGAAAACATCAACTCCCACAAAGGAGAATGGAGGCGAGGGCACAACCCTATCGAGAGGTAAGTCTGCCATCCTTTGAGTGCAGGGACGACTTCTTAGCCTTCTGCATTTGACACACCGATGTATGAGGAGCGAAATCAGACGTTTACCACCAGTTACCCAGAAGCCAGCGGCCCTAACTGCTCCCTCTGTGAAGTGTCTCCCCTGATGAGCAACAGATTCATGAAAATGTCTAATGATAACACTGGCGATCTGGTGTGACCCTGGAATGAGAACCGGATGTTTGACACCTTCTCCCAAGTCCGACATATCAAGTCTACCGCCTACTCGTAGAAGTCCATCAGGACCCAGAGAAGGGCACAACTTCATCAAGGAACTGGTTTTTGGCACAGGTTTCCCTTGTCTAAGCGCTGCGACTTCAAGGCTATACATTTCCATCTAGGCCTCTCTTATGATAAATGTCTCTGCAGCGTGCAACAGTTCCTGAGAATTTTTGCGCCAACAAGGTTTGGCATTTCTGCGTCGCCATTTGAAACACTCTACGGCATACATCACGCAAGACACAATCCTAATCAATTTCCTCCAATCAGAGTACTTGTATATGAGATCAGTTACTGGGGTAGGTACGACTTGAGTCTTAATGGCAACGACTTCGGGGCGAATGTTCTCGTCCTGTGATGGTTCCATCAGGGGAAAGGATTCTTCCTTTAACTGCGATCGTAGACAGAGTTGGTGTGGTCCCAAAATCCACATGCTGTCTTTCAGCTGTGAGGCAGGCACAAACCGAGTGCCATGATCTGCGGGGTTGTTTTCCGATTCAACGTAAAACCACTGTTCCGACTTTGTGAATTTGAGAATTCTGCTGACCCTGTTTGCAACGTAGACATAGAACCGTCTGGCACGGTTATTCAAGTAGCCTAAGACAACCTTGCTGTCAGAGTAGAAGGTCATGCGTTCAGGTGGTAATGACAACTGCTCAGATATGGTCTCCCCTAATTCAACGGCAAGTAGAGCTGCGCACAGCTCCAATCGCGGTATCGAATGTCCATGTTTAGGGGCAACCTTAGATTTCCCCAACAAGAAAGCCATGTGCACTTGCCTTTCAGCATCAATGGTCACGAGGTATGCCACAGCCGCTATGGCTTGTTCTGACGCATCGGCGTAAATGTGCACCTCATTCGAGATATCGCTCTTAGAAATAGGTGTCCTACGCGGAATTGTCACAGATTCGAGATGCGAAAGTGTCTTCTCCCAACCTTCCCACTGTTTACGCTGTCTTTCTGCAAGTGATTCGTCCCAGTCGACCGTTCCTTCAATCATATTGCGCAACAAAACTTTTCCTCGGATTGTCACCGGGGCCAAGAACCCAAGGGGGTCGAAAAGGGAATTGATAGTTGAGAGTACTCCGCGACGTGTGTATGGCTTTGAGGTCTTTGACACTTTGAATGTAAATGCATCGTCATGTAATCCCCAACATAGACCCAAGGTCCTTCAAGTCTTGGGCAAGATCACTTGCGTCAAAGTTGTCCAGAACCTCTTGGGAGTTGGAGCAGATTTTGTGTAAGCGAATGCCACCCGTAGCCAAGGCTGCTTGAGTGCGAGTGATGAGGCTTACTGCTTCCTCTGGTGTAGGCACCGAGATTAAGCCGTCATCGACATAGAAATTATTTTCTACAAAGTCGCGGACATCACTACCGTAATCGACCTCAGCCTCATTTGCCGTTTTCCGGAGTCCGTAAATAGCCACGGCGGGAGATGGGACATTACCAAACACATGTTTGGTCATCCTGTATTCTATCAAGGGTTGTGATGGATCATTGTCTCTGTACCAGTAGAAACGTAGAAAATCGCGATGGTCCGGTCTGACCGAAAAACAGTAAAACATCTGCTGTATGTCAGCAGTTACTGCAACTTCCTCTTTCCTGAAGCGAAGCAGTACCCCGGGAAGGTTGTTGGTCAAGTCTGGCCCTTTCAACAGTACTTGGTTAAGAGATATGTCTGCGTATTTTGCCGATGAATCAAACACCCCCCTGATCTTTCCAGGTTTCTTAGGGTGGTATACTCCAAATAGTGGAAGGTACCATCTCTCCTGATCCTCATCCAGAGGAGGGGCGATTTCTGCATGACCCTTGTCGATTACATCCTTCATGAAATCAACCATATGCCCCCGTTTAGTAGGATCTTTCTTTAAGCTAGCATCTAACATCTGAGCTCTCTGAAGAGCAAGTGGTCTGTTGTTCGGGAGACGAGGACGCGGCTCGCGAAAGGGAAGTGGTGCCGACCAGGACCCATCTGAGGTTCTAGTGAACTCCCTTTTCATGATTTCTAAAAAGAGGTTGTCCTCTCGAGACAATCCTAGCTTATCGTCATCTCGGGAGCGCAGAAATACATCTTTGCAAAGATCAGGCGAGTCCTTCACCTGAATCTTGTTGACACACTCACTAAACCAGGTAGATCTACCATCGAGGAGAATGTTGGTTTTCATAGACGTTCCCTGTTTTGTGTGTTTTACCCAGACACGTTTCGCCGACAACAACCCAGCCTAATTTTAGTCTCTGGGCAAAGGGATCACTGTTTGAACCTGTCCTTTGTTCTGCCACATGGAAAGCTTCAGGGAGATCTCTCCCAATGAGAAGCTGGATCTCTACTTCCGGTAGCAAGGGAGGGAACCTTATGTCTGCCATATGTGGATACCAGGTAGACACCTGTGGCGGAGGAATTTCCTCTCTATTGTTTAGAATTTCATTACATTCAATTATTGTAGGTAAGTTCATGGTGTGAGCTCCATCCATGGATGTTACTGCTAAACCATTAAGACGACGCCCATCTGTAGGTTGTCTTCCCGCGCAGGACACCATTGTGTACGGTTCTGGACCACTGCATGGAATATCCCAGAATGTAAAGATATCAGACCGACCGAGACTCCGATTACTTTGGTCGTCCAAGATGACGTAAACAGTTTTTGACCTATTAGGTTCCCCAACGGGATGAAGCTTGACAGGAAGTGTCTTAGCGCACGAGCGCCCACTGAAGCCCTTTCCGCATATTTTAGTACACTGGCTTGAGACCGATTCCTCCTCGCCATGACTTGGCTTCTGCATTTGTTGCTTATCCTGCACAGGCTTGTTGCGACTCTCAGTGGGATGGAGTGCGGAAGGGTGCTTATTACTATGACATACACTGCAACAAACTACTTCCTGGCAGTCTTTGAATATGTGTGACTTCGACTTACAGCATTTGTAACAGAAATGGTGGTCTGTGAGAAGCTTCTTTCTCTCGGTTAATGATTTCTGTCTGAATTTGTTACATTCATTTAATGTATGGTTTGAGTCGTGGAGAATGCATCTACCTTCATTTGACATACTGTCTCGATGTTGGGAATTGCATTTCACTTCAGTCTTTTTCACTTTAACATTTGTACGTGTGGTGGCGTCGGTACGCTGTGGTCGTGGATTGTCAAAACGACGTGCATTGCTAGACGAATTGTCCTGAACAGCTATCATCAGGCCCGGGTCATTAAGTACGGATGTCATTTCCTTTAAGAAACTCACAAAGAATCCAAATGGTGGATAAATGTTACCATGTGATTTCTTAAACGATGCGGCTCTGTCTGTCCATTTGTATTGTAGTCTTGGAGGTAGTTTCAAAACCATTTGATTTATTCCAAGGGAAGAATCATAATATGACAGGATTCCATTGAACTTGTTGTTTTGTTTCACTGTGTGGATCTCAGCTACAATATCCAGTAGATCATACAGTCTTTCAGGCTCCTTTACTGTGACCTTTCCAAAATTATCCAGTTTCTTTTTCAGTGACAACTCTATCACCTCTGGGCATCCAAACTGCTCATCAAGTCGGTTCCATATTTCTTGACAACCCTGCTGAGGATTACCAGCAATGGAGGCCCGAATGCTCTTTGCATGTCGCGACGACATAGGACCTTACCATTTAACCAACATGTCTAGTTCTTCAGCGGGGTTAGCTCCTACCTCCCTCATAATATCTTTGAAGCTAGCCTTCCATGATATGAAATTCTCTGGTAGGTCATCAAACTGTGAAAGCCTGGATATAATCATATCTTTCTTCATCAAGAATTGAGTGAAGCCCAACAAGCACTGGGTCTGAGAGTTGGGTTCGTTGGGGCAGAAAGGGGCAGCAGAAGGATTCCAGAATGTCCTTTGCTTCTCACTGTTGACTGTGGGATTAATATCAATGGCAACATTGTTTGTATTTGCCGCCATGTTTTGGCGTAAAGAGTTCTGGTTGTCAACATACTGCTGAGTCCTTTCATTCACATCGTCTTGATCCAAACTTGACGCGTCATCTTCCGAAAACCCATCATCCTCAAAGACCTTAAGTTCAGCCGCGGCCACATCTGCTTCCTTCTTTCTTGCAAGTAAATCAAGATCTGCCTGTAACTCCAACCTTCTCCTTGCTGCAGTAGCTTGGGCTTTAATTCCTTCTTCTTCTGCCACGGCCTGATTTTTCTTAAGCTCTGTCTCCCTCACCTCGTATTCATACTGAGTCTTAACCTTGACTGCTGTGGCCTTCAAACGCTTTTTCAGGACTGTTGATCGTGTCGATGATGAATAATCGCTGCTTTCATAGGAACTCTTTTTGCTACG
The DNA here is from genome assembly GCF_031769215.1 of Ylistrum balloti. Taxonomy (NCBI): domain Eukaryota; kingdom Metazoa; phylum Mollusca; class Bivalvia; order Pectinida; family Pectinidae; genus Ylistrum; species Ylistrum balloti. The sequence goes on along the minus strand of NW_026781982.1, from coordinate 865,770 downwards.
GGCTGATCTACTTTTCTTTTCAGTACTTGATCTTAATTTCTTACTCTCAGTTCTGGTATTGTGTTTCACTTCAGTCTCCTTAATCTCTAGTTTACTGCTCTCCACAGACTTGTATGTGTTGAATTTTTCTAGAGCTTGTTTAACTTTAAGTTCAACAGATTCACGATTCAACAGAGGTGTTGACTTTGCCTCAAGGCTGCTGTGCGATCGTTGCCTTGTGAGGTATTTCAAGAACCTGTCTGAAACTTGCGTGTATTGATCAAATAATGCTTGAACTTGTGTCTCCGCTTCATGGAGGCGAGCTGAGTCTATGGTTGAGCTATCAATAACCAATACCTCATCAATGTCCAATTCGATGCGTGAAAGCTGCCTGGAAAGCTTAGTAACAGTTTCCTGGAACTGTTCCTCTGTTTTCTGGGATAGAGTGATTATCCGCTGTTGCTGTGTGTATTGTGTCTGTTCATGGACGGCATGGTCTTTGTCCTCAGGGCTGCCTGAGCCCCCATACTCGGCCATAGTTGATGGTTGTTAAACTGTCTTTTACTGTACTGACAAAAGACAAGCCTGGCTTGTGGTACGTCAGGTTTATTGGAGAAATAGTAAAAGCTGAAAGGAAATTAAAGGTTGACATAAGTAATCTGTGTTGTGTTTTGATTCTTATTCAATTACAGATCTACAAGTGTACATATTATAATTCTACACGATTTCTATATTATATAGAACAATGAAGTGCCTATGGCTTATCTAGAACAACATTTGACTACTTAAATTATCTAATTCTCACCTTGAGATCATGAAACAAGTCACTTGGTAATTTTCGCAAAAATGAGGGACAAGTATCCTTAATATTTCTTACATGTGTACTGCACCAACACTAATGTCACATATTCGCAATTACATTAACATATTATGTTAATGTACCAAGAACGGATCAAAATTAATAATATACCTGGCTAACTAAACTAGTAATCAGCAATTATGACCAAATCGAATCGTAGAAATGAGCCCCTTATGCATGTGAGGCTAAGTTACCGCTTCAAGCTACGACACAAAGTGTGTTAACATACCTAAATTACTAATTGTATTGCTTTACCACTTAATTACAGTTATTATGGAAAATAAATTCAATTATTTATGTAAACTTACACAGTATGGGCCACAATATAGCCGATAGATGGACAATATTTGGTCAGAAAACATCTGCTTTCGTTTTTCCCATGTGAACTAGAGCGGAAATCCGAAAATAGCAAAGGGCTATAACTCAATAAGGAGCGTTCCTATAGGTATCATGCACCTAAGTAGTGAAGACTGATAATAGTTCCAGCACATAAATGGTTAATTTAAATATTATCAGCTGACGGTTTACATATCGTTAACCAGTACAGAAGGGTTCATTCTCACTTAGCCAACTTTCTGAAATGTACCTGTACTACCTGTCCAACATGTCAAATTTTACACCTGAGTGATTTTCAGCTATAGTGTTTCCATTAGCTGTTGTTGTGTCTTCTGTTAATCACTTACATAATTGATAGAATTGTTAAATATAATTAGATATTGTTAACATTAATAGCTTCAATGTTGTTTTATCATTTGGTAGTCCGTTCGTGAAATAATGGTAATTGTGTACCTAAATGTTTACCTAATATACTAGTGTTGTTGTAACTCATCTTAATTAAAACATGAATGTGATGACAGAAGACATCACAGCTTGGATGGGTGTTACCATTTCTTCTTGGCTTGGGTGGGTTGGAATTAAAACAAAACATCTCGAATGTCTTTCATATTTTCAAATCGTTCATATTCCATTATGGCTAATGCACAGGTTAACATCAACTTCATAGAAAATGGAAGGGGTGGATACTATCGTCTTCATGCAGGCTACATGTTTTCCGTCAGGACCGGACGTAATGATGGAGTTTCTTCGATGTGTACAGAGACCGTGCCCGGCCACTATTACAACACTGAACAACATTCCAGTTACCTTTGGAAATATCCATGACCATCCCGGAGATACCATCAAACTGACAGCGGATGTGTTTCTCAATGATGTTAAACAACGTTGTCCTAAAGAAGTTTGTCCTATTCCTACTATCTTCAATGAGGCATTAGGAAATCTGCGTGATAGAGATTTTGATGATGATGTTGGTGAGATGATTTCAAAGATTCCCACATTTGAGAGTTGTAGAGCCCGTTCAAAGACTCTGTCAAAACTTCCATCTACACAACAAGATGTGGACTTACAGGGCGCCTGGACGGAAACCCTAGCAGGAGAAGATAATGACAGTAACGGTCACAGAATCGTCATTTTCGCCACGGATGACAATTTGAGCAAACTGTGTGACTCGTCTATTGTGTTTGGAGATGGAACATTCTTGCCCGGGAGTATTCAGTCAGTTGTACTCACTTCATGGATCTACCAAACAAGACAGAACAGACATACAAGAGAATGTTTACTTTACGCCGGGATTCTGTGACTCAGAGGAACTTTGTTTTCCCTCCAGAGACAGTTACGTTGGACTTTGAGTAAAGTGTGTTTCCTACAGTGACTGTGAAGGCGATGAGGATATTAGCCCCGAAACTACACGATTTAAGGACTATGTTACAGAATCTTGTGTTGGGGGACAGATTATAGCTTTGTGGAACCACTATGACAATGATGGCTCACGGACAACAAATCATGTTGATGAATGGCACAGCAAGGTCAACAAGCTCTGTCAGCATGCGCACCCGAACATCTTTGCAGCTGTTCAGCTACTGCAGAAAATTCAGGCTACCGATGAAGCAAAGATGATCCAGCATTCGACCGGAGGTAAACCAAGACCAAAGAAGAGGAAATACTGCCACAAAGACTCTCGCCTTAGTCAAATGAAGGGCCAATACAGAAATGGACAAATTGGTGTGCTCGGTAATGATGTAACCTGTAATTGTCTCCTATTGTTCTACCTTTCACACCTAGTCTCACCTGGCCAACAAAATACCTTACCTGTATACCCCAAAACAAAAATGTTGGCTAAGTGAGAAGACACCTACAAAGGTACATTTATCTGAATATTACGTAAGGTTTTATCAGTGTGGTTAATCTGGGGTCAATTCATAGAAGCTCAACGTAATATTACAAGAATTTATCTTTATCAGTCCTCAGAATGAAGACCATCTCGTTAGAAATTGTTTCTCCATATTTGAGATAATTCGTTTATATATATCATTAGTTTTTAGGCTAAACGTACTCAGTAAGCATAGCCTATTGCGACGGCCTTTCAGACAAAATTTACCGATCCTGGCTTTCTCATTGGCTGAAATATCGAAAAGAGTTAGAGCCCTCTAGCGGCAATTTTCACGTAAATAATGCCGCGATCTTTCAAATTTTTTAAAAGCATCCAAAATAAGTTTATTTTTTTAAATAACAATACGATTACTATATATTTCAAAAAAAGAAGCACAGTGTGGTTGAACTATTGATACATTTTGAACAATATATTTTACGGAATTCTCGACATGACGTAAGCGTACAGAACACTGTACTTGCGAGTTGGCGCCATGATAAGAAGCTAGTCTGGGGTCTTGGTTTGAATTATCAACTAACAGCACTGATAAACAAACAAAACTTACAAACAGAACATCAATTTTGCTTTAATTCTTGTTGTTGTGGCAAGATCGTCTTAATATATAACATCACTTTACCTCATTAGACGTCACAATATTGGACTGTTCGTCCTACGCGCACACCCGCCGATATGACACTTTTTTCAGGATTTTCACACCCACCGCCATGACACTTTTTCAAGTTTTTGAAGATAAAAAGTTTGCGGTTTCGTAGGCAAGGTACATTTGGTGCTCATGTTTCATGAATGATATATTTTTGATACTGTACTGATCAAGATGTTGACTTTGTTATAACTTCTATTTTTTGTCTATTAGTTTTATTTGATGAAGGTTGATTGTGCTGATTTCTCAAGGTTTGTTAATGTCTATCAAAGTTCCTTGAAATGAAAATATTCCTTCAAACAAAGCGCGTATATAAACCCCAAAATATTCATGTTTATAATTATCAATTAACTAAAACGAAATATTTCCACAATATGTTTATTCATTTAGTGTGTCATGGTGACATTATCTAATGCATTGGAGATCAGAAATGGTAGTAGCTATTGTGAAAATATTGTAAATTTTGTATATATATGGAAGTCTGGTTTAATCTCATAGAACTATGCCTTTATAGACATAATTACTGGAAGGAAAGTCTAACCATGATACTTCAAGGAAGATAGGCATGTAAATACATTTAATGTAATTACTTGCACTTTAATCTATCTGAAATGCTGTGTACACCTTATCTACTTTCCTCAACTACAAATATAACTATAATAAGTAAGGACTATAACTTTGCAATACATTCAAGATAAAGAAGTAGGTATAAAGTCCTTTCGATTTGTCTAAATCCTCATATTGATAGGATAATAATTGCAACATCTTGGGTATTTCAAAGGTTTTATTTAGTCAACTTCATCATAGAGTTATTTATCATTTGGCTTGTTGGCGATAAATATATGGTTGTGTGTATTTTGTTAATTTTTTTTACCTATTTTGATTTATTCACATTATTGTCAAATTTAAATTAAGAATTAAAGAAGATATGAAATCCCTTAAAATTAAGAAAAATAGCTTCTGGTTTTCTTATTTTAGTAATTTTTGAATTCCAAAGTGTAGGAGTATGGGGTAAGTAATATAGCTTTGCGGTTATTTGTGAACATTTTTCAATACGTGTAGCCTCTCAGTACTTTTTGTACTGTGATTTCTTTTCTTGTTGTTGAGATATATACTATATATATATTTAGAGAGAGAGAGAGAGAGAGAGAGAGAGAGAGAGAGAGAGAGAGAGATTTTATTTCTAATATTTTAATTTAAGGTTAGCATTGATTCCCACAAAAATTCAAACGTTATTTCTTATACTCAAAACGATTGAAAAATATGGTACACACCTCTTTTCCTTTTGGAAACACGACTGTTATATTAAAGTGATTGTGTGTACAGCGGTTGTAAATAAACGACTTGTTACAAATTTTAAATGGCTATACAAGGTATTATCAATCAAATTAATAACTGAAAGTACCCAAGCATGTCTCTCATTTTTATAAACGGGTACCTTTCTCATAGTGAATGACTATTCCTGGTTACAAAGCTAACAAAACACATCTGGTCTAATACGTCATGGGAAAAAGTAGAAAAAAAACAAGTGTATTTCCCGAGAGTTTTAACTGTTTTTACTTGATTAAAGCATATTTAAAGCACGCTTTTATAGAAATGAACATGTTTTATCTTTTATAATGACAGGACGTAAGTGGCATACTGCAAACGTGACCTTACTACTGGATACGGTTTATGTGTAGTAACAAGGACAATTATCATCTTATAATAAGGAAACAACTCTGATCTGTTCTGTAGCTTGGTCTGAATATCATATTAATTTAGAATTAAAATCCTTTAATATAAGAAAAATGTGCTTTATGTGTACTTGCTCCCTCACTGAACTGGGAGAGGGCGAACTTTTATATCATGGACATTCTGGCCCAAACCCCTTTTATATGTGAGAGAAAGTACACGTAATACGCAGTTAATATCATTAATATAATAAGACATAGTAAACTGAAAAGCTGATAGATTGTTAATTATCTTCTTATAATCGTATAATCATAAGATTAAAGTAAAAAAAAAATAACAGAGTTCTCTCCCATACTTTAAAATTGATTAGTCTGTCAACACTAAATTTATGACTGTATGTAATATAAGGTTTGTTTGTATGTATGTATGTATGTATGTGTGTGTGTGTGTGTGTGTGTGTGTATGTATGTATGTATGTATGTATGTGTGTATGTACGTATGTTTGTTTGTACGTATGTATGTATGTATGTATGTATGTATGTTCTGAAATTAAATGAACAAGGGGAACATTGATCAATAAACTTTGATTAATCATCGAAAATATGTTAAACCACATATTACCAACACAATATGTATATCTATTGTATATAACCGAGGACGGACAAATGTACAACTCTAAATTAAGGTCGATTAGTAAACAACAGTAAACGATTATTACACAAAGTGTTTCGTCTTAATAAAAAAAATTAGTTTCCGCGAAAAGATCTGATTCGTGGAATTTCAATCGATATCATTTATATTTCAACTTGTAACTGCGCCATCTGGCGTGAAATATTTCCACGATGACTTGTTAGCCATGATTATTGTAATACTTATAACACCTTATCAATACATTTTTTATACTACAAAAGTTCAAAGTTCTTACTCGGCTAGTCCACACAAGCTATTTATGTGTCTAAAATTAAGTGAATATATGTTGAGGTTAGAAAAACACACACATATATATATATATATAGTCAAGCTTTGTTTAAACAAATTACCAATACACTTAATAATACATATAACTGATAGAGAAATCATGCTTTTTGCTTTTTAATGTTATTATTCTTAATTTTAATTGACCTTATTAGGAATAATTGGTGTCATACATGACAGCATTTGAAGATGGTTCCTTCTGTCTAAAAATTGGAAACCCAAATAACGCAACGGAAACATAAAACGTTTTGATTAGTATAGATAAAGCTTTATGATAGGTGTTTATCAGTAATTATGTCATAACCTTCTTATCTAAAAACTAACGTTATCTTTATTGGAGTTATTTTTCAACGTAATACCAAAATAAATCTGATGTACATGTTCCAGGAATGTCCAATTTAGATTCATGAAAATTATACAAGGACGTGCAAGCTGTTACCTTTATGAATTCTGAAAAAAACATATAAGCTATATCAACATAGGTAACTTTATCTAGAATTTATTGCGTTTATTTATTTGTTTCTTTTCCGGGTAACTGTGGTGCGTTATATAATTATCTACAGGGTAAACAGTTACACGGTTATCCTTGCAATGTTAGTTTTCTAATGTTCATCCAAATGAGGAACGTTATTTTACCATCAGACCAAGCCCATTCCCATTTTCCTGTTCCGTAACAGCCGGTGAAGCTTCGGCACTGAGAGCTAACTTCAATTCTTCTCTGCAGAGATTGTACAAGATTTACTGTACAGCAGAAGAAAAACATTATATAAACAAAACAAAACCAGCGGAATTTTATACGGAAATCATATTTTTAATGTCGCGTCAGTTATCGGTGACCTATATAATTGCATAAGATCCTAGCAATTAATTATACATATATATCGACACACTTCACTAGACAGCCTAAAATTGATGAGACATGATATTTCAATGTTTATTTCTCTGATTCCTTATCTCAGCACGGAGGATAGGCTAGTAGAAGAATGTAGCTGGGGTTACACGTGTATTTACAGAAACTCTAGGGCTGGTAGTCAGTCTTCACCACACATGCTACATAACTCACAATTACACATTTCTCCTCCCCAAACACTATCACACACTCAGTAATAGTATTAGAGGATCAGGAAGTAAAACATTAATGTCTCATAGTTCTCAACTTCCTTCATAATCACACGTCTATCTAGAAAGATGTTCTAGACATGAAACTCTAATGATGATTAAGTATTGGTAATGAGTCATAAGTCACGTTCGTATAGTTCTATTGTCACGTGACCTTCAGGTTTGAAAGATATTACACCAAGGTTCCTTAAACATCTGTTGTATTTTCCAACATTTCTGGAACATCATTGCTAACGTGTTCCTTGAATTGTTTCGAGTATAATTAATGTAATAAAATCTACATATGATAAGAGAATGAGGAAAATATTTGAATCAATGAAATGTCATCATGCAGACCATTACAATCACAATGTAAAGATATATCGTCTTCCACACCACATATTTTTACTTAGAAGAATATGATTGATCAAGTAGCGGATGAGTGAATATTTGAATTGCCCCTTGTGCACGTCAGGATGTAAGAGTGAGGAAGTGTGTGATTGATACAGTAACACTCGGTTTTCCGTACACGTAACTGCATCACTATACATGAAGGAACAAGGTTTTTCTATGCCTTGTTACTGTACACGTGAGTTGTTTGATCAAAGTCTAGACCTTGTGTATTACTAAGTGATTATCACATTCTTTGCCTACTCCCAGAATGATATTTTCTGGAAATTCTTCCGAGTTATAAATAGATAGCACGTATAGAAAATTACGTATTGATTATAGAGTACAGGATCACACACGTACGTGCGTTTGGGAAAACCGTCCTTTCGTTTTCGGTGTATTTAACAGGAAAGATTTGCTTGGTTACCTTATTTCCAGATTTCATGTCTCAAATGGACACATTTTATTCCTACAAAATACAAGAGGAATCCTTTACTAACTTTAAAATATTTCTTTACAAAATGAATTTTGATTGGATGCTTGGATTGGACAGTATAACAGGGCTAATCGTGGTTCTACTAATAATTCTGGTGGTGATTCGGTTACTGCAGACTCCGTCCGGAGTCCCTCCCGGTCCAACTGGGTATCCAGTGGTAGGATGTATTCCACTGATGTGGAAGGGGAACGTGCTGGAGACGTTCCGAAGACTCCGAGGAAAGTATGGCGATGTTTACAGTATTCAGCTGGGATCAACCTTTACTGTCGTTATCAATGGTGTTGAAGCGCTTACCGAAGCATTTGTGAAAAATGCAGATTACTTTTCTGACAGACCCGATAACAATGCTGTTCCGCATCTCTTACGTGGAAAAGGTGAGTCTTAAGTTCATTTTATAAAATGATAACAGCAGTATCTGGTAGAATATCGATCGTGGAATTGGGTCACGCAGTTACAGCTTCTGTTTTTAAAGTGTGGGGGAACTTCTCTCCGTTAATCTATCATGTTACTAGTAACACAGGGGACTGCAATAATTAATGTCTGTATTTCCCCCAAATTACACCAAAATAGATAAACAGTAAACAATACCTGTCTCCCCCTGATAGCGATTAATTAACCAATGCCACTTTTGTGATACACAAACATTTTACTGTGATAAAATGCAGACAACGTCCTCACAATAGATTGGCGTAGTTCAACACAGAATGCAACTAATATTTATCTGTACTGTACGATGGCCAACAAGAACCTGACAAAACAATATTAAATTTTCTGATCTTTTTTACCAAATAAAAGTGTACCACGGTACACAAAGATATGGGCATTCAAACCTTTGTGTACAGTGATATATGCGTTATTCTGGTACAGAAACATGCAAAAGAAATGAGATGAGATGTTACTGCTTTCAAAGCATTTTGTATCAACGATGATATACAAAAATGTGCATTTCACATCTTTTTGGCAGTGCAAATGTGTACCATGGTACAGAATAATAGGGAATTTCATTTCATTTTGTCAGACTTGTCGGTAATCGTAATAGTGTCCTTCTATTCATTATAATCATTTTTAAAATGCCAACCTATTTTAATTTTTTTTTCTCTGGGTCATTTTCAGATCATATGTTATTAATTAGTAGTAAAGTATTGAAATAGTTTGGTAATTTTATACACAGTTGCCGGAAAATAACAATGACTAATGCCTGAAAACCGGACACAATCGTCCAAAACAGGATACTGGCCTTCTGTCTTCCTTCTCGATATACCCGTACACGACACTAGGTTTTACGATGACAGACTTACGCAATAGAATGTCAGGTGTTTATGTAACACATTGTCATATACCATTGTTACAGCACGGACTTATATACACATTTTATTAACAGCGAGATAAAAAACATATATCTTTCATCTTAATATCTCTGATGCGAGCGTTGATTAAAATGGATTTCAAAGAAGAATGATATGACATCAGTTAATCACCCAATAAGCTATTTAAGAAGTTTTTGCGTTTAAAATCTCGTGTTTATTGATGGCTGATCATCCGCCATTTTGGAAACACTCGGAATTCCTCCCAATTTCAAATAAAGATTACCCTATTATATGACATCAGTTAATCACCCAATAAGCTATTTAAGAAGTTTTTGCGTTTAAAATCTCGTGTTTATTGATGGCTGATCATCCGCCATTTTGGAAACACTCGGAATTCCTCCCAATTTCAAATAAAGATTACCCTATTAAATATAGAAAAATATCAAAATCTGATGCGAGCGTTGATTAAAATGGATTTCAAAGAAGGATTATATGTCATCGGTATATCGTTCAATCAGCTATTGAAGAAGTTTTATGCGGTTAAATTTCCATCGTTTGTGGGATAACAACAAAAATGGCTGACTGCGATCGAGCATGTAAATATTAGACTTCAATTATACCTTTTTGTTCAATTCAGTTAATGATTGATAATATGACGTATTAGAATGACACCACCAAATGCCGAAAACATAAGAACACTTACCATTCATACAGTCAATAACGCAGGAGAAATCGATGTTGAAAGGGCGTTCAGGACTCGTTCGGTTGTAGAAGATGTTACCGGCTCGCTTGGGTGTGGTCCATATGGATTACAAAGATAGATTTCTTCAACAAGGGTTTTATTTTTTTTATTTTTCTCTCTTCCGGAAAATCTCTACTGCTAACCAAAATTCAACCCGGCCTCCGTAAAAGACGGAACGGGTACATACTAATACAACAAAATGATACACGGATTTATAATATCCGGAATGTTATAATTTAATCCGCCTCTACCTGACCAGTAACTATAAACATAACATCCCCGCCCCAATAGAAAAATTGAGAATCAATTTTAAAAAAACTGGTCAGGAAGATGCAGATAAAATTTTACACCTAAACAAAGGTATCTAACTAGCAGAAAACTCATACATTGACAATGTTATCAGAAATGATAAACCAATTCCAAATGCGTAGTTTCCATGAATTTTGGCTGAATGATGTAAAGGCATGTCCGAATATATTTAGTGAACAAACCAGTCAACTAATTGCATATAATATAAACAAGCCTCGCACAAAACATCATAATCCTCAATTCCATACACTACAAAAATAGAAATCCACATTAGAATTATATATATATATAAACCTTAAGCTGAATTGGACATACGACATGGTAGTAAATCTAATATTGTGCACTCTCAGCGATTATTCGTTGGGGTACTATCAGATAATATTTGTCATGTCAATAATCAGCTAGGAATAATATTATTCCTTTGCAATGAATACACTGGTATTTAACTCAATCGTCCTGGACAAAATCATCGAACATTATGAACCAGAAACTCTGTGCAAACAAAATATTCAAGTAGATATGCTATCTGCATAAACTTGTTAAGGTAATGAATGAAAATCACAAATTTAACTTGAGTAGCAAACAATGAACTACATTTCAGTACCATAGTGATCAATGCAACATAGAATAGACAAAGAAAATAAAACAACTATTAATCGCAGTTCTGAAACATCACACTAGAGGAGGTGGGCGTTTTCGGATGCTGGCCCTCGTCTTATCATCTAATTGTTCTATGGGCACCCATGTCGCATGTTTAGCTGGTTCTCCTCGTCGGTGTACCAAATATTCATCATTGCTCTTTGTCTTCTTACGAGCAAGTACACGCTTCGTATGACATGGACCTGATCCACTGCTCGATGAGGTTAAAACAGCCGGATCAACATGGTTCGTATCCCGGAAACGAACAGGTTTGCAACGTACTCGCTTTGGGCGAGTGTCATTAGAATTGGGTATGGGAACTGCATCATAAACAGCACCATCAACCGGAACTAGTGGTTCCTCCTCCGATGCACATGTGATAGATTTTGCCGCTGTTCGACGATGTTGCGACACAGGTGGGAACAGATTAGATAGAATTGCTGGAATCTCTGCTACATGATGATGGACGTCACCACTCACATGATCAGCAGGAAGAGGTTGTGTAACAGACATTTTGTCAACATTGTCAGAGATGTGGCCGGGGGGCTCAACATCAGACACAACACTTGCACTCTGTTGCGATTCATGCGATTGGAAGTCAATCTCGTAGGATGCATGATCCGAAGTTGTTTGCGTGTCAACCTCTGTGGTGGCCAAACATTCCATCAGAAAGAACGTGATCTGTTCGGGCAACTGCAGGCATGAAATATCCTGTAGGGACACGTACATATGCCAATTTGAGGCGGTTCATATGGATTGGTCGCGGAAGGAGTTTGTCCGATTTTCTATCCCGCAGTGTTACTAAATGAGGGGAATTTACTTCATGTATGACATAGGGACCCGCATACTTATTGTGAAGCTTCTGACCTTTCCCAGATGGATCCTTTAATAGGTATACATAATCACCAACATCTATGCGCAATGTGTTTGTCCTCGAATTTTCTCTTTTGAGAAAAGCATCCCTGGCAATACCAGCATGTTTCTCTACATCGTTGCGTATGACGGCCAAGCGGTCTGCAATCATCTGGACATAAACATGATAGTTCTTGGGAATAGTTTCGAAGACTGTGGGAAGAATGTGAGTCGACAAAGGAAATCGAGGACGGTATCCAAAGACGATCTCGAATGGACTATATCCTAAAGTAGCATTGACCGTATTATTCATGGAAAAAATGATCGACGGTAAAACATTGTCCCATGTCCTGCCACTTTGGAGGAATGGTGTGAGGCGCTCAGCAAGAGTACGATGAGTTCTTTCGACCGACCCCAGACAATGGTGGGTAAAACTTGGTGTAAATTGTTGCTTTACATCCAGAAGTCGGCAAACCTCTTGTGTACACTTTGAAAGGAACTCGCTACCCTGGTCTGATATCAGTGTACTACATACACCAAAAGTAGTAATAAGTGTGTACAAAGCATCTGACACAGTAATTGCGTCTTTGTTACGTATGGGAACAGCATATATATATTTGCTAAATTGGTCAACTGCTGTAAAGACATACAAATTTCCACTGGGAGAAACAGGCAAAGGGCCATACAAGTCCATTTCCCAAACATCAAAGGGTCGCACAGGTGTTGGAAACGCTACGAGTTTGGATTTGGTATGCGCTCTGGTAGTTTTCCTGGCCTGACATCTAGGACAGGACCGAACATAATCCGCAATAATGGTCGCGAGACGAGGGAAGTAGTAAGAGTCTTTAACACTATCCACCGTTTGTTGTATACCCCCATGTCCGCCAGAGGGGAATCATGATACAGTTCTATGACTGTTCTTATCATGACTGCAGGAAGTACCAGTTCATAGTGTTGCAGTGTCCTGTTCCTGCTGGATTTTGCGACACCTGAGTGAAAAAGGACCCCATCGAGTAGAAGGTAATCCCCACTTTCCAGCAAAACACGCCGAGACTCTTTTTGTGAGGACGGTAATTTCTCATTTAAGAGGTAATCAATAAACACGTGCAATTGGATCCTGTCGTTGCAACGTTCTGACAGTTTCTGGGTCAAATGTTCCTTTAGAGAAGATGTCCATTGATTTGACCCGAGTCAGTATGTTATCATCATTGCTAGTCTCCTTAGAACCAGAAATTTGTTCGTTCTCAACTTGAAATCCACTAATATCGTCTGCTAGTGAGTCAGTGGCGGATGGTTGCATAGTGCCCCAGTCGTTGGACTGATCCAAAACAAGTTTTTCCGCGGCTGGGATGGCGAAACTATCATTTTCAGTGGAAAATCCATCAGAAACATCCATCGCTCCAGAGGAATCTAGTGCCTTATGTGTGTCTGTAGTTTTGTCAGTGACCGCGACTGGGTTTGATTGTGTCCGCACAATCACAACATCTGAAGCACAATTACCATCTGAATCTTTACCAACAGCAGAACAACGGTTCTTTAAGTATGGAGGTGGCACTGGAGATCTTAAGTTTGCTCGTCTGATCTTGTGACGTTTAATTTTGAGGCAGGTCTCATGCTCTGCTTCTTCAGGATCAGCATCATACATTTCATCTTGTTTGTCCTGAGAGTCGATTGCCTTGTTTGGTAATGGCAGAATCGTTGAAGGGACAAAAACATCAATGTTATTGACTTCTTTAGTTGACTCTGTGGCGCCATTGGCTTGGGAACAAATTTCAGCACTGGTAGAGTGATGCTCCGATTCACCATTTAACAGATGCCTCAAGAAATGGTCCTCTGGCACGACAACATCTCCCCCGGTTTCTGGTACATATGGGAAATATGGATCGTCCTCGTCTGGACTATGAAATTCTTTAGTCTGTTGAAGGGATCGAGACAGGGTATCTGCTACCTGCATTTGTACAGCTGGTTTGTATTTTACTTCAAAATTGAATTGTTGCATAATTGCAACCCATCGTTCGTAGATGGCACCTTTCATTTGGTTCTGGAAGACAGGTCGCAACGCCTGATGATCACATTCGACAATGAATTTTTTTCCACGGAGATATGTAGTACAGTCGAGCATTGCAGTGACGACTCCCAACAGCTCCAATTTAGTTGGTCCATACGATTTCTGCCATCGACTGAGAGCTTTGGATCCAAAGCGGATAACACGGAAATCCTCTGTTGCAGAACCATCACTCTTTTGGTACAGCATATATCCAATGCCTTTGGAGGAGGTATCAACGCCCAAGTAGAACATTTTGTCAAAATTAGGAAAGGCGAGGACACCACAATTTTCCAGAAGATGTTTCAGTTTGTCTAAAGCAGCCTGTTGTATCTCTGTCCATTTGAAACGAACACTTTTCTGAGTGAGATGGACGAGTGGCTGGGCTTCGGCACTGTAATTTGGAATGAATTTCCGAAACCAATTAAAAAGCCCTAAGATACGACGCAGTTCTTTAATGTCACGTGGAGGACTAATTGATTTAACTGCTTCAATCCTGTCTGGTGGGGGCGAGATTCCATCCTTTGAGATGTGGTGACCCAGGAAAATGCAGGATTCTTGGGCAAACGCACACACTTTCGGACCAAGCTTCAATCCGGATAATGTCAACCTATCAAAGATTTCCTCAATGTCCTTCAAGTGTTCTTGAAATGTAGATGACGTTATGAGGACATCATCCAAATAGCACAGACATGACTTGAACGTGAGGCCTCTCAGAACTTTGTCCATAAGGAGTTGGAAAGTACTGGGTGCCAAGCTTAATCCCATTGGTAATCGCTGGAACCTAAATGTACCATAGCAGGTGTTGAAAGCTGTAAGTCGAGCACTATTGGAATCTATCGGCATTTGAAAAAACCCAGAGGAAAGGTCGATGGATGTGAAATACTGAGGTGTCCGGTCAGAAAATGATTCCGTAAGTTCTTGCAGATTCGGGATTTCATACTGGAATGTTTGAGTTTGCGAATTAAGATACCGAAAGTCAACGCAAAAACGGAATTGGGAAAGACTGGATTCCCTGGTAATCGGCTTGGTAGGTTCAGTCGGCTTACATCTTTTTCGTAACAAGGACAACCGGGCTCGTTATGAGGATTTCCTCTGATTCGCTCACTGGTGCAATGATACCCTGGCGAAGAAGTTCATCCAGTTGGTGTCTAAGGACTTCCCGTTTGTCTGGCGGTAGTCGATATGGCCTTTGATGTTTCAGTTTGGCATCTGGCTTTAACAATATTTTATGAGTCACGACATCGGTGTAACCCAAATCAGGATTCCCTGGAGTGACAAAAAGTGACTTGTGTTTACGTAACAAAGCCTTGAGGGCACACTGTTCTTGTTCAGACAAATGATCTGGAATATTGAAATGTGTATCAAACGTAGAATGATCTTCATCTGCAATAGGACTTCCTTTGACACTCTGTATAAAGTTATCTGAAACATCAGTTGTCTCATAATCTTCTGAAATTTGATCGAAGCTCGCCAGGGGTTTTCCACAGAGAATGGTTTTAGCAGTGGACGTTGGATTCATGATCTTTATAGGGACAGTGTTGTCACGTGAAACCGTCACAAGTGTTTTGGCGACTAGAAGATGTTGATTCAAACTGTATCTGCTGGTTGAGCAAACACCCTGGGAACCATACAACACATTTTTTGGAAGTGTACCCCAAATTACAAGTTCACAGTTTGGAGGTATAACAGTTCTTCTCCGGCACAGTTACAGTTGCAGATCCAAATTTGTAAGAATGATCAGAAAAGTTAAGGACCACTTTGTTAGCTTGTAGAAACGGAGTGCCAAGTATGAGTGGGTGTGACGTATGTGGCAGAATATGAACCAGCATTTTGTGAACAACACCCCCCACACGAATGTTGATAATGGAAGTTCCAACTATGGAAATGGTTTGGTCATTAGCAAGGGTAACGGTTTCCTTATCCGAAGGTAGAAATGATGAATGACAGAAATGACTGATGCTAGAATATAGTTTTTCACTAATAATGTTCATAGAACTTCCTGTATCAATCAAAGCAGCAATTTTGGTGCCATGAAGTTCAAGAGGTAGAAACATAAATTTTGGTTTCATGGTACTGTTTTCCAAAATATCCGGTTGTGATTGTATCGAATCTAACGTTGATGTCGGCCCCGCTGGAATGTAATTTACTGATGGTGTCCTGAAGAGGGGGGCACATTGCTCCTCAGGTTTCGGTAGTTTCCCTGCTGATTGCTTGTCTGTGGGTGATATTGTTGGTTTCTTGGCTGCCTGGAATTTTGATGGTTTCCTGATTGTCTGTGTGTTTGATAATGTCCATTATACATTCGACAATCTTGAACTGCATGTCCATATTGGAAGCAAAGCTGGCACTGACGCCCTGGTGCAGACTCGCCAACCCCTGTCCAATTACAGTTTCTGCTGATATGTCCCATTGCATGGCAAGAATAACATTCTGGTGTATTATATCTGGGCATGATGGGTTGCATCTGATCACGACGTTGTTGTGTAGGAGTTGGAAATGGTGGTGGAGCTGGGAAAGATGGAGGATTATTTTGAGGCGTTGACTTCTGAGTGTGCTGTGCATGTAGCATTGTTTCCATCATATTTGTTAGTTTATGGACCTGGTCCTTCAAATCTTTCAGTTCTGGGTCAGAGCTTGTCGTGGAAGATGTCTGAGGTTGCGATACACTGCATAGTTTGAGTGAATCCCCACTTGCATGTTTGCGATACCCACACGTTTCACCCATTTTTGCTGAGCTCATAGCCATTTCTAATGTTTTCGGGCTTCCGGCACGGACAAAAAATGAGAGTTCTGATGGTAGCCCACTGATGAATTTCGAGATGACCTCAAATTCCAGTTTCCCCATCAATGTTCCTTTCTCTAAAACCTGACAATAGTAATCCTCAATAGGTTGTCCAGGGAGTAAATAGAGTGACTGAAAAGCCTCACTTGCCATCATCATATTTGGTCCATCAAGTTTGATGAATCGCTTTTGAAATTCCTGAACCAGACATTCCCAATCCTGTTTCAGTGATGTATCCAAAGTATTGAACCAAGTTAAAGCAGGCCCTTGGAGGTGTAAATGCAGAGCAGCAATTTTCTTAGCAGAATTTTCACCTAAGTTGGACAAAGTTGAATATGAATCAAATTCACTGAGGAACTGCCGACCATTTTCGTGTGGGTAACCAGAGAATTTCTGGCATGTGATGGATTTTGCCATACTTAATGTCTGTGGAGAACACTGTTCATTGACAATCACTAAGGAAGGTTTCTGATGTGCTTTAGAATCTGGGAGCTGAAATAAATCCTCCAAATGATCTAGATCAGTGTGATTAAACACAGGATCATGATCAACATCCTTATAAGTAGAAGTGTCAGAAGTAGGATCTGTAGAAAACAAATTTTCCTCGATATCTGGAAGTTCTGAGAGATCAAAATGTGTAAGAGGAGGAGGTGATGTATTGTCAAAATATCCCTTCAATGGGTTAACAGGTGTCGAAGAGATATGTTCATTGTCGTGTTTAGACAAGTATTGACTTCGAAGCATATTATCTGTTAATTGTTACTTAATTAGTTAATAAGATTGTAGCATTGTACAAGTTTAATGTCAATCATATATATATGTATGATGGCCGGGGGGCATTCATCACACCATACAATGTCATCACTCACTGCAGTAAATTGTGAAAATTTTTGGCCAAGAAGTTTTCGACAAACTTATTAAATGGAACAAATGTTGTATTTAGCAGTCTGCCGGGGGGCTTTCGACATGCAAACAACCATATATTGGCAGTGTTGGCCGGGGGCTTTCAACACACGTGACACTATCAAGTAGATCACTCTGTTGTTAAACCGGAAATGGTTATATGAACAGGAAGCAGTATTTTATTGTATATAATGTTGGTTGGAAATTAAAAATATGAAAATAATAATTTTCATGAATTTATTGTTGTTTAATTTAGCTTATAACAGGAATTGAGTGTTAAATATGTACATAGTATATTGCACCAAATATGACCTTTACCTGTCCAGCAATGCATAGCCAAGTAGGGACTTATGTAAACAATGGTAGCCAGAATTCATATAAACAAATGTGATGTGTATATATAAACAGTGCAGTACAGTTGGAGTAACGATGATTGTATAATTATAACGTAAAATATTTCAAGGTCATGAGAAAATAATAGTTTAGATAGTGAATTGTATATAGTTGCTTAGTACAGCATTATGAGTATGTAAGGTAAACATGACCGATTTAGCAGATGTTAGGTTCTGCGTAATTGTTAAGTATTTGATTATTATATATGTAAATAGTGACCAATATGCGGTGGGTCTGAAGACTGCTAGTACCAATTGTCATTCCAGACAATAGCTTCCTGGGATTGGGGAATGGACCAATCAACGGTCGTTGCACTAAATGTGCATCCCCAATCCATCAGCACTTATCCCATACACAATAACAAATGGCGCCAAGATTCTGCATTTTGTGTCCAAATCGGTATCATTTTGACAGAATCTTGATATGGTTGGGTCGCCAGGATCAACCATTGTTCTTGAGGAATTTCCACCTGCGGAGTTGTCCGACTTTTGGCTTCCCATATAAATACTGGGCAGTTTTCGCTGCTCATTGCACTTGGATCTAGGGACGCCAAAGGGACAACTTCCGGTTGTGGGACTGACTCTACGGAAGCGTGATAGGGAGCGAGCCTTCTTGTGGACTTCACTGTGCTATATAAACAACAAGTAGAAAGGAATTTGGACTTGGCTTTTTCTTCGGGAAACACAACGCGAGCGGGGGCACAGTGGGGTTACACACACCACATTAAATGTTCTCTGTACTGTGCGACTGAAACCTGGCTATGACCTCCACAATTTTGTCAGCCCACTTTGATTTTAATGATGGTGATGGATGCAGTCCATCGTATAGTGGGAAATAATTAAATCTTGATACCCTCCCTTGACTTCTATGAATTCGGAGTTGGATATGAAGGGCTAAATGGATTCCAGTATGTTGATTGTTAAAATCATGAATATATTTACTGTTCAGTTTCATGATAAACTGTTCATGGCGAGTTTGGTGTGCAAGTGTCACCTCTGTATACAGCAGAGACGAATGTGTGGGGTATTTTCTTATACTGTTTTTCAAATGTTTGGGGGGAATTGTACCAATAACAATACTGGCCTCTGGGTATTTACGACCAATTTCCCGCACAAGGTTAGAAAAACGATCAGTTATGTCGGCATATAAATGACTCACACAATGATTAGGAATATCATCAGGTATATCGTTTATTCCTACGCAAATAACAATCAACGAGTATGAGCAAGTAGGCACATCACGTTGTATATATCGTGTATGATCCGAAATTCGAGAACCCGGGACTATGCGATGGATAACACTGACACGAGGAACGACAACATTGACATTGACAAAACGAGAGTCCGCTAAAAGTAGCACGTTCATGTTAATAATAACTCACATGGTGAACACGTGTTTACAGTGTCAAAATCACATTCCCCGCTTCGAACACAAAATGCAATATTTTATGACAAAATTATGTGAGGAAACCAACTCAAAACAAACCAGAAACTCTGCTTCTGTCCTTTAGATTCTCCACCATGTTACCGGCTCGCTTGGCTGTGGTCCATATGGATTACAAAGATAGATTTCTTCAACAAGGGTTTTATTATTTTTTTTTTTTTTCTCTCTTCCGGAAAATCTCTACTGCTAACCAAAATTCAACCCGGCCGCCGTAAAAGACGGAACGGGTACATACTAATACAACAAAATGATACACGGATTTATAATATCCGGAATGTTATAATTTAATCCGCCTCTACCTGACCAGTAACTATAAACATAACAGAGATGGCGAAGCGATGTTTTTTCTCCAAATCGCGTAAAATCTCGCGACGCGAGATCAGGAAAGTGACCCGGGAGATATTCGCTTAGATAAATAGGTAGTTGCCTATCCCTGTGTATATAAGTCCGTGGTTATAGTGATCTTGCTTCACCGGATGTCCTATACACCTGTTTTCCTAGTTAGTACGGAATGTTTATGCGTTCAAGTCAATTAAAGTCTTTTCAATGTTTCGATACGTAATGATTCTCAAAATGTCCCAAAAAACTATTGATGAAGCTGTAAGTATTGATGTAATAGTGTATGTATATGTATATAATATATCGTGCATGATATTGAAGTTTTCTCGTCAATCACTGCTGTGGTATGTTTATTCCTTCAAGGAGATTAAAATCTTTCTTAAGACGTTATGATTCTCGAAACGTCTACAATTAGGCTATTGATATTGCTGTTCGTGTTAAACAGTAACAAGTGAATAGTATTGTAATAGTATAGATACTGTATTATGTTACTATGACGAGTGACCAGAAACGATACATAGTAGAGGTATTATGTGACTATGATGCGTGACAAGAAATGATAAATAGTAGAGGTACTGTGTCATGTTACTATGATGAGTGATCAGAACTGATAAATAGTAGAGGTATTATGTTACTATGATGAGTGACCAGAAATGATAAATAGTAGAGGTATTATGTTACTATGATGAGTGACCAGAAATGATAAATAGTAGAGGTATTATGTTACTATGATGAGTGATCAGAAATGATACATAGTAGAGGTATTATGTTACTATGACGCGTGACAAGAAATGATAAATAGTAGAGGTACTGTATCATGTTACTATGACGAGTGACCAGAAATGATACATAGTAGAGGTATTATGTTACTATGACGCGTGACAATCTATGATAGACAGTAGAGGTACTGTATCATGTTACTATGATGAGTGACCAGAAATGATACATAGTAGAGGTATTATGTTACTATGATGAGTGACAAGAAATGATAAATAGTAGAGGTACTGTATCATGTTACTATGATGAGTGACCAGAAATGATAAATGGTAGAGGTATTATGTTACTATGATGAGTGACCAGAAATGATACATAGTAGAGGTATTATGTTACTATGATGAGTGACCAGAAATGATACATAGTAGAGGTATTATGTTACTATGATGAGTGACCAGAAATGATACATAGTAGAGGTATTATGTTACTATGGTGAGTGACCAGAAATGATACATAGTAGAGGTATTATGTTACTATGACGAGTGACCAGAAATGAAACAATTAGTTATATCATCTACTTTCATTACCACAGAAATACTGTGTTACTCTGAATTACCACAGTAATACTGTGTTACTCGGAATTACAACAGTAATACTATGTCACACTGAATTATCACAGTAATACTGTGTTACACTGAATTATCACAGTAATACTATGTCACACTGGTTTACCACAGTAATACTCTGTCACTCTGAATTATCAAAGTAATACTGTGACACACTAATTTACAACATTAATACTATGTCACACTAAATTATCACAGTAATACTGTGTCACACTGAATTACTACAGTAATACTATGTCACACTGAATTACCACTGTGTCACACTGAATTACCACAGTAATACTATCTCACACTGAATTATCACAGTAATACTGTGTTACACTGAATTACCACAGTAATACTATGTTACACTGAATTACCACAGTAATACTCTGTCGCACTGAATAACCACAGTAATACTGTGTCACACTGAATTACCACAGAATTACCACGGTAGAACTATGTCACACTGAATTACCACAGTAATACTGTGTTACACTGAATTACCACTATGTCACACTGAATTACCACAGTAACACTATGTCACACTGAATTACGACAGTAATACTATATCACACTGAATTTTCACATTAATACTATGTCACACTGAATTACCACAGTAATACTATGTCACACGGAATTACCACAGTAATACTGTGTCACACTAAATTACCACAGTAATAATATGTCACACTGAATTACCACTGTGTCACACTGAATAACCACTGTGTCACACTGAATTACCACAGTAATACTATGTCACACTGAATTACCACAGTAATACTGTGTCACACTGAATTACCACAATAATACTATGTCACACTGAATTACCACAGTAATCACACTGAATTACCATAGTAATAATATGCCACACTAAATTACCACTGTGTCACACTGAATTACCACAGTATTACTGTGTCACACTGAATTACCACAGTAATCCTATGTCACACTGAATTACCACAGTAATACTATGTCACACTGAATTACCAAAGTAATACTATGTCACACTGAATAACCACAGTAATACTGTGTCACACTGAATTACCACAGAATTACCACAGTAATACTATGTCACACTGAATTACCACAGTAATACTATGTTACACTGAATTACCACAGTAATACTATGTTACACTGAATTACCACAGTAATACTGTTTCACACTAACTTACCACAGTAATAATATGTCACACTGAATTACCACTGTGTCACACTGAATTACCACAGTAATACTATGTCACACTGAATTACCACAGTAATACTATGTCACACTGAATAACCACAGTAATACTGTGTCACACTGAATTACCACAGAATTACCACAGTAATACTATGTCACACTGAATTACCACAGTAATACTATGTTACACTGAATTACCACAGTAATATTATGTTACACTGAATTACCACAGTAATACTGTTTCACACTAACTTACCACAGTAATACTGTGTCACACTAAATTACCACAGTAATAATATGTCACACTGAATTACCACAATATTACTGTGTCACACTGAATTACCACTGTGTCACACTGAATTACCACGGTAATACTATGTCACACTGAATTACCGCAGTAATACTGTGTCACACTGAATTACCACAATAATACTATGTCACACTGAATTACCACAGTAATCACACTAAATTACCACAGTAATAATATGTCACACTGAATTACCACTGTGTCACACTGAATTACCACAGTATTACTGTGTCACACTGAATTACCACAGTAATCCTATGTCACACTGAATTACCACAGTAATACTATGTCACACTGAATTACCACAGTAATACTATGTCACACTTAATAACCACAATAATACTGTGTCACACTGAATTACCACAGAATTACCACAGTAATACTATGTCACACTGAATTACCACAGTAATACTATGTTACACTGAATTACCACAATAATACTATGTTACACTGAATTACCACAGTAATACTGTTTCACACTAACTTACCACAGTAATAATATGTCACACTGAATTACCACTGTGTCACACTGAATTACCACAGTAATACTATGTCACACTGAATTACCACAGTAATACTATGTCACACTGAATAACCACAGTAATACTGTGTCACACTGAATTACCACAGAATTACCACAGTAATACTATGTCACACTGAATTACCACAGTAATACTATGTCACACTGAATTACCACAGTAATACTGTTACACACAATTACCACGGTAATAATATGTCACACTGAATTACCACTGTGTCACACTGAATAACCACTGTCACACTGTCACACTGAATTACCACAGTAATACTACACACTATGAATGAATACCACAGTAATACTGTGTCACACTGAATTACACTGAATTACCACTATGTCACACTGAATTAATACGTGTCACACTGAATTACCACACACTGAATTACACAGTAATACTATGTCACACTGAATTGCCACAGTAATACTGTGTCACACTGAATTACCACAGTGTCACACTGACACTTACCACAGTAATTACACTGAATTACCAGTAATACTATGTCACACACTGAATTACCACAGTAATACTATGTCACACTGAATTACCACAGTAATATGTCACACTGATTTACCACAGTAATACTATGTCACACTGAATTACCACAGTAATACTATGTCACACTGAATTACCACAGTAATACACTAATGTACACACTGAATACCACAGTAATACTATGTCACACTGAATTACCACAGTAATACTATGTCACACTGAATTACCACTAATGTCACACTAATTACCACAGTGTGTCACACTAAATTACTACAGTAATAATAAGTCACACTGAATTACCACTGTGTCACACTGAATTACCACAGTAATACTACATCACACTGAAATACCACAGCAATGATATGTCACACTGAATTACCACTGTGTCACACTGAATTACCACAGTAATACTATGTCACACTGAATTACCACAGTAATATTGTGTCACACTGAATTACCACAGTAATACTATGTCACACTGAATTACCACAGTAATACTGTGTCACACTGTCAATGAACCACAGTAATACTATGTGTTACCACAGTAATACACACTGAATTACCACAGTAATACTATGTCACACTGAATTACCACAGTAATACTGTGTCACACTGAATTACCACAGTAATTCTGTGTCACACTGAATTACCACAGTAATACTATGTTACACTGAATTACCACAGAATTACCACAGTAATACTATGTTACACTGAATTACCACAGTAATACTGTTTCACACTAACTTACCACAGTAATAATATGTCACACTGAATTACCACTGTGTCACACTGAATTACCACAGTAATACTATGTCACACTGAATTACCACAGTAATCACACTGAATAACCACAGTAATACTATGTCACACTGAATTACCACAGTAATACTATGTCACACTGAATAACCACAGTAATACTGTGTCACACTGAATTACCACAGTAATACTGTGTCACACTGAATACTGTTCACACTGAATTACCACAGTAATACACACTGAATTACCACAGTAATAATGTCACACTGAATTACCACAGTACACTATGTCACACTGAATTACCACTAATTATGTCACACTGAATTACACACAGTAATACTATGTCACACTGAATTACCACAGTACATACTATGTCACACTGAATTACCACTGTAATACTATGTCACACTAATTACCATGTACTACACACTGAATTACCACAGTCAACTAATGTTACACTGAATTACCACAGTAATACTATGTACACTGAATTACCACAGTTACCACAGTAATACTATGTCACACTGAATTACCACAGTAATACTGACACTGAATTACCACAGTAATACTATGTCACACTGAATTACCACAGTAATACTATGTCACACTGAATTACCACAGTAATACTATGTCACACTGAATTATCACAGTAATACTATGTCACACTGAATTACCACTGTGTCACACTGAATTACCACAGTAATACCATGTCACACTGAATTACCACTATCTCACATTGAATTACCACAGTAATACTATGTCACACTGAAATACCACAGTAATACTATATCACACTGAATTTTCACAGTAATACTATGTCATACTGAATTACCACTGTGTCACACTGAATTACCACAGTAATACTGTGTCACACTGAATTACCACAGTAATACTTTGTCATACTGAATAACCACAGTAATACTGTGTCACACTAAATTACCACAGAATTATCACAGTAATACTGTGTCACACTGAATTACCACAGTAATACTGTGTTACACTGAATTACCACAGTAATATTATGTCACACTGAATTATCACAGTAATACTGTGTCACACTGAATTACCACACTAATATTATGTCACACTGAATTAACACTGTGTCACACTGAATTACCGCAGTAATACTATGTCACACTGAATTACCACAGTGTCACACTGAATTACCGCAGTAATACTATGTCACACTGAATTACCACAGAATTACCACAGTAATATTATATTACATTGTATTACCACAGTAATACTATGTCACACTGAATTACCACAGTAATACTATGTCACACTGAATAACCACAGTAATACTGTGTCACACTGAATTACCACAGTAATACTGTTACACTGAATTACCACAGTAATACTGTGTCACACTGAATTACCACAGTAATAATATGTCACACTGAATTACCACTGTGTCACACTGAATTACCACTGTGTCACACTGAATTACCACAGTAATACTATGTCACACTGAATTACCACAGTAATACTGTGTCACACTGAATTACCACAATAATACTATGTCACACTGAATTACCACAGTAATCACACTAAATTACCATGGTAATAATATGCCACACTAAATTACCACTGTGTCACACTGAATTACCACAGCATTACTGTGTCACACTGAATTACCACAGTAATCCTATGTCACACTGAATTACCACAGTAATACTATGTCACACTGAATTACCACAGTAATACTATGTCACACTTAATAACCACAATAATACTGTGTCACACTGAATTACCACAGAATTACCACAGTAATACTATGTCACACTGAATTACCACAGTAATACTATGTTACACTGAATTACCACAGTAATACTATGTTACACTGAATTACCACAGTAATACTGTTTCACACTAACTTACCACAGTAATAATATGTCACACTGAATTACCACTGTGTCACACTGAATTACCACAGTAATACTATGTCACACTGAATTACCACAGTAATACTATGTCACACTGAATAACCACAGTAATACTGTGTCACACTGAATTACCACAGAATTACCACAGTAATACTATGTCACACTGAATTACCACAGTAATACTATGTTACACTGAATTACCACAGTAATATTATGTTACACTGAATTACCACAGTAATACTGTTTCACACTAACATACCACAGTAATAATATGTCACACTGAATTACCACTGTGTCACACTGAATTACCGCAGTAATACTATGTCACACTGAATTACCACAGAATTACCACAGTAATACTATGTTACATTGTATTACCACAGTAATACTCTGTCACACTGGATTATTATAGAATTACCAGAGTAATACTATGTCACACTGAATTACCACATAATTACCACAGTAATACTATGTCGCACTGAATTATCACAGTAATACTATGTCACAATGAATTTTCACAGTAATACTGTTACACTGAATTACCACAGTCATACTTTGTTACACTATATTACCACAGTAATAATATGTCACACTGAATTACCACAGAATTACCACAGTAATACTATGTCACACTGAATTACCAAAGTAATACTGTGTCACACTGAATTACCAAAGTAATACCACGTCACACTGAATTACCACTGAATTACCACAGTAATACTATGTTACACTGAATTACCACAGTAATACTATGTCACACTGAATTACCACAAAATTACCAAAGTAATACTATGTTATACTGAATTACCACAGTAATACTGTGTCACACTAAATTACCACAGTAATACTATGTCACACTGAATTACAACAGTAATCACACTAAATAACCACAGTAATAATATGTCACACTGAATTACCACTGTGTCACACTGAATTACCACAGTAATACTATGTTACACAGAATTACTACAGTAATACTATGTTACACTGGATTACCACAGAATTACCACAGTAATACTATATCACACTGAATTTTCACAGTAATACTATGTCATACTGAATTACCACTGTGTCACACTGAATTACCACAGTAATACTATGTCACACTGAATTACCACAGTAATACTTTGTCACACTGAATAACCACAGTAATACTGTGTCACACTAAATTACAACAGAATTATCACAGTAATACTGTTTCACACTGAATTACCACAGTAATACTGTGTTACACTGAATTACCACAGTAATATTATGTCACACTGAATTATCACAGTAATACTGTGTCACACTGAATTACCACACTAATATTATGTCACACTGAATTAACACAGTGTCACACTGAATTACCGCAGTAATACTGTGTCACACTGAATTACCACAGTAATACTATGTAACACTGGATTACCACAGAATTACCACAGTAAAACTATGTTACACTCTATTACCACAATAATACTATGTCACACTGGATTATTATAGAATTACCACATTAATACTATGTCACACTGAATTACCACAGTAATACTGTGTCACACTGAATTACCACAGTAATACTGTTACACTGAATTACCACAATCATACTATGTTAAACTAAATTACCACAGTAATACTGTGTCACACTGAATTACCACAGTAATACTGTTACACTGAATTACCACAGTCATACTATGTTAAACTAAATTACTACAGTAATAATATGTCACACTGAATTACCACTGTGTCACACTGAATTACCACAGTAATACTACATCACACTGAAATACCACAATAATAATATGTCACACTGAATTACCACTGTGTGACACTGAATTACCACAGTAATACTATGTCACACTGAATTACAACAGTAATCACACTAAATTACTAGAGTAAAAATATGTCACACTAAATTACCACTGTGTCACACTGAATTACCACAGTAATACTATGTCACATTGAATTACCACTGTGTCACACTGAATTACCACAGTAATACTATGTTACACAGAATTACTACAGTAATACTATGTTACACTGGATTACCACAGAATTACCACAGTAATACTATGTCACACTGAATTACCACAGTAATACTATGTCACACTGAATTACCAGTGTGTGACACTGAATTACCACAGTAATACTATGTGACACTGAATTACCACAGTAATACTGAGTCTCACTGGATTATCACAGAATTACCAAAGTAATACTATGTCGCACGGAATTACCACAGTAATACTATGTCACACTCAATTACCACAGTAATACTATGTCACACTAGATTATTATAGAATTACCACAGTAATACTATGTTACACTGGATTACCACTGTGTCACACAGAATAATCACAGTAATACTGTGTCACACTGAATTAGCACAGAATTACCATAGTAGAACTGTGTCACACTGAATCATCACAGTAATACTGTGTCACACTGAATTATCACAGTAATACTATGTCACACTAAATTACCACAGAATTACCACAGTAATACTATGTTACACTGTATTACCACAGTAATACTATGTCACACTGGATTATTATAGAATTACCACAGTAATACTATGTCACACTGAATTACCAAAGAATTACCACAGTAATACTGTGTCACACTGAATTACCACAGTAATACTGTTACACAAAATTATCACAGTCATACTATGTTAAACTAAATTACCACAGTAATAATATGTCACACTGAATTACCACAGTAATACTGTGTCACACTGAATTACCACAGTAATACTGTTACACAAAATTATCACAGTCATACTGTGTCACACTGAATTACCACAGTAATACTATATCACACTGAAATACCACAGTAATAATATGTCACACTGAATGACCACTGTGTGACACTGAATTACCACAGTAATACTATGTCACACTGAATTACAACAGTAATCACACTAAATTATCAGAGTAAAAATATGTCACACTAAATTACCACTTTGTCACACTGAATTACCACAGTAATACTATATCACACTGGATTATTATAGAATTACCACAGTAATACTATGTTACACTGAATTACTACTGAGTCACACTGAAATGCAACAGTAATGCTATATTACACTGAATTATCACAGTAATACTATGTCACACTGAATTACCACTGTGTCACACTGAATTACCACTGTGTCACACTGAATTACCACAGTAATACTATGTTACACTGAATTACCACAGTAATACTGTGTCACACTGAATTACCACAGAATTACCAAGGTAGAACTGTGTCGCACTGAATTATCACAGTAATGCAATGTCACACTGAATTACCACTGTGTCACACTGAATTACCACAGTAATACTATGTCACACTGAATTACAACAGTAATACTATATCACACTGAATTTTCACAGTAATGCTATATCACACTGAATTACCACAGTAATACTATGTCACACTGAATTACCCCTTTGTTCCAATGAATTACCACAGTAATACTATGTCACACTGAATTACCACAGTAATACTATGTCACACTGAATTACCGCAGAAATACTATGTCACACTGAATAACCACAGTAATACTGTGTCACACTAAATTACCACAGAATTATCACAGTTATACTGTGTCACACTGAATAACCACAGTAATACTATGTCACACTGAATTACCACAGTAATACTGTGTTACACTGAATTACCACACTAATACTATGTCACACTGAATTACCACAGTAATACTGTGTCAAACTGAATTACCACAGTAATACTGTGTTACACTGAATTATCACACTAATACTACGTCACACTGCATTACCACAGTAATACTGTGTCACACTGAATTACCACAGAATTACCACGGTAGAACTGTGTCGCACTGAATTATCACAGTAATGCTATGTCACACTGAATTACCACAGTAATACTATATCGCTCAGAATTACCACAGTAATACTATGTCACACTAAATTACCACTGTGTCACACTGAATTACCACAGTAATACTATGTCACACTGAATTTTCACAGTAATACTATGTCACACTGAATTACCACAGTAATACTATGTCACACTGAATTACCACAAAATTACCACAGTAATACTGTGTTGCACTGAATTAACACAGTAATACTATGTCACACTGAATTACCACAGTAATACTGTGTCACACTGAATTACCCCAGTAATACTGTGTCACACTGAATTACCACAGTAATATTAAGTCACACTGAATTACCACTGTGTCAGACTGAATTATCACAGTAATACTACGTCACACTGAATTACCTCAGTAATACTGTATCACACTGAATTACCACAGTAATACTATGTTACACAGAATTACTACAGTAATACTATGTTACACTGGAATACCACAGAATTACCACAGTAATACTATGTCGCACTGAATTACCACAGTAATCACACTAAATTACCACTGTGTCACACTGAATTACCACAGTAATACTATGTCACACTGAATTACCACTGTGTCACACTGAATTACCACCGTAATACTATGTCACACTGAATTTTCACAGTAATACTATGTCAAACTGAATTACCACTGTGTCACACTGAATTACCACAGTAATACTATGTCACACTGAATTACCACAGTAATACTATGTCACACTGGATTATCATAGAATTATAACATTAATACTATGTTTCACTGAATTACCACAATAATACTAGATCACACTGAATTACCACAAAATTACCACAGTAATACTGTGTTGCACTGAATTAACACAGTAATAATATGTCACACTGAATTACCACTGTGTCACACTGAATTACCCCAGTAATACTATGTCACACTGAATTACCACAGTAATCACACTAAATTAGCACAGTAATAATATTATACACTGAATTACCACAATAATACTATGTCACACTGAATTACCCCTTTGTCCCAGTGAATTACCACAGTAATACTATGTCACACTCAATTACCACAGTAATACTATATCACACTGAATTTTCACAATAATACCATGTCATACTGAATTACCACTGTGTCACACTGAATTACCACAGTAATACTGTGTCACACTGAATTACCACAGTAATACTGTGTTACACTGAATTACCACAGTAATATTATTTCACACTGAATTACCACTGTGTCACACTGAATTACCGCAGTAATACTATGTGACACTGAATTACCACTGTGTCACACTGAATTATCACACTAATACTACGTCACACTGCATTACCACAGTAATACTGTGTCACACTGAATTTCCACAGAATTACCACGGTAGAATTGTGTCGCACTGAATTATCACAGTAATACTGTGTTACACTGAATTACCACAGTAATACTATGTCACAATGGATTACCACAGAATTACCACAGTAATACTATGTCACACTGAATTACCACATTAATACTATGTCACACTGAATTACCATAGTAATACTTTGTCACACTGGATTATTATAGAATTACCACTGTAATACTATGTTACACTGAATTACCACTGTGTCACACTGAATTGCAACATTAATGTTATGTTACACTGAATTACCACAGTAATACTATGTCACACTGAATTACCTCAGTTAAACTATGTCACACTGAATTACCACAGTAATACTGTGTCACACTGAATTATCAAAGTAATACTGTTACACTGAATTACTACAGTATTACTATGTTACACTAAATTACCACAGTAATACTATGTCACACTGAATTACCACAGTATTACTGTGTCACACTGAATTACCACAGTATTACTGTGTCACACTGAATTACCACAGTAATACTGTGTCACACTGAATTACCACAGTAATACTGTGTCACACTGAATTATCACAGTAATACTATGTCACACTGAATTACCACTGTGTCACACTGAATTACCACAGTAATACCATATCACACTGAATTACCACTGTGTCACACTGAATTACCACAGTAATACTATGTTACACTGAATTACCACTGTGTCACACTGAATTACCACCGTAATACCTGATCACACTGAATTACCACAGTAATACTGTGTCACACTGAATTACAACAGTAATACTGTGTTACACTGAATTACCACAGTAATATTATTTCACACTGAATTACCACTGTGTCACACTGAATTATCACACTAATACTACGTCACACTGCATTACCACAGTAATACTGTGTCACACTGAATTTCCACAGAATTACCACGCTAGAATTGTGTCGCACTGAATTATCACAGTAATACTGTGTTACACTGAATTACCACAGTAATACTATGTCACAATGGATTACCACAGAATTACCACAGTAATACTATGTCACACTGAATTACCACATTAATACTATGTCACACTGAATTACCATAGTAATACTTTGTCACACTGGATTATTATAGAATTACCACAGTAATACTATGTTACACTGAATTACCACTGTGTCACACTGAATTGCAACATTAATGTTATGTTACACTGAATTACCACAGTAATACTATGTCACTCTGAATTACCACAGTATTACTGTGTCACACTGAATTACCACAATAATACTGTGTCACACTGAATTATCAAAGTAATACTGTTACACTGAATTACTACAGTATAACTATGTTACACTAAATTACCACAGTAATACTATGTCACACTAAATTACCACAGTAATCACACAAAATTACAAGAGTAATACTATGTCACTCTGAATTACCACAGTATTACTGTGTCACACTGAATTACCACAGTATTACTGTGTCACACTGAATTACCACAGTAATACTATGTCACACTGAATTATCACAGTAATACTATGTCACACTGAATTACCACTGTGTCACACTGAATTACCACAGTAACACTGAATTACCACAATAATACTAGATCACACTGAATTACCACAGTAATACTATATCACACTGAATTACCCCTTTGTCCCAGTGAATTACCACAGTAATACTATGTCACACTGAATTACCACTGTGTCACACCGAATTATCACACTAATACTACGTCACACTGCATTACCACAGTAATACTGTGTCACACTGAATTTCCACAGAATTAACGGTAGAATTGTGTCACACTGAATTATCACAGTAATACTGTGTTACACTGAATTACCACAGTAATACTATGTCACAATGGATTACCACAGAATTACCACAGTAATACTATGTCACACTGAATTACCACATTAATACTATGTCACACTGAATTACCAAAGAATTACCACAGTAATGCTATGTCACACTGAATTACCAAAGAATTACCACAGTAATACTATGTGGCACTGAATTACCACAGTAATACTATGTCACACTGAATTATCACAGTTATACTGTGTCACACTGAATTACCACAGTAATACTGTGTTACACTGAATTACCACAGTAATACCTGATCACACTGAATTACCACAGTAATACTGTGTCACACTGAATTACCACAGTATTACTGTGTCACACTGAATTACCACAGTATTACTGTGTCACACTGAATTACCACAGTATTACTATGTCACACTGAATTACCACTGTGTCATACTGAATTGCAACATTAATGTTATGTTACACTGAATTACCACAGTAATACTATGTCACACTGAATTACCACAGTAATACCATGTCACACTGAATTACCACAGACTAACCACCACAGTAATAATATGTCACATTGAACTACCACTCTGTCACACTGAATTGCCACAGTAATACTATGTCACATTGAATTACCACAGTAATACTGTGTCACACTAAATTACAACAGTAATAATATGTCACACTATGTCACACTGAATTACCACAGTAATACTGTGTCACACTGAATAACCACACTAATACTACGTCACACTGCATTACCACAGTAATACTGTGTCACACTGAATTACCTCAGTTAAACTATGTGACACTGAATTACCACAGTAATACTGTGTCACACTGAATTACCACAGTATTACTATGTCACACTGAATTACCACAGTATTACTGTGTCACACTGAATTACCACAGTAATCCTATGTCACACTGAATTACCACTGTGTCACACTGAATTACCACAGTAATACTATGTCACACTGAATTACAACTGTGTCACACTGAATTACCACAGTAATACTATGTCACACTGAATTACCACAGTAATACCTGATCACACTGAATTACCACAGTAATACTGTGTCACACTGAATTACAACAGTAATCACACTAAATTAGCACAGTAAAAATATTATACACTGAATTACCATAATAATACTATGTCACACTGAATTACCACAGTAATACTATGTCACACTGGATTACCACAGAATTACCACAGTAATACTCTGTCACACTGAATTACCACAGTAATACTATGTCACACTGAATTACCACAGAATTACCACAGTAATACTATGTCACACTGAATTACCACAGTAATACTATGTGACACTGAATTACCACAGTAATACTATGTCACACTGAATTACCACTGTCACACTGAATTACCACAGTAATACTATGTCACACTGAATTTTCACAGTAATACTATGTCACACTGAATTACCACAGTAATACTATGTCACACTGAATTACCACAGTAATATTATGTCACACTGAATTACCACTGTGTCACACTGAATTACCACAGTAATACTATGTCACACTGAATTACCACAGTAATACTGTGTCACACTGAATTACCCCAGTAATACTGTGTCACACTGAATTACCACAGTAATACTATGTCACACTGAATTACCACTGTGTCACACTTAATTACCACAGTAATAATATGTTACTCTGAATTACCACAGTAATACTATGTCACACTGAATTACCACTGTATCACACTGAATTACCACAGTAATACTGTGTCACACTGAATTATCACAGTAATACTGTGTTACACTGAATTACCACAGTAATACTATGTCACACTGAATTACCACAGTTAAACTATGTCACACTGAATTACCACAGTAATACTGTGTCACACTGAATTACCACAGACTAACCACAGTAATACTATGTCACACTGAATTACCACAGTAATACTATGTCACACTGAATTATCACAGTAATACTATGTCACACTGAATTACCACTGTGTCACACTGAATAACCACTGTCTCACACTGAATTACCACAGTAATACTATATCACACTGAAATACCACAGTAATACTATATCACACTGAATTTTCACAGTAATACTATGTCACACTGAGTTACCACTGTG
Organism: Ylistrum balloti; assembly: GCF_031769215.1. Taxonomy (NCBI): domain Eukaryota; kingdom Metazoa; phylum Mollusca; class Bivalvia; order Pectinida; family Pectinidae; genus Ylistrum; species Ylistrum balloti. The sequence continues at coordinate 830,057 of NW_026781982.1, read as the reverse complement.
TCACACTGAATTACCACAGTAATACTATGTCACACTGAATTACCACAGTAATATTGTGCCACACTAAATTACCACAGTAATACTGTCACACTAAATTACCACAGTAATAATATGTCACACTAAATTACCACTGTGTCACACTGAATTACCACAGTAATACTATGTCACACTGAATAACCACTGTATCACATTGAATTACCACAGTAATACTATGTTACACTGAATTACCACAGTAATACTGTGTCACACTGGATTGCCACAGAATTACCACAGTAATTTTATGTCACACTATGTCACACTGAATTACCACAGTAATACTGTGTCACACTAGATTACCACAGAATTACCACAGTAATACGTTGTCACACTGGATTACCACAGAATTACCACAGTAATGCTATGTAACACTTAATTATCACAGTAATACTGTGTTACACTGAATTAACACAGTAATACTATGTCATACTGAATTACCACTGTGTCACACTGAATTACCACAGTATTACTGTGTCACACTGAATTACCACAGTAATACTATGTCACACTGAATTATCACAGTAATACTATGTCACACTGAATTACCACTGTGTCACACTGAATTACCACAGTAATACTATGTCACACTGAATTACCACAGTAATACTGTGTCACACTGAATTACCACAGTAATACTATGTCACACTGAATTACCACAGTAATACTATGTCACACTGAATTACCACAGTAATACTGTGTTACACTGAATTACCACAGTAATACTATGTCACACTGAATTACCACAGTAATACTATGTCATACTGAATTACCACAGTAATACTATGTCACACTGAATTATCACAGTAATACTATGTCATACTGAATTACCACTGTGTCACACTGAATTACCACAGTATTACTGTGTCACACTGAATTACCACAGTAATACTATGTCACACTGAATTATCACAGTAATACTATGTCACACTGAATTACCACTGTGTCACACTGAATTATCACAGTAATACTATGTCACACTGAATTACCACAGTAATACTGTGTTACACTGAATAACCAATGTAATACTGTGTCACACTGAATTATAACGGTAATAATGTGTCACACTGAATAACCACAGTAATACTCTGTCACACTGGATTGCCACAGAATTACCACAGTAATACTATGTCACACTGAATTACCACAGTAATACTGTGTCACACTAGATTACCACAGAATTACTACAGTAATATTGTGTCACACTGGATTAACACAGAATTACCACAATAATACTATGTCACACTGAATTACCACAGTAATACTTTTACACTGAATTACCACAGCAATACTCTGTCACACTGAATTATAACAGTAATACTGTGTTACACTGAATTATCATAGTAAGACTGTGTCACACTGAATAACCACAGTAATACTGTGTCACACTGAATTACCACAGAATTACCACAGTAATACTATGTCACACTAAATTACCACAGTAATAATATGTTACACTGAATTACCACAGATATATTATGTCACACTGAATTACCACTGTGTCACACTTAATTACCACTGTATCACACTGAATTATCACACTAATACTACGTCACACTGAATTACCACAGTAATACTATGTCACACTGAATTACCACAGTTAAACTATGTCACACTGAATTACCAGAGTAATACTGTGTCACACAGAATTACCACACTAATACTATGTTACACTGGATTACCATAGAATTACTACAATAATACTGTGTCACACTAAATTATCACATTAATACTGCGTTACAATTATTTACCAATGTAATAATGTGTTACACTGAATTACCACAGTAATACTATGTCACACTGAATTATAACAATAACACTGCGTTAAACTGATTTACCACAGTAATACTATGTCACACTGAATTACCATTGTGTCACACTGAATTACCACAGTAATACTATGTCACACTGAATTACCACAGTAATACTGTGCTACACTGAATAACCAGTGTAATACTGTGTCACACTGAATTATAACGGTAATAATGTGTCACACTGAATAACCACAGTAATACTGTGTCACACTGGATTGCCACAGAATTACCACAGTAATACTATGTCACACTGAATTACCACAGTAATACTGTGTCACACTAGATAACCACAGAATTACCACAGTAATATTGTGTCACACTGGATTAACACAGAATTACCACAGTAATACTATGTCACACTGAATTACCACAGTAATACTTTTACACTGAATTACCACAGCAATACTCTGTCACACTGAATTATAACAGTAATACTGTGTTACACTGAATTATCACAGTAAGACTGTGTCACACTGAATAACCACAGTAATACTGTGTCACACTGAGTTATCACTGTGTCACACTGACATACCACAGTAATAATATGTCACACTGAATAACCAGAGTAATACTGTGTCACACTGAATTACCACAGAATTACCACAGTAATACTATGTCACACTGAATTACCATAGTAATAATATGTTACACTGAATTACCACAGATATATTATGTCGCACTGAATTACCACTGTGTCACACTTAATTACCACTGTATCACACTGAATTATCACACTAATACTACGTCACACTGAATTACCACAGTAATACTATGTCACACTGAATTACCACAGTTAAACTATGTCACACTGAATTACCAGAGTAATACTGTGTCACACAGAATTACCAGAGTAATACTGTGTCACACAGAATTACCACACTAATACTACGTCACACTGAATTATCACACTAATACTACGTCACACTGAATTTCCACACTAATACTATGTCACACTGAATTATCACAGTAATACTGTGTCACACAGAATTACCACACTAATACTATGTTACACTGGATTACCATAGAATTACTACAATAATACTGTGTCACACTGAATTATCACAGTAATACTGTGTCACACTAAATTATCACATTAATACTGCGTTACAATTATTTACCAATGTAATAATGTGTTACACTGAATTACCACAGTAATACTATGTCACACTGAATTATCACAGTAATACTGTGTCACACAGAATTACCACACTAATACTATGTTACACTGGATTACCATAGAATTACTACAGTAATACTGTGTCACACTGAATTATCACAGTAATACTGTGTCACACTAAATTATCACATTAATACTGCGTTACAATTATTTACCAATGTAATAATGTGTTACACTGAATTACCACAGTAATACTATGTCACACTGAATTACCACAGAATTACCACAGAAATACTATGTTACACTGTATTACCACAGTAATACTATGTCACACTGAATTATCACAGTAATACTATGTCACACTGAATTATCACAGTAATACTGTGTTACACTGAATTCCTACAGTAATACTACGTCACACTGAATTACCACTGAATTAACACAGTAATACTATGTTACACTGAATTATAACAATAACACTGCGTTAAACTGATTTACCACAGTAATACTATGTCACACTGAATTACCATTGTGTCACACTGAATTACCACAGTAATACTATGTCACACTGAATTATCACAGTAATACTGTGTCACACAGAATTACCACAGTAATACTATGTTAAACTGGATTACCACAGAATTATCACAGTAATACTATGTCACACTGAATTACCACAGTAATACTATATCACAGGGAATTACCACAACAATATTATGTCACACTGAATTACCACTGTGTCACACTGAAATACACAGTAATAATATGTCACACTGAATTACCACTGTGTCACACTGAATTACCACAGTGATACTATGTCACACTGAATTACGACAGTAATACTATATCACACTGAATGTTCACAGTAATACTATGTCACACTGAATTACTACAGTAATACTATGTCACACTGAATTACCACAGTAATACTATGTCACACTGAATTACCACAGTAATACTGTGTCACACTGGATTACCACAGAATTACCACAGTAATACTATGTCACACTGGATTACCACAGAATTACCACAGTAATACTATGTCACACTGAATTACCACAGTAATACTACGTCACACTGAATAACCACATTAATACTGTGTCACACTGAATTACCACAGAATTACCACAGTAATACTCTGTCACACTGAATTATAACAGTAATACTGTGTTACACTGAATTACCACAGTATTACTGTGTCACACTGAATTACCACAGTAATACTATGTCACACTGAATAACCACAGTAATACTGTGTTACACTGAATTACCAGTAATAGTATATCATACTGAAATACCACAGTAATACTATGTCACACTGAATTACCACAGTAATAATATGTCACACTGAATTACCACTGTGTCACACTGAATTACCACAGTATTACTTTGTCACACTGAATTACCAGTAATAGTATATCACACTGAAATACCACAGTAATACTATGTCACACTGAATTACCACAGTAATACTATGTCACACTGAATTACCACAAAAATACTATGTCACACTGAATTACCACAAAAATACTATGTCACACTGAATTACCACTGTGTCACACTGAATTACCACAGTAATACTGTGTCACACTGAATTACCACAGTAATACTCTGTCACACTGAATTACCACAATGAAAGTTTGTTATCGCTTTCTGTAAGAAAATAATGTGTGATTTGTTTCCGAATTTTGCTGTAGGGTCCCTTTTGTCCATAGTCTTGCCATTTTTAATGTATGGCTGATCAGAGATATAAAATGAACGGCGGGCAGCCATCCTATACATGTATTTCATAGATTGTAAAGGATACGCAACAGACTTTTCAGCCCCTGATGAAAATTCGAGTCTGTGACTAAATTTCATGGTGAATGTTTCACAGGAATCTAGAAACAAAAATATGTATGTATACATTTTGTGTACAAATACATTCATTATTATAGTAGTAGATTTTTTGACACAAAAAGTGTTCGTACGTAATTTGTTGAAGTAAACATGCTACTAGTCACACTGTTTTATCAGTCCGTTTTCGGCCATCGTAAATAAGGTGTCGGATTGCACATTTTTATTCATTTACAAAACGCTTTATTGTGAAATGACATAGCATTTCCTAGAATCTGAACGAAATTTTATTTGATATTTTAAGGAATTGGAGCGTCGTCTGGAGAGCATTGGAAACAAACTCGGACTTTTTCACTGATGACTCTTCGGGGTTTTGGGTTTGGCAGAAAAATCTTGGAAACCAAGGTGAAGGAAGAGGTTACTGCCTACTTGGAAGTCCTTGAGGAACAGAAGGGGCAAGCTTACGATGCTAAGGATCTAACCCGAATAGCAGTCTCGAATATAATATGTAGCATTGCTTTTGGTAACAGGTATGAATACACCGATAAAAAGTTCAAACACTTGACTGCTCTTTTGAATGAGAATTTCAGATTGAATTCTGTTGCCGGGGCAATACGACAATTGCCATGGTTACGTTTCCTGCCGGGAGATGCATTCAACATTAAGAAGTTTCATAGGAATGGTGATCAAATAAAGGAATTCGCAAACGATCAGATAGCTGAACATCGAGCAACGTATGACGAAAATAATCCTCGAGATTTTATTGATGCCTTTCTGCAACAACAGAGAAAAACGGACCGGAACCATCCTATTTTTGAGGGTACGTAAGTATAACTACATGTGATTAAGTCGAAGTTGATTTGGTCAACGATATTCTTTGTAAACTCTCTTATTGATTTTCTGTCATTCAGCGTGAAAGATTTTTTCACAGACGAATTGATCAGCTATTCGAAAATTTGTTTTTATCTTTTACAAAACGAAAATCAGATTTCCGATTTTTCGTCACAGTTGTTGTGTGATTAGGATTGATTTCGAATGTAGCTTTAACGGAAAATTACAGAAACTATTCAATATACTCCTACATATAAATAAATCCATAAATTATCAACGAAATATATTTCGATTTTTGTTGGAATACAGTTTAAAACATCTCATTTTTCCAGACAACAACCTAGCAGCCTCCATTAAGGACTTATTTTCAGCAGGCACTGAAACAACTTCCGCCATGATTAGATGGTCAATACTTTACCTTCTACATAACAAAGACATCCAGGATAAACTTCGACAGGAGATAGAAACAGTTGTCGGGACCTCCAGACTTCCGTCTCTCGACGATAAACCCGCCATGCCGTATTATGAGGCATTCATTATGGAAGTCCTTCGGATGGGAAACATTGCACCTCTGTCTGTGGGTCATGGGGCTAGGACGGACATCCGATTTAGGGGGATGGTCATTCCAAAAGGCTCAGTCATAATTCCAAATCTCGATTCGGTCATGAGCGATCCGACTTTGTTTGAGGATCCTCTGCAATTCAACCCAGAGAGATTTCTTGGAAAAGACGGAAATGTCGTCGGCAAAAAAACAATGGCTATGGCTTTCTCATTAGGTAATATACATCATTTTAATTTAATACCATCACATTAATCGTGATGTCTTAATCAGCTATGTTTGTTAGCCTGTAAGCGAAGACAAATCGTATTACAGTGTTAAATTTAATTTCTAGCAGAAATTAATGAAAGTGACGGCATCCATTCAATCATTATATTCAAACAGGAATCAACCCAGTCTGATGTAATGCCAATTAATCCATCCTGCATTGTCTTACGGACAAACGTGGTTAGTACCCCTGGGTCAAAACCCACTGTAACCAATCATAGAATATATTTATTTTTGGAAACATCTGAGTTTTATATCATCATACGTGCAAACTGTTTATCAAATAACTACCCTGATCTAGGTGCAATAACATCTATTAAACAAATTGTGTTATGACCATCCATGTTATAAAATAGATAGGCTCCACAGTTAAAAGTGTGTGGCGTGATAAATTCATCAGTACAATTGCATCAAATAAAGAGATGCGATTGAAGGAATAATCCTAATTTCTATTTTTAAATTAGTCTAATTAAAGACTGTCTTTCATCGATGTTCGGAAAACTGTTATAAACAAAATGAACATTGCTTCCATTTTATAAGAAAGTTTTGAAATCCTTCGGAAATTTTATTCATATCACCATAGGCTACATGGAATGTTAGACCATTTTGGAAACATATTATATGTGATATGCATTTCAATCATAGAATATTTAGAAAGGAACGTGGAAGTCTTCATAAGACATATGATTGAATATGGAAGTTGTGATAAGACATATAATTGAATATGGAAGTGGTGATAAGACATATAATTGAATATGTAAGTTGTGATAAGACATATATTTGAATATGGAAGTTGTTATAAGACATATATTTGAATATGGAAGTTGTTATACGACATGTAATTGAATATGTAAGTTGTGATAAGACATTTTTTATTAATGATATATCTCACTTACTTTGAATCGTTTGCTATTTTCCAGGACGGCGAATGTGCCTTGGACAATCTTTAGCGAAGATAGAGATGTTCTTGTTCATTACAGCATTAATACAAAGGTTTGAGTTTCTACCGGAAAACCCGGACAAACTGCCATCACTTGAAGGCATCGTTGGATTATCAAGGACCCCAGCAGCCTATAAATTCCGTGCTGTATATCGCCACTAAATGACGAGTCAAAACAGAATTCCGGATAATATTGAATGAATCCGAACAATATTTTGTATACATGTTATATCATAAACAAAAGCGTAATATCGCATCACTCTTTTTTAATCGGGTGTCCGTAGAGTTTTAAAACATCTGGCAATGGTCAGATCTGTTTGTGTTTAATAACAAATTCAGATTGTGTGTGTGGTCATCCCAATTGTGTTTTTAAAGCTGAACGGTCACGTCACATTTTCTCTCCTTTTTTTCATTTTAAAAGAAGAGTTCCGTTATGAATTCTGGAAATTACCTTCTATCCTGTTTGTGTATCTCTGTTAAACAACGCACGCTATCTTCACGGTTTTTAGATCTTGTTCCTCGTTAGTCAGATTAAGACAATTTTGTACCACATCTTGTTCTAAAATTCGACTTTCTCAGTTTTGTATTTAAGAAGTACTTACACCATATAATTTTGTCGCATACAGTACCTAGAATTCTTGTAATGGGGTTTTCATGACTATTTTTTAGCTAAGCAAATTATAAGATGTTGTGGCTATCTATGCAAATGTGTTTATTATATATTTTTATATCTATTAGATACAAACTTATTTTCTTCTTATCTTTCCTTAAATTATGTAGGTCGGTGATGAAACATTTTTATTGTTTATGTGCATGAGCTGCAGATTGTCTGGTTAATATATAGACTCTGTAAATAAATCCTTCGACAAGTAAATCATTGTACAGTGTAACACTAGGACAACCATAAAATCGAGGTCATGTGTGTGTTTAGGTCATTTGAAGGTTGGTAGCTCTGTGACTGTAAATGAAAACTGTAAACTACTATAAAAGGTTATGATTTAATGTCCCTGCCATGCTACTTAGGGTTCATTTTTGACAATCTACACACATTAATCCTTCTTAGCAGCCATGGTTAAAGATAACACTTTTTTAAATATATGAAAATATAACATAAGTCGCTGTAGTTTCTGCTGCTACATTTCTAACAAATGTCATTTCTATAAAATGCATAAAGAGGCGCAGTTCTGAAAGCAATTAATCCATAAGACCATTCAAATAACTAAAAATTAAATATTTCAGTGCATGCCTTTACAGTGAATACGGATAAATTGACCAGGTATTTGAATACAGTGTGTATTTATCTGACCATGAAAGTATATCTATTATCACGACGTAACAAAATAACTGTTTATACTAACCAGAAGTCTTTTGTTCAAAATATTAATCTGTGCTTAATATTGAAAAAGAATGTCCCGTGGTTTAAAAAAGAATTAGTGCAAGGGAGATCACTCTTACAAATGTCATATTCTCAAATTATGAAGATTGTGACGCTATGAGATAGTATATATATTGTGATAATCCCATTTTCTATACTTCTCACTGTGATCTTCAATATCTGTGGTTTACATTTTTTTTTTAATTTTTGCCTATATATTGTGATAATCCCATTTTCTATACTTCTCACTGTGATCTTCAATATCTGTGGTTTACATTTTTTTTTTAATTTTTGCCTGTCTCGATTTTTCTATTTAACACTTTCTAAACATTAACTTATAATTATATGCGATATTCTGCGAATGATTTCAGGTTATTTTTCAGCATAAATATTTTCCTAAGGAAAAAAATTCATTCGATCACTACGAAGTCTGAATTTGTGAAAATGTACCGTGAAAAATTATTAGCTTTAGTTGTTACCAGAGAATTACTTAAAAGTAGCTGACTTTACATCAACAGAATGATAATTGAAATATTTACTTATGTAATTGAATGATTATCAACGGTAAATGAAAGTCGAGAAAAAAAGAAATGATATTCGACACATTGGATAATTATTGTTTGTTTATGGACATCATTGATATGCTTTATATATTAATATCTATGCAAAGCTGTGGTCAGTAGCACATAATATATGCACATCCATTTTTTATTTTGATTTATTTTTATTATTATTATTGACAATCCAAAGTCCTGTGATCTACGTTTTCTTGTTGATTGCGTCATCAATAATATACTTCCTATATCAGCATCCCTCCATACCATCCCTATATAGTACTTACCATAGTAAACCTCTCTGTAGCGGTAATGTATTGCAATTATGACGCAGCCTTTCAGTAACTATATATTACATTCTGTATTGAACACAGCGTTGGTAATGAGTAATTGTCATCTAAATCGGCAATGAAGCAGACAACTCATTCATTACACAGTAATATCATGTTCCTTGTTTCTGCAAATGTTTCTATTTGTCGCTATATTGCCTGTGTTTATTTTGTTTCAGAATTATGATTTTGTGTACAAATCAGTATTAAATTGTTATGTGTATGTATTAATGATCCATTTGTTTTATACATCAATTACATGAATAATTTGAGCGTATGAATATTTGTAAATGAATTGATATACTAGATACGGCATGTTCTACGGTTTAAATTTTAGAATGGTCTTCTTTTTCAATAATTTGGAGCTGATGAAAAATAATTGAAACTGAAATATTTACTTTAAAACGAAGGGGAGATAAGCTAACATATTACACAACACAATGAGGTTAGTGTTATCTTCCATATAGTTAAACCACATAAATATTCTTCATGGACGATTTCGAATATGAAAAGAAATATGGAAATAAATATAAATGGGGAAAATGGACGTTTTTCTGTAGTCAGTGTTTCGAAACTAATGTTATTATATAAAATAAATGTAAAATTCGTAAAAATAAAAGCATTTGAAAAAAAAAATTTAAATCGACGATACTGCAGTATATCAGAATGTCTCCTATACATCTCACGACGATGTTACAACTGTAATAGATTGAATCTTTGGTATAAATTCCAGCTCTAGAAATCGTCCATTATCACTTATTCAATGATATTTATTTGTTAAGTTTTCTTTAATCAAATTATGTTTTATGTGTAACAATAAAAAATGGTTCGCTGGATTTCATCTTAAGCAACCTAACTTTGAAATATTCCGGATTTAGATTCAAATATTCTATTTTGTTCATGTGAATTCACTTACTTTTCATTCAACTCATTTAAACTGAAATAAGACACCAATAGATTTAACATCTATAATCTTTTAAATAATTATCTATACTTGTGTTATCGTTGTTGCAAAAATATTTATGTTTTGAAAGTATTTGTAATTTTATCGTTACTATATAGTTTAATCATTTTGAATATATTTGTAAATTATTTTATTCTTAGTTATTATCTCATGTTTGTTTAAATGTAGTTTCCGTATTGGTATATAATATTTCATTAATATCTTAAATCTGTGATCATTTTATTAACAATAATTTGATGTTTATCTTCAGTTACAAATGCAATATTATCATTTCTCTGTGTTGTTATTTAATTCATTCCTGAATAATACTTACTATTAATTTACTTGATAATTTTGTCGTCTTTGTCTTTCTTTAGTTATTTTTACAATATTTTCATCCAGCTTTTTTTTTGTGTGTTCTGTAAAATATATAATGGAGACAGCTGTTAACGTTGATCTTTCCTTTATTGAGTCTCGTCAAAAAGTTACAAACAAATATCAAATACAAGTAATCACAGTCTGATTATAAGACTTGTTGTAAATGTACATGATACATAATGAAATTATCGAATATAAATTTAACTGACAAGTCATCTGTGTATATGGGGAAATTAGAGGTAGAGATAAATAAATCTTGGCTATGTGAGGGTTTTACAATATGAAAGCCAGGCCATAAATATCATTAATTGGTATTTAGCCAATTAAAACTAAAATTAATTAAGTTATATGAACATCAATATATATCTTCCAATGATTCTGAATAGAATTTAAGTCCTCACAATTATGCGTATTAAAACCTGAACTCAAGTTCTAATAATCATTATAAGGAACAGTAATAATAATACATCATAAGTACATATATTTCAATCAGATTCTAAACTGAGATAACAAATTACAAGATCTGACAGACAAAAACAATTTAAGATAATTTCATAACTTTGCAAGATAAAAGTATATATTAATATTTAAAATTCAATACAAAGAAATGGAACTAAATCTATTAATAATTAAGTATCAGAATTAAGGGGCAATAACTCATAAATAATTCATAAAATGATATCTAATTGAAACATACAATATTTCACAAGAGACTAATAAATTGTGCATAAAATGCTTATGGTTGAAAGCTTTACAATAGATAAACATTTTCAATTACGGGAACACTATTCTTTGCATTTCACAGACAAGAATAAAACATAAATATTTAACTACATAAATCAATGCAAATACAGACGTATGAAAGATAATATCGAACACAGAAAAATAATAATAAAATACAAAGTGTGTCAATTAACAATATGGAAATAGACTAAATGTACATTAGTAAGAAAGTGTGCTCACCTGTAAAATATATAATGGAGACAGCTGTTAACGTTGATCTTTCCTTTATTGAGTCTCGTCAAAAAGTGATACGAAAACTTAGATTTTATGAAGATCAAGCTGTTCTCCGGACACAGGCATGCGCAATGGTAAGCGTCGGTAAAATTCCAAAAATATCTAAATCACTAACAAGTGGGCTCCTAGCCATAACCTATTACGTAATGGCCACTCACCACACAAAGGGTGTTGACCAAGGGCTAATATAAAATACTAGTGTAAATCCTTAGTGCCGATACAATCACAATTGACCCTTCCGTGTCTATGACACTTTACAATTTAATTGCTTTAACTCTTCCTAACATATGAAAGGTTAAATATATCTTTGTTGACTTGTGAATGTTATAATTATGTAACAAGATTAATTGACCAAATGGACATTTAGTGTATAAAAAAATCTGTATTGAATAAATTGTACTTTTTAAAGAAATTCGTTTGTTCCAAATGAATTTCATATTTAACTTTGAGAATATTTAATTTATATATAGAAAATGAACTATTTAAAAGAAAAGAGAGAATTTTATCATGAAAATATCATTGCTGAAAATGTAGAACTGTTCTGCCGGATGTTTATTTTTGTGTTTGTGTGCATAACGAATATTGACAAAGCGTACAAATACTGGTGTGTTGATCAAGTAATAGAATTATTCTTGACCTTACTGGCGAGAGTAGTCTAAAAAAAAAAAGGTTGTACTACGTCCCTGCGGAAGGATACCATCAACTCTGGTCGTACTACGTCCCTGCGAAAGGATACCATCGACTCTGGTCGTGCTACGTCCTTACGGAAGGATACCATCGACTCTGAGTCATTTATCTCCAGTACTACGTGCAAGTTGCTAGGCTGCTGGGACCTTTTTAGTACTGAAAAGCATAACAGATAAGATAATGGCGGTTTCTCAACCTTGCTGAAATAAAGATTTGAGCAGGAAATTTATCGATCAAAACCAGATCAAGGAACCACGTGTTAACATCTGAATGAATAATGGTTGTCTCGTGAGAACAGGGCTTGGAACAATAGTAATTAAACCCTCTCAACAGTTTGTATTGTTTTCGTTTGTCTTTACCGTCCAATGTCTACCTCTTACGTCAACATGACATGAGGATGATACAATGTAAAATAATGATAAAAAATGTTTTTTTTACGATACGTCTATGATATATTGTCACGTGATATACATTTGAAGAACCAGTGGAAATACATCACAACAGTAAAATTTCGATCTGCATGTTTATTTATACTTTATACAAAACATACTATACTAGTGCAGATTAACAGCTTAGAAACCTTTGCTCTTGGACCTCAGCTAAGTATCCGAAGACAGTCACACACTCGTCTGTTCTCTACAGAGTTCGAACCCTTAGCTATAGACCTCAGTTAGGTATCCGGAAACAGTCACCCATACGTCTGTTCTCTACAAAGGAACTCCCCCCTCTCCCCGTATGAATAGACCTGAAGCCTTGACAGCCCCATTGACCTAAGGTCAACTCCCGGCTAAGCCATTAGCCGTGTCAATCTGTCGACTATCAGCACGGTCCCCCTTCCGGTGTCAATAAACACTGAAATATATAACAAATCATTCCCCATTACCATATATATGCCTTCTCCCCGAATGCATTATATACATGATTAAGAAGACACAATACTAATACATTACACTTCATAGTGATCGCACCTGTTCAAGTCATGATACCGCTCAGATACCATAGGTGCTCAATACATACACACTGTATAGTATAGTAATAATCCCGGAAAATGTGGTAATATCGCCGACCGTAGATATATTGATAAACAGACTGGATAAATATTGGCAAAATCAGGAACTGCTCTATAATTATAGATCTTAGAATCATTAACAAGTAACGTCGCATTCACTTTCATTTTAATTTTTATGTCATGTTTTTAGTCCGATGAAGAGGATCTTATAAGTGTATTGGTTAATAAACTTGACTTATAAGTTAGGTATGTTGTGTCCTATATCAAGAACTTAGATATGGAAGGAAAGGCGACTATATATAAGTCCGTGCATATATATAGTTTGTGGAAACAATATTGTCAAATAGCACTGAACTTCTTATCATTGACATAGATTTTAATTACAAAAAATGTATGAAACACTCAAACGAAAGCTTATTCGACAAAGTCGATATTGATATTTATAGTTTTCTAAACGTAAAATGCGTATTAAATATTTAATAGGAATGCAATTACCTGTTTGTTTTTCAAAAATATTTTTATTATAGAAAATATTATGTTAATTTAGAAAATGTGTATTGAAAAGATAAGTTTGTTTACAAATAAAAAAAAACAACGAGGCATCATTATTCCAGCAAATATAAGCTTTATTCTAGCAACCAATAAGATATTTCCACAAAATAGCTTTATTCTAACAACCAATAAGATATTTACAAAAAATATAAGCTTTATTCTAACAACCAATAACATATTTACAAAAAATATGCTTTATTCTAACAACCAATAACATATTTCCACAAAATATCATTATTAAACCATTACATTACGTCCAAGTAGTTTTAAACAAATTACTTAAATCATGTTTCAACTAATTCACCTGAGTTCAAGGTGTCAGGTCATCAATATATGCTTTACTGTCTGACTGAATGTTAAAAGACAGTTTCAAAACCCCTATTCAGGTTTGAGAGAACAATACCAGTTCAAATATTCTCCTTTCACATTGTATTCTCACAAAATCTGGTAAATCGTCTCAAGATCCTGTCTAGGACAAACCCCAAAGTTAGTAAAAATTAATTTTTAGCAACATTGTCATAGATATTTGAACGTATATTTGCAAAACCCGCTTTATATCACAATTTATATAGCTAGGAAGATAGCGATAGGAATTCGATATCATAAAATAGTTACAATTATTTTCTTTGATCAGCTCAACTAATGGAATGTCACGATATTCACATATAGCTTCAATTAACAGGTGTCCTCGACCTTCAATTTATAAAATCCTATTACACAACTATAAAAAATGCACCTTGTGCAATTAACATATTATCAAAATGGTTTTATTTCAATCTCAGTAGAGACTGTATACATGACACACAATTGAATAGTAATTCTTCATATATATTTTGAAATAAAATAATTTTGTGATTTATTGGGATTGATTTAGAATTATATACAAAAGGGCCAAATAATGGATTAACTGTATGTTATATCTGTTTCGTCCTTCCAGCAAGACAGAGTCGAATTATTATATTATTTAAAACACCAAGACAGCTAACTCAAAACTGAAGATGCCATCGGTAACTTTCAAAATACAAAGATGCGTCAATCTGAATATTGTAACAGATGTGATGGTTTTGTCGAATAAATTCCGATTGAATATCCCTATTTAGTCATTTTTAAAGTCATTTTTTTACTATTGCAAATGTTTTGGCCCATGCATCAGCGAACTGAATGTCGGCTTCTTCGAGATATCCTCGTGAATATAAATCTTTGAACAACTCCAATAGGTTTGGGTGATTTCTACTCGTTTCAGATGAAAGAAGATTCACAAATTGTTTACTTTTTTGGTACAAATCCAACTCTGCATTAAAATCTCTTAAAATATTGTGGGTATTTCTTTCTTGTGTGACATACGGTGGCGAAAATGCCAAGCGGACATCATTTTGGTGAAGAAAGAATTGAGCAATGTAGCTTCTCCAAATATCACTGACACGCCCATTTACACTGATAGGTAATGCTAGGTAAGGAAACGCCGACGGTAGCCATAAAGTCGCCTGGGCATTGAATGGGGCAAACATATTAGCTGGCACAACAATTGGAAGGTGAGATTTTGTTGTTGCGCGAAAGGTAAAAGGAGCGTCACGTGTAAGTCTATAAATAGCATCAATGTCCGGCTGTTGATTGGCTAATGATTGTACTATGCCCAGGTGGACAGTATCACTTGCGTGACAGAAGTTAGGCATTGAAGTTTTGTTTTTAATGTCTTGTAGTGGAAAACCTCTTGGCCAGGTATATGTTTCTGTGACACCGAAATAGGGATAGGGGTTCATAAGTGGATTATGAGTGGTGTTACAGATTGTGACGTAATCAAAATGATCTGTTTTGAAATCGTCCAAATCCACTATACCATTATTATCATCATCGAAGTCCCAGATGTATTTAGCTTTGTGATGTATAGCATACATGTAACCGATATTTTTCCTTCCAAAGTGTTGGATTGGGATAACATCCGCTAACAACGGGTACAAGGTATATTGTTCCTCCAACGAAAGATATTTTACTGTTTTTGATGTTTCTTTATTAAGTTCAATCTCAGAAAGGTATGCAGCTTCAGGTGGAGTCTTTGTGTCAGCTACTATGACCAAACACCAGTTTAAAAGCGATGATATATATTTCACAGCTTTCGAAGGAGGAAAAATTGTAGTAACAACCGCCCAGTTGTCACATGCTGGTATCTTGTCTAAAACTGCCAAACACTGATATTGCTTCGTTGGTACCTTGGGTAACCCTGACCGAATCACATCACCCGAGAACAGCGATCCTGTCACAGCACCAGTGTAGGAAATGTTTAAGGATGTGAGACGATTGTTATGTTCATGTAATTGTTTCATTATTTCCACAGATGATTTATGGTTCAAAATGAATTTGGAACAAAAGTTTGGCTTTATGTTTTGTTTAATTTCTTCATTGTCAATGATATGGACAATGATATTGTTATCAGGGCGGTAATCTACGTCATCATATATCGACAACCAGGATCCCAAAGATGTACCTCCAAAATTAGTATCGATTAAATCTATACTAGGATTACATCTCCTTCCATAACAATATTTTCGCTTTGAAATTCTTTCTAGTAGCTCTCTACCAAGAACTACAAACATTTCATCCATACGTGTACGTGTATTTATTTTCTGCCCCGAACCATGGGTCCATCCGTAATACAGTTTCGTTGATTTTAGTTGATCAATCCTTGTGAAAACTTGTGGAACACATAGAAAAACGTCATCATCAACCTTGGCCCCAAGTAAAACGTCTGGATAATTTTCATAAATATATTTAAACCACACATACAATTTCTCTCCGAATCTTACTGCCCTTCCTTGACTTGTGACATTCAGAAAAACAATATCGTTGTAGACTTTTTGTTCTATTATAGTCTCGTTTGTAGGGCGGTCGATAAGAAATTTATAAGTAATCGTGAACGGCAGCTGGTTTTGTAACATATTTACAGTTGACAGCCACGTCGATCGCTGTCCGTCCCTGTACGCGGTATTGGCATGTGATGTTAACATTCCTAATACGAAACGGGGTCTTTTAATTGACACGTGACTGTCATATACCTCGTTATAATGCGTATTCAGTGCCGTGTTGGAAAATGACATTTTCTTAAGAAAAGTCATGAAATAACAGACAATGAAGATAATCCCGACAGAGACTACGACAACCTTTATCTTGGGCTTTCGCAAATAGTTTCCGTTGTTCCATTTCATTTTGTTGCCTTTTAGCCGCTACTGGAATAATCTGAAAAGAACGATTTCCATATTCAATTAAAATATTCACAATTATCCAGTTAATGCAATAATAATTTATTTAACAGTAACCTTTGCTACAGTAAGTAAATATCGAAAAAATAACAGCGATTTTTTACATCGATTTTTTTATTCTTTTGTAAGTTTATATACAACAATGTTACTTAACACTGTGATATAAATTTTATACATTTTTAAGAGTTCCAAATGTTAAACGGTTTTACCACTTAATTATATAAAGAATGATAAGACAAATGTATATTATTCTAATATTATTAAGTTAGTTCATAACATCATTTACAGTTTTTGAGTCACCAGATATTTCATCCTTGCCTTTCTTTTAATAGATCTTATCCTTCATTGTGTATTTTTCAGTCTGTTTTATGTAAACGCGACGTTCATATATTTTTTCAGCCATTTCCCGAATAATTATAGCAGTAAGTATTGTAATTTTGCATTGTTTCGAAGGCAATTGGTTTGTGTGTATTAACGTTATTTAAAGTAACAACAAATAAATAAACAGTTTATTTCAGGGATTAGATTGAACGCGTTATTTTCCGTCTGTAGAGCACAATTCTCATTCTAATGTCATATTAACTTTCTTCCATTTCTTTCATTTGAATTCTAGATATATCTTGTTTAATAAATTGCTCCATTTTCACAGCTTTGTGTGAGAAAAATTACATGATATTAAAAAGTCTTATTCTTTTGCGAAATTAATCGTCATTGAGACGACAATAAATTTTGGGATCTTTCATTTAGGTATACTTGATAGTATTTCGTTGGAACGTAAAATACAACACGGACGCCAATAAATAATTAACAATTTATATAATAAACCAACAAATTCAAGATAGACCGATCACATGTTTTTCCCTACTAACAGTGTGTGAAAGTCACTTCCCTCACAGCGCTCGAGCTCGGGTTCTCGCGGTCATGGTGTACAAATACAGAGTCAAAGTTCTCTCTTTAACCCACTAGTTAAACTCTTAAACAACACATGGGGTCTGTCTTTTCTTCATCATGGTATCAGCATAGTCTTCTTCGCTCACCATCTTCCCGCCTCCTCTACCCAAGCCGATCATCCGAACCTCTCGGACTTCTTCGCGATAACATATTGCTTTTAATCGTAAACAATTTTACTTGAAATAAAAAAAAATTGGTTTTCAAACATGATACAAAAGTCTTTCTCAAAATCTCGCTCTCTGTCTCTCTCTGTATATATATATGGGGGTTGAGAACTATTATATAGAGGTTTGTCTCAAGTTTCAGCAATGGGATTGGTCATGAACTCTTATATTACACAAATGAAGGATTTTTTCTATTATCTTTAAATCCTATAGTTTTGTTTAATTACCAAATAACTACAATCAGAATACAATATTAAATCTCCTTGATCAGTTTTCTAAATCTATTACCCACGGTTCCATCTTACTAGCATCAAGTGCAAATAAAATGTAAATCTAAAAACAATTGAATTGGTTGAAAATCAATCAAATCTGAGAAAAAGACCAGCTCCGTAATGCTCCCGTTTACACACAACCTGGTAAATTTTTATATCTTATAAACGAATATCATTAGGCACACAATTCCTTTACTCCATCTAAAACAGTCCGTTACGATACAAGATCCAAACAATTCCTTTAATCCATCTAAAACAGTCCGTTACGATACAAGATCCAAACAATTCCTTTAATCCATCTAAAACAGTCCGTTACGATACAAGATCCAAACAATTCCTTTAATCCATCTAAAACAGTCCGTTACGATACAAGATCCAAACAATTCCTTTAATCCATCTAAAACAGTCCGTTACGATACAAGATCCAAACAATTCCTTTAATCCATCTAAAACAGTCCGTTACGATACAAGATCCAAACAATTCCTTTAATCCATCTAAAACAGTCCGTTACGATACAAGATCCAAACAATTCCTTTAATCCATCTAAAACAGCCCATGCTAAGATAGCATAAATAAAGCTAAATCGTATCACGCGGGTTTAATAACGAAAATAAAGATGAAACAATACCCATATCCTAATGCTTCTAATTATATTTTGTGTTATAATTTGGAGCGAGGCTAAAAGTCTTACATCAACGGTAAATTATTCAAGATTTGGGTCCTTCACCACGACTTTCGTTGAAAGAATGAAGTTCGATGTTTTTGTCACTTGTACAAAATTCTGGAAACAAATGTTGTCAGTACCAGGCCTTCTGTCAGATTTGTTTATCGTTACACCCCTTTTGAATGTAAGACCATTCAAAGATTGGCAGCCGCCCTTATAGAGAGAATATTTCCTAACAATTTTACATATTGTTTCTATACAGTGTTTGTGTTTAGTGAGCATTCGCTACACAAAATGTGAGCCGACCAACATAGATTTTCGTCAATTTTACCTCTCAGAAGGTTCTTTCATGCTTTATCTGTCCGAGATTCTCTTAATTTAATGACAGGTTAAGTACATCATTATTTCTACTTTCTGTTTGTGTTTATAACTTTACATTTATCATTAATCATTTAATTAATATAATACCGTCTAATGAATCCAAATTTTATGTTTGACCATATCAAAAGCTTTTGTTAAATGGTTTTCTCAATTATTCATGATACTGGGAAAGACAGTCTCACGTGAGTGATTTTTATGAAACCCTAATTGTGAGGAAACTTGTAGCTTATGATATTTTATGTAGGAATAAAACATCGATGAATATGTCTTTTAAAATATTTGACAAAACAGACACATTGTAAGACCGAAAGTGTCTTTCCAACTTGGAAATTTGTTAGATGTGTGTGGTTATGTATGTGTGTGTGCGCGCGTGTGTGTGTTTTTTCTGTTTTTTTTTTCAGTTAAATTAACTAAGCAGGGTGTTGCAGAAATATCCTAAACACCAGTCTATAACATTAACTAAGGAGGGTGTTGCAGAAATATCCTAAACACCAGTTTATAACATTAACTAAGGAAGGTGTTGCAGATATATCCTAAGAACCAGTCTATAACATTAACTAAGGAGGGTGTTTATTTGAAATAACATCCCAGCCTAAAGTTGATAAGCATACAGAAAAGATATCGATATGTAGCACATTTCATAGAACAACAAGGGAGGTAACTTCTCCATCCTTATTCTTGAGTACAGCTTTAGCTCGTCGCAGCACGAGCTACAACTATTTGGACAGTGAATTTAGTAGTTTGTGCCTTTGGCAGCAATGATTTCATTATTCGCTGATTCCTTTTTTAGATCCTCGTATATTACGACAAAAACGACGTAGTTATTATTGTTTTATATCAGAACATTTTTTCTAACTTAAGAAGTTCCAACGACTTCGTGTCCCCTTGCTGATTAAATAGAAAGTAAAAGTTCTTCATTAATAACCTCCTAACTGCAAAATACTGTCATCTTTGGTTAGGACTGAAGGCAGTCCCCTTGTGGTATTGTTGATTTCAGAATACATCTGAGTTGACGGTTTTTTTTCTCTTCATACATTGAATCTGGCGTCGGTCAGAAACAAAGGGGACTTTCAGTGTGAGTGTGTGTGTGTTGGGGGTGTGTGTTTGGAGGGGGATGGGGGGGGGGGCTTGGCAGGGTAGTATGGGAACTGACATGTTACTATAACTTATATGTTTACCCCGATATGGAATTCCGTGTCATGATGCTCAAGCAGAAAATTCGATTTGTTTTTAGATATATCATAAAAGATGATATTGAATTAGCACGCTTTTCTTATGACCCTGCTCATTTCAATTTCTAGAGTGCTCTTTTCCTGAGGTCATGCTTGGCAGACTATCTTCTAGTATTGTGTCCCCTGAGTAGAATCGGGGCTCTAGCATGAACTGTCTTTTCCTGCTGTCATATCAAAGTGTTGCTTTCCTGTTATTAGCTGATAATCTGAACAGCTTATTTTCTGAAGTATAAAATTTACTCTTTTTTCCAGACTGAATTCTGTCGCAGGTTCTGTTTAGATTATATTACATGTAAATAAAAATGTAAACTAGTTTGCTGAATTACACGGTTGTAATACTGACTAGTACATAGAAATACACTGTTGTAATACTGACTAGTTTACAGAATTACACAGTTCTGATAATAACTAGTACACAGAATTACACTGTTGTAATACAGACTAGTATACAGAATTACACAGTTGTAATACTGACTAGTTTACAGAATTACACAGTTGTAATATTGACTAGTATACAGAATTACACAGTTGTAATACTGACTAGTATACGGAATTACACAGTTGAAATACTGACTAGTATACAGAATTACACAGTTGTAATAGACTACTTCACAGAATTACACAGTTGTAATACTGACTACTACACTGAATTACACTGTTGTAATACTGACTAGTTTACAGAATTATACAGTTCTGATAATGACTAGTACACAGAATTACACAGTTGTAATACTGACTAGTTTACAGATTTACACAATTGTAATACTGACTAGTTCACGGAATTACACAGTTCTAATATTGACTAGTACACAGAATTACACAGTTGTGATACAGACTTGTACACAGAATGACCCAGCTGTAATACTGACTAGTACACAGAATCACACAGTTGTTATACTGACTACTACACTGAATTATACAGTTGTAATACTGACTAGTTTACAGAATTACACAGTTCTGATAATGACTAGTACACAGAATTACATTGTTGTAATACAGACTAGTATACAGAATTACACAGTTGTAATACAGACTAGTATACAGAATTACACAGTTGTAATACTGACTAGTACACATAATTAAACATTTATAATACTGACTAGTTTACAGATTTACACAGTTGTAATATTGACTAGTACACAGAATTACCCAGCTGTAATACTGACTAGTACACTGAATTATACAGTTGTAATACTGACTAGTTTACAGAATTACACAGTTCTGATAATGACTAGTACACAGAATTACACTGTTGTAATACAGACTAGTATACATAATTACACAGTTGTAATACAGACTAGTATACAGAATTACACAGTTGTAATACTGACTAGTACACTGAATTATACAGTTGTAATACTGACTAGTTTACAGATTTACACAGTTGTAATATTGACTAGTACACAGAATTACACAGTTGTAATACTGACTAGTACACATAATTAAACATATATAATATTGACTAGTACACTGAATTATACAGTTGTAATACTGACTAGTACACAGAATTACACAGTTGTAATATTGACTAATACACAGAATTACACAGTTGTAATAGACTACTTCAATGAATTACACAGTTGTAATACTGACTAGTACACAGAATTACCAAGCTGTAATACTGACTAGTACACAGAATTATACAGTTGTAATACTTACTAGTACACAGAATTACACAGTTCTAATACTGACTAATACACAGAATTACACAGTTGTAATAGACTACTTCAATGAATTACACAGTTGTAATACTGACTAGTACACAGAATTACTCAGCTGTAATACTGACTAGTTCACAGAATTACACAGTTGTAATACTGACCATTATACAGAATTACACAGTTGCAATACAGACTAGTATACAGAATTAAACATTTGTAATACTGACTAGATTACAGATTTACACAATTGTGATATTGACTAGTACACAGAATTACACAGCTGTAATACAGACTAGTACACGGAATTACCAAGCTGTAATACTGACTACTACACTGAATTATACAGTTGTAATACTGACTAGTTTACAGAATTATACAGTTCTGATAATGACTAGTACACAGAATTACACTGTTGTAATACAGACTAGTATACAGAATTACACAGTTGTAATAAAGACTAGTATACAGAATTACACAGTTGTAATATTGACTAGTACACAGAATTACACAGTTGTAATACTGACTAGTTTACAGAATTACACAGTTGTAATACTGACTAGTTTACAGAATTACACAGTTGTAATATTGACTAGTACACTGAATTACATAGCTGTAATACTGACTAGTACACAGAATTACACAGTTGTAATACTGACTACTACACTGAATTATACAGTTGTAATACTGACTAGTTTACAGAATTACACAGTTCTGATAATGACTAGTACACAGAATTACACAGTTGTAAAATTGATTAGTTCACTGAATTACACAGTTGTAATAAAGACTAGTACACAGAATTACCCAGCTGTAATACTGACTAGCACACTGAATTACACAGTTGTAATACTGACTAGTTTACAGAATTACACAGTTTTAATATTGACTATTACACTGAATTACACTGTTGTAATACTGACTAGTTTACAGATTTACACAGTTGTAATACAGACTAGTACACAGATTTACCCAGCTGTAATACTGACTAGTACACTAAATTACACAGTTGTAATATTGACTAGTACACAGAATTACACAGTTGTAATACTGACTAGTTCACGGAATTACACAGTTCTAATATTGACTAGTACACAGAATTACCCAGCTGTAATACTGACTAGTACAGAGAATTACCAAGCTGTAATACTGACTACTACACAGAATTACACAGTTCTAATACTGACTAATACACAGAATTACACAGTTGTAATAGACTACTTCAATGAATTACCCAGCTGTAATACTGACTAGTTCACAGAATTACACAGCTGTAATACTGACTAGTACACAGAATTACCCAGCTGTAATACTGACTAGTACACAGAATTACCCAGCTGTAATACTGACTAGTTCACAGAATTACACAGTTGTAATACTGACTATTATACAGAATTACACAGTTGCAATACTGACTAGTTTACAGAATTACACAGTTGTAATACAGACTAGTATGCAGAATTACACAGTTGTAATACAGACTAGTACACAGAATTAAACATTTGTAATACTGACTAGTTTACAGAATTACACAGTTGTAATATTGACTAGTTTACAGAATTACACAGTTCTGACAATGATTAGTACACATAATTACACTGTTGTAATACAGACTAGTATACAGAATTACACAGTTGTAATACAGACTAGTATACAGAATTACACAGTTGTAATACAGACTAGTATACAGAATTACACAGTTGTAATACTGACTAGTTTACAGAATTACACAGTTCTGACAATGACTAGTACACAAAATTACACTGTTGTAATACAGACTAGTATACAGAATTACACAGTTGTAATACAGACTAGTATACAGAATTACACAGTTGTAATACTGACTAGTACACAGAATTAAACATTTGTAATACTGACTAGTACAGAGAATTACCAAGCTGTAATACTGACTACTACACTGAATTATACAGTTGTAATACTGACTAGTTTACAGAATTACACAGTTCTGATAATGACTAGTACACAGAATTACACAGTTGTAAAATTGATTAGTTCACTGAATTACACAGTTGTAATAAAGACTAGTACACAGAATTACCCAGCTGTAATACTGACTAGCACACTGAATTACACAGTTGTAATACTGACTAGTTTACAGAATTACACAGTTGTAATACTGACTAGTACACAAAATTACACAGTTGTAATACTGACTATTACACTGAATTACACTGTTGTAATATTGTATAGTACACTGAATTACACAGTTGTAATACTGACTAGTTTACAGAATTACACTGTTGTTATACTGACTAGTACACAGAATTACCCAGCTGTAATACTGACTAGTACACAGAATTACCCAGCTGTAATACTGACTAGTACACAGAATTACCCAGCTGTAATACTGACTATTATACAGAATTACACAGTTGCAATACAGACTAGTTTACAGAATTACACAGTTGTAATACAGACTATTATGCAGAATTACACAGTTGTAATACTGACTAGTACACAGAATTACCCAGCTGTAATACTGACTAGTACACAGAATTACCCAGCTGTAATACTGACTATTATACAGAATTACACAGTTGCAATACAGACTAGTTTACAGAATTACACAGTTGTAATACAGACTAGTATGCAGAATTACACAGTTGTGATATTGACTAGTTTACAGATTTACACAGTTGTGATATTGACTAGTTCACAGAATTACACAGTTGTAATACAGACTATTACACTGAATTACACAGTTGTAATATTGACTAGTTTACAGAATTACACAGTTGTAATACTTACTAGTACACAGAATTACCCAGTTGTAATACTGACTAGTACACAGAATTACACAGTTCTAATACTGACTAATACACAGAATTACACAGTTGTAATACAGACTAGTTTACAGAATTACACAGTTGTAATACTGACTAGTACACAGAATTACACAGTTGTAATAAAGACTAGTACATAGAATTACCTAGTTGTAATACTACCAGAACACTGAATTACACAGTTGTAATACTGACTAGTTTACTGAATGACCTAGGTTCATTAAAAATACGCTCAAAGATTAAATACTTCTCAACCAAACTGACTATAAAAGCCAAAACTTCGAAATAAAAGATACATATTTTCTGTTAAGTTTTTGTTTTATTTCACTTCTGTCGTCACAAAATTACTAAACCCACTTACTTATCTTTCTCCTCTTAGGTCGTGTTTTCCATCTTCCTTTGATCTTTAACTATTTCGTGTGCGCAATGTTCAAGGAGTTGAAAAAAAAAATTATGAAAACTTGTGTTGAATCCATTTGATGTACTAAAGCCAAATAAACGTTTACTTCTGTTGTAAATGCTGTTGGTTTACTTCAGTTATTGATTTTTGTGATCTGTACACCGACTTATATGTAATAGTATTTCATGTATGTCTCCGATCCCCGACGAAGAGGGATAGGCAGAGGGACGATGGTTGCGCAATCCCCCCCCTCTCTCTCTCTCTCTCTCTAATTAAAATAAGGGATCGAGCAGCTGTTCGTACTTCAATCATTTACCGATAGACGATACATTCTGGTAAAGTGATGTTGTGTAAGTGAAATCGGATTCTGACCCTATATTGACCCCTGCAGTCCCCATAAGCGCTACATACACTTGTGTTTTATCAGCGACTAAGCCCATTTTACTGACTTTTTTTCGAGACAACCTTCCATACACATGCGTGTACCACTGTGTACTTAACGTGTTCACCTGCCAAAATAGATTCTACTGTCACTCAAAGAAAACACAGAGAAGTCAAAAACCGATGTTATCTCGTATTAGCGTCCGATAAAGTACTCAGATTCCCTTGGTACACGCAGTTCACACATTACCATCCTCACCATCTCGTTTCCATAGCAACGCGATCACGCCTTATCTCTATATTTTTCATCATATAAATAACGCACTGATAAAGTTATCCCCCCTAACTAACAGCGTTTCACGTTGTCATGTCTGTGGTCAGCGTACGGTGAACTTCCACACCACATCGAATACTCTCGTTTTCTGTTTGTGATGCTTGTGTTACTACTGTTTGTAAATCTTGAAAAGAAAACTGGTGTTAATGCTGAATTTATGTATGAAATTCCCTAAATTAAAAGTTCAAGTATTTGTCTTCGTCACAAATCAGTTTTGAATGATAATTTCATTTTCATTTCTATATCAAACTCTAAAATTTGTTATCATCCTGTTTGTATCGAATTCGTTTCGCCTAATCCAGCCTAAGTTTTAACTTAAATTATGATTTAGTCGCCGTCATCTTTAAAAAAATATATTTAAAAACCAGTTACTAAAAATATCCAATTTTGAACTTTTTTAACAAATGGACAATGGCTATCGTTCTTTTGGTTATGAAAAGTCTGGTTTTGCTATTTGAATCAGAAATTAACTGGAACTGACTAGTGAAAGTATCCGTTTTTTTACTCTTATGTATAAAAAACCGAAATGTTTTGACAGGTATAATGTGTCAAGAGGTTATTCGTCTATGATATACACATGCAGGTTCACGAAATCACGCGGTGCGGGGACAGCACGTGACAGGACACACATTACATATTTATGACAAGCACACATACACGAGAGACAGCCGCGCAGCAACGACACTGAATAGTAAAGGGAAAAATGATAGGGAAAAACATCCCGGGACATATTCGAAGCAGACGACAAAAAAATAAATACTCTCCTGTCCAACGCAAGCATTTTACTTATTGAAACTTGATACTATTTTGGTATATTTGACCGTGATACTTAAAAGACGACAACTATGTAAATCAATTAAAACAGGATTAGAACATATTATTTAAATCAGACCTGCACTGACAGGTTATCCAAAATGTCTGCCAATGACAAGTTATGTCCGTCTGATGTTGAATGTGTGAGTCACGTAATGTTATAATACTCGGTACGTAAACATTACATATGTCTATAATATGAGGGCAATAAGACAAAGGAACTAGGATGATTGAATCAGACTTATATGAATCAATCTCATTTTCAATACTACCGTTATGACATCACTACAATCCACTATGATTCATCTTCGAAAAATAGTTCTCCATCATTGTGACGCGGAAGGATAGACCGCAGACTGAGCTAAAGACACGCCTTGTATTGCTACGACAGCACTACAAGCTCGCATTCGGACCCGTGTTGTCGTACAGGGAGGTAGTGAGGTACACTTTCTACGGTCGTAAAGCAACCTTATCAATGTAAGTATACAATCTTCATGTTTTATGTATAATATGCAGACATTTAATTATTTAGTTCGTTACGTCAATTCGTGTGCAATTATGTGAAATTTATCGCCAATCTATTTTAACGGGAATGAAAAAAAACTGGGTGAAATGAATTGGTGCTGGTGTGTTTAGTTAGTTACTCTCGCGAGACAAATAGAAATCATATGATTGGCATTTAAATGTACCGTGATTAAAACTCCGGTATAAACAGTTTAATTTCCATTTAAACTATTCAATTAGAAATGTTGGAGTTATTATGTTAATGACAAGAACGATAATCTGAATATATAAGCAGAATGATTTG
The DNA here is from genome assembly GCF_031769215.1 of Ylistrum balloti. Taxonomy (NCBI): domain Eukaryota; kingdom Metazoa; phylum Mollusca; class Bivalvia; order Pectinida; family Pectinidae; genus Ylistrum; species Ylistrum balloti. The sequence goes on along the minus strand of NW_026781982.1, from coordinate 801,699 downwards.
AGGAAGCCTCGCATGATTCATGGCTTCAGAAATTCCAGGTCTTTCTCCAGATTTTTTTTTAAAAACTTTGTTATCGACGACGTTAGAAGATTTTATTTTGTGTTCATACAGAAAAAAATGGACGACAAACCAGACGTATCCGAAGTAACAAAATTCGATAAAACGAAGCTTAAAAAGACCGAAACGGCAGAAAAGAACTCATTGCCGACGAAAGAAAGTAAGTTTTGACATTGTTCTACATCACTCTCTCTAATCGTGAATTTTCAAGATTTTAATTGGCTTTGTGATTGTCTTCATTCTCATCATAAACCGTTACTGCTTCTTGTAATATATTATTGGGCAGGTTTTATAATGCTTCAAATATTATTAAAAGTGCATGTTTTATAACCTTGCAGACTATACTTGGTCTCAGCGTTAGTCTAGTGTTGTACAACTAGGGCCTGTTTAAGTCTGGATAGGAAATTCGAGTGTATGAAACGTAAGGATCGATTATTATAATAAACCAGTAAGCTGGCTGAGCTCCACACATCTCGCCATCGGCGTGCTCTCCACGCTGTAGACGTGTTAGCTTGGCAGGTTGAATGTCTGTGGTTTTACCTGTGGTATTATCCTGTTGGGTTTCATCTTCAAACAATGAAGAAAGACAGATGGAATTTAAAAAGTTTTACGCGATCTATTTATCAAGTCGTTGCTCGTGGAAAGACGGATTTTAAGATTTTGTAACACGGTTTTGATTGAAATGTCAGCTCCATGTGTGTTATAAGCTGCTTTTTGAATGGTCAAAAAGGAAGAAAGCTGATAAAACACCTATTCAGTGTTGGTAAATAATGCGTCCATTCGCCGCACAGGAAACTGATTACAGATGATATATTATGATGTTTTGTCAGCATGAACTTTTATGTCGAGGCTGAATAGATTTCATGGGTCACAAAATTTTCACCCTGGCCAGTTTAAATTTCTCCCGTCCCAAAATCTATTTATAGACCTATAGGAATGGGTATATTATTAATTTATTAATTTTATATGTAACAGAGCGAGGAGGTAGCCTAACTATGTTATGGATCGGTCATTTTTAACAGTATACCCCCTGTTCTCGTCCGTAACGCATGAAAGGAGGTTAGATTTCGTATGTAACAAAGTGTAATGAAAACAGTTTGTAAATATGATGGAAGTATACAGAGCATGACCTTCCATTTACATAGATTACTCTGAAGCACTGAAATACAGCGGGTCACATTCCAGGCATACAACATAAACTACAATCTTACTCCACTCACACTGAGGCCAGGACCCGCAGAATCTTACGTGTGTGATACAATAATCTATTGTACTTGCACCGCAGACGTAAACTTGCTGACATTCACATATGCATTACTTGCACGCGTGTTTTGTACGCGGTCGTGCCTCATTGCGTTTGATTGGCGAGTTCAGTCTGGTTAGTCATCATAGAACATCTGTCATTAAACTCGGGGCATTAAAGGGGGAGTCCATCCAGTCAGCAAATACTTTAAAGCAGGAATTTTTTTTAATCTCATAAGAAAGTTGACGACAGTCTGGGGTAGGGATTTCCAAGTGTTTCATAATCGTATGAAAGACATTTCATATTTGATCTTCAACCGAAAGCGAATGTTTAAGGGTCGTTATAAATTGTGCTGCCTGTAAACAATGGTCAGGCACATTAGCATTGCCTACGCGACATAATCCAAACATTTTTATTGTCGAACAGTTTCAAGTTCCCCATCATGAGCCCCAGCGGGTTCCTCGTTACTTGGTGAATGAAACACGAAATCTGATCTTGAGCATGTCTGATTTCATCGTCTGCGATTTTTCCGACACATCTGCTTGGCCTTTGTGACAGGGCTGTCGTATGCCCGTATTATTCTACTCCCATGTACATGGGATGCAGTGTTGAAATATATCCCATGCCAGCTTCTTCAGTCACCGGTAAACACGTGTTTTTATTGTAGTTGTATTGAAGTTTCATAGAAGAGGAAAAAACAAACGAGCATGACACACGGAAATTGGGATTTAATATGACTTAAAGATTTAATATATCTGTAAATATGGAATGGGTTTAGAAAATGTTAAAAGCCGGTTTTCTAGAGCGACGAACTTACAGCTGTGTATCCGGGTTTTATGCGTGTTATGTAGATGTGTAGATCAAGTGGCTACAGTGGAACTTACACGAAAACCTGGTTTGTTATTGATGCTGGGTCATTGTGTCGAGGTACAAATTAAATGCGGGGAGTGGCATTCACTAGTCCGATTCGTTAATCAGCGATGTTTTGTAACCAAGATCGTTGTCATGGATACTGGTTAACGCTTCATTGTTCAAGAAGCTGAGCTGGTCTAAAAGTTGATCACGCGAGCATTGCCCAATGCGACAAGATATGCACGACCTGACAGTTTCCCCCTATTGTATCAGAAACAGCATAATTATAAAAAAAATCAATAACATCATACCCAGCTCCCTACGTAATTCTAGTACGATCAAGTCCAGAAACCGAGTCGTGAAACCGTTAGTAATAAACATGGATACTAGATAATGGTGTAGAGAGATCCGGTAGTCACAAGAATCATAGTTTTTTTCTGACTACATAACAAAACTTGGAGGTTTTCCAATTCGGAGAATTCGTTTTCACGGTACCGATCTCCTCTACACAACTGGAATCAGACTTAGAATTTTTATCGGGCAATATTCCGAAGGTTTTAACGCTCCGAAATTCTTACGGGCTACACAGAGTAATATGCATGTTAAAAGCAGAATTAGATAGAAAATGAATTTACCAGACTTATGTAAATTTCATTACCCTATGGGATTTTTTATCCCCTCCCCCCAATTTTTTTTTTTTTTTTTCCGTTTAAGAGACAAGGCGGCAAATAAATGCTATGTCCGGAAATGAACAATCTTTTTCAATAAACAAATAAAATCTCATAAAAATGTTTTGGAAAATGAACATAAAACAAACCATAATGTTTCACAATACATACGCTGCCTATGTTCAGGGACGGGTTATGGACGAAACACCTGGCTGGGTATTTCACTACTTGCTTCAGAATTACAGATAAAGATATCGGGAATGTCCAGTATAACTTATCTCTAGTCCGGGTCTCTGAGTCACTCTTGGAGAAGATGCGTTGATACTGTAGATTACATTTATCTTGGCTCGCTCGCATTTAGACGGGCCAGGACGCATGTTCTGCTGTAATAATTTATTATTTAGTCCCCGATGTCCTGCTGGATGATAGCTGTACAGTTCATCATTCTGTCAGTACCAAATTATTCGTGACCATTTCGTTTTGATAAAACCCCGGGCATTATATGAATATTTATGCGTCCATGTAAGTATTCTGTTTTACAGCACTGAAACACTGGATGCTTATTTTGCGTTGTGAATATAGATTTTTTCAAAGTACAGCCAACATGTCTACATTAAACCGTGGTTTGGGAAAAGCGGGATCTGGTGTGATGATGGATTCCACTTCGTCATCCCCACTCCTCCTCCCCAATTCCCAATCCCACCATGGCTTGTTATGGGAAGGAGTGGCTAATGGGGTGATTCAATACAGCGAGCTCCAACTTTGCCCTAATATATTTACAAACTAGCACCATATGACTGTTTGGGTTTCAAATTATGTCTAAGCGGTACCGAGTCCCAGACGGAAAGCGTTGGTCAGTCCACACTAGAACCAGTTATCTTTTTGGAAAGTTGTGTTCACAAACAGCCAGCTTACAGAAACCTGTATACAGTCTAAAAGACTGTTTAGGGGTGGTGCGAGACTCGTGTTTGTACATCTCCACATGCACAGTCGCAATTCAATTCTAAACCTTACATTGACGACCATTCAACGGATTTATATAAGTCTACAACTTCAACTAAGCATCCAGGTGTGAAAATACATCTGAAGAAATTATGTAAACTAATATCATTCAAACATTTGATTGTTTTATAAAATCCAATATTAAAGGCGCAAGATTGAAACTGTTGCGAAATGCCATTATATATTTCAATAACACGGACTTGGCGACTCAGTTTTAACCTGCATTCCGCACAAGTGGGATAGGTGCATCATATATTATGTATAATCCTCTCTCGACAAAACTCAAGTGGGCGGTTATTCATTTTACTGACTATAAACACTTGTAGAACGTTCTGCTTCACCAGGGATGCTGCAGTGGCACGTGAATTCTATTGATCCCAGACATGACGTCATAGCTGATGGCGAGTAATCAATGCAGCATACAACAGGAATTGGTTTCAATTTCTGTTGCTAACTTTAACATTTCAATCAAGCACTGAATCTCCGTACTGTAGACCTTTGCGGAAGGGCTGCTACAAACACTGGGGAATGTCTCTGAATGTGTTTAACTGACGGAACTATTTTCCTAATGCCTTTTTATGCCATTCTTGTGTCAGTTTGTAGGTATGTAACAGGGATACAGTTTGTAGGTAGAACACAGTATTAGGTGGAAGTATGTCTAGCAGCTACAGCATCAATAGAAAACCACGAACATTAATGGAATTGTGTTATGAAATGAAAAGTTGGCTTGTTTCTGAAGAGGTATCGGATTGCCATACCAGAACAAATTGGTTTACTATTTCACGAAACTTGCACGCAAATCTCTAGTTTATGTGATGTAATACTTACAATTGAAATTACACTGACTTGTTCACTGTTGGAATTTCCTGGCTTTACTTAGAAGTAACCAACCCCATTTTTTTCTGTCTTTGCAGCGATCGAACAAGAAAAACAGTCCTGAAGAGGGTCTCAATGTCACGTGATAAGGATGGGGATTATACGTCCATGTTGTCTTTGCCAGTGGAAACAGTGCTTTTCGGAAATCTCGCGGGATTTCTGCTATCATTATACATATAAACATTTTATATTATAAGAATTCCATTTGTACATTAAAATGACCAATATCAGTAGAATGTTTTCATACCAACTTACTAACATTCAGCTTTCATATGTTTATTTCTTTGTGTATTTACTCGACGTGCCGTGATCGAAATCAGGAGTTTTATTGAAAATAAAATTTTGAGGTCGAGCTACGGCTCGCTCGAGGCTTCTTGTATCAAATGTGTTTGTTTCCCTTTTTACAACAATTGCATGCCAGATATGGGAGTTATACCGCGCAGTAAAAAAGTTATCGTCCATTGTCTAGACGGACAAATGTCCCATGTTATTTAACCACATACAAATAACTATTTACACTTCCGGATGTGAGCGGAACTCTGGTGTGAAACCACAGTACAGCGTATATTACTTTTAAGGCTTTTATCTTTTCAAATGTCAAAAGATATATTTACTTTTGTTGGGCCATGTCACCATATAAACTAACCAGAAAGATGTGTGATTTATGATGCAACAAATGCCATCCAGCGCGTGACCCGTTATGACGTCAGTATTGTTGGCATAGAAACTGCCATCAAAATGAATTCTATTTGAAGAAATACACAGTCGATAATGGAGTTTTTAGTTTAAATGACGAGCAATTAGGACGACTAAAAGGACAGAGAATGTAAATAATTATAAGATATGTTCTTTTTTATCTTAAAAATGCAATAACAAGGCAGTTTGTGTTTATTTTGCTTGTGACCTGAATTTCAACACAAACATTTTTACACAGCACAAGTGTTCACTCTTTGATACTTAGAAAGCAGATTTCTTAGAAATATTAAGTTATTACGAATTTTCATCATATTGAACAATAATATCTGGTTATAACTAAGAGGTTTATATAACCCAATGAATTTCATTATGGCGGTGTTAGTACATAAATATAAAATTTCTTCACTAAAACTCAGTTTTATTGATTGGTACTAAACTGTAGAAAGTTTAAATACCAAACGCATGTAGTCTGTAAATCGTTTCAAGAGAGGGTAGACAGTATGATGCCAAACGTCGGATTTTGCATGTGACGTTACTTGTGGAATAGCCCTCTGTATCTTTAAAAATCTCAGATCTCCAGTATATTTGTATAGAATGTGTACAACACGGACAGTGGTGCTGTAATAGATTACCGGACACATGGAACGGTCGATACCATAACTGTTTCCCGCAGTGGTGCTGTGTTTTGTCTAGATCATCAGGATGTTGGTTACACAAAACACCGGAAAATCAATAAGAAAGCATAAATCAAATGGTTTCTTATGTCATCCGTTGACGAGGCATTCCGATACAATTCAGTTGATATCGAATAACTATGTTACGTCTCGAGGCTGTTATTTTAGGGTCACGTGACGCGAAGGATCGGGATGGTCTATATCCATTGTTTTGTGTCCTTAGTGCGCCGTCCCCCGAGCGTATACTTTACATTCAAATGACTCCAAAGTAACCGAAATGTCTTACATTGTGCATATATCGGGCTGTCGTGAATGACTACCAAGTTTGTTCAAAAATGAATGACATTGACCCACTGTCAAGGTCTCGGGGAGAGGGGGTAAAAAAATATATAAATAACTTTTCAACCAAAACGCCCAGGGTGCTGATATTTGGCCTGTAGCATACTGGAATGAATGATATTGGCCAACTTCCAAACTCACAGAGGTCAAACGTGTTGAAAAAGACTTTAATAACCGAAGGGTCCAGGGTGTTGATATTTGGCCTGTAGCATATGGAGATGAAGGGCTACCACGATTCTTCAAAAGAATAATATTGACCGACTATCAAGATCACTATAGTCAAATATAGTAAAAACCTGAAAAGACTTTTCAGTAAACAAGGCCTTCTAAGGTGCTGATATTGGCTTGAAGCATGCTGAAATGATGACCTGCAAAATTTGTTCAAATGAATGACCTTGACCCACTTACAAAGTTTCGGGGGTCAGTTGCGTTAAAATATTTAAACGACTTCTCAATTACTAAAAAACTTCATTCATATTCACACTAGAAGACATTCACGCACAGTTCTACGCTTAATTTAGTCATTGGTCAAGGTTAAATAATCACAGGTAACATTTTCAAACACCGTTTTTCTTTGTGAACACATGACATCGAGGATAAATTTCATTGGTCGTCCGAAATAAGTTGATGTACAAATCATAAACTCCGCAACATTCATATTAACTCTGCTCTATCATGTATCACATCACGTTCAATTATTTTCAGAGAAGCAATGGATCAAAGCAAAGAAAATACCAATATATCAACAGAATCGCCATCTCTAATCTGACAAAGTACAAGGAGAATAAGACCAGGCGTTCTGTAAGAGTAGTCTTATGTTTCAAAGACGACACCCGCTATGTAAATATTCGTCAATAAATATAAATAAGAATTATCGTGTACTGAAATAAGAACACACAAGATAAACAACGGAATTAACAAAATACACAATGGAACTCGTTCGTAACTATATATATATATATATATATCGGAAGGAAGCTGGTTATGTCATTTGCTATGACAATGGATATGACTGAGTGTTTCTGTCCTTTCACAGCGGATTACAAATCAACAGGTTTTAAACTGCATTGTAAGTCCTTTGCTCTGATTACTCTCATTTCCATTGGACAAAGATAACCAAAATTCTTATAAATATTGATCAAATAATAATAATAATAATAATGTTGGTGTTTAAAGCGAGTCGGGCAGGATAAGGAAATATAAAGTCCGACTTTGACAAGTCTCTAACAGACCTTGTTTCTAGTGACCTCGTGTACTTATGCCTATCTGTAGTCTTTATGTATAGGGGATTAAAACAAAATAACTAAAGCACATTCTTTCTTCGTTGATGTGTCAGATATCCCGCGGAAAACTTTGAGAAGAGATTCAGAGATTGAATAATAACTAGGGCTGGTATGGTGCACGATAGAGAATGTTAGTATTTTCATTTTAAACTATAAGTCGTGCTACACAAATAAATGATTAATGGCGCCAAGAAAAATGGTTGTGCAACTAAAACACCAATATTATCATATTTATATTTGTGTTTGAAGTCGGCGAAATTCTAACACCCAGAATTTTAAAGTATATATGCAACTTCATAATTACATTTTTAACATCGAATTATACGGTCGACTTCACACAAACATTCTTGTTAGTATGTAAAGCAACACGCATCAGTGGGTTATCTTTGGGTTAAATCAGATTTGCACTCTTTATTTCAATAACTCAATGTATTACAACACTGTACTATGAGAACTACCAATGCACTCGAACTCTAGCTCCGCTAGGAAGTTACATAGCAAACTTGAATCAGATCAGCTTTATTTCCCCACTCAGCATGTTTTATGTGTGTTGTTTACATGTGGAATTATTTCCTGGTGGGATACCAGGAAATCATATCTTAAACAATGAACAAATAATTGTTGAAATCGATAATTGACGGGAAGAAGGAAGAAGACAACGGCTCCTCGGAGATTATACCCGAGATAAAGTTTGTCCGATCCCAGTTTACAGAGCAGGAAGGAAGGGTCCAAATAATTCCAAATCGAACCTTTGTCTGGCCTCAATCTATAGTGCAAGTCTTCAGGTTCAGTTAATTCTAATGGAGAGCGCCATGCAGTTTGGAAATCAGAGGCGCCAGGTTCGAACCCCGATCTAGATGTGATCGGGTTTAGACATCCCAGATGTTCAGCTGTATTCAAAACCTGTCTGAAATATGGCTTGTGTGTGACTCGATTCGTTAGATAAACTGTTGAAACGTCCATAACATGGACTTAATGTCGTTTTCTTCATGATCAATCGAAGAGGATAATGTAACACATTGTCTGAGTTTGTATATATTTAAGGACATTTCCCGTCATGAAGTGTGTTTAGTAAATATTTCAGAATATCCCTTGTTTAAATCATATGTATACAACAAGTCAACACCTAAGACATAAAATTATTGTCACCGATATCCAGACATGCGAATATTATCCCTAATGATTCCACGCGTTACATTCTTCATATATTGATAACATTGTTTACTAATTATAAATGTCTTGTCTTACAGTCAAAAGTTATTGTTTTATAGTCTGTACATACGGCGCTCCGGTACAACCTCACCCGTAAGGTACACGGTTCATAGTGAAAGTAAGGGAAGTAACTCATGTCGAACACTGTACAGTCTTTGTCATCATGGACGATTTGGTAGGCATATTTCCATTGTCATTTTTTCTACTATTCAGTTTTCCTTCCTGGTAAATAATCGTTAATAAAAATAAGGAAACAGTGGCCTTTATCAGTATACACTCGAGGCGTCGAACAATGTCAATTACACCACTATATCTTAGTACCTTAAAACGGAAACTATATATACTTCCGGTAGCCATTCATGGCCTAATGATTGTGACCCGAATGCCGTAACACAGCTAAAAGGTCATGACATTGGTACGTGTGTGTAACAGACGTCATTTATTTCAATGCCTCCGCTAGGGATCGAACCCGGGACCCCTGGCGTACTAGTCTGACGTTCAACAAATCGAGCTAAAGAGAAGTTCTCTCTAGCTGAGTGGTATATTGCAGCTAAGGTTTACTAGGGTTACATGTACAGAAGTGACAATACTTGTATGTTTTCTTCGTCTGACTAGAACTATTAATGGTATCTCGTCACTGTATCCAGTGCGATCCACGACAGTAAAACCTAAAAATTGTTTGTAGGATTCCCCCGATCCCTACACCAGCGAGTGACACTTTTCTATAAATTGTTACTCTGACCTTAACTTGACCTTCACAAACTCACAACACGACTTCGTCCGAGACACTATTGTTACTTAAGACCTACATGAATTTGCCAGAATGACGATGCAATGATTGAGGGAGGCAGAAGACATTGGTTGAGACATCCTTCTCCAGCCCTTTCCCAGCCCTCCACTGACAGGAAGTAGGAAATAGTGATACATTGGTTTCTTTTCGATTCAGTCTATTCTATTTCCGTATTTCCCTTGTAGCTCTGGACTGTTTTGCATGATTACAGATGCACGGTTAAAGGTATACGTAAAAGACAATGTTTAGTGTGATGATATGAAATAAGCGACTACATGAAGAGCCGCAACAGACGATCCCAGTAACAGTAAAGCTGTTTATCGCACGGGAAGAACTTTAAACATCTGACTTAAAATGGTATCTACACCGTAAACTGCCTGTAAACTGAACGAAGGACGTAATTTAATTAGTATTTATTTTCTTAACGGCTGACAAACCGGAAATTAGCTCTGCGCAAGCGTAACGAGGTGAGGTAGGCTTTGTTACAGCGCTTCAAATGCTGTTTAACAATTTGAAGAGGTAACAGATAGGAAAAAAATGAAATGAAAGACAGCACTAAGAATTATACATGTATTATCTCTTCTTCATATGCGAACATGTCATTTTTTGTAAATATTACACACACAAATTTTCAAAAGTGTCTAAATCTTCTGGAGATGGGAGCCTTCTAGAAGCACAGAAAATCGATCAGTCGTTGATTTTAACCATAGGCAACATATTAACAGTTTTTTGGCCCGAGTGATTTCGAGGCAACTCAGTATTCGGAAACGAGGCCGTTTACATTACACACACAACAAGTTCAACTTTTTGAGATCCAACGTTAGTTCTGAGGTAAAATGCGTATCGAGTGATGACTCCTAGTTATAACGCTTTATAGTCATCAGTGGCATACCTGGGAACCGTTCAACATTTTCATTTTTGATAAATTTTCATATTTTGATCTACATTTTATAAACCCAAATACAAAATTTACAATGAACACGATTCTTCGAAGTTCGTCGAGTGTTCATAATAGCCCACTTGGGTATCAAAGGAACCGAGTTATGGAGATATTCGTGACTGTACACATTAAGTTTGATCATTCTGCCCACGTTGTATAAAGTTACTAAGCCAGTGCTGGTTGTATCATTGGATTCGCCTCACCAAATTGTATTTTCCAACATACGACAGATTATCAGTATCATGTCGAGAAGATTGCTACTACATGAAAATCTATAATTCTCGCGGCGTCAAGCCAAGCGAGATCAGGATAATGACTGGCTGTCATCGTATATCTACTGGTGTTTTTGATTACGAAATGTAGTTAGAACAAGTCGTTAAACACGTTACAGTAGCTAGCATACGGGTAGTCTCTCAGATGTTGTATAAGATCATGTATAAGTTATGTAGTTCGAATATGTTTTTTCCAGAATCAATCCAAATGTGATCATACCGCCTTTTCCCCCTTGAAATTGACAAATAAATATGCCATTTTTTCTTTGCCTGCAACTTTTGAACGAGTAAATGTGACAGTTATCACATATGGTGCAAATGATTTTACGTTTGACGGTATTTTTTCCCCGCGAGGAACATGAGACTGGGTTGTTTTAATGAGGCGCTGCATTCATATGATGTGACTAAAAACTAGATAATGCTTAGTAAAGCAGTAGTGGAATACAGTTATGTAAAAGTTTAACAAAATTTATTTCGGTCGCTTCTGTTTCTACATTTTGTTGGGAGGGGTTCCCACATTGGTCGCCTCCTACAAGGTACAGTGTGTAGTAGTGTTAATGTGATTTATGAAACATATCTCTACACAAGTAATTAGCATTGCGTTAATGTGCACGAGTATAAGACGTAATTGTGAATCAATGATTATTTAAATACATTAAAAATTCTTGAAGATTTTGCTGACTTGCGTGTAGTATTCCATTAAACCACTAAGCTTCAATTAATATCAACAACTCAATGATTAAAGATAAATCAAACTTTGCGCCAAATTAGGCATCATTATCTAAAGGACACCGGTAAATGTACTGAGTAAAAAGTAAGATATTCAGTCACAGAAGTATCGCTACCATTAGCAGAAACGATAAATTAAAAGTAAAATTCTTATAACGAATAGGTACTAGGATTGACCAACAAATGCAATGGATTCTGCAAAAGTACTGATAACAACGGGCCTAGTTACGCTATACACAGTGGATATTCATGTGGGTAGGTTTTACTAAGCCAAAACTAAGTGACTTTGTTTCCTCCGTCACGAGATAAAATTACTTTCTGCTTCCGGAAAAATGTACAGCTAATTTCCGGAATAGCTAAGGGCTCTTAAAGGCAGACCTAGCTCGACAACATAATATCGTTTAGGAACGCTCTCTAACAATCTGTACATTATATAAGAGGAAAATTATGTTTATTTAATCACAAAATCCTAAATTATGTGTTTTTTGGTTCCTTTGATACCCAGTACTATATCGGTATACTGTTTTCTGTTGTGTACTTTGATACCCAGTACTATGTTGGTATACTGTTTTCTGTTGTGTACTTTGATACCCAGTACTATGTTGGTATACTGTTTTCTGTTGTGTACTTTGATACCCAGTACTATAATGGTATACTGTTTTCTGTTGTGTACTTTGATACCCAGTACTATATTGGTATACTGTTTTCTGTTGTATACTTTGATACCCAGTACTATATTGGTATACTGTTTTCTGTTGTGTACTATCCATTACTTTGATACCCAGTACTATATTGGTATACTGTTTTCTGTTGTGTACTTTGATACCCAGTACTATATTGGTATACTGTTTTCTGTTGTGTACTATCCATTACTTTGGTACCCAGTACTATATTGGTATACTGTTTTCTGTTGTGTACTTTGATACCCAGTACTATATTGGTATACTGTTTTCTGTTGTGTACTATCCATTACTTTGATACCCAGTACTATATTGGTATACTGTTTTCTGTTGTGTACTTTGATACCCAGTACTATATTGGTATACTGTTTTCTGTTGTGTACTATCCATTACTTTGATACCCAGTACTATATTGGTATACTGTTTTCTGTTGTGTACTTTGATACCCAGTACTATATTGGTATACTGTTTTCTGTTGTGTACTATCCATTACTTTGATACCCAGTACTATATTGGTATACTGTTTTCTGTTGTGTACTTTGATACCCAGTACTATATTGGTATACTGTTTTCTGTTGTGTACTATCCATTACTTTGGTACCCAGTACTATATTGGTATACTGTTTTCTGTTGTGTACTTTGATACCCAGTACTATATTGGTATACTGTTTTCTGTTGTGTACTATCCATTACTTTGGTACCCAGTACTATATTGGTATACTGTTTTCTGTTGTGTACTTTGATACCCAGTACTATATTGGTATACTGTTTTCTGTTGTGTACTATCCATTACTTTGATACCCAGTACTATATTGGTATACTGTTTTCTGTTGTGTACTTTGATACCCAGTACTATATTGGTATACTGTTTTCTGTTGTGTACTATCCATTACTTTGGTACCCAGTACTATATTGGTATACTGTTTTCTGTTGTGTACTTTGATACCCAGTACTATATTGGTATACTGTTTTCTGTTGTGTACTATCCATTACTTTGGTACCCAGTACTATATTGGTATACTGTTTTCTGTTGTGTACTTTGATACCCAGTACTATATTGGTATACTGTTTTCTGTTGTGTACTATCCATTACTTTGATACCCAGTACTATATTGGTATACTGTTTTCTGTTGTGTACTTTGATACCCAGTACTATGTTGGTATACTGTTTTCTGTTGTGTACTTTGATACCCAGTACTATGTTGGTATACTGTTTTCTGTTGTGTACTTTGATACCCAGTACTATGTTGGTATACTGTTTTCTGTTGTGTACTTTGATACCCAGTACTATGTTGGTATACTGTTTTCTGTTGTGTACTTTGATACCCAGTGCTATGTTGGTATACTGTTTTCTGTTGTGTACTTTGATACCCAGTACTGTGTTGGTATACTGTTTTCTGTTGTGTACTTTGATACCCAATACTATATTGGTATATTGTTTTCTGTTGTGTACTTTGATACCCAGTTCTGTGTTGGTATACTGTTTTCTGTTGTGTACTTTGATACCCAGTACTATGTTGGTATACTGTTTTCTGTTGTGTACTTTGATACCCAGTACTATATTGGTATACTGTTTTCTGTTGTGTACTATCCATTACTTTGATACCCAGTACTATATTGGTATACTGTTTTCTGTTGTGTACTTTGATACCCAGTACTATATTGGTATACTGTTTTCTGTTGTGTACTATCCATTACTTTGATACCCAGTACTATATTGGTATACTGGTATACTGTTTTCTGTTGTGTACTTTGATACCCAGTACTATATTGGTATACTGTTTTCTATTGTGTACTTTGATACCCAGTACTATATTGGTATACTGTTTTCTGTTGTGTACTATCCCAGTTATATTGGTATACTGATACCCAGTACTATATTGGTATACTGTTTTCTGTTGTGTACTTTGATACCCAGTACTATGTTGGTATACTGTTTTCTGTTGTGTACTTTGATACCCAGTACTATATTGGTATACTGTTTTCTGTTGTATACTTTGATACCCAGTACTATATTGGTATACTGTTTTCTGTTGTGTACTATCCATTACTTTGATACCCAGTACTATATTGGTATACTGTTTTCTGTTGTGTACTTTGATACCCAGTACTATATTGGTATACTGTTTTCTGTTGTCTACTATCCATTACTTTGATACCCAATACTATATTAGTATACTGTTTTCTGTTGTGTACTTTGGTACCCAGTACTATATTGGTATACTGTTTTCTGTTGTGTACTATCCATTACTTTCATACCCAATACTATATTGGTATACTGTTTTCTGTTGTGTACTTTGATACCCAGTACTATGTTGGTATACTGTTTTCTGTTGTGTACTTTGATACCCAGTACTATGTTGGTATACTGTTTTCTGTTGTGTACTTTGATACCCAGTACTATGTTGGTATACTGTTTTCTGTTGTGTACTTTGATACCCAGTACTATATTGGTATACTGTTTTCTGTTGTGTACTTTGATACCCAGTACTATATTGGTATACAGTTTTCTGTTATATACTTTGATACCCAGTACTATATTGGTATACTGTTTTCTGTTGTGTACTATCCATTACTTTGATACCCAGTACTATATTGGTATACTGTTTTCTGTTGTGTACTTTGATACCCAGTACTATATTGGTATACTGTTTTCTGTTGTGTACTATCCATTACTTTGGTACCCAGTACTATATTGGTATACTGTTTTCTGTTGTGTACTTTGATACCCAGTACTATATTGGTATACTGTTTTCTGTTGTGTACTATCCATTACTTTGATACCCAGTACTATATTGGTATACTGTTTTCTGTTGTGTACTTTGATACCCAGTACTATATTGGTATACTGTTTTCTGTTGTGTACTTTGATACCCAGTACTATGTTGGTATACTGTTTTCTGTTGTGTACTTTGATACCCAGTACTATGTTGGTATACTGTTTTCTGTTGTGTACTTTGATACCCAGTACTATATTGGTATACTGTTTTCTGTTGTGTACTATCCATTACTTTGATACCCAGTACTATATTGGTATACTGTTTTCTGTTGTGTACTTTGATACCCAGTACTATATTGGTATACTGTTTTCTGTTGTGTACTATCCATTACTTTGATACCCAGTACTATATTGGTATACTGTTTTCTGTTGTATACTTTGATACCCAGTACTATATTGGTATACTGTTTTCTCTTGTGTACTATCTATTACTTTGGTACCCAGTACTATATTGGTATACTGTTTTCTGTTGTGTACTTTGATACCCAGTACTATATTGGTATACTGTTTTCTGTTGTATACTTTGATACCCAGTACTATATTGGTATACTGTTTTCTGTTGTGTACTTTGATACCCAGTACTATACTTTGATACCCAGTACTATGTTGGTATACTGTTTTCTGTTGTATACTTTGATACCCAGTACTATATTGGTATACTGTTTTCTGTTGTGTACTTTGATACCCAGTACTATATTGGTATACTGTTTTCTGTTGTGTACTATCCATTACTTTGATACCCAGTACTATGTTGGTATACTGTTTTCTGTTGTGTACTTTGATACCCAGTACTATGTTGGTATACTGTTTTCTGTTGTGTACTTTGATACCCAGTACTATATTGGTATACTGTTTTCTGTTGTGTACTTTGATACCCAGTACTATGTTGGTATACTGTTTTCTGTTGTGTACTTTGATACCCAGTACTATGTTGGTATACTGTTTTCTGTTGTGTACTTTGATACCCAGTACTATGTTGGTATACTGTTTTCTGTTGTGTACTTTGATACCCAGTACTATGTTGGTATACTGTTTTCTGTTGTGTACTTTGATACCCAGTACTATGTTGGTATACTGTTTTCTGTTGTGTACTTTGATACCCAGTACTATGTTGGTATACTTTTTCTGTTGTGTATACCAGTACTATGTTGGTATACTGTTTTCTGTTGTGTACTTTGATACCCAGTACTATATTGGTATACTGTTTTCTGTTGTGTACTTTGATACCCAGTACTATATTGGTATACTGTTTTCTGTTGTGTACTTTGATACCCAGTACTATGTTGGTATACTGTTTTCTGTTGTGTACTTTGATACCCAGTACTATGTTGGTATACTGTTTTCTGTTGTGTACTTTGATACCCAGTACTATATTGGTATACT
This sequence comes from Ylistrum balloti, assembly GCF_031769215.1. Classification (NCBI taxonomy): domain Eukaryota; kingdom Metazoa; phylum Mollusca; class Bivalvia; order Pectinida; family Pectinidae; genus Ylistrum; species Ylistrum balloti. The sequence goes on along the minus strand of NW_026781982.1, from coordinate 785,224 downwards.
GTTTTCTGTTGTGTACTTTGATACCCAGTACTATGTTGGTATACTGTTTTCTGTTGTGTACTTTGATACCCAGTACTATGTTGGTATACTGTTTTCTGTTGTGTACTTTGATACCCAGTACTATATTGGTATACTGTTTTCTGTTGTTTTCTGTTGTGTACTATCCATTACTTTGGTACACAGTACTATATTGGTATACTGTTTTCTGTTGTGTACTTTGATACCCAGTACTATATTGATATACTGTTTTCTGTTGTGTACTTTCCATTACTTTGGTACCCAGTACTATATTGGTATACTGTTTTCTGTTGTGTACTTTGATACCCAGTACTATGTTGGTATACTGTTTTCTGTTGTGTACTTTGATACCCAGTACTATATTGGTATACTGTTTTCTGTTGTGTACTATCCATTACTTTGATACCCAATACTATATTGGTATACTGTTTTCTGTTGTGTACTTTGGTACCCAGTACTATATTGGTATACTGTTTTCTGTTGTGTACTATCCATTACTTTGATACCCAGTACTATATTGGTATACTGTTTTCTGTTGTATACTTTGATACCCAGTACTATATTGGTATACTGTTTTCTGTTGTGTACTATCCATTACTTTGGTACCCAGTACTATATTGGTATACTGTTTTCTGTTGTGTACTTTGATACCCAGTACTATGTTGGTATACTGTTTTCTGTTGTGTACTTTGATACCCAGTACTATGTTGGTATACTGTTTTCTGTTGTGTACTTTGATACCCAGTACTATGTTGGTATACTGTTTTCTGTTGTGTACTTTGATACCCAGTACTATATTGGTATACTGTTTTCTGTTGTGTACTTTGATACCCAGTACTATGTTGGTATACTGTTTTCTGTTGTGTACTTACCCAGTATATATACTGTTTTCTGTTGTACCCAGTACTATGTTGGTATACTGTTTTCTGTTGTGTACTTTGATACCCAGTACTATGTTGGTATACTGTTTTCTGTTGTGTACTTTGATACCCAGTACTATATTGGTATACTGTTTTCTGTTGTGTACTTTGATACCCAGTACTATATTGGTATACTGTTTTCTGTTGTGTACTATCCATTACTGATACCCAGTACTATATTGGTATACTGTTTTCTGTTGTGTACTTTGATACCCAGTACTATATTGGTATACTGTTTTCTGTTGTGTACCCCAGTACTATATTGGTATACTGTTTTCTGTTGTGTACTTTGATACCCAGTACTATATTGGTATACTGTTTTCTGTTGTGTACTATCCATTACTTTGATACCCAGTACTATATTGGTATACTGTTTTCTGTTGTGTACTTTGATACCCAGTACTATATTGGTATACTGTTTTCTGTTGTGTACTATCCATTACTTTGATACCCAGTACTATATTGGTATACTGTTTTCTGTTGTGTACTTTGATACCCAGTACTATGTTGGTATACTGTTTTCTGTTGTGTACTATCCATTACTTTGGTACCCAGTACTATGTTGGTATACTGTTTTCTGTTGTACCCAGTACTGTTTTCTGTTTTCTGTTGTGTACTTTGATACCCAGTACTATTTGGTATACTGTTTTCTGTTGTGTACTTTTATACCCAGTACTATATTGGTATACTGTTTTCTGTTGTGTACTTTGATACCCAATACTATGTTGGTATACTGTTTTCTGCTGTGTACTTTGATACCCAGTCATATGTTGGTATACTGTTTTCTGTTGTGTACTTTGATACCCAGTACTATGTTGGTATACTGTTTTCTGTTGTATACTGTTTTCTGTTGTGTACTTTGCTACCCAGTACTATTTTGGTATACTGTTTTCTGTTGTGTAGTTTGATACCCAGTACTATATTGGTATACTGTTTTCTGTTGTGTACTATCCATTTGATACCCAGTACTATGTTGGTATACTGTTTTCTGTTGTGTAGTTTGATACCCAGTACTATATTGGTATACTGTTTTCTGTTGTGTACTATCCATTACTTTGATACCCAGTACTATGTTGGTATACTGTTTTCTGTTGTGTACTTTGATACCCAGTACTATATTGGTATACTGTTTTCTGTTGTGTACTTTGGTACCCAGTACTATATTGGTATACTGTTTTCTGTTGTGTACTATCCATTACTTTGATACCCAGTACTATATTGGTATACTGTTTTCTGTTGTGTACTATCCATTACTTTGATACCCAGTACTATATTGGTATACTGTTTTCTGTTGTGTACTTTGATACCCAGTACTATATTGGTATACTGTTTTCTGTTGTGTACTATCCATTACTTTGGTACCCAGTACTATATTGGTATACTGTTTTCTGTTGTGTACTATCCATTACTTTGATACCCAGTACTATATTGGTATACTGTTTTCTGGTATACTGTTTTCTGTTGTGTACTATACCCAGTACTATATTGGTATACTGTTTTCTGTTGTGTACTTTGATACCCAGTCTATATTGGTATACTGTTTTCTGTTGTACCCAGTACTATATTGGTATACTGTTTTCTGTTGTGTACTTTGATACCCAGTACTATATTGGTATACTGTTTTCTGTTGTGTACTATACCCAGTTTGATACCCAGTACTATATTGGTATACTGTTTTCTGTTGTGTACTTTGATACCCAGTACTATATTGGTATACTGTTTTCTGTTGTGTACTTTGATACCCAGTACTATATTGGTATACTGTTTTCTGTTGTTTACTCTCCATTACTTTGATACCCAGTACTATGTTGGTATACTGTTTTCTGTTGTGTACTTTGATACCCAGTACTATATTGGTATACTGTTTTCTGTTGTGTACTTTGATACCCAGTACTATATTGGTATACTGTTTTCTGTTGTGTACTTTGATACCCAGTACTATATTGGTATACTGTTTTCTGTTGTGTACTTTGATACCCAGTACTATGTTGGTATACTGTTTTCTGTTGTGTACTTTGATACCCAGTACTAGATTGGTATACTGTTTTCTGTTGTGTACTTTGATACCCAGTACTTTGATACCCAGTACTATGTTGGTATACTGTTTTCTGTTGTGTACTTTGATACCCAGTACTACATTGGTATACTCTTTTCTGTTGTGTACTTTAATACCCAGTACTATATTGGGATACGGTTTTCTGTTGTGTACTATCCATTACTTTGATACCCAGTACTATATTGGTATACTGTTTTCTGTTGTGTACTTTGATACCCAGTACTATATTGGTATACTGTTTTCTGTTGTGTACTTTGATACCCAGTACTATGTTGGTATGCTGTTTTCTGTTGTGTACTTTGATACCCAGTACTATGTTGGTATACTTTTTTCTGTTGTGTACTTTGATACCCAGTACTATGTTGGTATACTGTTTTCTGTTGTGTACTTTGATACCCAGTACTATATTGGTATACTGTTTTCTGTTGTGTACTTTGATACCCAGTACTATGTTGGTATACTGTTTTCTGTTGTGTACTTTGATACCCAGTACTATATTGGTATACTGTTTTCTGTTGTGTACTTTGATACCCAGTACTATATTGGTATACTGTTTTCTGTTGTGTACTTTGATACCCAGTACTATGTTGGTATACTGTTTTCTGTTGTGTACTTTGATACCCAGTGCTACATTGGGATACTGTTTTCTGTTGTGTACTATCCATTACTTTGATACCCAGTACTATATTGGTATACTGTTTTCTGTTGTGTACTTTGATACCAAGTACTATATTGGTATACTGTTTTCTGTTGTGTACTTTGATACCCAGTACTATGTTGGTATACTGTTTTCTGTTGTGTACTTTGATACCCAGTACTATATTGGTATATTGTTTTCTGTTGTGTACTTTGATACCCAGTACTATATTGGCATACTGTTTTCTGTTGTGTACTTTGATACCCAGTACTATAATGGTATACTGTTTTCTGTTGTGTACTTTGATACCCAGTACTATAATGGTATACTGTTTTCTGTTGTGTACTTTGATACCCAGTGCTACATTGGTATACTCTTTTCTGTTGTGTACTATCCATTACTTGGTAGACGTTCGCGTAGTAAAAACGAGAAAAAACAAACAAACAAATTCGAAAGACAAACAACAACAACAAAACGTGTACATTACTTGCTCGTTTTGATCCGATTGTGTTTTACTGGATTGTGGTCGGATCAGAAATACCACCGAGATTATGGCATGGGACGAGGTCTGTTTTCCCCGTATATGTCTGTCTGACATCCGGACATGAAGCATCAGAAAAAAATGTGTAAAAAATTTACACCGAAACACTATCACCAAAACCGTACAACCTATAAAAATATCGTGTATGATGGCATAGGGATCTTTCATTGTTAGTTACCGGCATAGAACGTAAGCTCACGTGATTCATTATTGAGAAGAGATATTAAACAGGACTGACTTTAAAGTAGCACTTCCATATCTTACAAGTACAATGTTTCCTTAATGATTTGAGTTTAAACACTGCTATGTGATCCCGTCCGATTAACAGATTGACATGATATAGACTGTGACAGAGACACAACAAAACATACATAATTGACACAATCAGATAAGACAGTTCAACTTTAAAAAAAAGTTGGGGAAGTAGACGAATCTCTGAGAAGTGTTAGATTCTTCGAGACCATCCCATTTCCTGGTACGCCTAAAACCCGCCTGGCCATACAGGTTTTTTCTGGTACATATCTACTGTTCATTCTTTTATATTCGTGAAGCGTTATGGTGTAGTTAATGGTTACTTCCTGGTACCTGCTACCAGGAAGTTCGGTTTTAAATATCTCTTTATTTAACACGATATGGTTACGTGTAAGATGTATTGTTTCTCAGTTTTCTAACAACTTAATACAATGTCACACTAATTTTTCTTTGCGGGGATTACTTTACACGATGTAAGAATGATTTCTTTGGTGTTGTATTAGGTTCAATGTAATCTTAAACTTGATAGTTACTTTCTGGAATATGGTAACCATTACACCAGGAACTTGTCACAAATGTTTCTCAGAGTAAATTAAAACAACATGTATTATGATATTTAAATGTTCCTGGTGGTGAAATAGAGCGGGTAAGAGAGAAAGGATGGGAAAAGGAAGGGAGAGAGAGAGAGAGAGAGAGAGAGAGAGAGAGAGAGAGAGAGAGAGAGAGAGAGAGAGAGAGAGAGAGAGGTGAGGGGGTAGAGAGAGCGGGGTAGAGAGAGGTGAGGGGGGAAAGAGTAGAGAGAGAGCTCTGATAACACCGTAGTTAGGCGACATTTTCCCGACTTTTACCCACGTTGTGGGACATCCTAACGACTGTGGAACATCCTTACGACTGTGGAACATCCTTACGACTGTGAGACATCCTTACGACTGTGGAACATCCTTACGACTGTGGGACATCCTTACGACCGTGGAACATCCTTACGACTGTGGGACATCCTAACGACTGTGGCTTACGACTGTGGGACATCCTAACGACTGTGGAACATCCTTACGACTGTGGGACATCCTAACGACTGTTGGGAACATCCTTACGACTGGGGAACATCCTTACGACTGTTGGGAGCATCCTTACGACTGGGGAACATCCTTACGACTGGGGAACATCCTTACGACTGTGGGACATCCTTACGACTGGGGAACATCCTTACGACTGTGGGACATCCTTACGACTTTTGGGAACATCCTTACGACTGTTGGGAACATCCTTACGACTGTGGGACATCCTTACGACTGTGGAACATCCTTACGACTGTGGGACATCCTTACGACTGTGGAACATCCTAACGACTGTGGAACATCCTTACGACTGTGGGACATCCTAACGACTGTGGCTTACGACTGTGGGACATCCTAACGACTGTGGAACATCCTTACGACTGTGGGACATCCTAACGACTGTTGGGAACATCCTTACGACTGGGGAACATCCTTACGACTGTGGGACATCCTTACGACTTTTGGGAACATCCTTACGACTGTTGGGAACATCCTTACGACTGTGGGACATCCTTACGACTGTGGAACATTCTTACGACTGTGGACATCCTTACGACTGTGGGACATCCTTACGACTGGGGAACATCCTTACGACTGTTGGGAACATCCTTACGACTGTGGGACATCCTAACGACTGTGGAACATCCTTACGACTGTGGGACATCCTAAAGACTGTTGGGAACATCCTTACGACTGGGGAACATCCTTACGACTGGGGAACATCCTTACGACTGGGGAACATCCTTACGACTGTGGGACATCCTTACGACTTTTGGGAACATCCTTACGACTGTTGGGAACATCCTTACGACTGTGGGACATCCTTACGACTGTGGAACATCCTTACGACTGTGGGACATCCTTACGACTGTGGAACATTCTTACGACTGTGGACATCCTTACGATTGTGGGACATCCTTACGACTGGGGAACATCCTTACGACTGTTGGGAACATCCTTACGACTGTGGGACATCCTTAGGACTGCTGGGAACATCCTTACGACTGTGGGGCATCCTTACGACTGGGGAACATCCTTACGCCTGTTGGGAACATCCTTACGACTGGGGAACATCCTTACGACTGTTGGGAACATCCTTACGACTGTGGGGCATCCTAACGACTGTGGGACATCCTTACGACTGTTGGGAACATCCTTACGACTGTGGGACATCCTTACGACTGTTGGGAACATCCTTACGACTGTTGGGAACATCCTTACGACTGTGGACATCCTTACGACTGTTGGGAACATCCTTACGACTGTGGGGCATCCTTACGACTGGGGACATCCTTACGACTGTTGGGAACATCCTTACGACTGTGGGACATCCTTACGACTATGGGACATCCTTACGACTGTGGAACATCCTTACGACTGTTGGGAACATCCTTACGACTGGGGAACATCCTTACGACTGTGGGGCATCCTAACGACTGTGGGACATCCTTACGACTGTTGGGAACATCCTTACGACTGTGGGACATCCTTACGACTGTTGAGAACATCCTTACGACTGTGGACATTCTTACGACTGTTGGGAACATCCTTACGACTGTGGGACATCCTTACGACTGTGGGACATTCTTACGACTGTGGACATCCTTACATCTTGGGAACATCCTTACGACTGTGGGACATTCTTACAATTATGGGACATCCTTACGTGGGGGCATGTACCTACAATTATGGTCACTTAAATTACATTGAAATTCACGAAATGCCAAGAAAATACATTTATTTAAAACCCCTACAAACTTTTTACTATCTCCATAATGCCCACAAAATCATACATTCGTCCTCTCTTCCTCGTGACTGCATAACGACATTATATCACATTTCTGTGAAGACATTGCTTAGATGTCCTTGCACCTTCGCGGATAAATAACTGCCCTTAAAAATTGTCTATTAAATTGAAAACTGACCAAGACTTATTCAATATTCAGTATAGATTGAGTTGGGTTGTTGAGTGATGTACACAAGCCTCTACCATACATGTATCTATGATATGTTCTCACAGTTACAGTGGAATCAGACAGGGGGAAGGGGAGAGAGAGAGAGCAAAACATTTAAATTCCAAAGATATTAATACATCATGAAAACACATGCAAAATGTTATGGAAGGGAAACAACTCCAACTGCTTTCCATGACGTAAACATTTTCTCTAGATGAATCTCCTGCGAGAAGAGAGAAATATGGGGTAGCTAGAAACAGTTCATTTGCATTTCTCTTGAAATTATTGGCCATGTTTGAGATATACAGGTATATGTATAGCAGATAGATTATGAAAAATACATCCTTACATGTATATATATATGCAATCTAGTCGGTCGTTATGTTTACCGACATGAATCGAAGATCACGTTGTGTTGTACACATAAATTGGAAGATATAATATAACACAAAACAATTTCATCAACCTCTCTCAGACCTTTAATAGAATATAAACGGAAACCGGCAGCGATACGTAATTATATATAAAAATAGATTTAGACGATAATTATTAAAAATATAAACATAGTTACATACCGTAACGACTGTCGATCACCAACGTATCGATGTCAAGCTCGGCAGTAGATATATATATAATTACATACCGGGAACGACTGTCGATCACCAACGTATCGATGTCAAGCTCGGCAGTAGATATATATATAATTACATACCGGGAACGATTGTCGATCACCAACGTATCGATGTCAAGCTCGGCAGTAGATTTATATATATATATATATATAATTACATACCGGGAACGACTGTCGATCACCAACGTATCGATGTCAAGCTCGGCAGTAGATATATATATAATTACATACCGGGAACGACTGTCGATCACCAACGTATCGATGTCAAGCTCGGCAGTAGATATATATATATATATATAACGATTTGTTTCTGGTACGCGATTTAGAAGTAATTGAAGGGAATTGAAAGAGAACTCTGTAATCTGAAATCGAAATGGACTGGTTGTAGAACCCCCATTCGCTCTCTCTACAGCCCTGATTCTCCGAGCCATAGTAAATTTACACCCCTCATTGGGATGTTGGCTCATTCTTCCAAGAGGGTTGGTCTCAGTTGGACCAGAATAACAGGGGGAGGCTGGAGTCGTCGACCCCGTCTACCCAGCTGGTCTCACAGGTACTCAATAGGGGATAGGTCGGGCCTGTATAGCGCCCAGTCCAGTTGGTGAATATTGTTGTTAGTGAGAAAGTCGCGCCATATCCTCGCTACACGGGGCCGATCATTATCCTACTGGAATGTGAGGTTGTTTTGCTGCAATAGCAGGGCAACATGGGGTCGGAGGATCTCATCTCTATACCTAGCGGCAGTTAAATTACCCGCTACCACAACCAGTAGTGATTTAACTTCATGTGAGATGCCTCATCACACCACTGCCACTGCCTTATTGGGAATATTCTGGGGGCATGTGCCGCCGCCTAGGCCGATGCTGGCGACGAGAAGCGGTAAGGGGCCGATCAACTTCCTGCGACCGTTTCCTTATAGTTTTTGCGTGGATAGGACGGTTATAGGTACCTATGTCATGAAGGGCACATTCAGTGGCAGTAAGGTGCCAATTGCGCAAATGCGCGAGACGAATAAACCCGTTGTGACGTTACGCGCGGACGCCCAAATCTAGGTCTGTCAGCGACCCGCCAGGTTCCACTTAAACGACTAACAAGACTTTCTATAGTGCAAAATATGCTGTATACCTGTATATGCCTTTAACTTGCATAATCATCGCAATCGGCCTGGCCTCTCTGAACTTCCGTCAGTCGTGCCATTATTTAATGCTATCAGAAATTAATCAAAATGTCGGAAAATGATGTGTAACTCAATGTCACGAAACTGCTGTCCACAAGATTTTCCCGTTTCGTGCTTTCCCTGGAAGGCATCGTCACGCAATACAATAAATGCAACGTCCATAGCCAGACTTCAATAATAATAATCTGAACTCCGCATAGCCGGGATCTAAAATTGGGGAGGGGGGGGGGGGGGCAAAATCCGGCAACGCCAGCGAAGCCGTGCGTCTCGAGTGCCGAAGGCGCAAAGCTTTGGCGAGGGGTCTGGGGGCCCTCCACCAGAAAATTTTGAAAATTTTGGCTTCATCTCCTGCATTTTTAGCGTATTTTGAAGGAAAATAACGACACGATAATACTGGGATAAGTCGATATAATATATTGAAATAAATCAAAGTTAGAAAAGATACAAATGGAAACAAGATAATGTCGGACAACATGTACATAACAATCAATAAAAAATATCAGTAAATGACAACATACTATAAACATCAAAAATCAGCATAGACTACTGCTCAGGTAAAAAAAACGAGTTGGTTAGGGTCAAATGGAGAGTTAGCTGGCGTTTTCTTTTTGATCAACAATATTCAAGCTCAAAGCTTTCTCGTTTAAAAAAAAACTCAAATTCAGCGTGTGCAACACATGTTCGAGTAGCTTAGATACAAACTGAGGTCGCTACTGTCATCCTTTTTCGCACGAACAAAACCAAACCATACTACAATATTAATCATATCAAAATCAAGTCGTCTCTTCCTTGTTGATCAACAAACTCGGACTCGCATCGATCAACCTGTCTTCGCTGCATTACTTGTTTATCCGAATTCGGATTTAAATGTGTTTATACATCATTCGGTTCTTTTGGGATGAATGAAATCTGACCGGTCAAATAATTTGTTGCATTTTATTTCTAATTTATATTAATGATATAGCAGATGTATTTGATTCAGCTTCAAGACTTTTCGCAGATGACACTTCTCTCCAATGTTCTTCTTCCTCCTATCAAGAAATTCAAACTATCCTTAACAAAGACCTTGAATCTCTTAATTCATGGGCTAAAACATGGCTTTAACTTTTAATCCTGACAAAACGGATGTACTTTTCATCTCTAATAATAATGAAATAGAAGGTTTGTTAGAATTAAAATTTGATGGAAATATTTTAGATTTCACTGATAGTCACAGACATCTAGGTGTTATTCTCAACTCAAGTATTAAATGGGGGGATCATATTAAAGTGAATTACTCATCTGTTATGAAAAAATAAATGTTTTGAGAAAATTGAAATTTGTATTAAAACGGGATGCGCTTTTAAGAATTTATCGTACTTTTATATTACCCATTCTAGAATACGCTTGTGAATTGTGGGATGGTTGTTCAAATTTGGAATCTGAAAAATTAGAAAAAGCCAAACGTGAAACAGCTAGAATTATTACAGGCCTTCCTTCTTATGCTAGTATTCATGCTTTGAATTTTGAAACGGGTTTAGAAACTTTGTCTTCTAGAAGGAAAAGAAGAAAACTTCAACTCTTCTACAAAATGCATACTAACCAAACACCTGAATACCTTTCCTCGTTACTTTCCTCTACTGTACAAGATCTAGCTCAATATTCTTTGAGAAATAGTAATAATTAGAGAATTCCCTTTTTCCGTCTTTCTTTTCTTTTTTTTTTTTTTTTAATGTCCAAAACTTTATTAAATCTAGTAATAGGTTCACTGCACGTCATCCGCCTAAACTACCCCCTCAATCCTCTCTCTCCTAAAATATGTAGTTAGTGTATTTGTTGCCATATGGCTATTGCGTTGTCTAATTATATTTTGTTATATATTGGGGAAAGGGTGTTTCATAAGTTAATAACTTGTACCTAATCCTGTTGTAATAATTTTTGCAAGAAAATATGTTTAATTCAATTTGTTGCATCCGTTTCCATCGCGGCTAACGGGAAAGTGAGAGTTCTGATTCTGTTACCTGAGCTGAGTGTACTTTGTGTGGCGTTAGTTTCGACAGAATGCAAGTAGAATCGATAAAATCACTGAAATATAGATATGAAAAATACAGATGCAGAAATCTGAAAAATGGGACGTGTAAATTGAAAAAACGTGTCCTGGCTTTCTTTCACAATTGTCTCACGTTGTCAAAAGCCCTCATGCTAACACTATACAGCCGACAACTGTTACATGAACAGTGTGTTCGGCAGGCAGATGGGGATGCTTTGTGAATGGTTATAATGCAATAAATTAACAGTAAAAATATCGATGACCGCAACTGTTCTTTTTCAGACGTGTTTTTGTGGGTTTTTTGTTTGTTTGTTAGATTGATCTAAAAGAATTCTATCACATTTATTTACGCGATTTAAAAATCTGCTGATGAACAGTCGATCAAAACCGATCGCTGGATTTGGCACGAGGGACATGCGCTGTCACAACAGTTGCAGCGCCACCTGCGGCAGAAAATGGCTGAACGCGACAGTGAGAGTGAGATTAGTTTTGATTTAAACATATTTATTGTATCAGTTATATACAAGGGATTGGGCACAAGTTATCCAACTTATATTAAGCCTTTTCCCAACAACATATTTACAAAATATACATATTCAAGGTGGCGTTTTAAAATATATCATAGAAAATGAGTTCTGCTGAGATGAAAGGAGAGAGTAGAAAGAGAGCGAGATGGATAGACAGAAAGCGAGGAGAGGAGGAGGGGAGGTGGATCAAAATCTATTTGTATTAATAATAAATTGCCGAGTGTGAAGACATATTTTACTGTTTTCGTCTTTGGATAATTCATTACTTCCGTGTAAGATTAGTTGCAGGTTCAATGGGATAAAATCATTTAGTTCTCGGTAAAAAATAATTCTTTGGTCTGCATACTTATTACAAACAAAAAAGAAATGGTATGTGTCTTCAACAGAATGACCACATTGGCAGTGTTGATAATCAATTAAATTTGCATGAAATAAATCATTATTTAATGTACTAGATCCATTTCTTAGTCTTGCATGCAAAACATTACTTTTTCTATCACCAATTGTATAATAAATAGGAACTTTGGCATTTTTTAGTGAACAAAGAGATTTTTTGAAAGCTGTGACTGACTCATTCTGTCTGATATTGATATCTAAATTGTTCCAGAGCCGAATAGAAGAAGGGAAAAATGATTTGTTAATAAGCTGTAATCTGAAGTTAGGTAAAATGTAGTTGTTCGCATTACGGAGATCACATGGTGAGTTTTCAGCTACTAAAGGAGGTAAAAGAGAGGTGAGATAATTTGGAGTGAGGTTGTTATGGATTTTATAAAAAAGCTGTAATTTTCTCCTACTTCGTCTGCAAGACAGGGGTTCTAATCCACATTCGGAATATAATGATTCTCTGCTCGTATAAGAGGGCAACCTCGTGATAATACGAGCGGATTCGAGTTGAAGTTTTTCTAGTTTCTCTGCGTCATCGAGAGTACACCCATCCCATACCTCACAGCAGTATTCTAATAAAGGAAGAATGTAAGATCTATATATATTTCTCCAAGGTACGTCTATTTAACACATATTTCAATTTCCGTAAAACACTTACCTGCTTAGACACATTTTTACATATATATTCAATATGACTACTCCATTTACAATTTTCGTTTACTACAACTCCTAAGTGCTTATGGTTTTCCACAAAGTCAACATTTACGTTATTAAATTTAATATCTATTACATAGTCAAGCTCAAAATTTGTTACAAGTAACGCTTCTGTTTTTAAAGGATTGAACTTTACTAACCACTTTTCTGCCCAGTTTTGAATTATTTCTAAATCATTATTAATCTTTGTTTCAATGTTCTGAGGAGAAGCATCAGAGCACAATAAGGATGTGTCATCAGCGAATAATTTAGAAAGACTTTCAAGATTATCAGATATATCATTAATATATAAAATAAATAGTAGAGGACCTAGTACCGAACCTCGAGGAACTCCGGCATTAGTAGTTTTAACAACAGATTTACTATTTCCTACAAAAACTTGTTGCTGTCTATCTCTTACATAATCATTTAACTAATATAAAAGTTTTCCCGAAATTCCGTAACTTGCTAGTTTCACTTTCAGTCCCTTGTGCCACACACGATCGAACGCTTTAGATATATCACAAAAAACTAAACATGTAGGATGTTTTTTTTCTAAATTTGCGCACAAAGTATGGAATATTTCAATCATTTGATGAACTGTAGAATGACCGGGTTGAAAACCGGACTGGTATTTGTAAATCAATGAATTATCTAATAAATAATTTTTTAAAATATTTTACAACTACACGTTCAAAAACCTTGCCAACAGTACTAAGTAACGCTATAGGTCTATAATTAGCAGAATCATGTTTATCCCCTTTTTTGAATAATGGCATCACTAAGGCTTGTTTCCACTGATTTGGAAAGATACCAGTTTCCAAAGAAGACCTAAATATAAGTGATAACGGGTAAGCTACTGATATTGCAGTATTTTTTTTAACATATTATGGCAAATTTTATCGATGCCCATAGCCTTACTAATATTTAAAGATTTCAGTATGCCAATTATGTCATTTAACTGGAAGTGTATGTCAGATATGTTTGCGTCCGTCCTCAGTTCAACAGATGGTATGTCGATGTTAGTATCGTCAAGAGTAGAAATGGAAACAAAGTAATCATTTAGAATGTTGGCTTTACCTTCATTTGTCATTTCAATTTGTCCAGTTACATTTTTAAGAGGAGGTATAATATTACAAGTATCAGATGTTTTTATTAGCCTGAGGACAATTTTCCAAAAATGCCTAGGGTTCGAATCAGAATAACGATCTAAAATGCCATTTATGTCCGCATAAAAAAATTCTTTAGTACTTTTTTTAAGATTGTTAACATGATTACGTTGTTTCCGAAAGTTACTAAGGTTATTTTGAGTCCGATTAGATTTAAAAATTTTTAGAAGTCTGTCTCTTTTTCTAATTTCTCGTCTTAAAACTGAAGTAAACCAAGGTTTGTCGTCCGGTCGAATAGTAACTGTTTTTGTCGGTATACACTCCCCAGCTATAAACAAAAATCTAGAGGTAAACAAATCACACATATCATCTGGGGAGTGTGCCCTCGAAAAAATGTCTACCCAGTCCGTTTTCATAGTCTGCGTCATTATAACATGTTATTTTTCTTTTGTATGTCCTTTCCATAGTAGACCCTATAGTTAAATCTACAGTTATTGCTTTGTGGTCAGAGATTGTGTTTTCAATGTCTATGACGTCAGCAAAATTAAAAGTACACGTGTCCGTCAGTAGGATTATGTCGAGCAAAGAGGAACGCGTGGGTCCCGTGCGAGTCGCTTTGTTGATAACGTTTGATAAGTGAAAAGAGGTGATAATATCATAAATGATGTGATTATTCGATACAACCAGGAGATCAACGTTAATATCACCAACTATTACTACATGTGGAGTTTCATGTATGGCTGTTTCTAGTGAAAAACGAAAATGATTCCAAAAGGAGTGTGTACAATTAGGAGGTCTGTATACAGTACAAAGAAGATATTTTTTGTTTGGAAACTTGATCTCTGTCCAAATACACTCACCTACCCTAAATTCCAAATCACTATACATCACTGGATTTTTATCAATCAGTATACATCATGGATTTTTTTCCAATCACTATACATCAATAGATTTTTATCAATCACTATACATCAATAGATTTTTATCAATCACTATACATCAATAGATTTTTATCAATCATCATACATCAAACATCAATCATCATACATCAAACATCAATCATCATACATCAACATCAATCATCATACATCAACATCAATCATCATACATCAACATCAATCATCAACATCAATCATCATACATCAACATCAATCATCATACATCAACATCAATCATCATACATCATCATCATCATACATCATACATCAATCATCATACATCAATCATCATACATCAATCATCATACATCAAACATCAATCATCATACATCAATCATCATACATCAAACATCAATCATCATACATCAATCATCATCAACATCAATCATCATACATCAATCATCAACATCATCATCAATCATCACATCAATCATCATCATATCATCATCAACATCATCAACATCAATCATCATACATCAAACATCAATCGTCATACATCATACATCAAACATCAATCATCATACATCATACATCAAACATCAATCATCATACATCAATCATACATCAAACATCAATCATCAAACATCAACATCAATCATCAAACATCAACATCAATCATCATACATCAATCATCATACATCAACATCAATCATCATACATCAACATCAATCGTCATACATCAATCATCATACATCAACATCAATCATCATACATCAATCATCATACATCAAACATCATACATCAACATCAATCATCATACATCAACATCAATCATCATACATCAACATCAATCATCATACATCAAACATCAATCATCATACATCAAACATCAATCATCATACATCAACATCAATCATCATACATCAACATCAATCATCAAACATCAATCATCAAACATCAATCATCATACATCAACATCAATCATCATATCATCAATATCATCATCAACATCAACATCATCATACATCAATACATCAATCATCATCATCACATCAACATCAATCATCAACATCAACATCAACATCATCATACATCATCAATCATCATACATCAATCATCAATCGTCAATCATCAATCATCATACGTCATACATCAATCGTCATACATCAACATCAATCATCATACATCATACATCAATCGTCATACATCAATCATCATACGTCAACATCAATCGTCATACATCAACATCAATCATCATACATCAAACATCAATCATCATACATCATACCTCAATCATCAAACATCAATCATCATACATCAAACATCAATCGTCATACATCAATCATCAAACATCAACATCAATCATCATACATCAACATCAATCATCAAACATCAACATCAATCATCATACATCAAACATCAATCATCATACATCAATCATCATACATCAACATCAATCATCATACATCAACATCAATCATCATACATCAACATCAACATCATCATCATCAATCATCAACATCAATCATCATCAATCATCAATCATCATCAATCATCATACATCAACATCATACATCATACATCAAACATCAATCATCATACATCAAACATCAAACATCAATCATCATACATCAATCATCATACATCAACATCAATCATCAAACATCAACATCAATCATCATACATCAAACATCAATCATCATACATCAATCATCAATCGTCATACATCAACATCAATCATCAAACATCAACATCAATCATCATACATCAACATCAATCGTCATACATCAACATCAATCATCATACATCAACATCATACATCATCATCATCATACATCAACATCAATCATACATCATACATCAACATCAATCATCATACATCAACATCAATCATCATACATCATACATCAATCGTCATACATCAACATCAATCATCATACATCAACATCAATCGTCATACATCAATCATCAATCATCATACGTCAACATCAATCGTCATACATCAACATCAATCATCATACATCAATCATCAATCGTCAATCATCAATCATCATACGTCATACATCAATCGTCATACATCAACATCAATCATCATACATCAAACATCAATCGTCATACATCAATCATCATACATCATACATCAAACATCAATCGTCATACATCTAACATCAAACATCAATCATCAATCATCATACATCAAACATCAATCATCATACATCAATCATCAAACATCAAACATCAACATCAATCATCATACATCAAACATCAATCATCAACATCATCAATCATCATACATCATCATCAATCATCAATCATCATACATCAATCAATCATCAATCAATCATACATCAATCATCATACATCAATCATCATACATCAATCATCATACATCAACATCAATCATCATACATCAACATCAATCATCATACATCAATCATCATACATCAACATCAATCATCATACATCAACATCAATCATCATACATCAACATCAATCATCATACATCAACATCAATCATCATACATCAATCATCATACATCAAACATCAAACATCATCAAACATCATCAATACATCATACATCAATCATCATACATCAACATCAATCATCATACATCAAACATCAATCATCAATCATCATACATCAATCATCATACATCAATCATCATACATCATACATCAACATCATACATCATACATCAACATCAACATCATACATCAACATCAATCATCATACATCAACATCAATCGTCATACATCATACATCAAACATCAATCGTCATACATCATACATCAAACATCAATCATCATACATCAACATCAAACATCAATCGTCATACATCAATCATCATACATCTAACATCAATCATCATACGTCAACATCAAACATCAACATCAATCATCAAACATCAACATCAATCATCAATCATCATACATCAATCATCATACATCAATCATCATACATCAACATCAATCATCATCAATCACATCATCAATCATCAACATCAATCAACATCAATCATCACATCAATCATCATACATCAACATCAAACATCAATCATCATACATCAATCATCAATCATCAAACATCAATCACATATACATCAACATCAATCAATCATCATATACATCAATCATCATACATCAATCATCAATCGTTATAACATCAATCATCATCATCATCAACATCAATCATACATCAATCACATCACATCAATGTCATCAACATCAAACATCACATCAATCTAATCAACATCATACATCATACATCAACATCATACATCAACATCAATCATCATACATCAACATCAATCATCAAACATCAATCATCATACATCAACATCAATCATCAAACATCAAACATCAATCATCATACATCAACATCAATCATCATACATCAATCATCATACATCAATCATCATACATCAACATCAATCATCATACATCAACATCAAACATCATACATCAACATCAATCATCAAACATCAACATCAATCATCAAACATCAACATCAATCATCATACATCAACATCAATCATCATACATCAACATCAATCGTCATACATCAACATCAATCATCATACATCATACATCAATCGTCATACATCAACATCAATCATCATACATCAACATCAATCATCAAACATCAACATCAATCATCATACATCAACATCAATCATCAAACATCAAACATCATACATCAAACATCAAACATCAAACATCAATCATCAATCATCAAACATCAATCATCAAACATCATCAATCATCATACATCAACATCAATCATCATACATCAAACATCATACATCAACATCAATCATCATACATCAACATCAATCATCATACATCAAACATCATACATCAACATCAATCATCATACATCAAACATCATACATCAACATCAATCGTCATACATCAAACATCAATCGTTATACATCAATCATCATACATCAACATCAATCATCATACATCAAACATCATACATCAACATCAATCGTTATACATCAATCATCATACATCAACATCAATCATCATCAACATCATAC
Source organism: Ylistrum balloti (assembly GCF_031769215.1). Classification (NCBI taxonomy): domain Eukaryota; kingdom Metazoa; phylum Mollusca; class Bivalvia; order Pectinida; family Pectinidae; genus Ylistrum; species Ylistrum balloti. Next base: position 766,315 of record NW_026781982.1, on the reverse strand, counting down.
CTCACATCAATCATACATCAATCATCAATCATCAACATCATCATACATCAATCAATCGTCATACATCAACATCATACATCATACAATCATCACATCAAACATCAATCATCAATCATCAATACATCAACATCAATCATCATACATCAATCATCATACATCAAACATCAATCATCATACATCAACATCAATCATCATACATCTAACATCAATCATCAAACATCAAACATCAAACATCAATCGTTATACATCATACATCATACATCAAACATCAAACATCAAACATCAACATCAATCATCATACATCAACATCAATCATCATACATCAAACATCAATCATCATACATCAAACATCATACATCTAACATCAAACATCATCATGTCGTCAATCATCAATACATCACATCATCAATCATACATCATACATCAACATCATCATCATCACATCATACATCAATCATCAAATCATCATCAACATCAATCATACATCACATCAACATCAATCATATATCATACATCAATCGTCATCAATCATCACATCAATCATCATACATCAACATCAATCATCATACATCAACATCAATCTCATCATCAATCATCATCAACATCATCAATACATCAACATCAATCATCATACATCAATCATACATCAACATCAATCGTCATAATCATCATACATCAATCATCAAACATCAACATCAATCATCATACATCTAACATCAATCATCAAACATCAACATCAATCATCAATCATCATACATCAATCATCATACATCAATCATCATACATCAATCATCATACATCAATCATCATACATCTAACATCAATCATCATACATCAACATCATACATCATCAATCATCAACATCAATCATCATACATCAACATCAATCATCATACATCAACATCAATCATCATACATCTAACATCAATCATCATACATCAAACATCAATCATCATACATCATACATCATACATCAATCATCATACATCAATCGTCATCAACATCATCATCAATCCATACATCACATCAACATCAATCATCAACATCACCAACATCAATCATCATACATCAATCATCATCACATCAACATCAATCATCATACATCAAACATCAATCATCATACATCAACATCAATCATCAAACATCATCAATACATCAACATCATCACAATCATCATACATCAACATCAATCATCATACATCAACATCAATCATCATACATCAACATCAATCATCATACATCAACATCAATCATCATACATCAACATCAATCATCATACATCAAACATCAATCATCATACATCATCACATCAATCATCATACATCAAACATCATCATACATCAACATCAATCATCATACATCATACATCAATCGTCATACATCAACATCAATCATCATACATCAACATCACATCATACATCATCGTCATACATCAATCATCATACGTCAACATCAATCGTCATACATCAACATCAACATCATCATCACATCAATCATACATCAATCATCATACATCTAACATCAACATCAAACATCATACATCAAACATCAAACATCAACATCAAACATCATACATCAAACATCAACATCAATCATCATACATCAAACATCAATCATCATACATCAAACATCAAACATCAATCATCATACATCAATCATCATACATCAACATCAATCATCATACATCAAACATCAATCGTCATACATCAATCATCATACATCAATCATCATACATCAATCATCATACATCAATCATCATACATCAATCGTCATACATCAATCATCATACATCAAACATCAATCATCATACATCAATCATCATACATCAACATCAATCGTCATACATCAACATCAATCGTCATACATCAAACATCATACATCAACATCAATCGTTATACATCAATCATCATACATCAACATCAATCATCATACATCAATCATCATACATCAACATCAATCATCATACATCAACATCAATCATCATACATCAATCATCATACATCAACATCAATCATCATACATCAACATCAATCATCATACATCAACATCAATCATCATACATCAATCATCATACATCAACATCAATCGTCATACATCAACATCAATCATCATACATCAATCATCATACATCAATCATCATACATCAATCATCATACATCAACATCATCATACATCAATCATCATATCATCAATCAATACATCAACATCAATCATCATACATCAACATCAATCATCATACATCAACATCAATCATCATACATCAACATCAATCATCATACATCAAACATCAATCATCATACATCAACATCAATCATCATACATCAACATCAATCGTTATACATCAATCATCATACATCAACATCAATCATCAACATCAATCATCATACATCAAACATCAATCATCATACATCAATCATCATACATCATACATCAATCATCAAACATCATACATCAAACATCATACATCAACATCAATCATCATACATCAAACATCAATCATCATACATCAATCATCATACATCAAACATCATACATCTAACATCAATCATCATACATCATACCTCAGCGATTTTGTTTTTTAGTCTCAATAATTCTTTTATCTGCATACATCTTATATATATATATACACCAATAATGATAGAGTCAGTAAAACGGCTATAACTCTGGGACGTTGAGGAGTCACGCAGCGAGACGAAGGGTTGGAAGGTTTTCATACATGTCACTTCGGCTTTTGATGAGGACTTCCTGGGGTTGTTATGGAATTTGAAGAAAATCCTTCCGTCATTTGACCAAAAAGATTCCAGTTCTCCTCGAGATTTAGCAGTGTACAGATCTTTCATGATAGTTTGCCGAAATCTGGTCAGATCTTCAGTAATGAATATGCGGTCGGTGTTGCCCTTGAGTGATTTTTTAGCGCGATAAACACTATTTTTCACTTTCCAGTTTCGGAAACGGCAGATAATCTGATATTTACCATCTGCGACTCGACCAATAATATGTGACCTGAAAATGTCATCCTCTGAGATATCTAGGGACATTTTTCGACAGATGTTGACAATGTGTGGGTCAGTGTTAGAGATCTCTGTGCTGGATAATTTGACATTATGGAAGCGAAGCGAATTCCGTCTGCCGTACTGTTCTAGTTCCTCCTGACCACTTTCTAGTGACTCAACTTTATTTTGTAGGGCATGACATGTGGCTTTGAGATCAGCGTTACATTTGTTTAGGTCTAATAGTTTGGTTGACTGGTATTTTACCTGATCTGTAAGATCACTAATTTTCTCTTTCATAGGTCTGACAATTTCGTTCATCATTTCTGAGACTACTGTTTCCATCATCTGTTTAAAAAGTGGTAGCATAGCATCGACCCATATTGGTGCAATAGTAGACACAAAGGTTGGATTTGAAACAGCGTTTTGTATCACGGAATTGAGATCAACCACTTTACCTTTTCCGATGTCCATTTTCCAAGATGGCGTCGGTTCAATGGCGAGGTCGCTAAGTGAATTCCTTCTCCTTAATCTGGGCTGGGTAGGGACGCTCGGACTTGGGGATTTATCATCAGCTTTGCGTTTATAAGTTGGTGTATTAACTTACGCAGGTTCCATAGGAATATAAGTATAAGTTGGTGCTTATAATCACAGCTGAATGAATATATGTACCAGTACGTAAATGTTCACCTATGAGATGAAAGTGACACAAAGGAAAGCTCACCTCGGACAACAAACACTCGAGTACTAATTTCTTCCTGGAAAGTTCACTGAATAAACCTAAGATATATTTCGGAAAGTTTGTATAGAGACTATGTGCTGATTTCCGATAACATTTAGCACTTCACATACACTATAATCAAACTTATATCACCAGAGTACTTACTGGACGTTCTCTACATCCGCCATCTTGAATCTTGAATGTTAGTAAACATTGAAACATGTGCTTTCATTATCACAATGTGTATACAAAAGAGAGTTTACGTGCAAGTGGTTGGTATTGCGCCTCTTGTATTATATATATATATGGTTGTGTTCAATCGTTGCTTTCTTCTTTTTTAGCACGTGCGCGATATGCGCATGCCCCAGATTTAGTTGCTTCTTCGCCGCCCACAACTTTACAGAATATATCGCGTCCCGGCGCTTATTCTTAAGCCAAACTAAACAAATTGATAGCGTAACTTGTACATTTTGGTAATTGCGAAAAGTCCATGGATCCCGGGATACAGGAAAAATAAAGTGTTGAGCAAGGTTGTTTTATAACGTAAATTAGAACCAAAAGTTCGTATGTATACCCCTTTTATAAATTGCGTATTTCAAACATAGTAAAGAATTATTCAATCGCGTACGTATAATAACAATGAATATAATGTATAAATGGAAATCAAAATAAGGGCCCTGATGTATGGGTTATATTTTGTAGAGGACGAAGACAGTATTGAAGTCATTTTTGTCTTTCTGTCTCGAGCCAAAATGCAGCTTTATTTTAAGACACTAATCATGCTTTCTATTTATCCTGCAACACCAAAATAATTGCGCTGCGCAGTTCTTAATTTCAACGGATTTTCGTAAATAAACTTGTTCATTATAACATATAAAACCGCTGATTTCAACAGTTGGTTATATTTGTTGTTAAACGCAATATTGAGTAAATTCAGTAACTAATTCTGTCAAATTACCACACGTGCTAAAATACAACAAATATTTCTGTCACTGCCGATGTCACAGTGTCTGAACGGAAGTGTACGCGTAAACGTAGTCACTGTTCAACGAAGCGACAGCAAAGGTAGTAAGCGTTCACGGCTTTATACAAACAGCCATTAAAAACATGAATCTGAATATTTCCAGATCGTTCTTGCGGGAAAGATATCCGGTAAGTGATCTTTGGTTTTGAGATATATCTTTGATCTCTTCTGCCTAACAAGAAACTAAATATTCTTGAAGAAATTTATTTCGGAACATTAGAAGATAGATGTTTCGGCGGCTACACTTGCATTGAAAATACTGGCATTTGTAAGTTTCAGCGAAAGTCTATGACAAATAACACTTCCAACAGATGTAAGATACCTTCACCTAAATATACGCAAGTTTACAGCATATGTGTAGCCAGCGAACAATGAAAATATGGATTTGAATAACAGACATTTCCAAAAGAATTTGTACCGGTAGTACATTTTAAATCTGTACCAGTAGTTACTTTTCGGAAGGATAAAACTGTACCGGTAGTGTCTGTCCAATATTCATTATTATTATTATTTATTTCAGTGACAAATATGGCATCAAACACATCTTACATATGTTGCTACTGTGAGGATATCTTTCACAGCTTTGAAGTGATAATAGAACACTGCACAATTTCACACGCTGACCTGGAACTGAAATTGAGAGCTGCGAGAGGCATGTCAACTAAAATTCTAAATTTTCGCATCATTCCAAAAACCTATAAACTTTTAAACAAAGCAATTACAACCATTCCAAATTCTGAAAAAATAAAAATTTCAAGAAGTGCTGCAACCGCCATTTCTTCGCCGTTTCAAACTCCCAAAAAACCGAAATGGTCTTCAACACCAAAAAAGATTTATCCACAAACAGATGAGGATTCCGTCAATGTTTGTAATCTGTTAAGCAGTTTCGATAATATGTCTATTGTCGAAATAGAATTGACAGATACCGACACTAAAGGATGGCAAACAGATGCTTCTGTCACAGTTCCGATACCGGCCGACAAAGATTTAGACAGAGGACTTTTAAATGAAATTGTAGAGATACTCCCAATGGTCTTGGAAACATTAGAGGAACACGGGCATCAACATGCATATTTAAAATTCAACAAGTTACTTCGTGACAAAAAACTCCCGATGAGTAATGTAGCTTACCTGTTGTTCTTGGACATAGTTCAGTGGTTTTCCAAAACTGACAGCCACCAAATGCGATATTCTGAAGATGTTAAACAGTTTTGGCGCGTTGGTATGAAACTCTTTAAAGGCAAGTTTCTACGTTTCATGGGCGGATGGAAAAACCAAGGCCAAGAACCTTAAGGAAGACTTGACCCACAGGCATCAAATGTAAACTTTGCAGTTCCTCACAGAAATCAAATCGATGACAAAAACACACCGGAAGTGCTCAAGAATATTAAACCAAGAATCATACAGGAAATGATAGACTTGGTTAATGCTGATGATGTTGCCCAAAGACAAACATATAAACTGTGCGTCGACGGAAAGAAAATCAATGCCGGGGTCCAAAATCAGTCAATGGGCGATATAGATCTATTTCGAAAGATGGTTACAATATTTTTCACATCGTGCAGGTCCTTACGGTGAAATTAAAACTTTGAAAGAATCGACAATCAGGGGACCAAGTGAACGAAAAAAACGTTGCTACCCGTACAGAAAACAAATAATTGAAATATACTACCGGTACAGTTTCCAATTTAAACAGTGTGAATGAAAATGTCACTTTTTAGTGGTAATCTAGCAGATATACTGAAACAAACTATGCTTTTTCGAGAAACAAAAGTTAACCAACTCGCCCTTTTTGTCGATTCAAAGTGTTTGACAACGATTTTCTCTTACATTTAGATTCTTCAATGAGTGAACGTACACATCATTTGCGTATTACATACTTAAGATTTGATATATAGACGAATATTTCTCCATTAGTTTAAAGCGACCTAGTCTCGCTTCGTAAAACATTGACTACGTTTACGCGTACACTTCCGTTCAGACACTGTGGATGTGGCAGGTGTATTCCAACGATGACCGCGGCAGCTGCGGGATAAAATATATCTATTCCGGACGGTTAGAAAGGTGTAACCAACTGCAGTTCAACGGGAGGAGACTTCTAGTTTTCGGTGTCAAAAACTTCGTACGAAACGTAGACAGCAATGTTGCCTTCCCTACCAATAAAGAAACAACATTTCATCCCAACTTTTATTCATTACGCCCCAATTTTTAAAACTATTTCGGCCCAAAATTTACATATTGCCCCAAAGTTATTTCACCCCAAAACTTAACTTGTCCGGAAAAAATGGCTTTTATAATAATGCACATTTGTATGCTCATCTGATTACATACTTTAGCAATAATAATTATCACATAATTTTAGGTAAGTACGTAGTTAACAACTTAGGACAGAGGAGATGTAGCTCTTTCGAATTTACTGTTAGAGATATTCCAGAGTTTTAGCCACGATGCAATGATTTACAACTGCGAAAGCTGGCCTGTCCTCTTTTATCTTAGTTTGGTGAATATGAATATTTTAATGAAAAACGAGGTCACGTGACATGTGACGTCAGAGTGTTACTTTGGAGATAACGATACTCTTTTGATTTAACTACTAAGACACTATCTCACTAGTCACGCTGATACACATTTACAGACGTTTAAAATCGTTGATAAGTTAAAGTTACCTTCGTTCATAGTGTATTGAATTAATCATTTATTGAGTACAGAATCAATATTTTATAAGATCTGAAACAGTCAGAAATTATACGATAGCCGGAAAAAAATTTATTTAATTCATGACCTATATCGTCTATCTCTATATTGATGTGATACAAGCAAATTTGATTGCAACAACTGAAATACAATAAAACATAAAAACGAGTTTTTCGGTATTTCAAATACAATAAATGTTACAACACTAACAGTTTGAATTCGTTCCTTTTGCTTTATGTTATTCCTTTTTCGTTACGTTGTGTGTAATCTTTTAATGGTCGATTTGGGCTAAACTCTTTGGCATGCAATGTCCAGAAACAATAACATTTGAACATCGGTTTATATATATTCATAACTCCCGGTCAAAATAGTGAATTGAAAATTTGGTGTGTTCGACAATTCTTTTCTTAGATAAACCATTTTACAACAGCATATATAACATCACCATCAATTTTCCATGAAGATAACATCAGTATCCTTAACATGTAACATCACAGAAAGGATGCATTAAGTCAAATATATTTACTGTAAATTGAACGCTGACAGGATGCATTAAGTCAAATATATTTACTGTAAATTGAACGCTGACAGGATGCATTAAGTCAAATATATTTACTGTAAATTGACCGCTGACAGGATGCATTAAGTCAAATATATTTACTGTAAATTGAACGCTGACAGGATGCATTAAGTCAAATATATTTACTGTAAATTGAACGCTGACAGGATGCATTAAGTCAAATATATTTACTGTAAATTGAACACTTACAGGATGCAGTAAGTCAGATATATTTACTGTAAATTGAACGCTGACAGGATGCATTAAGTCAAATATATTTACTGTAAATTGACCGCTGACAGGATGCATTAAGTCAAATATATTTACTGTAAATTGAACACTTACAGGATGTATTAAATCAAATATATCAACGGTAAACCCAACACTTACAGGATGTATTACAGGGTGTATTAAATCAAATATATCAACGGTAAACCCAACACTTACAGGATGTATTACAGGGTGTATTAAATCAAATATATCAACGGTAAACTCAATACTTACAGGATGTATTAAATCACATCTGTAAACTGTAAACTCAACACTTACAGGATGTATTAAATCACATCTGTAAACTGTAAACTCAACACTTACAGGATGTATTAAATCAAACTGTAAACTCAACACTTACAGGATGTATTAAATCACATCTGTAAACTGTAAACTCAACACTTACAGGATGTATTAAATCACATCTGTAAACTGTAAACTCAACACTTACAGGATATATTACAGGATGTATTAAATCACATCTGTAAACTGTAAACTCAACACTTACAGGATGTATTAAATCACATCTGTAAACTGTAAACTCAACACTTACAGGGTGTATTAAATCACATCTGTAAACTGTAAACTCAACACTTACAGGATGTATTACAGGATGTATTAAATCACATCTGTAAACTGTAAACTCAACACTTACAGGATGTATTACAGGATGTATTAAATCACATCTGTAAACTGTAAACTCAACACTTACAGGATGTATTACAGGATGTATTAAATCAAATATATCAACGGTAAACCCAACACTTACATGATGTATTACAGGGTGTATTAAATCACATCTGTAAACTGTAAACTCAACACTTACAGGATGTATTACAGGGTGTATTAAATCACATCTGTAAACTGTAAACTCAACACTTACAGGATGCATTACAGGGTGTATTAAATCAAATATATCAACGGTAAACTCAACACTTACAGGATGTATTACAGGGTGTATTAAATCCAAATATATAACTGTAAACTCTACACTTACAGGATGTATTAAATCACATCTGTAAACTGTAAACTCAACACTTACATGATGTATTAAATCACATCTGTAAACTCAACACTTACAGGATGTATTACAGGATGTATTAAATCACATCTGTAAACTGTAAACTCAACACTTACAGGATGTATTACAGGGTGTATTAAATCACATCTGTAAACTGTAAACTCAACACTTACAGGATGTATTAAATCACATCTGTAAACTGTAAACTCAACACTTACAAGATGTATTAAATCACATCTGTAAACTGTAAACTCAACACTTACAGGATGTATTAAATCACATCTGTAAACTGTAAACTCAACACTTACAGGATGTATTAAATCACATCTGTAAACTGTAAACTCAACACTTACAGGATGTATTACAGGATGTATTAAATCACATCTGTAAACTGTAAACTCAACACTTACATGATGTATTAAATCACATCTGTAAACTCAACACTTACATGATGTATTAAATCACATCTGTAAACTCAACACTTACAGGATGTATTACAGGATGTATTAAATCACATCTGTAAACTGTAAACTCAACACTTACAGGATGTATTACAGGGTGTATTAAATCACATCTGTAAACTGTAAACTCAACACTTACAGGATGTATTAAATCACATCTGTAAACTGTAAACTCAACACTTACAGGATGTATTAAATCACATCTGTAAACTGTAAACTCAACACTTACAGGATGTATTAAATCACATCTGTAAACTGTAAACTCAACACTTACAGGATGTATTACAGGATGTATTAAATCACATCTGTAAACTGTAAACTCAACACTTACATGATGTATTAAATCACATCTGTAAACTCAACACTTACAGGATGTATTACAGGATGTATTAAATCACATCTGTAAACTGTAAACTCAACACTTACAGGATGTATTACAGGGTGTATTAAATCACATCTGTAAACTGTAAACTCAACACTTACAGGATGTATTACAGGATGTATTAAATCACATCTGTAAACTTTAAACTCAACACTTACAGTGTCACGTAAGCATGTATAGTTTGCCTATAAATGGTAAGTTTTAATTTGAGTTTGTTTTGCTGTGTAAGGACTCTTAATTGTCCGCACCACTGGGCGGATATACGTCACGGGCTTGACCGGTTGTGCACGGAATGGACACTTGTTTAAGGTCCACAGTTTTGTGAGTTCGTGTAGCCGATATGTAAATATAGCTGTTTCCGATATTGTGAACAAGGCACAGACGACAGACTGTGGTAAGTAATGTTTCTTTCTTCCGTTTCCATATGTTTTTTTTCTGGCATTATTTTATCCATGCCGTCAAATCTATCGGGTCAAGCAATCGAGGTGTCGGTGCGCTCCAATCATGCGTAACTATTGTTGATACATGTAGTACACTTGTTTTGTGGTGTGTTTCTGCTATATCATTATAATTTCATACTTCCTATTGATTTCTGGTGTATTTAGATAATATAAACATAATAGATTGTTGTGTGTAGAATTATTTAATACATATAGGGTTCTTGTCCGTTTTAAAATTCTATGGAAGCCCTGAGCTAGAGCTATAGCGTTAGTTGGAGTGTGTACGCGCACTGGGTAAAAAAATATGGAAGCCGTGAGACGCCAACTTCTATGAATTGTGCTGAGTCGTGTTTTTATAGCCATTTGGAGCCGCACACTTATCCCTTTATCTTTATTATATTGATTTACGTATATTTACAATATATTAATGAATATTTATATTATTGATAATTAATTATTAGTTAATTAGTATGCCAGGTAAGAGTGAATCTGTGTGACTACAGCATTATTTTCAACTATGTATTATTGTAGCTTCACATGACGGACTAGGAGTCTCAGCTATCAAACCAGGACCAGTCAGCTGTGCCAACTCATTGCGACTCCAGTGTCAGGACCGACCGGATGAGTTCTCTTCACCAGGGTCAAGGTCAGCATGGAATACATGTGTTGGGTCGTTACGTAGGCCAGGGTCAGCGACTTGCTTGGAGGCTGAGTCACAGTATATCTACTATTGGGATGGCTGTCGTGTCAAGGACACTAGTGTGTACATCCCAGCTTTCCTGTTGTGTCTTGGACACCAGTGAGTTTGCCAATTTGGGCGTTTCAAGCAAGCATGGTGCTGCTTGATGTGTTTATACCTCTTGGCTCTGGATTGAGCGTGGTTGCAGGTTAGCTACCGTCTTGCACCGGAACTGTACCAGGATCCCATTCGTCGTTGTGTGTGTAGCTACAGACTGTAACTTGTAATAATTGTGTTTGTGAATGAGTGAATTAGTGAGTGTGACGTGTGGGTATTATAGGTTTTTTTTATTTAATCTCTTTATTGTCATCATTGTAAATAAACATTTGTCATTGCAATCAATCTTTTCGGTGTTCATTCCCCGGATCGCTGACCGACGCTCGTTCCACGTTAACATACAGGATGTATTAAATCACATCTGTAAACTGTAAACTCAACACTTACAGGATGTATTACAGGGTGTATTAAATCACATCTGTAAACTGTAAACTCAACACTTACAGGATGTATTACAGGGTGTATTAAATCACATCTGTAAACTGTAAACTCAACACTTACTGGATGTATTACAGGGTGTATTAAATCACATCTGTAAACTGTAAACTCAACACTTACAGGATGTATTACAGGGTGTATTAAATCAAATATATCAACGGTAAACCCAACACTTACAGGATGTATTACAGGGTGTATTAAATCACATCTGTAATATATTACAGGATGTATTACAGGGTGTATTAAATCAAATATATCAACGGTAAACCCAACACTTACAGGATGTATTACAGGGTGTATTAAATCACATCTGTAGACTGTAAACTCAACACTTACAGGATGTATTACAGGGTGTATTAAATCAAATATATCAACGGTAAACTCAACACTTACAGGATGTATTACAGGGTGTATTAAATCACATCTGTAAACTCAACACGTACAGGATGTATTACAGGATGTATTAAATCACATCTGTAAACTGTGAACCCAACACTTAAAGGATGTATTACAGGGTGTATTAAATCACATCTGTAAACTGTAAACTCAACACTTACAGGATGTATTACAGGGTGTATTAAATCAAATATATCAACGGTAAACTCAACACTTACAGGATGTATTACAATTAAATCACATCTGTAAACTGTAAACTCAACACTTACAGGATGTATTACAGGGTGTATTAAATCAAATATATCAACGGTAAACTCAACACTTACAGGATGTATTACAGGGTGTATTAAATCAAATATATCAACGGTAAACTCAACACTTACAGGATGTATTACAGGGTGTATTAAATCACATCTGTAAACTGTAAACTCAACACTTACAGGATGTATTACAGGGTGTATTAAATCAAATATATCAACGGTAAACTCAACACTTACAGGATGTATTACAGGGTGTATTAAATCACATCTGTAAACTCAACACGTACAGGATGTATTACAGGATGTATTAAATCACATCTGTAAACTGTGAACCCAACACTTACAGGATGTATTACAGGGTGTATTAAATCAAATATATCAACGGTAAACTCAACACTTACAGGATGTATTACAGGATGTATTAAATCACATCTGTAAACTGTAAACTCAACACTTACAGGATGTATTAAATTACATCTGTAAACTGTAAACTCAACACTTACAGGATGTATTACAGGATGTATTAAATCACATCTGTAAACTGTAAACTCAACACTTACACGATGTATTACAGGATGTATTAAATCACATCTGTAAACTGTAAACTCAACACTTACAGGATGTATTACAGGGTGTATTAAATCAAATATATCAACGGTAAACCCAACACTTACAGGATGTATTACAGGGTGTATTAAATCAAATATATCAACGGTAAACCCAACACTTACAGGATGTATTACAGGGTGTATTAAATCACATCTGTAAACTGTAAACCCAACACTTACAGGATGTATTACAGGGTGTATTAAATCAAATATATCAACGGTAAACCCAACACTTACAGGATGTATTACAGGGTGTATTAAATCAAATATATCAACTGTAAACTCAACACTTACAGGATGTATTACAGGGTGTATTAAATCAAATATATCAACGGTAAACTCAACACTTACAGGATGTATTATTAATCACATCTGTAAACTGTAAACTCAACACTTACAGGATGTATTAAATCACATCTGTAAACTGTAAACTCAACACTTACAGGATGTATTACAGGGTGTATTAAATCACATCTGTAAACTGTAAACTCAACACTTACAGGATGTATTACAGGGTGTATTAAATCACATCTGTAAACTGTAAACTCAACACTTACAGGATATATTAAATCACATCTGTAAACTGTAAACTCAACACTTACAGGATGTATTAAATCACATCTGTAAAATGTAAACTCAACACTTACAGGATGTATTACAGGGTGTATTAAATCAAATATATCAACGGTAAACTCAACACTTACAGGATGTATTATAGGATGTATTAAATCACATCTGTAAACTGTAAACTCAACACTTACAGGAGGTATTAAATTACATCTGTAAACTGTAAACTCAACACTTACAGGATGTATTACAGGATGTATTAAATCACATCTGTAAACTGTAAACTCAACACTTACAGGATGTATTACAGGGTGTATTAAATCAAATATATCAACGGTAAACCCAACACTTACAGGATGTATTACAGGGTGTATTAAATCACATCTGTAAACTGTAAACTCAACACTTACAGGATGTATTACAGGGTGTATTAAATCAAATATATCAACGGTAAACCCAACACTTACAGGATGTATTACAGGGTGTATTAAATCAAATATATCAACGGTAAACCCAACACTTACAGGATGTATTACAGGGTGTATTAAATCACATCTGTAAACTGTAAACCCAACACTTACAGGATGTATTACAGGGTGTATTAAATCAAATATATCAACGGTAAACTCAACACTTACAGGATGTATTACAGGGTGTATTAAATCACATCTGTAAACTGTAAACTCAACACTTACAGGATGTATTACAGGGTGTATTAAATCAAATATATCAACGGTAAACTCAACACTTACAGGATGTATTACAGGGTGTATTAAATCAAATATATCAACGGTAAACCCAACACTTACAGGATGTATTACAGGGTGTATTAAATCACATCAGTAAACTGTAAACACAACACTTACAGGATGTATTACAGGGTGTATTAAATCAAATATATCAACGGTAAACTCAATACTTACAGGATGTATTACAGGGTGTATTAAATCCAAATATATCAACGGTAAACTCAACACTTACAGGATGTATTAAATCACATCTGTAAACTGTAAACTCAACACTTACAGGAGGTATTACAGGATGTATTAAATCACATCTGTAAACTGTAAACTCAACACTTACAGGATGTATTACAGGGTGTATTAAATCACATCTGTAAACTGTAAACTCAACACTTACAGGATGTATTACAGGGTGTATTAAATCACATCTGTAAACTGTAAACTCAACACTTACAGGATGTATTAAATCACATCTGTAAACTGTAAACTCAACACTTACAGGATATATTACAGGGTGTATTAAATCAAATATATCAACGGTAAACTCAACACTTACAGAATGTATTACAGGGTGTATTAAATCACATCTGTAAACTGTAAACTCAACACTTACAGGATGTATTAAATTACATCTGTAAACTGTAAACTCAACACTTACAGGATGTATTACAGGATGTATTAAATCACATCTGTAAACTGTAAACTCAACACTTACAGGATGTATTACAGGGTGTATTAAATCAAATATATCAACGGTAAACTCAACACTTACAGGATGTATTACAGGGTGTATTAAATCACATCTGTAAACTGTAAACTCAACACTTACAGGATGTATTAAATTACATCTGTAAACTGTAAACTCAACACTTACAGGATGTATTACAGGATGTATTAAATCACATCTGTAAACTGTAAACTCAACACTTACAGGATGTATTACAGGATGTATTAAATCAAATATATCAACGGTAAACCCAACACTTACAGGATGTATTACAGGGTGTATTAAATCAAATATATCAATGGTAAACCCAACACTTACAGGATGTATTACAGGGTGTATTAAATCACATCTGTAAACTGTAAACTCAACACTTACAGGATGTATTACAGGGTGTATTAAATCAAATATATCAACGGTAAACTCAACACTTACAGGATGTATTACAGGATGTATTAAATCCAAATATATAACTGTAAACTCAACACTTACAGGATGTATTAAATCACATCTGTAAACTCAACACTTACAGGATGTATTACAGGGTGTATTAAATCAAATATATCAACGGTAAACTCAACATTTACAGGATGTATTACAGGATGTATTAAATCACATCTGTAAACTGTAAACTCAACACTTACAGGATGTATTACAGGGTGTATTAAATCACATCTGTAAACGGTAAACTCAACACCTACAGGATGTATTACAGGGTGTATTAAATCACATCTGTAAACTATAAACTCAACACTTACAAGATGTATTACAGGGTGTATTAAATCAAATATATCAACGGTAAACTCAACACTTACAGGATGTATTACAGGGTGTATTAAATCAAATATATCAACGGTAAACTCAACACTTACAGGATGTATTACAGGATGTATTAAATCACATCTGTAAACTGTAAACTCAACACTTACAGGATGTATTACAGGATGTATTAAATCACATCTGTAAACTGTAAACTCAACACTTACAGGATGTATTACAGGATGTATTAAATCACATCTGTAAACTGTAAACTCAACACTTACAGGATGTATTACAGGGTGTATTAAATCAAATATATCAACGGTAAACCCAACACTTACATGATGTATTACAGGGTGTATTAAATCACATCTGTAAACTATAAACTCAACACTTACAGGATGTATTAAATCACATCTGTAAACTATAAACTCTACACTTACAGGATGTATGAAATCACATCTGTAAACTGTAAACTCAACACTTACAGGGTGTATTAAATCACATCTGTAAACTGTAAACTCAACACTTACAGGGTGTATTAAATCACATCTGTAAACTGTAAACTCAACACTTACAGGGTGTATTAAATCACATCTGTAAACTGTAAACTCAACACTTACAGGATGTATTACAGGGTGTATTAAATCAAATATATCAACGGTAAACCCAACACTTACAGGATGTATTACAGGGTGTATTAAATCAAATATATCAACGGTAAACCCAACACTTACAGGATGTATTACAGGGTGTATTAAATCAAATATATCAACGGTAAACCCAACACTTACAGGATGTATTACAGGGTGTATTAAATCACATCTGTAAACTGTAAACTCAACACTTACAGGATGTATTACAGGGTGTATTAAATCAAATATATCAACGGTAAACCCAACACTTACAGGATGTATTACAGGGTGTATTAAATCCAAATATATCAACGGTAAACTCAATACTTACAGGATGTATTACAGGGTGTATTAAATCACATCTGTAAACTGTAAACTCAACACTTACAGGATATATTAAATCACATCTGTAAACTGTAAACTCAACACTTACAGGATGTATTACAGGGTGTATTAAATCAAATATATCAACGGTAAACTCAACACTTACAGGATGTATTACAGGGTGTATTAAATCACATCTGTAAACTGTAAACTCAACACTTACAGGATATATTAAATCACATCTGTAAACTGTAAACTCAACACTTACAGGATGTATTACAGGGTGTATTAAATCACATCTGTAAACTGTAAACTCAACACTTACAGGATGTATTACAGGGTGTATTAAATCAAATATATCAACGGTAAACCCAACACTTACAGGATGTATTACAGGGTGTATTAAATCACATCTGTAAACTGTAAACTCAACACTTACAGGATGTATTACAGGGTGTATTAAATCACATCTGTAAACTGTAAACTCAACACTTACAGGATGTATTATTAAATCAAATATATAAACTGTAAACTCAACACTTACAGGATGTATTACAGGGTGTATTAAATCTATATCAACGGTAAACTCAACACTTACAGGATGTATTACAGGGTGTATTAAATCACATCTGTAAACTGTAAACTCAACACTTACAGGATATATTAAATCACATCTGTAAACTGTAAACTCAACACTTACAGGATGTATTACAGGGTGTATTAAATCACATCTGTAAACTGTAAACTCAACACTTACAGGATGTATTACAATTAAATCACATCTGTAAACTGTAAACTCAACACTTACAGGATGTATTACAGGGTGTATCACATCTGTAAACTGTAAACCCAACACTTACAGGATGTATTACAGGGTGTATTAAATCCAAATATATCAACGGTAAACTCAACACTTACAGGATGTATTACAGGGTGTATTAAATCACATCTGTAAACTGTAAACTCAACACTTACAGGATATATTAAATCACATCTGTAAACTGTAAACTCAACACTTACAGGATGTATTAAATCACATCTGTATTGTAAACAACACTTACAGGTGTATTAATTAAATCAAATATATCAACGGTAAATCAACACTTACAGGATGTATTACAGGGTGTATTAAATCACATAAACTCAACACTTACAGGATGTATTACAGGGTGTATTAAATCACATCTGTAAACTGTAAACTCAACACTTACAGGATGTATTACAGGGTGTATTAAATCAAATATATCAACTGTAAACCCAACACTTACAGGATGTATTACAGGGTGTATTAAATCAAATATATCAACACTTACAGGATGTATTACAGGTATTAAATCACATCTGTAAACTGTAAACTAACTTACAGGATGTATTACAGGGTGTATTAAATCAAATATATCAACATCTGTAAACTATATCAACTCAACACTTACAGGATAAACTCAACACTTACAGGATGTATTACAGGGTGTATTAAATCATCTGTAAACTGTAAACTCAACACTTACAGGATGTATTAAATCACATCTGTAAACTGTAAACTCAACACTTACAGGGTGTATTAAATCACATCTGTAAACTGTAAACTCAACACTTACAGGATGTATTACAGGGTGTATTAAATCAAATATATCAACGGTAAACTCAACACTTACAGGATGTATTACAGGGTGTATTAAATCAAATAAAACTCAACACTTACAGGATGTATTACAGGGTGTATTAAATCACATCTATAAACTGTAAACTCAACACTTACAGGATGTATATATCAACGGTAAACTCAACACTTACAGGATGTATTACAGGGTGTATTAAATCACATATATAAACTGTAAACTCAACACTTACAGGATGTATTACAGGGTGTATTAAATCACATCTATAAACTGTAAACTCAACACTTACAGGATGTATTACAGGGTGTATTAAATCAAATATATCAACGGTAAACCCAACACTTACAGGATGTATTACAGGGTGTATTAAATCAAATATATCAACGGTAAACCCAACACTTACAGGATGTATTACAGGGTGTATTAAATCACATATGTAAACTGTAAACTCAACACTTACAGGATGTATATTATTAATCACATCTGTAAACTGTAAACTCAACACTTACAGGATGTATTATATTAAATCAAATATATCAACGGTAAACCCAACACTTACAGGATGTATTACAGGGTGTATTAAATCAAATATATCAACGGTAAACCCAACACTTACAGGATGTATTACAGGGTGTATTAAATCACATCTGTAAACTGTAAACTCAACACTTACAGGATATATTAAATCACATCTGTAAACTGTAAACTCAACACTTAATATATATTACAGGGTGTATTAAATCACATCTGTAAACTGTAAACTCAACACTTACACTCTGTAAACTGTAAACTCAACACTTACAGGATGTATTAAATCACATCTGTAAACTGGAAACTCAACACTTACAGGATGTATTAAATCACATCTGTAAACTGTAAACTCAACACTTACAGGATGTATTAAATCACATCTGTAAACTGTAAACTCAACACTTACAGGATGTATTAAATTAAATCAAATGTATCAACACTGTAAACTGTATTACTCATGTATTACAGGATGTATTAAATCACATCTGTAAACTGTAAACTCAACACTTACAGGATGTATTACAGGGTGTATTAAATCACATATAAACTGTAAACTCAACACTTACAGGATGTATTACATCACATCTGTAAACTGTAAACTCAACACTTACAGGATGTATTGACTCTGTAAACTGTAAACTCAACACTTACAGGATGTATTAAATCACATCTGTAAACTGTAAACTCAACACTTACAGGATGTATTAAATCACATCTGTAAACTGTAAACTCAACACTTACAGGATGTATTAAATCACATCTGTAAACTGTAAACTCAACACTTACAGGATGTATTAAATCACATCTGTAAACTGTAAACTCAACACTTACAGGATGTATTAAATCACATCTGTTAACTGGAAACTCAATACTTACAGGATGTATTACAGGGTGTATTACAGGATGTATTAAATCAAATATATTAACGGTAAACTCAATACTTACAGAAAGAACTTCAGACCTGAGAGAGATTATTTTTCGTAGTAACAGAAAGTTTTAAGTTTTGCAATGTATGATATTTACAACAATCTTTCGGTCTAACTTTTTCAAACAATTAGAATAAGTCTTTGTTGGCGATTTAGCACCTATAAAGCGATATATTTTTACAGACTTACCTTCCTCGCAATTTCTGTGTTGCCAACGTGCGCAGATGTTACACCGCAGACCCTCCTGCCTAGGTCTCGCTGCAATTGAAAAAAAAACTGCAATCACATGAGATTTCTAACGTCTAAATCGATTGCGATTCTGCATTGATAATGAAACTTTATCTCTATCGTATATACTTTGCTTCTGCTGGTTGATCGTAATGACTTATGGCAAGGTTCTGTGACATCTTGTTGGTTTATTTTTGTTGTGTATAATGACTTGAATGATACAATTAATGGCATTTGTAGAAACATTTTTCTCTGTTGTTTTCTCTTGTTGCTGAAACAAACATCGCATCAAGATGTAGTAGTCGTGCTTCTTCGCATACCAAAACCACAACTCCGACTGTTCGTTTAAGCTTTTATTTTCACAGATAGTAATAAAAAAAACCTGCAACAGATACAACATATATTACTACGAATCACACCTATTACACACTAAGAATATCACACAATCAATTAATGTCATCCTGACCGTAGTCAGTTACAGTATAAAAAACTAATTTAACAATTACACTGTTAACTACATTCCTATAAATTATACAGAAATTACAGCTTAATAATTATATATTAACGAATATATAATATTAGACATTTTAATACACACGTATAAAATACCCACCTTCTAAAATGCGAAGAAGGTTTTTTTTCCGGACGAAGTCCGCCGAGCACCAATTCTGGCTCGAAGCTTACACTATACAAAAGGAAAGTACGATACACATCAAAGTCTTCTTCTTTAAAACTATATAACGATATTTGAATTTACTCGATTCCGAAAACATTTACTTTTACTTGAAACAAAACTATTACGTAAATTAAGTTTAAGTATGTATACTTGTATATGTTAAAAAGTAGTTATGTTTGTGTTTAATTATCCCCCTTCTCTGTTGTCCCTTTCTCTCCCCCCCACCCATCTCTCTCTCTCTCTCTCTCTCTCTCTCTCTCTCTCTCTCTCTCTCTCTCTCTCTCTCTCTCTCTCTCTCTCTCTCGCTCTCCCACCCTCTCCCTCTCTCCTGTATATATAGATATATATGTATGTAACGTGCCATCTTATAAATATGTGTATTGTTTTATTTTTTGGGTAAGGGCTTAAATAAATAAAAAATATGTTTAAATCAACACACACACACACACACACACACACACACACATATATATATATAGCAGTTGCAGCGCAGTTGCTCAATCACCATATCAAATGTCAATTAAAATTAATATACAACAATAAATATTCATAAGTATTTCTCCATTGTTATTTGAGTTATTCCCCTTTAACTTTTTATAGATTATCTCTGACTGATGCATGAATACCAGCGGATTGACGTACACAGCGTGTCAGCCGTCTATCCGCAGTTATTCTTGTATCAGATAATGATCATAAATTGCACATGAGAAATCTTATATCATCACGATAGAGAAACTACTGTGATGTGTAACGAAGTCTGCATATACCGGAAGGACGAAGTCATTTTATGTTTACGAGCACAGATTTGAATTACCTGTCGTAATTATACCCGAGCTTCATATATGTATATATTGATTTATATATATATATTCGTTATATACGTCTGGGAGAGCTACCCTAATTTGGCTTTGGGTTATCTCGCGTTTGTCCACGTAAAAGTGTAAACGATTCTGTGTAACATGGACTAAAACCACGTTTAACAAATCACAATCTATAATATATTTACCAAATGAACTGGATCTTTCCACCTCTAACAAAGATTAAAGAAACATTTGTGAATCAACATGAAACGCCAATAGCAGTATTGTTTCTTGTGACCAAAAGGTTCAAAAGCAGAAGTGTAATTAATGTGCAATTAATTAAGTATTCCATAATGTAGGATATTTTGGGACGATACCTGTTAAAATTAAGCTGACAAAAGAACGTGAAAATATCTACACATGTCATAATTCCAAAGTAATAAGTTACCATCCAATACTTGGCATAAGAATACACAGTTCCTGATTATTAGCGCATGTATCAGATTAGATGTAGTCTCCTTTCTTTATGATAGGTTAATCAGTTTTGTGACATTTGTGTCACTGTCTGTCTTTTTATAAGTTTCATTAGTTTCATTTTAATTAACGTTTTACTCGGACCAACAAAATTTACCAATATTTAGTTTAAAAGATCACAAGTACACAAAATGTATCATCTTTGAAATAAGGCGCCATGTACAAAGCACACGTGGTGACAACATCAGGGCCCAGTTTCACGGATCTTCCTTAAGTTAAATAATATTCCTTTACTTAAAATAGTCTATTAAAAAGCATTACATAATTTAAGGATATATCCTTCAATATACGTTTTACATAACTAAAGGATATTTACTTCAATTTAAGTTTTACATAACTGAAGGATATCTACTTCAATATACGTTTTACATAACGTAATGATATCTACCTCATATTAAGTTTTACATAACTTAAGGATATCTCATTAAATTTAAGTTTTACATAAGTTAATGATATCTCCTTCAATATACGTTTTACATAACGTAATGATATCTATCTCATTTGAAGTTTTACATAACTTAAGCATATCTCCTTCAATATACGTTTTACATAACGTAAGGATATCTTCAATATACATTTTACATAACGTAAGTATATCTACCTCATTTTAAGTTTTACATAACTTAAGGATATCTCATTAAATTTAAGTTTTACATAAGTTAAGGATATCTCCTTCAATATACGTTTTACATAACGTAAGGATATCTACTTCAATTTAAGTTTTACATATCTCAATGAGATCTACTTCAATTTAAATTTTACATCACTTAAGGATATCTCCTTCAATGTATGTTTTACATAATTTAAGGATATCTACTTCAATTTAAGTTTTACATAACTTAAGTATATCTCCTTCAATATACATTTTACATAACGTAAGGATATCTACTTCAATTTAAGTTTTACATAACTGAAGGTTATCTCCTTCAATATACGTTTTACATAACGTAAGGATATCTCAATTTAAGTGTTACATAACATGGGGATATCTACCTCATTTTAAGTTTTACATAACTTAAGGATATCTCATTAAATTTAAGTTTTACATAAGTTAAGGATATCTCCTTCAATATACGTTTTACATAACGTAAGGATATCTACTTCAATTTAAGTTTTACATATCTCAATGAGATCTACTTCAATTTAAGTTTTACATCACTCAAGGATATCTACTTCAATTTAAGTTTTACATAACTTAAGTATATCTCCTTCAGTATACATTTTACATAACGTAAGGATATCTACTTCAATTTAAGTTTTACATATCTTAATGATATCTGCTTCAATTTAAGTTTTACATAACTGAAGGTTATCTCCCTCAATATACGTTTTACATAACGTAAGGATATCTCAATTTAAGTGTTACATAACATGGGGATATCTACTTCAATTTAAGTGTTACATAACTTAAGGGTATCCACTTCAAATTAAGTTTTAACATAACTTAATGATATCTACCTCAATTTAAGTTTACATTACTTAAGGACATATACTTCAATTTAAGTGTTACATAACTTAAGGATATCGACTTCAATTTAAGTTTTACATAACTTCAGGATATCTCCTTCAATATAGTTTTACAAAACGTAAGGATATCTACATCAATTTAAGTTTTACATAACGTAAGGATATCTACTTCAATTTAAGTTTTACATCACTTAAGGATATCGACTTCAATTTAAGTTTTACATAACGTAAGGATATCTACTTCAATTTAAATTTTACATAACTGAAGGATATCTCCTTAAATATAAGTTTAACATAACTTAGGATATCTACCTCAATTTACGTTTTACATAACTGAAGGTTATCTCCTTCAATATACGTTTTACATAACGTAATGATATCTACCTCAATTTAAGTTTACATTACTTCAGGAGATATGCTTCAATTTAAGTGTTACATAACTTAAAGATATTTACGTCAATTTAAGCTTCACATAACTTAAGGATATCTACTTCAATTTAAGTTTTACATAACTTAAGAATATCTACCTCAATTTAAGTTTTACATAACTGAATGATATCTCCTTCAATAAACGTTTTACATAACTTAAGGATATCTACCTCAATTTATGTGTTACATAACTTAAGGGTATCTACTTCAATTTAAGTGTTTCATAACTTAAGGATATCTACCTCAATTTAAGTGTTACATAACTGAAGGTTATCTCCTTCAGTATACGTTTTACATAACGTAAGGATATCTCAATTTAAGTGTTACATAACTTGAGGATATCTACCTCAATTTAAGATTTACATAAATGCAGGATATCTCCTTCAATATACGTTTTACATGACTTAAGGATATCTACTTCAATTTAAGTGTTACATAACTTAACGATATCTACATCAATTTAAGTGTTACATAACTTAAGGATATCTACTTCAATTTAAGTGTTACATAACTTAAGGGTTTCTTCTTCAATTTAAGTTTTACAGATCTATATACCTCAATTTAAGTTTTACATAAAGTAAGGATATCTACTTCAATTCAAAATTTTCCTGAACTTACATAAAGCTTCACTGGTAGTTAAAATTAATGTTAAAACAAGTTAAGAATGATTCGTGAAACAGTGTCCACTGTTTGAGCTAGTCTTACGACGATGAATGCCTACAATAGTGTAAGGTGAATCAGATATTGAGCGAAGTTTCAAACGATTGAATCAGTATCTCAGATGTAAGGGAAATATTATCAATGTTACAAACTCTATTTATTATGATACTGTATAAATTCAACATAGTTGAAATAATGACGACATTTTACGTAGATTACATGAGAAACGGTGTTCCGTAAGCCAGTTTTTATGAGATTTTTGTAACACAGAGACCTATATCCACATGTACATTTGTCATCAGTTCAAATGCATCTCATTCGATGACAATGAGTGACTAATATATATTTAAAAATAGGATTTAATAGGATAATAGTGAACGCAGGCATTTCTGTCTCTGTATTCACATCAATACAATGTATTATTAATATAAACATAATATTAGACTAGATATAAGTCGCTGTATGATCGTACTTCAGTTCAAGGTCTTTCCAGAAATCGTCTAGGTGTTTTTCAAAATCATGAACTTTAAGTGATGAAATTACCCATTGAGGGAGACTATTCCAAGTATCAATTATTCTTTGAGTAAAATAATGTTTTCTGACATTCAAATGACAATATTTTTTAAATAATTTTTTACTATGTCCACGAGTTTTTCCTTGCGCTGCAGGGTCGAACATTCCCTCCACCAGCTTTGGATCAGATATCCCATTCATGAACTTAAACACGGTTATCATATTTCCATGTAGACGCCTGTATATCAAGGTTGGGAGATTCAAACGGCGTAACCTCTCATTGTAGCTTAAAGTTTTAAATCCCGGTAGTAGTTTTGTCGATCTCCTCTGAACGTTTTCTATCTGTTCGATGTCTGTAATTCTGTGTGGGGACCAAACACTTGCCGCGTACTCTAGGTGCGGTCGTACTAGAGCTTTAAACAAATTCCTGAACATATTTCGTCCAAATAAACAAAAGATCTTCTTATGACACCTATCATTCTATTAGCTTTATTTATTGCTTGTTGGATATGTGTTGTAAAACTTAAATCTTGATCTACCACAACTCCCAGGTCTTTTTCCAATGCAATGGTTTCCAATGTTATGATTTTACCTTCATTGTTTGTTATATGATATTGCGACTCTCTTTCTTTATGTTTTGTTGACACAGTCATAACTTTACATTTATTTGGATGGAATCGTAATAGCCACTTATCCGACCACTTCATCAAAGTACAGAGATCTTCTTGGAGTACTTGAAGTGCTCATCGTTACCATCCGATATTGTTCTATATAGTTAAGTGACGTCCGTAAACATGTAGGTTGGTGAAGATGTGCATTCCGGTAGATCGTTAATATATATGACGAAAAGTATCGGACCTAGTACGCCCCCTTGGGGTATTCCGCTAATAACTTTGTGCTGTGCTGATGGTGTACCGTTTACAATAACTCTTTGTTTCCGATCTGTTAAAAAACTTTCAATCCATCCAACTAACTGAGGGCTAAAACCATAACCTCGGAGTTTGTTTAGAAGGTGTTTATGTGGAACTTTATCAAACGCCATCATAAAGTCCATGTACACTATATCCAATTCTCCGCCATTATCTAAAATTGTAGTCCATTCATCCATGACTTTCAGTAGTTGTAGCACTGTTGACCTCCCAGACAAAAATCCAAATTGTTTATCACTTAATAATTTGTTTTCCTCCATATGTAGTATCATCTTGCTTCGAATTAATCTTTACATTATTTTACAGACAACACTTGTTAGATTGTCTGGTCTATAGTTTGCAGGGTCTGAGCGATCGCCCTTTTTAAATGTGGCCGTTATATTTGCAGTTTTCCATGAATGAGGAACGGTCCCTTGGTGAAGGGATACATTGAAAATAGTTGTTAACGGTTTACATATTGAATTGGCCAATTCCTTTAAAATATTGTTTAGCATCATAGTACCACTTAGCCATCATAATAGTGTTTCAGTTTACATTTAAACTTTCATCCTTAATGCAGAACAAGAAAAGAGGGTTGAGGGATTTTCGGCGGGAATGTTATCGTTACTATGTACTGATGTAAGTTTTAGCCTTTGGTAGTCATGACCACTACTTGTATTTGAAGAAATATACCTGAATTATCTAAATACGGCCAGACACTAACCATGTGAGGTTTGTATTAATAATTTTGAAATAGAAAAAAAAAACAATTATCAACTAAACCTGCTAAAAATCAATGCGAAATGTAGGTTGACACTGTGTACGCCAAGAAATGGCAAGGTATGTGTTTGTACGGTATCTAGATCTATAAATAATTAATGAAATATAGTTATTTTCAATAGTACAAACTCAAGTAAGAAAATAAGATCCAGCAGGCTACATCTTTATTGGTCAGTACTTTTCTATAAGCGTGTGAAATTAATAGACGCTAACTTAAGTCTATATGTATCTTGTTAATTTTATTTCAAGTCAAAAAATAAAATGAGTTGTTTCCCCTGGGCGAGATAATGAACATTCTATTCAACAGATGGCACTGAGACTATACATTTTCTACTCTCGCTGTACGAAAGAGTTCTCGACAACAATGTACACAACCTGCCAGCACTTGTATTTCAACAAAATGGAACAAGAGGATTACAGGACACGTGAGTCAATATTTACACTTTTCTTGTTTGTTTTTTATGCCACATTAGCTAAAATAACCCATTTTCCCAGTTCAGCATTGAAAGCGAAACCCCAAGTTAAAACCAATTGGCTTAAGTAAAAATTTAACCAGCACTGACACAGTTATCGACGAATTGTATTTTACATATGTAAATTATCCAAAAATATTGTGTAATGCTCTGTAAACGTAAGTATGTTTTTTTTCGGTATATGAATGGTATTCGTCTGACCACAGGAATATAGTTACTATTTTGATAAATATGATACAAACGTCGTTGATCAATATTTATAAATGAAGTAAAAAAATAAGATTAAGAAACGCACACAGTTAAACGCACGCAGTTATCATGTTGTAATAAAGCTTCGTGTGGAATATCGATTATCTTATTCTTGTGCTGAGACGCAGAATTAAGATAAAGATGAACATTTCCTTCGTCTTGTAGCCGTGGTAAATTTTATGCCAATGCTGGAATTCGAACCCATAACCTCTCGCCTACGTCTAATGGCGTAATGCATAGCTCTTTCTAGCCAAGCACTGTATTATGACAAGTATTTATCAGGGCGACATGCTCCTGCTCCAGGAAGAAACTTGTCCTCAGCAA
The DNA here is from genome assembly GCF_031769215.1 of Ylistrum balloti. Classification (NCBI taxonomy): domain Eukaryota; kingdom Metazoa; phylum Mollusca; class Bivalvia; order Pectinida; family Pectinidae; genus Ylistrum; species Ylistrum balloti. The sequence continues at coordinate 738,386 of NW_026781982.1, read as the reverse complement.
ATGCTCACTAGGCATGGTTCGATAATTTTTAAGGAGTTCCTAGCTACAGAGGTTGCCAATGTAATAGAGGTTGATCATTATTTATGTCAGTGCATCCATTCAGATTCAAGCTCAGGACCTCTGGCTTACTAGTCTTACACTCAACCAATAAAGCTGAAGATATCTGTCTACCAAAGAAGTTTATTGTGGCTAGTGTTTCTAGGGTTACACTATGGTAGAACACTAATTGATAATTGGTAGAGATGTTCTGTTTTGATTTAATTAGAGACTGGATTTATTCACGAACATGTATTTGTTGCAGCTGAAGGACTAGCCCAAAGGGACCTGACTATCTGTCAGCTTTTGAATTTTTGTCTTGGTCACGGTTGATATCGACCACAAATAAAACAAAAATAACATCGTAGATTGATAGTCAGAACCTTTCGGACCTTTCAGACACTTTAAAATATATATCACCATTGTCATGCCCTTACTATTGGATGAATGCTTTGATCAGAACATTTTGTATTGTCACTGTGTATTGAACAAATGTTGGTCATTATTTAAGGGTTTTTTCCCAACTCGTTTGTGGAAAAGGACCTTTTTATCTCATTGTAAAGAAACTTGAACAATTTGGAAGGAAATTTTAAATAGTAATATATATATATGTTTGGAATTCAGCTATATCATGAAATAAATCCAATTGGAAATGTGACCCATGTTCTTCTCCACAGAGGCTCTAGAAAAACCCTGTTATTTATAGCCATAGTCTCGATCCCACAGATGGTGACATAAGATTGTGTCCTTGTATAAGTTATCATTGATGGTGAATTCATTGTATGATGGCTTGTTAAATTGTCAGTATTATATTAAGATGTATCAGAAACACCGATAAATTTGCATTAAAATCAGGTAAGATATCACTTAGGTCCATAAGTTTATTTCATATTTTTCAGGTCCCTTTGGTTAAAGGAGATGAAATATTGTCATTAAGAGCGATGTCTGCATACCGAAGGGTTCAACGTGACAAAAGGTAAACAGTAGCACTTCTTTGTATGTGGTGACTGAGACTTCACGAGTGGGTGTGGCAGTTGGAATTATTCTGTCAGAATATGTAATCTTGTATATAATTAATGGGTTTGAATTTTAAGTAAGTATTAGAACAGAATTCCTTAAAGGTAAATCCTGTAATGTAATGGTGTATGCTACCTTAAAGTTGGTGAACAGGTGAGATATTTTAATTATATTCATGTATTGACATGTGACTGACTATAGCGAAGTTGATTGGACGAGACTAACATGTGACTGACTATAGCGAAGTTGATTGGACGAGACTAACATGAAGTTCTTGCTATGAATTCTTGATTTTCACCTGACTCTAAGTTCTTGTCACTCCACACCTGGCACTCTTAGTGGTTGCACTCTTTATTGTAAAGGAGTATGTTTAGGCTGCATTTGGTGGTAAGATAAGTTTTTATACTAGTTTTGGTAAATTATTTTATACACTGAAGTTTCTTACATTAAGTGTAGACTCATTCTGTATAATGTTCAAATATTCTTTATAACTGATAATGAAACAGGGACTGTATACGGAATAGAAATTCTCATAACTAGTGGAAGATTTGAGTGTGACATTTCAATAATTACCAGGTACATATTCACCTTCATCAGAAAAATGACCAGTATGAAGCCTACTGGTACTGACCTATATAGCGTAAGGGATGGTAAGGAATTGACCCAACTTTTTTGGCTATACTATAATCCGATGAACACTAATGTACGAAATAGGTGATGAGATAAACAGATGATAGGAAAAAAAAGTACAGAGGATGGTAATAATGTACTCTAGTTGATTTGGCGAAGCTTTGTGTAACACTTGTTGACAGATGTGCCAGAGTCTGGGGCCCCCCTCATCCCTGTTTGTAAATGGATCACTGTGGCTTATTCCAGATAATCTCCAGAACCAGCAGGGCTGTTGATCTATCAGATTTGGGGCCAAATATTGGCCCCATTCCCAATGTAAAATAGTATCTTTTTTCCCAATTTAGACCCGAAGTTTTCCCAATTCTAAGGAAAACACCATTATTTTTCCCAATTCTAAGGGCCCCGGGCCCCAGTCCCAAAATGGGGTGTGAGAGCCCTGACCAGTGACCTGAATAGGTTATTTTTTATTTTTGTCTATATATTTTCCCACTTAATGAAAAGGGCCACAGACTCTTGCACACTATTTTTGACCTTGGTTTACATAGGATCATAGTATATTAAGTATGGATGGCCTGTCAGAGTGTGGTGAGTATTGAGTATGAATAGCCTGTCAGAGTGTAGTGGGTATGAATAGCCTGTAGTGAGTATGAATAGCCTGTATTGAGTATGAATAGCCTGTATTGAGTATGAATAACCTGTATTGAGTATGAATAGCTTGTAGTGAGTATGAATAGCCTGTATTGAGTATGAATAGCCTGTATTGAGTATGAATAGCTTGTAGTGAGTATGAATAGCCTGTATTGAGTATGAATAGCCTGTATTGAGTATGAATAACCTGTATTGAGTATGAATAGCTTGTAGTGAGTATGAATAGTCAGTATTGAGTATGAATAACCTGTATTGAGTATGAATAGCTTGTAGTGAGTATGAATAGCCTGTATTGAGTATGAATAGCCTGTATTGAGTATGAATAACCTGTATTGAGTATGAATAGCTTGTAGTGAGTATGAATAGCCTGTATTGAGTATGAATAGTCAGTATTGAGTATGAATAGCCTGTATTGATTATGAATAGCCTGTAGTGAGTATGAATAGCCTGTATTACAGACATTATTGAATAAAGAACGTGTTACTGTTATAGACTTGATCACCTGAAGAAGGAGAGTGTCAAACTGAACGAGGATGTAGAACACTTACAGGATGCATTACTATTGCACCAACGCTTCCGGGAGGACGAGGGATCAACTATCAGGGGCATGCTTAAGTAAGTAAAAATATAAAACATTTTAATTTGTATTGAAATCTATCCATGTAAGGATAATAAATTATGTTATTGCGGTAGAAATGTTACTTAATTGTAGACATGAACATGAGTTTTGGGAGAATTTATCTATTTACTTTGTTTATGAAATTAATTACAGATAATACCAGTATCATCTTTAGACACAAATGATCTTATTGTAAGTTTGAGTTTGTGTGTTACATACACTGAAAGTAGCATTCATTTACATCAGTGCACAATCTGTGTCCATAGGTTAAAACAAATCTGTATCGACCCTTGTCAGCTGGATGAAACCACATATATTTTGTTTAAGTGAACCTCAAAATATTTATTAAGAAAACTATACCAACACTCTGTACTTGCAATTATTTGGGGTTTTTTTTGTAATTATTTTTCAGAAAGGAGATAGGAGGGTCAATTTGGCAACATGGTGGAGCAGGAAAATTAAGAACATATAAATCTACAAAGGACCTTGCTGATCCTTATGGTACAGGTACTCCTAATTCTAAAACCAAGGATTCTAGTAGGTCAAAGGTCACAAAGATCGTCAGCGATGGAGTGGAATCAAATTATGTAAAACACAGGGGCTTAAATGGAAGTTCCAAACCTTCTGAAAAGAATGGTCCATCCAAAACTGCAGGGAATAGGCTTGATAACGAAAATGATTCTTATCATTCTAATGGTAGTAATGGCATGGAAAGGATCAAGGTTCAAAATTCCATTGGGAGAGATATTCCTCCTGGGTGTGAAAGTTTTGGAAATACAAGACAAGATAATGAGGCAGATAGCAGAAAAATTGGAAATTATGACTTACAAAAAATGGAATTGTTAAAAACAAAAGTGATTGAGAAAGCCAGTGCTAATGTAATCACACGTAAGAAATGTGCTGGAAAATACAACATTCCAGATAATAAAAAAGAAAATCCTTTGTCAAATACATCAGGCAGAGTGAAAAGTTCACCTGTAAAGTCACGACGAGAAAATAGCAGGGAAAGAAGAAGTGAAACAGGAAAAGTAGATAAATTACAGAGAGAAAATCAGAAACAACAAACAAAACATGAGAATTCAGCACCAAGAAATTCAATGGATCTTGAATCTAATGAAATTCAAGAAGAATCTCACAGATTGACTAGTCCCAAATTTCCAAAGCAAACTAATAGAATTTTTGTAGATGATTCTGGAAGAAAGTCACCATTGGGAATAGACAACCAAGCTATTCTTCATGATACTGATCAGCAAAATGTTTGTCACTCACTTGATACAAGTCCAAAACAGGTGTTAAAATGTGACCCAGATGTGCAACTATGGTTACGCAGGCTTGGTTTACTAGAAGAGGAAAAGTATATCCAAATCTTTGCCAAAAATGAAATAGACATGGAAGAATTGCTACTGCTCACTCCAGAGCAGTTAACAAGACTTGGAGTGGTTGCAGTCGGAGCATTTAACAAAATTGTACGAGGAATTCAGGAACTACAGCAGAAATCCAGTTGGACTGGTGAAATGTTGTCACAGAAATCCAATAACACATTGTCACAAACTACAGCAGATATCTGTTCATCAGTGTCCAAAAATGACTGGAACACTAGTCAGGAGAGTTCACCTTACAGGACCACACCATGGAAAGATAGATCTATACAAGATCCTAAAGGGATAGTTGATGGAGTTAAAAAGCCAGAGTTCAGAGCTTTAAACAGTCAAGACAATGCCTCAGATAAGATGAGTTCGCATTCATCTGAACCAAATAATTTTGACAAAATGTCCTTTTTAGAACATGATTTGAACAATGAAAAACACAAGCCAGTGGATGAAGGAGGTGGGAAAAGGGATACAAAAAAGCTTGATATTGATGGAAATAAAAGGATTTTATCACGATCAAATAGTTTTAATTCTAGGTCTTCAACATCAAAGCCACCAGTGAAGCGAGAACAAGAGAGGGCAAGTAAGAAAGACATAGAGAAAAATTCAGACAAAAAGAAAAAAGGTCAGGGAAAGTCACAACCTCGACCAAGGTCAAGGTCACTCACAAGACGTGGAAGTATGAGCAAAATTGACAGTAAGGCTCCAACCTCAGAGAATGTAAAACAGAAGATGTTGATAATTCGACCAGAGTCAGCCAAAGTGGAAGCTGTTGACACAAATGGACAACAAAAGAAACATCCGGGTAAGTAACTTTTATCTCTGGTGCTGCTTGTTATTAGAGTTACTTGATGCTTCACCTTGTTAATTATCTGCTACTACAGAGTTGTACTCACTTTCTAAAATTTGTGTGAAGTAAGCAATTAACCGAAAAGCTGTTGTTATATCAGTCACAATAAATTGATTTTCTGTGATTTGACATGTTACAATGAAATGATGAAGAATTAAAGAAATAAAGAAAATATCGGTTATGGATAAGTGACTAGGAAAATTTCTGTTTTTAGCTCAGGTTATGGTTATTAGGTTGGTAAGCTTTCTGTATTGTTTCCTATGATACATCATGTAATGTTTTGTTAGCCCACTATCTACTCAAATAGATGGTGGGTTATTCAAATCGCCTTGCGTCTGGTTCGTCGTCCGTCCGTCCGTCCGTCTGTCCGTAAACAATTCTTGTTACCGCTATTTCTGGAAAAGTACTGGATGGATCTTTCTCAAATTTCATATGCAGGTTCCCCTTGGTCCCTAGTTGTGCATTGTACCTTTTTTGAACTGATTCGCATTCAAGATGGCCGACAGGTGGCCATCTTGGATTTTGGAAGTAAAAGTTTGTTACCGCTATTTCTGGAAAAGTACTGGATGGATCTTTCTCAAATTTCATATGCAGGTTCCCCTTGGTCCCTAGTTGTACATTGTACCTTTTTTGAACTGATTCGAATTCAAGATGGCCGACAGGTGGCCATCTTGGATTTTGGAAGTAAAAGTTTGTTACCGCTATTTCTGAGAAAGTACTAAATGGATCTTCCTCAAATTTCATATGCAGTTTCCCCTTGGTCCCTAGTTGTGCATTGTACCTTTTTTGGACTGATTCGAATTCAAAATGGCCGACAGGCAACCATCTTGGATTTTGGAAGTAAAAGTTTGTTACCGCTATTTCTGAGAAAGTACTAAATGGATCTTCCTCAAATTTCATATGCAGTTTCCCCTTGGTCCCTAGTTGTGCATTGTACCTTTTTTGGACTGATTTGAATTCAAGATGGCCGACAGGCAACCATCTTGGATTTTGGAAGTAAAAGTTTGTTACTGCTATTTCTTGGAAAGTACTGGATGGATCTTTCTCAAATTTCATATGAGTTTCCCCTTGGCCGACAGGCAACCATTTTGGATTTTGGAAGTAAAAGTTTGTTACTGCTATTTCTTGGAAAGTACTGGATGGATCTTTCTCAAATTTCATATGCAGTTTCCCCTTGGTCCCTAGTTGTGCATTGTACCTTTTTTGGACTGATTCGAATTCAAGGTGGCCGACAGGTGGCCATCTTGGATTTTGGATGTAAAAGTTTGTTACTGCTATTTCTTGGAAAGTACTGGATGGATCTTTCTCAAATTTCATATGCAGTTTCCCCTTGGTCCCTAGTTGTGCATTGTACCTTTTTTGGACTGATTCGAATTCAAGGTGGCCGACAGGTGGCCATCTTGGATTTTGGATGTAAAAGTTTGTTACTGCTATTTCTTGGAAAGTACTGGATGGATCTTTCTCAAATTCCATATGCAGTTTCCCCTTGGTCCCTAGTTGTGCATTGTACCTTTTTTGGACAGATTCGAATTCAAGATGGCGGACAGGTGGCCATCTTGGATTTTGGATGTAAAAGTTTGTTACTGCTATTTCTTGGAAAGTACTAAATGGATCTTTCTCAAATTTCATATGCAGTTTCCCCTTGGTCCCTAGTTGTGCATTGTACCTTTTTTGGACTGATTCGAATTCAAGGTGGCCGACAGGCAGCCATCTTGGATTTTGGAAGTAAATGTTTGTTACTGCTATTTCTTGGAAAGTACTGGATGGATCTTTCTCAAATTTCATATGCAGGTTCCCTTTGGTTCCAAGTTGTGCATTATACCTTTTTGGACTGATCCGAAATCAAGATGGCTGACAGGCAGCCATCTTGGATTTTGAGAGTAAAATCTTGTTACTGCTATATCTGAGGAAGTCCAGGATGGATCCTTCTGATATTTCATAGATATTGGTTTCCCTTGGTCCCTAGTTGTGCATTGTACCTTTTTTGGACTGATTTGAAATCAAGGTGGCCCACAGGCAGCCATCTTGGATTTTGAGAGTAAAATCTTGTTACTGCTATATCTGAGGAAGTCCAGGATGGATCCTTCTGATATTTCATAGATATTGGTTTCCCTTGGTCCCTAGTTGTGCATTGTACCTTTTTTGGACTGATTTGAAATCAAGGTGGCCCACAGGCAGCCATCTTGGATGTCGACAGTAATACAGCACAAGCATATTGTCCATTATCCACCTGTACCTGACTGCTATCTAATAATACCTTGGGATCTTTTTCAAATGATATTTGCTAATAGGTGCTTAATGAAAATATCTTGTGCCATCATTGAGTACATTCAATGAAGACCAGTTCATGAACATTTACAACACCTGTAACAAACAAAAAAAAATCTTCAAGAACTGAAAACAGATCCTCAAATGGTGGGCGCCAATATCCCTCTGGGATCTCTTGTTTACTTTCTAGATTGTTTATAAATATAAATTTTTGTGTTTTCGTTCTGAAGCTGTTAATGCAGCAACTCAGAGACTGGAAGAAAGACAGAAAATGGAGAAAGATTTGGAAGAAAAAGAAAAGAAATCAAGAGAAAGAAGAAAGCAACATAGAGATGAGTTAGCTGCCAAACATTTATCTCGAGAACGGGGACGAGTAAGTATAGTTTTTGTATTGTTTCCAGAAAGCGGAGAAAAATATTGTCAATAAAAGCAGTAAATAGTATTTCAGTGTCTAGTAATAAAGCTATATCTCCATCGGAGGTATAAACTCACTGTATTTATTGCTGTAGAGACTCTTGTTTGTTGATAGTAAAAGGAATCAGTTTTTTATCATCTTTTTATGACACAACAGTAATATATGTAGGATTTTTTCAAGTGAGTCAAGAATGCCAAAATTGTGATGAATCCATTGCCGAGAGACAAAATTGTGTCCCAAAATTGTGATGAATCCATTGCCGAGAGACAAAATTGTGTCCCAAAATTGTAATGAATCCATTGCCGAGAGACAAAATTGTGTCCCAAAATTGTGATGAATCCATTGCTGAGAGACAAAATTGGGTCCCAAAATTGTGATGAATCCATTGCAGAGAGACAAAATTGGGTCCCAAAATTGTGATGAATCCATTGCTGAGAGACAAAATTGGGTCCCAAAATTGTGATGAATCCATTGCAGAGAGACAAAATTGGGTCCCAAAATTGTGATGAATCCATTGCCGAGAGACAAAATTGGGTCCCAAAATTGTGATGAATCCATTGCCGAGAGACAAAATTGGGTCCCAAAATTTGAATCTCACAAGTAAAGCATGAGTCCAGTGTTTAATTATTCTAATCCCTAAAATCACTGCACAAATAAGTATTGTCTTATCTCTTTGTTGACAGTATATAAAGGGAAATAGAATGTTTTTTTTTAACTATTTATGTAGCGAGGTGATGAAGAGGAGGTGGACACTATGGCCCACATACAGCAGTGGGCGACTGAGGTGACCAATCATACACTGGCTGATCTGCTGACCGTAAGCGTGTTGGACACTGGGAGCCATACAGGTCAGTTGATGCGGTCAAATTCTTACTGTACCTCGATTAGTAAGCTGTGAATAATAGTGTTTTGTGAAGTCATGTATTGTGGTGTATTAGACACATTTTAAATTCGGTCAGTCTCACTGGTCAAGGGACAAGATCAAGGATATTGATGTATGTAAACTAGAGTGTTGTTCATCTGGCCACCTTAATAACCAGCAAAAGTGCATGGATTTTAAAACTAATGAAACACATATAAGCTTTGTTGAGAAAAGTTGAATTTAGAAATTTTTGAAAACTTAATGGAAAGTGAGAAAGCTGGATGAGTGATGTTGGATAGTGAAAAAACCACATTAATAGTGGCTGGAGTGATGTGGCTGGTCAGTAAGACAGCCAGATAAATGGTGGCTAGAGTGATGTGGCTGATCAGTGAGACAGCCAGATAAATGGTGGCTAGAGTGATGTGGCTGGTCAGTGAGACAAACAGATTAATGGTGGCTGGAGTGATGTGGCTGGTCAGTGAGACAGCCAGATAAATGGTGGCTGGAGTGATGTGGCTGGTCAATGAGAAAGCCAGATTGATGGTGGCTGGAGTGATGTGGCTGGTCAGTGAGAAAGCCAGATTGATGGTGGCTGGAGTGATGTGGCTGGTCAGTGAGAAAGCCAGATAAATGGTGGCTAGAGTGATGTGGCTGGTCAGTGAGACAAACAGATTAATGGTGGCTGGAGTGATGTGGCTGGTCAGTGAGACAAACAGATTAATGGTGGCTGGAGTGATGTGGCTGGTCAGTGAGAAAGCCAGATAAATGGTGGCTGGAGTGATGTGGCTGGTCAGTGAGAAAGCCAGATTGATGGTGGCTGGAGTGATGTGGCTGGTCAGTGAGAAAGCCAGATAAATGGTGGCTAGAGTGATGTGGCTGGTCAGTGAGACAAACAGATTAATGGTGGCTGGAGTGATGTGGCTGGTCAGTGAGACAGCCAGATAAATGGTGGCTGGAGTGATGTGGCTGGTCAGTAAGACAAACAGATTGATGGTGGCTGGAGTGATGTGGCTGATCAGTGAGAAAGCCAGATAAATGGTGGCTAGAGTGATGTGGCTGGTCAGTGAGAAAGCCAGATTGATGGTGGCTGGAGTGATGTGGCTGGTCAGTGAGAAAGCCAGATAAATGGTGGCTAGAGTGATGTGGCTGGTCAGTGAGACAAACAGATTAATGGTGGCTGGAGTGATGTGGCTGGTCAGTGAGACAGCCAGATAAATGGTGGCTGGAGTGATGTGGCTGGTCAGTGAGACAAACAGATTGATGGTGGCTGGAGTGATGTGGCTGATCAGTGAGAAAGCCAGATAAATGGTGGCTAGAGTGATGTGGCTGGTCAGTGAGAAAACCAGATTGATGGTGGCTGGAGTGATGTGGCTGGTCAGTGAGAAAGCCAGGTAAATGGTGGCTAGAGTGATGTGGCTGATCAGTGAGACAAACAGATTAATGGTGGCTGGAGTGATGTGGCTGGTCAGTGAGACAGCCAGATAAATGGTGGCTGGAGTGATGTGGCTGGTCAATGAGAAAGCCAGATTGATGATGGCTGGAGTGATGTGGCTGGTCAGTGAGAAAACCAGATTGATGGTGGCTGGAGTGATGTGGCTGGTCAGTGAGAAAACCAGATTGATGGTGGCTGGAGTGATGTGGCTGGTCAGTGAGAAAGCCAGATTGATGGTGGCTGGAGTGATGTGGCTGGTCAGTGAGAAAGCCAGATAAATGGTGGCTAGAGTGATGTGGCTGGTCAGTGAGACAAACAGATTAATGGTGGCTGGAGTGATGTGGCTGGTCAGTGAGACAAACAGATTAATGGTGGCTGGAGTGATGTGGCTGGTCAGTGAGAAAGCCAGATAAATGGTGGCTGGAGTGATGTGGCTGGTCAGTGAGAAAGCCAGATTGATGGTGGCTGGAGTGATGTGGCTGGTCAGTGAGAAAGCCAGATAAATGGTGGCTAGAGTGATGTGGCTGGTCAGTGAGACAAACAGATTAATGGTGGCTGGAGTGATGTGGCTGGTCAGTGAGACAGCCAGATAAATGGTGGCTGGAGTGATGTGGCTGGTCAGTGAGACAAACAGATTGATGGTGGCTGGAGTGATGTGGCTGATCAGTGAGAAAGCCAGATAAATGGTGGCTAGAGTGATGTGGCTGGTCAGTGAGAAAACCAGATTGATGGTGGCTGGAGTGATGTGGCTGGTCAGTGAGAAAGCCAGGTAAATGGTGGCTAGAGTGATGTGGCTGATCAGTGAGACAAACAGATTAATGGTGGCTGGAGTGATGTGGCTGGTCAGTGAGAAAACCAGATTGATGGTGGCTGGAGTGATGTGGCTGGTCAGTGAGAAAGCCAGATAAATGGTGGCTGGAGTGATGTGGCTGGTCAGTGAGAAAACCAGATTGATGGTGGCTGGAGTGATGTGGCTGGTCAGTGAGAAAACCAGATTGATGGTGGCTGGAGTGATGTGGCTGGTCAGTGAGAAATCCAGATTAATGGTGGCTGGAGTGATGTGGATGGTCAGTGAGACAAACAGATTAATGGTGGCTGGAGTGATGTGGCTGGTCAGTGAGAAAGCCAGATAAATGGTGGCTGGAGTGATGTGGCTGGTCAGTGAGAAAGCCAGATTGATGGTGGCTGGAGTGATGTGGCTGATCAGTGAGAAAGCCAGATAAATGGTGGCTAGAGTGATGTGGCTGGTCAGTGAGACAAACAGATTAATGGTGGCTGGAGTGATGTGGCTGGTCAGTGAGACAGCCAGATAAATGGTGGCTGGAGTGATGTGGCTGGTCAGTGAGACAGCCATATTTAAATATGAAAGTTAAGTAATGGTACATGTGCTTTTATTGAAAATCTCATTGACATTTCAAGAATTTGATATATTATATAGAAAATCTCATTCAGTTCTTCAAAACCTTTAGATTCTCTTATAATGTAAGGACCTTGAATTCGTCATTTTTTTATGGCTAAGGAAAGATGTGCAAATATTAGTGTGAGATTGTTGTTGTTATAGATGAGGTAGAGGCTAATGGACAAAATGTTCCAACTTCTGGTGATCTGAAGGATGAAGGATCTAGACCATTCTACAGCAGACGTACCCCTAAAGTGTCCAGTAGACAGAGTATAGCTCTCCCTTCAAGTGATGTCACCAAGGAAAACCCTAGTAAGACTCATTGCTGTTGAGCACTTTTTTAGTTTCGTATGTTCCTGACATTGGTGTAAAAACTTCTCCCTCATTATTGTGACAAAGAAATTAAGGCTGTATGCTGCCTTTTTATGACATGAACCTCCTCATTTAAACAAGCAGATAAGTGATATAGAGATATATGTGAAGATGTTTATATCTGTAGGAATATCACTCCAGGTTTCCTTGGTATAAGCATTTTTATCACTGTTAATTGAAACAGAACACAAGAAAATATCTTTATTCCTTTTTGTTTAGATAAATTTCTTGTATCGTCCTCACTGAGAATTTCTTCAAGACCTCCAAAACACAGCTCTACAAAGCAGGGTTCATCCACGGCTGTCCGCGACCTTGAGCAGCAGGTAAACTTCTTGTCTTTCAAAAATCATTGAAAAGAAAAATTATGAAATATAATGACAATTTCATTTGGTAGCTGGTAAAAATCATGTTTGTTGCTATGTCAGATTCAGTCCCTGCAGGACCGTGCAATGTCGGGAGAACTCATCACCATGGACCTAGTGAGAGACCTCCAAAACCGATTGGTTCAAGTGGAAAACCAAGTAACCAATCAGAAGTTAGAGCAGTTTTCAAAATCCCTTGGAAAGAACCAATCAACTGATGTCACAAACTCCAATCTTGGGAATGAAATCACAAGGTTGAATTTGGATGATGATTCGTCAAGGTCAGATGTTGACGACAACCGGGGTTCAAGGTTAAAACAGGAGGAAAGCAACAGTTTATTTGAAGATACAGTTACTGTTCACAGCAATGAAAGTGAAGATGATATTGAAGATGATATTAGTATGATGAAAGAACAAATAAAAATAAGGAATTCTTATCATAGAAATACAAGATCTTCTACCGTTTCCATGTCGATGAGTAAACAAGCTTTACTGTCTGAAATCAAGAAAGAAAAAGCACAACATAGAAAACAGATCAGGTGAGTTTTTTATAATCATGTTGGTTAAGACTTGAACCCTAGATCAATCATTTAGCCAGTGATTTTTATGGGGATGATATTTTAGCAGTTTTGCGTTACATTTACATGATCATGAAAATTTAATCCATGAATTAATGACATGCGTTTATTCAATGTTCTTTTTAATCCAGATAACAAAATTTTAATTTGTTGAAATATAATTCAATCGTTTAAAAAAGTAAATTGTGAAAGTTTTGACCCTTGAAAATGATACGCTATATTTCATATCAATTAGAAATCTGTGCAATTTAACTCTCAAAGTTTTATGTCACATGTGATCAGGTGTTGCGACAGATTGAGGGAACAATAGTGGTTTGTTAGTCCATATATGACTGTAAACATTTGAAGTTAGTGAGTTTATAATGTGAGACATCAACATTGCGAAAACTTCCTCAACATCCCTGAATCACTGAAAGATTTTTTGTTGTTTTTTTACCATTATGTTTTTGTTGGTTTTTTTTTTTCATCATTACTTTGTTTTGGTCTTTGTTTGGCAAACAACAGCTATAGGTTTTTTCACATAAATACTTTTCTGTAATACTGTGAAGTAATTGTCAATGGAAATGAAGATTAAATCACAAATGTGTTTGATAAAAAAATATCAGATATCCCATCAAAATAAAATTGGTGTGATAGTCTATATGGATAGAACAAGGCTAAGTCATCAGCCATGCCTGGTTTTATTGTGATATCATGTGAATATAACTTCAAATTTTTCTTTTTGTGTCTCGGACCATCATCAGGAAAAAAAATCATTGCTATATACAGTGTATATATGTGTGTTTTTCTGGTTTTTTTCTCAGACACTTGAATTCAGAACTAAACAGGATACGCCAAACTGAACCTGTTCGAAGCATAGAGGTGGATCGTAATGATGTTCAGTTTGATGAACAAGGTAATCAGTTTTTCTAATGCCATGCTATTCTTTACAGCAGTCTCTTGTGTGTTATACAAAGTTATATTTATACCATGTGACTTGTGTGTTATACAGATCTGTGATTGTGTGTTATACAGATCTGATAGTGAACATTCTCTCAGGTATATATTTATACCATGTGACTTGTGTGTTATACAGATCTGATTGGTGAGTGACACATTCTCTCAATGTATATATTTATACCATGTGACTTGTGTGTTGGGTAGAACATCTGATATATTTATACCATGTGACTTGTGTGTTAACATTCTCTCAGGTATATATTTATACCATGTGATGTGACTTGTGTGTTATACAGATCTGATAGGGAACGTTCTCTCAGGTATATATTTATACCATGTGACTTGTGTGTTATACAGATCTGATTGGTGAGGGAACATTCTCTCAGGTATATATTTATACCATGTGACTTGTGTGTTATACAGATCTCATAGTGAACATTCTCTCAGGTATATATTTATACCATGTGACTTGTGTGTTATACAGATCTGATTGGTGAGGGAACATACTCTCAGGTATATATTTATACCATGTGACTTGTGTGTTATACAGATCTGATTGGTGAGGGAACATTCTCTCAGGTATATATTTATACCATGTGACTTGTGTGTTATACAGATCTGATTGGTGAGGGAACATTCTCTCAGGTATATATTTATACCATGTGACTTGTGTGTTATACAGATCTGATTGGTGAGGGAACATTCTCTCAGGTATATATTTATACCATGTGACTTGTGTGTTATACAGATCTGATTGGTGTGAGTGTTATACAGAACATTCTCTCAGGTATATATTTATACCATGTGACTTGTGTGTTATACAGATCTGATTGGTGAGGGAACATTCTCTCAGGTATATATTTATACCATGTGACTTGTGTGTTATACAGATCTGATTGGTGAGGGAACATTCTCTCAGGTATATATTTATACCATGTGACTTGTGTGTTATACAGATCTGATTGGTGAGGGAACATTCTCTCAGGTATATATTTATACCATGTGACTTGTGTGTTATACAGATCTCATAGTGAACATTCTCTCAGGTATATATTTATACCATGTGACTTGTGTGTTATACAGATCTGATTGGTGAGGGACCCTACTCTCAGGTATAAATTTATACCATGTGACTTGTGTGTTATACAGATCTGATTGGTGAGGGAACATTCTCTCAGGTATATATCTATACCATGTGACTTGTGTGTTATACAGATCTGATTGGTGAGGGAACATTCTCTCAGGTATATATTTATACCATGTGACTTGTGTGTTATACAGATCTGATTGGTGAGGGAACATTCTCTCAGGTATATATTTATACCATGTGACTTGTGTGTTATACAGATCTGATTGGTGAGGGAACATTCTCTCAGGTATATATTTATACCATGTGACTTGTGTGTTATACAGATCTGATTGTTGAGGGAACATTCTCTCAGGTATATATTTATACCATGTGACTTGTGTGTTATACAGATCTTTATTGGTGAGGGAACGTTCTCTCAGGTATATATTTATACCATGTGACTTGTGTGTTATACAGATCTGATTGGTGAGGGAACGTTCTCTCAGGTATATATTTATACCATGTGACTTGTGTGTTATACAGATCTCATAGTGAACATTCTCTCAGGTATATATTTATACCATGTGACTTGTGTGTTATACAGATCTGATTGATGAAGGAACATTCTCTCAGGTATATATTTATACCATGTGACTTGTGTGTTATACAGATCTGATTGGTGAGGGAACATTCTCTCAGGTATATATTTATACCATGTGACTTGTGTGTTATACAGATCTGATTGGTGAGGGAACATTCTCTCAGGTATATATTTATACCATGTGACTTGTGTGTTATACAGATCTGATTGGTGAGGGAACATTCTCTCAGGTATATATTTATACCATGTGACTTGTGTGTTATACAGATCTGATTGGTGAGGGAACATTCTCTCAGGTATATATTTATACCATGTGACTTGTGTGTTATACAGATCTCATAGTGAACATTTTCTCATGTATATATTTATACCATGTGACTTGTGTGTTATACAGATCTCATAGTGAACATTCTCTCAGGTATATATTTATACCATGTGACTTGTGTGTTATACAGATCTGATTGGTGAGGGAACATTCTCTCAGGTATATATTTATACCATGTGACTTGTGTGTTATACAGATCTGATTGGTGAGGGAACATTCTCTCAGGTATATATTTATACCATGTGACTTGTGTGTTATACAGATCTGATAGGAAACATTCTCTCAGGTATATATTTATACCATGTGACTTGTGTGTTATACATTTATATATTTATACCATGTGACTTGTGTGTTATACAGATCTGATTGGTGAGGGAACATTCTCTCAGGTATATATTTATACCATGTGACTTGTGTGTTATACAGATCTGATTGTGTGTTATACAGATCTGGAACATTCTCTCAGGTATATATTTATACCATGTGACTTGTGTGTTATACAGATCTGATTGGTGAGGGAACATTCTCTCAGGTATATATTTATACCATGTGACTTGTGTGTTATACAGATCTGATTGGTGAGGGAACATTCTCTCAGGTATATATTTATACCATGTGACTTGTGTGTTATACAGATCTGATTGGTGAGGGAACATTCTCTCAGGTATATATTTATACCATGTGACTTGTGTGTTATACAGATCTGATTGGTGAGTGACTTGTGTGTTATACAGATCTGATTGGTGAGGGAACTCTCAGGTATATATTTATACCATGTGACTTGTGTGTTATACAGATCTGATTGGTGAGGGAACATTCTCTCAGGTATATATTTATACCATGTGACTTGTGTGTTATACAGATCTCATAGTTAACATTCTCTCAGGTATATATTTATACCATGTGACTTGTGTGTTATACAGATCTGATTGGTGAGGGTGTGTTAACATTCTCTCAGGTATATATTTATACCATGTGTGTGTTACTTGTGTGTTATATTTATACCATGTACAGATCTGATTGGTATATATTTATACCATGTGAGTGTGTTAACATTCTCTCAGGTATATATTTATACCATGTGACTTGTGTGTTATACAGATCTGATTGGTGAGGGAACATTCTCTCAGGTATATATTTATACCATGTGACTTGTGTGTTATACAGATCTGATTGGTGAGGGAACATTCTCTCAGGTATATATTTATACCATGTGACTTGTGTGTTATACAGATCTGATTGGTGAGGTATATATTTATACCATGTGACTTGTGTGTTATACATTCTCTCTCAGGTATATATTTATACCATGTGACTTGTGTATTATACAGATCTCATAGTGAACATTCCCTCAGGTATATATTTATACCATGTGACTTGTGTGTTATACAGATCTGATTGGTATATATTTATACCATGTGACTTGTGTGTTATACAGATCTCTTCTCTCAGGTATATATTTATACCATGTGACTGTGTGTTATACAGATCTGATTGGTGAGCATTGTGTGTATATATTTATACCATGTGACTTGTGTGTTTTACTGATCTGATTGGTGAGATCTCATAGTGAACATTCTCTCAGGTATATATTTATACCATGTGACTTGTGTGTTATACAGATCCATGTGACTTGTGTGTTATACAGATCTGATTGGTGAGGGAACATTCTCTCAGGTATATATTTATACCATGTGACTTGTGTGTTATACAGATCTGATTGGTACACTAATCAAAGCATTTTTGAATGATATCATTTAACTGTCATTGACATTGTACTAAATATTGTAATTTAAAGAACTCTTCTCAAAATTTGTTCTTTAAGCTCAAGTCACATGTTTGTAAATGTAAAAAGTGATAATATAAAGGTGTACTGTTGTATAACAGAGAGCCCCTGGATCATGCTGAGTATTTCCGTATCTCTCACGACATCGCTCTCGGGATGGCCTACCTCCATCAACAAAAACCAGCAGTTCTGCACCTCGATCTCAAATCCATGAACGTCCTCATCTGTAGTAATGACCGCGCAAAGATTGCGGACTTTGGCTTCTCAAAATTAAGGTAGGCTTGCTATTGTTATAGTGAATTAGCTGGTGCTTGAAGAAATATGTGATCTCAGTAGCTTGTCATTGCGTTAGTTATACACATATTGTTGTAGCTAATACAAGGTATTTAGTGTTGTAAATTAAATGATGTATTGTCTTGCTGTTGTTTGCTTCGAGATATCTTTCAATTTTTTTAAAATGATCAGTTTTGCATGTCAATATTTAACAAAACATAAATTGAATTCATTGAGTAACTGAAACGTCTGTAACAAAAGTGAAACTTGTTTAATCTGACATATGTAGGTCACATTTATAGAATCATTCACCCCCTCATTGGGGGATCTTAACCCAAAGGGAAAGATTAAAAAGTTGGCGAAAATTTGGCTTACCTAGTGTTTAAAACTTAATAACCTTTCCTCAAGAAATGAGATCTCCCTATCTCACCAACAAGGAGTGAATTATAGATTTTCTCTCACCCTGCTTGCCTCCTCATTAGGTATTCATTGTTAACATTATGTAGGGGAATTTAACCCATCTAATTTGACACCCTGTTTCACTCTACAAATTGGTCATGTTTAGCTCTATATCTTAATATTATTATTTAGTAGAGTTTTTTGTACAGAAAAAATTGATATTTTAAGAAGACACTTAAAACAATGACAGAATACTCAAGGTCTGGATAAGACAGGCTTCACTTTGACCTAATGTACCTTTATTTGTTAGATCTGTTTTAGATATGAATTGTCAATGTATAATATTTCCTACACTTTATGATTTCTTTGATAATTTTAATTAATATTTTCAAATCAAATAGCAACATCTCTTTTCTGTCTTCTTGTTCAAGGAAACAAAGGATTTGAATAAATCTGAGACAAACTGTTTAGTAATAAGTCTTTAACTTTGTTTTCAGACAAGCACCGCTACAGCTAATACGAAAGTACAAATGTCAATAACTGCTGCACGCCACACATGTTTGATGTTAAACTTTGCATTATACATGTAACACACATACACACACACACCCTAACATGATGTCTATTTCACCATGTGGCTTCTGTGTGTGTGTGCATTTTGAGTGGACACTTTATTGCTAGAAACTGTAAGCTAGATAGAAAGAAATCTGTCCCTGAAATGAAATATAAAGAAGGTGACTTAAAGAAAAATTTTAATTTTCCACAGCTGATAACAAATATTTTATTCTAAAGATTTGAATTATACTACTGTCTAACATGAAATGTTCCTGAGTGTTTTACATTGAAAACATCTTTTTAAATATTGTTGATATCACATATAGGAAACTACTGTAAAAGCATATTTTTGCAGGCTCATTTTTCATTGATTAAAACCCCTTTGAAAAGTAAAGATTACACAGTACAGGCAATTCTTTCCTCTGAAGTTTTATTTGTCATGTTTTATTTTTGTGTTTTATCTGTAGCTATAAAAACATAGAAAGATTTATATTTTTACATCTACATGAGATTACTTCAAACCATAGAGATATAGAGCTTTTCTTAGAATCAGTATAATGATATTTCATGTCCATATCTAAAATACATTGATTTCCTTATGTAAATGTTGTTAACGTATGCTTTCAAAATAGTTGTAACATGATTTTACAGGTCATGATGGTAAAGATTCTGTTATTCTTCAGAGGAAATTTCTTTTTCTTCTTACTCCAGAGAAATTATGATTAATTACATACACCTTACCTTTATCTCTCTACCAGGGATAGATTTGTGTATCTTGTCTGTTTTACAATAAAAAATCATGAAATAAATAGGAAATAATTACCAAATATGGTAACATATGCTGACTTTGCTGAATCCTGACTCAGAATTTTCCTGCACTGCATGATCTATAAAAAAAGTTCCTCCTACTTTGGTGGGCAAGAGAAACTGCTTCTGGTCCACATCATTTTGCTGTTGCATGTGAAAAACTCATCAAAATAGTACACATATTTGACAAGAACATTTTGGAGTTTGTGATGAGTTTGTTCAGCATGATGATTGTATCGCGTGTGTTGTAGCCATGATTTAGTGGACAAATGGTGGCCTAAACACTTATTTGAGTTGGCTTTAGCTTTAATTGTTTTCTTGGATTATAGTTGTATGGTAGTCCAGGGGATTACCTATTCAATGATCAATAAAAATGGAATCATTTATTCTGCTAAAATTTGGATTTAGTAATGTTAAGTTTAAAGTGTATGAAATAAACATTTGGTTGACCTTGACTTGTTTGTTTCTACATATTTTGTAACCTCTACACTGCACAGTGATCTCGCAAATTATTTATCTGGGATGCTCAATCTATCTTAGGCTTTGTCTCTTCTCCACTGGGCCGCATGTTATGATTAATGAAATACTTTACAGTATTATAGAGCAATCGACTCTGTATTGTGTGATTTTAATGGACCTGTCTTGATGGGGTATATATATTGTATTGTCTAGCTGTTCTTGTTTAGGACAACAACATTTCTTAATATTGTTGAAAACATTGATATAAAAATATTATAATTGTTAATTAGCTCTCACTAGTAGATAAATTTTGTAAATATTTTAAAAGCTATTATCACAGTACTGGTATGCCAAGAGTTGAACTTTTAAAATGGTGATAGAAGTTGGAATATGTATTGCTTGTTTGGATCGTCATTTCATGAAGGCATTATGTTGGTACAATGTTTCTAGACTCTATTTCACAAAGGTCAAAGATCAGTATTCAACTGCTTATTAGGTGTCAAACTTACTTGTCACATATACTGTAGCATTGAAACTCATAGAAATATACATTATAGAACTTCACTTCGAGGTTAAACTGTTTAGTGGAGGTCAAATTTCAATTTCAGTATTATTTTTTTTTCATATTGATTTTATCAAAGATACAATATGTAAATATACCTGTATTTCATTTATGGTACCAAGAAATTAATTATAATGAAACATAAAATTCATTTGATGAGAGAAAATGATTGCATCCTTGAAAATGTGATATAAATTTCAACACATAATTTATGGAATCATACAATTTACTATATAAAGTATGTTAAGAATATGTGTCTGTTATAAATGAAATTAAAAATTAAAACCATTTTCTGACACATTATGCTAAAATAAGGGTGGCAAATTGGGGTGTCATAGATATGTAAATCACTAGATATGTTGTATAAATACTGATACAAGCTCTGACTACTGTTATGCTCATGCTGCACATATTAGGAAGTTGTAATAAAAACAAAAGAAATTTGCTATAATTTTAAATTCAATTTGCAGATATGATGCTAACTTGAATGCAACAAAAACATCAAAAACAAAACCAGTACATGGGAGTCCTGCATGGATTGCACCAGAACTACTGGAAACAGGGGAGGTAACTCCCAAGGCTGATGTATACAGCTTTGGTATTATACTGTGGGAAATGTTGACGAGAAAGCAGCCATATGATGGATGTTCCGTGTTTCAGGTATGTTGTGATAACATGTAAGTAAATATACACTGGAATCACAAGCTTGGTGATCTTTCAGAATTACATCACTGAAGTTTTGTAACATTTTATGTTATCATTGGTATAGTGACTACATGGAAACATTATACAGTTGTAGCTCTGATAAATAATAACCAAAATATCCTGCTTGGCTGTAGAGATGTTCTATTTAGCTTGATCAGTTCACTGTAATACTAGCACATCAAGTATCCCAGGTATGAATCCTATAACATAACAATACCATGTATTGATGTACTTGTGTTATATAGATGGTATTGGAGTGATGGAAATTGTAGCATTGATATGGAAATAATAGTTATGGAATTTGGATGTAAGAATCATGGTATGGTGTGTTGTGATATGGAGAACAGTTTGTATTGACTGTTGTCCCACAATAATAACCTTTGTTGCTAATTGTAAAGGTCCTGGAGAGAGTAAGGTTGAACAAGAGACCGGAGATACATCCAAGTTGTCCTGAACAACTCTCTAAATTTATTCAGCAGTGTTGGGCACCTGTCCCTGCCAAACGACCTCCATTCAAGGTAAAACAAAGCATTAAAAAGTACTGTCAAGATACCACAAAAATGAAATCAAAGGAAAAAATCACAGGCAGTTTTATGATATCTGTAAACAATACATTGTTTTTCTCTTCAAGAATTTGGTTTAATTATGAAAGTTTGAAATATCAAAATAAACATATTTTACAGCAGCTGAAAATCTTGTAATCATTTCAAACAGGTAATATATTACAGTGTTCTGATGTCCTCTCTGTTTCCTTGGGGATAGGGTTCACTTCCAGCTACACTGTTGCATCATGAGTATTTCAGAATTAGTGACATGTTTTGAGAATTTCTCAACAGTATTGTTCATGTTAAACCCTTAGTATCATAATGTCAAGTTCTATACCTTACCATATCATGGTGGACATCAGTCAAAGTTATAAGGCCAAAGGTCATGTTTTATATCTGTCATGTATGTATTGGTTGATGGCCATTCATGTTCTTTCTGTGAACAGGTGGTAAACCACTGGAATTCACTTCCTAATGCCGTTGTAACGTCACCAACGATCAAAACATTTGAATCCCGATTGGATAATCATTGGAGGCAAACTGAATGTGTTTATAATCATGAACTAGACAATAACACACTGATCCATATTTGGGATACTAACTCTTTAAATTCTGGATATATAGGCTTGATAAGCCTGCGTCCAGTTTATTATTATTATTATTATGTTTTACAGACATTTTCTAGTTTTTCAAGAAATCTTGTTTCTCTTTGAAGGAAATCTCACCTAAATAAGAACTATATTCCATTTGTGTGTTATATCAGTGTCTGAAAATTTGAAATAATAAGAAATAGTGTGACATTAATTTTATTTAATTCTTTTTTTTACAATAGGATATTCTGACACAGTTGGAAGATATGACTTTCCCATCTGAGTGGCAGGATTTGTTTCGGGTTGCAGGAGTTCCGCCCGAGGCACTTGAGGATGTACACTCAACTCGAACCATAATCAGTCTTGTCACAAATTCTCTAGACACAGCAAATGCCAAAAGTCTTATTGAGGATATAAAACTTAAACGATCATTCGGTACCTACGTAGAGGACAGACCATATACAGACACCCAGGGCCCTCTATCACCCAATCAAAGTGATCATACCAAAACGTCGACAGAGATTAGGCCAACATGTTCTACTAGGAAATCTCAGGACATTTTAAATGAGGTGCTTCAGTCAAGAGACTTGAGCCCAAGAAAAATAAATTCCAGTCGATCTCCAAGAGAACATTTAGCACAAATGAATAAAAGTGAAACACGCCGAAAACCTGTTGAACCCCTTGTTATTCCAACAGGGAAAGACGATAGCTCCCAAGGTACACCTAGATCCGTCAGTCTTAGTTCACCAGACACAAAACCTCTAGGAAGTAGTCGTGGCTCTCCAGACACAGCTACACCTCTCAGGAACAGTCAGGACCTTAGGACCAGTTCTCCAGACACAGCTACATCTCTCAGGAACAGTCAGGACCTTAGGACCAGTTCTCCAGACACAGCTACACCTCTCAGGAACAGTCAGGACCTTAGGACCAGTTCTCCAGACACACAGATGAGGACAGAAAAAGTCAGAAACAGTGTTGCTTCAGAAACTGACAAGTCAGTAAGAAAGAGCCTTGCTGCAGAAATTGATACATACCAGAAACAGTTCAGTGTAAGGAAAAGTTTCACAAGTACAGAAGGTTGCTCTGATGTCAAACATTCCTATGATGTCAAAAATCCTATGGTTTCAAATTCTCCAAGAAAGCAGATTAATTCTTTGCATTCCGATTGTGATAATAAATCCAGAAATGCAAGTAACAATTCTGTTTATTTAATGAGTTCAAGGAGAGAGAAAAATGATTTCAAAACAGATGAGACGAAAGAACTCCAAAACAGTGATGTCGTGGAGCTCAAGAGAAATCAGGATTTGAATAAAAATGTTATGAGCGACACCTGCAAAAGTACTGATGCACAGAAGAAAGGTGTAGATTTAAGACAAAGTTTACTTAGTGAAGTGAGAAATAGTAAAAACATATTAAAGGGCAGTGTTCAAAATGTAACTCCAAAATCACATAATCAGAAGGGTTCAAGTGTCCAATCCAGTATACAAAAAACACCAAGATTGCAAAAAGATGGAAATGTATTCCAACGTCAAGTCATAGATACACAGAACTCTCTCAGGAAAAGTTTACAAAAAAGCCCGCCATCTGCAGCAAGAATGATGGAGGTTGACCCTCGTGGGGCGGTGATCGATCCTATCAAAACACCAGCAGCTATTCAGAATCAAAGAAAGGTGATTCGGAATATAAGTCGGGACAGTCTCAATATGTCGCAGGATGTAGAGTTACAAAGCGTGGGCAGTATTGATGATGATAGTTTAGATTCTCCACAGTTACGAGACAGTCTAGAAGAGAATTTTGAGAACAAAGCAAAGACTAGTTCTCATGTCTGTATAGACAGAAGTCCTCGACCACAAATGAAGCCTAAACCTACAGGATTGAAATCAGACAAAAACACTGTGAAAACTTTAGACCCAGAACAAGTTAGTGGAAAGTCAAGAGCATCTACAAACTGGATGGCCGAGTTAAGTTTTAAACTCCAGAATTTGGGAAATTTCTCCGACCTGGAGAATTCTCCAGATGTGATCACATCAGGAAAGACACTTTCCTCACAGTCTGATGAACTGAAGTGGAAACCAGACAGGACAGGTAACAGTGTCACAGGAAATGTTCATTATCCTACATACAAGTCTAATAACAATGTATCTCCTCACTCAAAACATGTGTCTAGTCCTTATAAAGCAAATCTACAAAATGGTGCTGAAGATGAATGTGTCACATCTGAGCCTTCTCAGCCACAGATCCCAGCGCCCCCACCCCCACCCCCACCCCCACCTCCTGTTATCTCAGCGACAGGTGGCAAGAAACAGATTATAAAGCCTGCCATTGTCTCAAAAGACCTCCCACAGCCATCCAGGGCGACAAACCGTGGACTGCAGTGTGGTGTTCCTCAGATAGAGAATGTGGACAATTCTCCAATGTTGTTGAAGTCCAAGGAACTGCGTGATCAGAAAGACATCCTACAGTCAACCTCCAAACCTCACCCTAGTCAGCTCCACGACCTTCGACATGTCAAAAAGAGTACCATGGTGTCCATCGCTGAAATACTCAAAAAGGTCAGATATGTACATGTTTTGTTGCATCGTCAGGCATACAAAGCCTTTGTCACTAGGATTTACAATATTGTATATTCCTGTATATCATTGAAGAGAAAAATATTTTATACTATTTGATATCACTTCATGTGTATGATAGCTAGAGTGTTGAGGTTTTCATTCGATTTTGAATAAATTAATTTCTAGCAGAACAGGATTTTATTTTAAAGCTGTCACATCTGACATTGTTTAGTTATGACTTCACAATAGTGTTATATTTACAACATGAGTATATTGCGTATGTGTTACCCCAACAGCTTCCTTAGTAGATTTTTAATAGATTTGATATGGGCAGACATGTTAGGTGCACAATGTACATGTATTTCTTGACAAATTTTTCCTTAGTGACAAGTTGTAGGTATCTGATAATAAATCTGTGATAAATAACAACCCCATGTATCCATATCTAATGATTTTCACCAGAAATGCCTACAAATGTTGTTTCATTGAACTGGTTCTTTGAATCAATGGCTATCTTGTGGTCATATGTTCATGCTGAATTGTGATTTGTTTGTAGGCTGTGTCCAGCCGGCGGATGGCATTAGGAGAAGACCCGAACAGTCCTCCACAGTCAGTGGCTAGTAGCTGGTCAATCATGGATGACTGACCACATGTCCAAAATACCAAAGGATTTGTATGACTCTTCCATCGTTTAGGACAGCCCCATCGTGACATCTCCAGTTACCATGGTGACAGTGGAATCTGGTCTTTATGAAAAATACTACTCATTACAATCAGTTCACATGAATGTTACATTTTAAAAGATGAACCTGAAAAATTTGTTGAAATTGGTTTTGTTTAATGTTTACACTTATCCAGAATTTGTTATGTTTATGACACAATCATAGGGCTGGTGAAAGGTTTCATACAGAATACTGTAACTAGCTGTAAAACTTAGGACAACTTCTGATGTAAACTTTACTGAAAAAACAAGAAAAGTGATTTATAATTCCAACCTTTAATTCTCCAAAAACAAAAACAGAAAAGAAAAAACCCAAAAAACAGAAATTCTGAATTAGATTCATATTCTCAGTTTTCATATTTCAGAATTCCTCTTTGTTGAATTCAATAGAAGTATAAGATACTGATGTTAGGTATTGAATATTTATTATGTGAACAATTTTGTATGATTTAAGTAAGTTTTAAATACATTGGAAATGGCTCATTTGTAATTAATAGACCTTATATATGATATGGATAAAAACTGTATTTAAGGAGATTTTTCTTTCTTTCTTTTTGTCTAAGTATAAACAAAATCGTTCAATTCTTTCGTTATATTAAAGAATTATGATACAACTAATACAGTGCCAGAATTTAATTTTGGAAATACAAACTAGTGTGACTTCTGTTTGTTTGAAAAATGAGGCCCTACTAATCGAAACAGAAAGTGTTTCAAACTACGTGTATACTCGTATGTTACAGCATGGCTTTAAAAATCCCGTAAAAGTTGTGATGTGTTGATGATGTTTTCAATAGAAATACTGACCTATCTGTGTGATATTGTTTGCTAGTATTATAAAAACATGCCTGAATTGCTGAGCATATGTAAACAAACATTGTTTTGTATTACTGTGTAATTATGATGCTTAGATCTAAATGATTATTTATTATTAAAGATTCTGTTACATATTTATATTCTGTATAGATTAAGTATACTTTGTGATATTACATTTGTCTCATTATGTTTGAGTTACCTATCATTGTCAGAGACTATGTCGTCAGTAGTGTAATGTCTTGTTGTATGATTGAGAGAGAAATTGTGAGACATGAGGTGTACGGATGACAGAATTTCTTTGCCCCAGTCTGCGTCCAGAGGTTACAAGAATCTCATTTTTTCACTTTAGTTGATTTTATCTGTGTTGGCAACCTTGAAAAATGGGCTTCTTTATCTGTACACTGGGTATAATGTAATCCATGATATAGCAGAGTGAAAATATTTCACAATATTTAAATTATATCATTGTTTTAGTTAGATAGTCAAATAGGTAACTTTATTCATGTATGTATGCATCAATACATGTCAATTCTCTTTATTACACAGGAGTGATTTACTGAAAATTTTAACATTCCGATATATCTTATATACATCCCGTCATTGTCCCGTTGATAAGTTGTTTATTGTGTTTTTCATTTAGTTTTTACATTGTGTTCATCCTTTACTTGTGTCCGTCCAGTAAATTTTTCTGTTTTCTGTTCCGACATATATACATCCCGTCATTGTCCCGTTGATAAGTTGTTTATTGTGTTTTTCATTTAGTTTTTACATTGTGTTCATCCTTTACTTGTGTCCGTCCAGTAAATTTTTCTGTTTTCTGTTCCGACATATATACATCCCGTCATTGTCCCGTTGATAAGTTGTTTATTGTGTTTTTCATTTAGTTTTTACATTGTGTTCATCCTTTACTTGTATCCGTCCAGTAAATTTTCTGTTTTCTGTTCCAACATATATACATCCCGTCATTAATCCCTCTAATTTGAGTTGTTTATTGTGTTTTTCATTTAGTTTTTACATTGTGTTCATCCTATACTTGTGTCCGTCCAGGTACATGTTCAATTACTCTGTCCATTGCAGAACAGAAACGACAAATTAAATATTGTATTTATTTTCTATTTTATCCGTCCCCAAGAAAAATGACCAGATGTCTTGTATTTGTTATTTAATAGGATTGATTTCAATGTACATTTTGTGTACAGGAACAATTTATTGAAAAATAAAAGGATACATATTTAGGTTTTAAATTGGAAACAGAATTGTTTTCTGTCCAGCCTCTGTGTTAGGATGTAAACTTGTAATCATAATTTAAAGTACATAATAAGGCCCCACCTGTCTACCATACATCTTATTCAAATCATAATAACTTGCCTACCTCTATTTTTTCTGAATATAATTTTCTTAATCACTTTTGCACTTTGGAGTAGATTGTGATAATCTGTTGATGGTAAACTGTTCTCTATAAATGTCCTGTAGATATATAGATCTATGGAGTAGACCTTTGGTCCATATTCTGTATAATTTTGTCATTCATTTTCACTTTCCATCTTTACCGTGAACATTCCCAAACTACAGCATTTTAAATGTTTCTTCACTTGAAAGTTTTTTATTTATATGTCTTTGTACAGACTGAGATATATCTGGTCAATTTAGATGCCGTAAGTTTGAGATATATACACATGTACTTTTTAAATAATTTTTTCTCCATTTTAAAATACCCATAACATATGGAGGATCAGATACTCGTAGAATGATTTCTCATGTAGAAATACCAACATTCCGTAATCACTTCTAGTCACTGAAAAATTGTTTTACACTGCACAGTCTGTTAAGTTTTATACAGTTTTTAAAAATGATGTTTTGTTACATAGGTAGTTTAATTAGTCTGTGGTGTATTTATCAATAATGAGTCCCTGAATAACTTCTCATTTTCAGTAGTCAGTGTAATATTTGTTTCAAATTTTTCACCTATATTACAACAAAGATTTTTCTCAACAGTTATTGGTTAATAAGAGGTTGTATTGGTTATCATTGGTGCAGTCAAATTATGCACATTCTCACATACAAAACATAGCAGAAAGTAAAATATTGTGAAAAAAATGCTTCAGTAATTTCTTCATATTAGAAAAAAAATAATATTCAAAACTCTTTAGATGTATTTTGTATCACAGATTTTAAAGATCTGTTCTAAGCCCTAGGCTGAATGTTTATGAAAATAATAGAAGTTTTGATTGATTGTGATTTGGATGTAAAAAGTACATCAAAGTATACTTCAATGTTACTTTTAGTACAAACATTTTGTACAGAAAAAGTATAAACCAACATGATGTGATGATGGAAAAAGAGCAGTGACACCTGTGGTAGTTTCAGGAGAAAATAATGTTTAATACGTTCTCAAGAAATTAAAATATAGGGAAGGTAATGGACTGATGAAATTCTGTAGAGACAAGATAAATGTGTAGTACAACAAAGTGTTCTCTCACAATTCTGGAAATCATTTTAGTTTTAGGTTACTTAGTAAATGAATATATTATAAAGACTTATTCCTAATTTATCCACTATCCAAGATATCAGACTGTGAATTGGGCTTGATGAGTATGTGTGATACAATAGCTGAATTTGACAATATATAGATTTAAGTAGATTGAATAGCCAAAGCCAGTACATTTTTTTGTTTATTTTTAAAGACAAAGTTAAATTTTGTGAATATTTTTGTCTTATTTTTGAGATTTATTCTTTGCTTTCAGTCCATACTTGCCATCTGTATGTAGAATAGTGATACACATTTTTTAGACAGAACTTTTCATTTTGGAAGGTAAATTGTTAAGAACACAAGCTTCTAGCCTAGTGAGAAGTAAATGCAGATACCATAGCATATGATGAAATAAACAGCCAGAAAAGTTCACATTCCAGGTTAAAATTGATTGCACATGATACTGAGAAACCAGTTATATCATACACACTGTGTGATCAGGTGTCGAAGTGCTCAGGTTTTAAATGTCAAATTTATCAGAAGGATTTTCAGAACCCTATGGACTAATGTTAAATATGATGAAATGTCAGATTACATAGTGCTCAGATTAGAAAGGTTTCTCAAAATACAAAATTCCAGTAAAACTTTAACCAAAACACATCATAGATAATTAGCTCACCCAATATTGTCTGCAAATATATTACGTTGTCTAGAAAAATAATTCAGGTGTTTTATAATCATTAGACTTTAGCTACAAATAAAAGTGACTTATTGGACTGACAGGGCTTGAAGAAACATTGCCTCATACAACCATACAAAGTGTGACATGTATTACATTTTTTACTTTAGCATTAGCTCAGAAACAAGTTGAGTTTGAATTGTTGTTTAATTTTTTAAATGATTCTGTTGTTATATAATTGTGCTTGAATCATTTAGCAGTTGTGTGCAATATATAGATTTGTTTATTAACCTATTAACTATATGTTGAGTAGAGTTCAAATGTCATTATTTACAAAAATTGGAAAACTGGAACTTTGATGTGGTATAGTCAGTTGTTGGTAACTGTGGGCTTCAGTTGATGTTAAGTTACAATACCAGATACATGGAATCAATTTTTGTCAGATGATTTAAAAGCTTGGAGGTTTCAGGATAATAAAAAGTTTTATTTCAGGATTTTTTAAGAATCTAAAAGTCTTTTCAGAAACAGGTGAAAAAAGTCTGGTGTTGTGTAATGTTAAATTGTGGCCATGAGCAGGCTGTGGGGACACAGAGAGTTGATTCTGATACATACCTAACTACAGATATAGGTTATAATTCTACTGATTTTTCTACAAATTATTTAATAGTGGGTCCTTTTTATTACATTCCACAGAATTTAAATAAATGAATCCTTTAGTCAGTTTTAATGGTGTCTATTTCAATGAGAGTTGAATATGGTCTGATCCTCATTTTCTTTCTTTAGAATCAAATATCTAAATGATCCTCATATAACAAATGTTCCAAAATTTCTGTCAATATCATGAGACTTGGCACAAATACACAAAACCCAACCCAGGGGCATTAGCTTGAGTTTTCTGGAGTTCAAACAGATGTTTTTAAAACTTAAAGATATCACTCCAGAGTCATTCAAAGTATATATAAAGTCTTTGGGTGGAGCCAGTGGGTCTGTGAGTGGAGCCAGTGGGTCTGTGGGTGGACCCAGAGGGTCTGTCGGTGGGGTCAGAGGTCTGTTGGTGGATCCAGATGATCTGTGGGTGGAGCCAGGGGTCTGGGTGGATCCAGAGAGTCTGTGGGTGGAGCCCCTTTGTTAACAAAGAAGAATCTTTTCTTTTTATCTGGGTAAAACAGAGTGATTACAGACTAATTTGATTACCTATAATTGCCTTATTTTGTATTATTATAACCATAATATTCTACTCCAGAGGAGTGATATAGGGAACTCAAAAAATGCCTTCTTGTCTTGTGTGTAGTATCTCACTCTGTGTCCTAGCTGGCAACAATGTGTGATGTTGTCCTAGCTAGCTACAATGACTGTGATGTTGTCCTAGCTAACTACAATGTCTGTGATGTTGTTGTCCTAGCTAACTACAATGTCTGTGATTATGTTATCCTAGCTAGCAATGATGTCTGTGATGTTGTCCTAGCTGGCTACAATGTCTGTGATGTTGTTGTCCTAGCTAGCTATGATGTCTGTGATGTTGTTGTCCTAGCTAGCTATGATGTCTGTGAAGTTGTTGTCCTAGCTAGCGATGATGTCTGATGTTGTCCTAGCTAGCTATGATGTCTGTGATGTTGTCCTAGCTAGCTATGATGTCTGTGATGTTGTCCTAGCTAGCTATGATGTCTGTGATGTTGTTGTCCTAGCTAGCTATGATGTCTGTGATGTTGTCCTAGCTAGCTACAATGTCTGTGATATTGTTGTCCTAGCTTGCTACAATGACTGTGTTGTTGTCCTAGCTAGCTACAATGTCTGATGTTGTCCTAGCTAGCTACAATGACTGTGATGTTGTTGTCCTAGCTAGCTACAATGTCTGTGATGATGTTGTCCTAGCTAGCTACAATGTCTGTGATGTTGTTGTCCTAGCTAGCTACAATGTCTAATGTTGTCCTAGCTAGCTACAATGACTGTGATGTTGTTGTCCTAGCTAGCTACAGTGACTGTGATGTTGTCCTAGCTAGCTACAATGTCTGTGATGTTGTCCTAGCTAGCTACAATGTCTGTGATGATGTTGTCCTAGCTAGCTACAATGTCTGTGATGTTGTTGTCCTAGCTAGCTACAATGTATGTGATGGTGTCCTAGCTAGCTACAATGACTGTGATGTTGTTGTCCTAGTTAGCTACAATGACTGTGATGTTGTCCTAGCTAGCTACAATGTCTGTGATGTTGTTGGCCTAGCTAGCTACAGTGACTGTGATGTTGTCCTAGCTAGCTACAATGTCTGTGATGTTGTCCTAGCTAGCTACAATGTCTGTGATGATGTTGTCCTAGTTAGCTACAATGTCTGTGATGTTGTTGTCCTAGCTAGCTACAATGTATGTGATGTTGTCCTAGCTAGCTACAATGACTGTGATGTTGTTGTCCTAGTTAGCTACAATGACTGTGATGTTGTCCTAGCTAGCTACAATGTCTGTGATGATGTTGTCTTAGCTAGCTACAATGTCTGTGTTGTTGTCCTAGCTAGCTACGATGTCTGTGATGTTGTGGTCCTAGCTAGCTACGATGTCTGTGATGTTGTTGTCCTAGCTAGCTATGATGTCTGTGATGTTGTTGTCCTAGCTAGCTACAATGTCTGTGATGTTGTTGTCCTAGCTAGCTACAATGTCTGTGATGTTGTGGTCCTAGCTAGCTATGATGTCTGTGATGTTGTGGTCCTAGCTAGCTATGATGTTGTTGTCCTAGCTAGCTACGATGTCTGTGCTGTTGTTGTCCTAGCTAGCTACAATGTCTGTGATGTTGTTGTCCTAGCTAGC
Source organism: Ylistrum balloti (assembly GCF_031769215.1). Lineage (NCBI taxonomy): Eukaryota > Metazoa > Mollusca > Bivalvia > Pectinida > Pectinidae > Ylistrum > Ylistrum balloti. The sequence continues at coordinate 705,885 of NW_026781982.1, read as the reverse complement.
TACAATGTCTGTGATGTTGTTGTCCTAGCTAGCTACAATGTCTGTGATGTTGTTGTCCTAGCTAGCTACAATGTCTGTGATGTTGTTGTCCTAGCTAGCTATGATGTTGTTAACGGTATACTTGTATATGTACTACATTTTACACACAAATGTATATAATGAGATTTTTATGATATATAGTTTATGAGAAAATTCTTTGAAGCTATTTGTAGTTATACTTAACACTTGTACGTCTTGCTAGGTATTCACAGTATAGTGAAGGTCACATGATGCCTTAAATGTAGGTTATTCCTACCAGGTATACTATACCTACATTTGACAGGTAAAAGCACACGCAAAGAAAGCACACCCTCATTTAAATTTACATATATATTATATACATATCTGTAGTAAATAAACTGCTAGTTTATGCTATATACATTATGTATTTACTATTGACTGTTTATATTTAACATTTGAAATCCTCCATACTTACCAGCTGTACGCTGGTCTGGGACATTTCCAATGAATAAGTAACATAACTGGTTAAATGTTAGAAGCTTCCCAGTATGGGGCTCTGTCTAGTAGTGGTATCTAACCTTTTACAATAGAGGCCTCCCAGTATGGGGCTCTGTCTAGTAGTGGTATCTAACCTTTTACAATAGAGGCCTCCCAGTATGGGGCTCTGTCTAGTAGTGGTATCTAACCTTTTACAATAGAGGCCTCCCAGTATGGGGCTCTGTCTAGTAGTCGTATCTAACCTTTTGCAATTCGGACCACATGAGATAAGGTTTTGTGTGTCTTCATCACAGGATAAGGGAGATGTAGCAGTAACAGATTCTAGGTTGTGAAGCCATTGGTAAAAATATCCCTGCTGAGTTTGGAAGCCCCAAGTTTGAATTATTGATAGTTTTTTGCCATTTTTTTCTATAACACTGGCAAAGAACAATACACATCTAGTGTGTCTTGTCTACACTGCACCAGCACACTTCCCATTATAATGGAAGGGCTTGGTGAGAGGATAACAGCTGTTGATTTTAGTTTCTTATCTCAGAATGGTCAGTGTCCTTTAATTCTCCAAAGCAGTAAATTATAAGTTAAAGTCAATTATTATTATTACTATTATTATTATTGCATTCTTAACGGCCTGTCAACATATAAAAGGTCATTAAGGCCATCAAACGATAAAACACACAACAATCCAAAAGGAAATAACATTAAACAAACAAAAAGGTAAAAGACAAATGTTAAAAATCTTAAATGGGTATGTTAACGCAGAAGATAAAAATGGTACATCATAGTCTATTATATAGACCAACATCTTTCAGGTAATGTAGAAGTTAAAGTCAAAGGCAGACATGAAAACCAACACCTTATAGACCTGAAGTTAACCATAGTTGTGTTAAACATCTGGTTTCCCAAAAGCTGTTACAACAAAGTGAAAGACTTCGTAAAATGTGTGAAATTCGTCAAAGTTACATAAATTGTTACCTGTGAAGTAACATAAATTGTTACTTGTGAAGTTACATAAATTGTTACCAAAGAGGAATAACAATTACTCAGAGTAATATGTCTGTGTACCAAGAGTAAAATTAATGACTTGTAAGTGAGTACAGCTTATAGAGAGTTGTTTTGTGTATATATAGATGACTTATGGTCTAAATTTGTGTACCATTGTGTACAGTATTATAATTTTTTTGTAATTCACTTGAGGCAATTTTTGCACATTAATTTACAATTTGTTTGTATGATTAATTCAAGCAAGTTTTGAACAAATGAGTTGTAATACATGCTATTGTACAACTGAAGAAATCATATGAATGTGAATGAAATGTACACTGGGGAAATTTAGAATAAGTTTTAGTACAAATTTTTGGTTACATGCTATGTTAACAAAATTAAAATTATAAATACATTAATTAGAAAAACATCATTTTTTAATTTCAGCTGTTACACTGGACACAAACCATGCCACCTTTCAATTGTCTTTTGTATTCCAAAACATCCGAAAATTTAAACCCCCTAGGTTTATGTATAAAACATTAATGGAACTGCAGTTGTTTAATTATTTTCTTATAAGTTTTTGCAAAAGATTTCTTACAGGTTTGCAAGAATTGTCCTTGCCTAGTTGCCAAGCTTACACACAAAACAATTTGATAATTCTGCCTAAACAGTTGATGATGTTTAGATTGTTTTAGTAAATTCAATGTATTGTGTACTCTCATTATCTATATTATTAATGATTACTAATCAACAAAATACAAAATAAATCACAAATATCAGTTTGATGTTTTATTGTATTTTCTGGCACGACGTTCACCACAAAATGGTGAAGCAAAGTCTGTTTATCAGATCCTCACACAAAGGAGGCTGTCAGTCACTTCCATGCTGCATATATATATATACTTACTAAATGAGGGGTCGGACGATTTACAGGATCCTGTAAATTGTCTAACCACTAAATGAGTCCATGTTTTATACTAAATACTGGTTCTTCTTCCTCATTAACACAATACTTGGTACTTTTCTCCATCACATACAGAATCCTACACTGCCTGTCACCGATAGGTAGTGAATATTTATACCAGTTGTTTACATGTTACAGTATAGTCACTCCATCATGACCCCTTCACTAGCATGTTGCCAGTCACATACGCAATCAAAGTCTTTAGTAGTTCTATCCCTGCACCAGAGTGGGAACTGAAAAATTAAAAAAAAATGAAAGCAAATGTACGTATTTAGATGTGAGGCACCTTACTGAAAATTTAATATGTAAACAATCTCATCTTGTATATAAGACAAATATCATTGGTCCTGAACTAATGTGTCAGATACATATGTCCTTATAAAGATAATTCTATATACCTGTTATGTAATTAACATCTAGGTCCTGAGTGGTACAGAGATAAATCAGGGATATCTGACAAGGAAGGGCTGTGGTACACAGATAAATCAGGGATACCTGACAAGGAAGGGCTGTGGTACACAGATAAATCAGATACCTGACAAGGAATGGCTGTGGTACACAGATAAATCAGATACCTGACAAGGAAAGGCTGTGTTACACAGATAAATCAGATACCTGACAAGGAAAGGCTGTGGTACACAGATAAATCAGGGATACCTGACAAGGAAGGGCTGTGGTACACAGATAAATCAGATACCTGACAAGGAAGGGCTGTGATACACAGATAAATCAGGGATACCTGACAAGGAAGGGCTGTGGTACACAGATAAATCAGATACCTGACAAGGAAGGGCTGTGGTACACAGATAAATCAGATACCTGACAAGAAAGGGCTGTGATACACAGATAAATCAGGGATACCTGACAAGGAAGGGCTGTGGTTCACAGATAAATCAGGGATACCTGACAAGGAAGGGCTGTGGTTCACAGATAAATCAGGGATACCTGACAAGGAAGGGCTGTGGTACACAGATAAATCAGATACCTGACAAGGAAGGGCTGTGGTACACAGATAAATCAGATACCTGACAAGGAAGGGCTGTGATACACAGACAAATCAGGGATACCTGACAAGGAAGGGCTGTGGTTCACAGATAAATCAGGGATACCTGACAAGGAAAGGCTGTGGTATACAGATAAATCAGGGATACCTGACAAGGAAGGGCTGTGGTTCACAGATAAATCAGGGATACCTGACAAGGAAAGGCTGTGGTATACAGATAAATCAGGGATACCTGACAAGGAAGGGCTGTGGTTCACAGATAAATCAGGGATACCTGACAAGGAAAGGCTGTGGTATACAGATAAATCAGGGATACCTGACAAGGAAGGGCTGTGGTACACAGATAAATCAGGGATACCTGACAAGGAAGGGCTGTGGTACACAGATAAATCAGATACCTGACAAGGAAAGGCTGTGGTACATAGATAAATCAGATACCTGACAAGGAAAGGCTGTTGTACACAGATAAATCAGATACCTGACAAGGAAGGGCTGTGGTACACAGATAAATCAGGGATACCTGACAAGGAAGGGCTGTGGTACACAGATAAATCAGATACCTGACAAGGAAGGGCTGTGATACACAGATAAATCAGGGATACCTGACAAGGAAGGGCTGTGGTTCACAGATAAATCAGGGATACCTGACAAGGAAAGGCTGTGGTATACAGATAAATCAGGGATACCTGACAAGGAAGGGCTGTGGTACACAGATAAATCAGGGATACCTGACAAGGAAGGGCTGTGGTTCACAGATAAATCAGGGATACCTGACAAGGAAAGGCTGTGGTATACAGATAAATCAGGGATACCCGACAAGGAAGGGCTGTGGTACACAGATAAATCAGATACCTGACAAGGAAAGGCTGTGGTACATAGATAAATCAGATACCTGACAAGGAAAGGCTGTGGTTCACAGATAAATCAGGGATACCTGACAAGGAAGGGCTGTGGTTCACAGATAAATCAGGGATACCTGACAAGGAAAGGCTGTGGTATACAGATAAATCAGGGATACCTGACAAGGAAGGGCTGTGGTACACAGATAAATCAGGGATACCTGACAAGGAAGGGCTGTGGTTCACAGATAAATCAGGGATACCTGACAAGGAAAGGCTGTGGTATACAGATAAATCAGGGATACCCGACAAGGAAGGGCTGTGGTACACAGATAAATCAGATACCTGACAAGGAAAGGCTGTGGTACATAGATAAATCAGATACCTGACAAGGAAAGGCTGTTGTACACAGATAAATCAGATACCTGACAAGGAAGGGCTGTGGTACACAGATAAATCAGGGATACCTGACAAGGAAGGGCTGTGGTACACAGATAAATCAGATACCTGACAAGGAAGGGCTGTGATACACAGATAAATCAGGGATACCTGACAAGGAAAGGCTGTGGTATACAGATAAATCAGGGATACCTGACAAGGAAGGGCTGTGGTACACAGATAAATCAGGGATACCTGACAAGGAAGGGCTGTGGTTCACAGATAAATCAGGGATACCTGACAAGGAAAGGCTGTGGTATACAGATAAATCAGGGATACCCGACAAGGAAGGGCTGTGGTACACAGATAAATCAGATACCTGACAAGGAAAGGCTGTGGTACATAGATAAATCAGATACCTGACAAGGAAAGGCTGTTGTACACAGATAAATCAGATACCTGACAAGGAAGGGCTGTGGTACACAGATAAATCAGGGATACCTGACAAGGAAGGGCTGTGGTACACAGATAAATCAGATACCTGACAAGGAAGGGCTGTGATACACAGATAAATCAGGGATACCTGACAAGGAAGGGCTGTGGTTCACAGATAAATCAGGGATACCTGACAAGGAAAGGCTGTGGTATACAGATAAATCAGGGATACCTGACAAGGAAGGGCTGTGGTTCACAGATAAATCAGGGATACCTGACAAGGAAAGGCTGTGGTATACAGATAAATCAGGGATACCTGACAAGGAAGGGCTGTAGTACACAGATAAATCAGGGATACCTGACAAGGAAGGGCTGTGGTACACAGATAAATCAGATACCTGACAAGGAAAGGCTGTGGTACATAGATAAATCAGATACCTGACAAGGAAAGGCTGTTGTACACAGATAAATCAGATACCTGACAAGGAAGGGCTGTGGTACACAGATAAATCAGATACCTGACAAGGAAGGGCTGTGGTACACAGATAAATCAGGGATACCCGACAAGGAAGGGCTGTGGTACACAGGTAAATCAGATACCTGACAAGGAAGGGCTGTGGTACACAGATAAATCAGGGATACCCGACAAGGAAGGGCTGTGGTACACAGGTAAATCAGGGATACCTGACAAGGAAGGGCTGTGGTACACAGATAAATCAGGGATACCTGACAAGGAATGGCTGTGGTACACAGATAAATCAGGGATACCTGACAAGGAAAGGCTGTGGTACACAGATAAATCAGATACCTGACAAGGAAGGGCTGTTGTACACAGATAAATCAGATACCTGACAAGGAAGGGCTGTGGTACACAGATAAATCAGGGATACCTGACAAGGAAAGGCTGTGGTACACAGATAAATCAGATACCTGACAAGGAAGGGCTGTGGTACACAGATAAATCAGATACCTGACAAGGAAGGGCTGTGGTACACAGATAAATCAGATACCTGACAAGGAAGGGCTGTGGTACACAGATAAATCAGGGATACCTGACAAGGAAGGGCTGTGGTAAACAGATAAATCAGATACCTGACAAGGAAAGGCTGTGGTACACAGATAAATCAGGGATACCTGACAAGGAAAGGCTGTGGTACACAGATAAATCAGATACCTGACAAGGAAGGGCTGTGGTACACAGATAAATCAGGGATACCTGACAAGGAAAGGCTGTGGTACACAAATAAATCAGGGATACCTGACAAGGAAGGGCTGTGGTACACAGATAAATCAGATCAGATACCTGACAAGGAAGGGCTGTGGTTCACAGATAAATCAGATACCTGACAAGGAAGGGCTGTGGTACACAGATAAATCAGGGATACCTGAGAAGGAAGGGCTGTGATACACAGATAAATCAGATACCTGACAAGGAAGGGCTGTGGTACACAGATAAATCAGATACCTGACAAGGAAGGGCTGTGGTACACAGATAAATCAGATACCTGACAAGGAAGGGCTGTGGTACACAGATAAATCAGATACCTGACAAGGAAGGGCTGTGGTACAAAGATAAATCAGGGATACCTGACAAGGAAGGGCTGTGGTACACAGATAAATCAGATACCTGACAAGGAAGGGCTGTGGTTCACAGATAAATCAGGGATACCTGACAAGGAAGGGCTGTGGTACATAGATAAATCAGATACCTGACAAGGAAGGGCTGTGGTATACAGATAAATCAGGGATACCTGAGAAGGAAGGGCTGTGGTACACAGATAAATCAGATACCTGACAAGGAAGGGCTGTGGTAAACAGATAAATCAGATCCTTGACAAGGAAAGGCTGTGGTACACAGATAAATCAGGGATACCTGACAAGGAAAGGCTGTGGTACACAGATAAATCAGATACCTGACAAGGAAGGGCTGTGGTACACAGATAAATCAGGGATACCTGACAAGGAAGGGCTGTGGTACAAAGATAAATCAGGGATACCTGACAAGGAAGGGCTGTGCTACACAGATAAATCAGATACCTGACAAGGAAAGGCTGTGGTACACAGGTAAATCAGATACCTGACAAGGAAGGGCTGTGGTACAAAGATAAATCAGGGATACCTGACAAGGAAGGGCTGTGGTACACAGATAAATCAGGGATACCTGACAAGGAAGGGCTGTGGTACACAGATAAATCAGGGATACCTGACAAGGAAGGGCTGTGGTACACAGATAAATCAGATACCTGACAAGGAAGGGCTGTTGTACACAGATAAATCAGATACCTGACAAGGAAGAGCTGTGGTACAAAGATAAATCAGGGATACCTGACAAGGAAGGGCTGTGGTACACAGATAAATCAGATACCTGACAAGGAAAGACTGTGGTACACAGATAAATCAGATACCTGAGAACGAAGGGCTGTGGTACACAGATAAATCAGGGATACCTGACAAGGAAAGGCTGTGGTACACAGGTAAATCAGATACCTGACAAGGAAGGGCTGTGGTACACAGATAAATCAGGGATACCTGACAAGGAAAGGCTGTGGTACACAGGTAAATCAGATACCTGACAAGGAAGGGCTGTGGTACACAGATAAATCAGGGATACCTGACAAGGAAAGGCTGTGGTACACAGATAAATCAGGGATACCTGACAAGGAAGGGCTGTGGTACACAGATAAATCAGATACCTGACAAGGAAGGGCTGTGGTACACAGATAAATCAGGGATACCTGACAAGGAAGGGCTGTGGTACACAGATAAATCAGATACCTGACAAGGAAGGGCTGTGGTTCACAGATAAATCAGGGATACCTGACAAGGAAGGGCTGTGGTACATAGATAAATCAGATACCTGACAAGGAAGGGCTGTGGTATACAGATAAATCAGGGATACCTGACAAGGAAGGGCTGTGGTACACAGATAAATCAGGGATACCTGACAAGGAAGGGCTGTGGTACACAGATAAATCAGGGATACCTGACAAGGAAGGGCTGTGGTACACAGATAAATCAGATACCTGACAAGGAAGGGCTGTTGTACACAGATAAATCAGATACCTGACAAGGAAGGGCTGTGGTACAAAGATAAATCAGATACCTGACAAGGAAGGGCTGTGGTACACAGATAAATCAGGGATACCTGACAAGGAAAGGCTGTGGTACACAGGTAAATCAGATACCTGACAAGGAAGGGCTGTGGTACACAGATAAATCAGGGATACCTGACAAGGAATGGCTGTGGTACACAGATAAATCAGGGATACCTGACAAGGAAGGGCTGTGGTACACAGATAAATCAGATACCTGACAAGGAAGGGCTGTGGTACACAGATAAATCAGATACCTGACAAGGAAGGGCTGTGGTACACAGATAAATCAGGGATACCTGACAAGGAAAGGCTGTGGTACACAGGTAAATCAGATACCTGACAAGGAAGGGCTGTGGTACACAGATAAATCAGATACCTGACAAGGAAGGGCTGTGGTAGACAGATAAATCAGGGATACCTGACAAGGAAGGGCTGTGGTACACAGATAAATCAGATACCTGACAAGGAAAGGCTGCTGTACACAGATAAATCAGATACCTGACAAGGAAGGGCTGTGGTACACAGATAAATCAGATACCTGACAAGGAAAGGCTGTGGTACAAAGATAAATCAGGGATACCTGACAAGGAAGGGCTGTGGTACACAGATAAATCAGATACCTGACAAGGAAGGGCTGTGGTACACAGATAAATCAGATACCTGACAAGGAAGGGCTGTGGTACACAGATAAATCAGATACCTGACAAGGAAGGGCTGTGGTACACAGATAAATCAGATACCTGACAAGGAAGGGCTGTGGTACATAGATAAATCAGGGATACCTGACAAGGAAGGGCTGTGGTATACAGATAAATCAGGGATACCTGACAAGGAAGGGCTGTGGTACACAGATAAATCAGGGATACCTGACAAGGAAGGGCTGTGGTACATAGATAAATCAGATACCTGACAAGGAAGGGCTGTGGTACACAGATAAATCAGGGATACCTGACAAGGAAAGGCTGTGGTACACAGATAAATCAGATACCTGACAAGGAAGGGCTGTGGTACACAGATAAATCAGATACCTGACAAGGAAGGGCTGTGGTACACAGATAAATCAAGGATACCTGACAAGGAAGGGCTGTGGTACACAGATAAATCAGGGATACCTGACAAGGAAGGGCTGTGGTACACAGATAAATCAGGGATACCTGACAAGGAAGGGCTGTGGTACATAGATAAATCAGATACCTGACAAGGAAGGGCTGTGGTATACAGATAAATCAGGGATACCTGACAAGGAAGGGCTGTGGTACACAGATAAATCAGGGATACCTGACAAGGAAGGGCTGTGGTACACAGATAAATCAGATACCTGACAAGGAAGGGCTGTGGTACACAGATAAATCAGATACCTGACAAGGAAGGGCTGTGGTACACAGATAAATCAGATACCTGACAAGGAAGGGCTGTGGTACACAGATAAATCAGATACCTGACAAGGAAGGGCTGTGGTACATAGATAAATCAGGGATACCTGACAAGGAAGGGCTGTGGTACACAGATAAATCAGATACCTGACAAGGAAGGGCTGTGGTACACAGATAAATCAATCACAAGGATACCTGTGACAAGGAAGGGCTGTGGTACACAGATAAATCAGATAAATCAGGTATAGATACCTGACAAGGAAGGGCTGTGGTACACAGATAAATCAGGGATACCTGACAAGGAAGGGCTGTGGTACACAGATAAAACAGCGATACCTGACAAGGAAGGGCTGTGGTACACAGATAAATCAGGGATACCTGACAAGGAAGGGCTGTGGTACACAGATAAATCAGGGATACCTGACAAGGAAGGGCTGTGGTACACAGATAAATCAGATACCTGACAAGGAAGGGCTGTGGTATACAGATAAATCAGGGATACCTGACAAGGAAGGGCTGTGGTATACAGATAAATCAGGGATACCTGACAAGGAAGGGCTGTGGTACACAGATAAATCAGATACCTGACAAGGAAGGGCTGTGGTACACAGATAAATCAGATACCTGACAAGGAAGGGCTGTGGTACACAGATAAATCAGATACCTGACAAGGAAGGGCTGTGGTACACAGATAAATCAGATACCTGACAAGGAAGGGCTGTGGTACACAGATAAATCAGATACCTGACAAGGAAGGGCTGTGGTACAGAGATAAATCAAGGATACCTGACAAGGAAGGGCTGTGGTACAGAGATAAATCAGGGATACCTGACAAGGAAGGGCTGTGGTACATAGATAAATCAGATACCTGACAAGGAAGGGCTGTGGTATACAGATAAATCAGGGATACCTGACAAGGAACGGCTGTGGTACACAGATAAATCAGGGATACCTGACAAGGAAGGGCTGTGGTATACAGATAAATCAGGGATACCTGACAAGGAACGGCTGTGGTACACAGATAAATCAGGGATAGCTGACAAGGAAGGGCTGTGGTACACAGATAAATCAGATACCTGACAAGGAAAGGCTGTGGTACACAGATAAATCAGATACCTGACAAGGAAGGGCTGTGGTACACAGATAAATCAGGGATACCTGACAAGGAAGGGCTGTGGTACACAGATAAATCAGATACCTGACAAGGAAGGGCTGTGGTACACAGATAAATCAGGGATACCTGACAAGGAATGGCTGTGGTACAGAGATAAATCAGGGATACCTGACAAGGAAAGGCTGTTGTACACAGATAAATCAGATACCTGACAAGGAAGGGCTGTGGTACACAGATAAATCAGGGATACCTGACAAGGAATGGCTGTGGTAGACAGATAAATCAGGGATACCTGACAAGGAAAGGCTGTTGTACACAGATAAATCAGATACCTGACAAGGAAGGGCTGTGGTAGACAGATAAATCAGGGATACCTGACAAGGAAGGGCTGTGGTAGACAACATTTGTTGTGTTGGTCTCTGTATTCTATCACAGACATTAAGTTTCTCAGTAACTGGTGCTTGGTAGTCTTGTCAATTTTTGTCAACACCATCTGAAATCAAAAACACAAACAATGAGGTGATGTATGGAAAAGATTGAAACATTATCTCAACTCTCTACCCTAATGATGAGCAAAGAAATAATTGTCAATAAACATCGATTAAATTTCTAACATAATCTGTTTTTTCTTTTTCATTATGATGGTACTAGGAGTCATGGAATATCAACCTTTAAAGCTTATTTCATTCTCTTTTCACTTGATAAGAATGAAAAAATTTCCCCAACATTTCAGGTGTAGCAACTCTGTGTAGCAGTATATAAAAAACATCTACCTGTTCTTTTTTCAACCTGAATTTTACAACACCTTGCATCAGTTGGGAAAAATAGCAAGATATTAATTTGTTTTGGGTAAACAGATCAAAACAAGTACCTGATTAGTATTAAAATTACAAACTGCTTTTCATGCCTGTATTTGATTTACAAATGTCCTTCAAGTATTTTCCTATTTAAGAAAGGACATCTAATATATAATGAATTGCTGTAATTGATAAAAACTTTAATTTGTGATAAGAATATAATGAATTGAAATAGACCAGAAACAGCGGTAATGCCGGTGGTTTAGCTACGTACACAGTGAACTGTGGAGAAGATCTCTAGCTTCTCTAACATCTCCTTATCCAGTGTAGTTAATCCTATTTCACCGTCGATCAGAATAAACACCATCTCCAAGCTACAAAATTCAGCCATAATCAACAAAAGTCTTATTTACTTTTCACTATCTACAATCCTAATCAAACATCTACCTGACCCCAGAACTCTATCATTAACTTCCTGTAGAAGTTATAGGCAAATCATTTTAAGGTGGTACCCCTATAAAAAATGAGGAGTACAGGGGCGGGGTGTTTTATGTGATCAATGCCTAATACAGATTGCCAAGGTAGACAACTCACTACATAAGGGATAACCATTTCCTCCATCATTTCCAGGCCTATTCGATCACTCTCAGTAATTCCCATCACTGCATCTATTAATATAAATGACCTGACTAGCCTGAAATAAACAAGTATTAGTGTTTCAATAATACTGATAATGATGTGAAGATCAATTTCAGACCAAGCACACTGGTATCTGAACAGCTCATTTTTGTTAAATTTGACAAAAAAAAGGAAGTTGGAATTTGTTTAATTGTTGTGTTTAATAAGCATTAAGCCCTGTCTGGTAATAAGTCCACTATCATTAATTGCCTTTTCTGTGGAAATGCCAACAAATTTGACATTGTTTTTTAAGTAATAAGCCCACCTTTGTTTTTTTTAGTCACACATATATTGTTGGCCTATGCATACAGAATCTATTCTGTTAAAATTTATCAGCAAAGATAAAAAGATTACATGTAATATATCATGGGAACTTCCAGATGGATTTCTTAGTGTACTGAACAGCTTTACCTGTTAGATAATGTCACCTGTCGAAACAGGACATAAATGAATCACAATGTCACAATGCAATCAAATTTGGTATATCTCTAAAGTCATCTTTAATAGTTTATTTATTGTTGCTTTACATCCTCTTAACAGACAGGGTCACTTAAGGACCTGTCAGGTTTGAGTGATGGAGGAAGTTGAAGTTTCAAAAGAAAATCCACCAACCTGCAGCCAGTACCTGGTAACTGACCCACTTAGACCTGGTGACCTTGACCCAGAGGTGAAGGACAAGTGACCTCCAAGAGCCTTAATTACTCGGCAACCCTCTTTTATTTAATATGAACTAGTTATCACAATTGTAGACTGAAATTCTTTTAAAAAGCATAACTTCATTGATACAGAATACATACTTTTTTCTTTCTTTAAAATAGGTTTCCACACAATCTTTGAAGTAGGACGGCATATTGTGTCCATAACCAGGCATATCCACTAGTGTGAAGGCAGTACCAGCCTGGTACAGCTGTAGCGCCTTTGTACGACCCTGTAACCCAAAACTTCCAGCAATGTAACCCGATACAATAAAACAACTACATAACCAGTCTGGTACAGCTTAGTGCCTTCGTACGACCCTGTAACCCAAAACTCCCGTAACCCCATACAATAAAACATAATGGGCAACAAACATATTGTCAGGTCAAACATAACAAGCATGTCAACCTAACTAATGTTTTTTTTCCCACCATTGACACATAAACATTTTCCTTCATAAAACAATGAAGTGCTGGATTCCCATTATTGGCAAACTTGAAGATCATAATAACTATTAACATTATAAACTCATCCGATCCTTTGTTAGACAAAAAACATTATGAAAAAGTTTTGAAATCCATTTCCAAGCAGCTTTTGTAAATGAAAATGTATTTTACATATTTTTATTTAATTACTTCACATATTTCAGATCAATGCAATACAAAGGAATACAGAAGTTATTACTGATATAAATATATAGCAGCCATCTTGTTTCATGTGAAATCTGACATTTGAAAAAACTCACAGGCTTCGAGGACACTGCCACTTTTCGATGAACTTCATCTGAAGCGCTGGAAAACAGGGCTCGTATCAAAGAGGATTTACCAACATTGCTTCGTCCAATAAATGCCACCTGAAATTGTGAACTGAAGTCATGACTTTTTGAGCTAGATTACAGGTGTTTCATAACAATTACAGTGAAGAAACACTGTACTGTCATAAAAAATTATATGATACAACTGTCTCATTAACAAAAAGTATAAATATTCATGTCAAAATTCATGTCTTATTGTAGCATTGAGAAATGAAAAATTCAAACAACAAGATTCCCCTTTGATTTCCTCATGAATCGGAGTAATATCTACCAGCACTTGCATTTAACTCACTCTCTGCATCTATATAAACAATACATGATTTTGATATTAACTTCAATTGTTTTTCTCTGTTGATGTCATCGATGTGAACCAAGATTTTAAAGTAAGAAAAAGTAGATGAAATTAACTTCAAACTGAAAAAGAAAATCTTACCTCTGGAATATCATATGTAGGTAGTTTAGACATGTCAGCAGCTGTCCCTATGTGTTGTATTTGATGTGACCTTCCTCTCGGTGTGAAGAATTTTGAAGCAGATTTTATTTCAGGTTCAGATGGATTGAAAGGAATGGCTCCTTCTTGGATTATTGGCACAGATATAAAAGGCTGTAGCTCACTGATTGGATTGTATTTTGTAAGTCCTGTCTGATTTGTTCGTAATGAACAGAATTTCCTCCATGATGTGCAAAAACCAAAAGATCCTTGGGTTTTTTTTTTCAGCAAGATGGACAGTTTGCTCCAGGTGTAGATGTCATTTGAAAGCACATGCATCCCTTGTCGTTGAAATAATCTGTGAAACTTCATTCTGTCTGGCAGGTGTTACAAGATGTACAGGTAACTAAATGAATTTGGTTGAATTCTGAAGTTAAATCTAAAATATCAAAAGATCATAAAATAATATGGGGCGTGGCAGATCAATCTGAATTGTTATGTAAATGGGACGAACATGAAATACAAACAGTGTTGGTTCAGGATCATTCGCTAGATTTTGTAACTGAGCAATTTTACTTTAAATCAGTTTGTAAAAACTGTAGATTCATCGCCATGTGTAATATAGAAACCTGAAGCCTGCTACAAAAGCCGTTTTTTCAATTTGGCGTTCAATTGCTGCGATGATATATATACTGAACAAAATAAGTTAAGGATCATAAACTTGAAACAGTGCAGTTTTACATACAAATAATAATATGATTATATTTTAAATTTTAATGACAGAACATTCATTTTAGTCTTTAATTACACAAAACAAATTCATTTGTGGTAATTGCTACCAAGAGCAGATAACCCTGAGTAACAGCACCCTTGAAATCAAAGTGTAAGAGGAAGTAGAGCAAGTTAATCATGTAGACAAGGAAAACTCATCAAACTGCAATTGGCAATTTAATAGGCAGTATGACCTCCGTTGACATCAATAACTGCCCTGCAACGTCTGCACATGCTCCTTATTAGTCGTCGGTGGCTGATCTGTGGGATGCGCTGCCATTCCTCTTGCAGAGCAATCATAAGCTGTTGGCGGTTCTGTGGTGGATTAGGTCGAGCTGAAACCCGGCGTTGCAAGGTGTCCCAAGCATGCTCGATAGGGTTCAGATCAGGAGAACGACTTGGCCAGTCCATGCGAACGATTGCTTCACGTTGAAGATAGTCGTTGACCACACGAGCACGGTGAGGACGAGCATTATCATCCATCAGAATAAAATCATGGCCAACAACTCCTGCAATGGGCCTTACTATAGGGTGTAGAATCTCGTCCCTGTATCGAACAGCTGTTAAAGATCCATTGTCTATGATGTAGAGGTCTGTATGGAAGTCAACACTGATCCCTGCCCAAACCATCACTGACCCACCACCAAAGCGATCATGCTGGACAACACAGCAGTCTGCATAGCGCTCTCCTTGGGTTCTCCATACCCTCCTCCTACCGTCATGGAAGTCAACACAAAACCTAGACTCATCTGTGAACATAACATTTCTCCAATGACGTAATTGCCAATTCAAATGATGAGTGGCCCATTGATGTATGGATTGTCGATGACCTCTGGATAAAATTGGTCGGACTGCTGGTCTTCTAGCTCGTAAATTAGAGGCATGGAGTCTGTTTCTCATTGTCTGGGATGAAATCCTTAGATTTGTAGCACGCTGAAACTGAAGATTCAAGACAGGAGCACTCAAAAACCGCTGACGTCGTGCCGTGATGCAAATGAATCTGTCCTGTCGGGCTGTCGTACAGCGTGGTCGTCCAGATCTGGGGCGTTGACGGACGTTATTTGTCTGTTGATAGCGATTCCATAGCCTACTAATCACGCTCTGAGAAACATGAAGCTGTGCCGCCACATTTCGTTGAGTTTGACCAGCTTGAAGGAGCCCTATAGCTCGCGCGGCTTCCATATCATTTAAATGTCTTCGCATGATTAGTTTTTCAAGTTTTCGTTACAAATTGATTAAATGTTTCCAAATTCAACTTTTTTTAGCTTAGAAGTAACAGAATCAAAACCTGCAAGATTCCTCTGTAGTAATAGACCAGTCAGTTTTTCACACCACCATAGTTAACTAGAGCGGAACGGCAAGACCTTCAGATGCACGTGCTTTCACCTTTGACATGACTTTAGGTACATATTGGAGAAACTACGAGTGCAATTACCGGCAATACATGATTTGAATTTTTAAAGATATTATGGTCACAATTTATGATCCTTAACTTATTTTGTCCAGTATATTTAACGATCGAGGTACACTGTCAAACGTCTAATATAAATGAGGAATCCCGAAGAGGATTAGCAGGCACGGTACGAAGCCATCTTTAATGCAGCACGAGTCCGAATTGAGAATGTTCATCAGTTCATGAATATATTCGCCCATCATATACTAGCTTTGGTGTCCGTGCATATCCCTTGCGTATATTTCAAGCATTTTCGGGAAAACCCACAAATTACAAGTTAGTAGCTTTCGCCGATCTGTTCAGACTTCAGTGCTTGTCTTCGGTATGGGTTTTGTTACGCGTCTGTAACAATATTTTATTAAATTGAGACATTTCTGTATTTAGCTATGCTTACTATTTTGTCATCAGGAAGTGCTGCTTCTGTTATTCATAGCCATGGTGAAGAAATTTAATGACAGCGGTATAGCGACATTCAGCTGCACGCTGATTTACAGGGCGCAGCCATCTTGGAAAATACCCGGATGTTGATTACCCTGTACTAAACGGTGGATTTAATTTTGAGATCGACAGAGGTATACATAATAATAATTATACATAAATCGTCATTACAACTACATGTATTAATGCCAGAATGGTATCGATGTTTATCTCAGACTATAGATCCATGTCTGGGGACTAGAAACTTCATTGTCACAATATATTTTTCTAGAGATATAAATACATAACGACCTAGCTATTATAACGTTAATAAATAAGGCAGTAAATTGGGGAAAACCGCTACAGAGCAGTGTTTGTCTGATAGAGCGTTCTACTTTGCAATTGAAATGACCTTGGCCTACAAACGTTGTTAAGTTAAAGACCATGCTAAAAAGTACTGATGTAAATATGTTCTGACCAAAATATTTTGAGTAAGATGCTGTATACAGGATATCAGTAACAAAGCTTGAAACTCACGAGAATGTCGATGCCACAGCCATAATTACATTGTTCATACATACATGTATGTGTTCAGGTCAAAGGTCATCTTACTGCGAGTGTCTTCAGGTCAAAGGTCATCTTAATGCTCTTAGTGGTCTAATATTGTTGAGAAAAGTGTAATTATGGATCAACAGAGGATTTTGATGTAAACTGCAGTAAATCATTGTGGGGCAGACTCAATTAAATTACAGTTACACATTTTCATTGTAAAAATTGGTTCATGTGTATAAAACTTTGCATTACAAAACTACTAATAAACATGTTTTTTGTAACTTCCATGTTTTAGGTATCAATATAAATGCCAGGTTTATTTGGATTACAAAAAACAAATGTTGAACATTTTTTGTGTGAATTAGTTTTAGCAATAATTCTTATTCATATAATTATATGCAGTTGAGTGAAGGCAAAATCTATAAATGTGTATAAGTTATCAAACAATTATACATATGTATAATGCTTTGAAGTGATGTTTCTGTTTTAAACAGGAGTTAATTATATATAGGCAGCAATGGTGCAATGCCTGGGAGACATGTTAGGATGAGTGTGAGGTGGGCGTTTAACTTCCGGGCGTGGTCCCCGACCGCTGAAGACTGGACACTATGTAACCAGTGTATACAACCTGAAGAAACACATAGGATCAGCAAGTTTGTGTTCAAGAAAGATGCCAAGTCTTCCATGGTAACGTACCACGCCAGATCTAGTAATAAGACTTATTCCTTTTGTTAGTGGAAGGTTATAGTGTTTTTATTTAGAAATCTACTCCAGTGATGAAGTTTGTTGTTAATATTTGACTTGGTGCGTTTAGGTTTTAACTAAAAGACTGAATGAGTTCAAACTCTGAGGATGATTCTACAACAATGATTCCTTCCACCATGTCTGATGTTGATGATTATGTGTGTTCCTTAAATGATTTCCACGAAAATTAATGTTTGAAAAACCATCTGACATAATTTGCTACAATAATGTTGGATCAGGGTTGTGTAATAGAGAGAATGAGATATGTGCTCTAACATCCTGGTAACACTTCCAATTAAAAAGGAGAAAATTCATTGACTCATAGCCAATTGCAAATGGTTTCATTAATGACTGAGGTACACAGAAGCTGCCATTTCTGTTTTTAATTTCGTGGTCATTAATTAATTCAATTGGTTAACATGTCAGTTGTTTGTTATTTAATTGGTTAACATGTCAGTTGTTTGTTATTTTCCTGTCTGCGGATGTTATCAGTAAACACTTGAAAATAGTATAGGAAAAGGTACAAGTCTAGAATAATTTCTCACATCTTTTCTCCAGAAGTGTCTTACTAATATTCTCAAAATCAGTGGTTTTACAGAGAGCTGAATAATTTTCACATCAGACAAGCTTATTTTTAATGATATTTTATATTAGCTTGTGATACTTGTCAAATGTATACACATTTACATGATTTCTTTTTTGTAAACAAATGAGATTAAACTATATTTTAAACTACATTCAGACCAAACTATCAAGGCATCATCTCAGTAACACCTAAAAGCTGAGTCACAATTCAGTCCTTTTTTTATAGTTTTCTCCTGGAAATGAAGGGTTTAAAGGTCTGATGTCTTTTGGTTCAAAACTTTTGAGCTATTCAATTTCAGATTGGACGGTTGATGATCAGAAAGGTTGTATCAGAATACCTTAACATTCCATATAAGGAGGTGGCTTTAGGGAGAACAGAGAAGGGAAAGCCTTTCATAGCCAACAGGTCCAATGTTGATCATTTTAGCTTCAATGTTTCCCACCAGGGGGATTATGCTGTCCTTGCAGCACAAGGGAACTGCATTCTTGGTGTGGATATCATGAAATTGGAAACACGTTAGTAAGTTTATAGGGATAAAGCTGTTCATGAGAAAGCATTAAAATAGTTCAATGTAGTTAATATTGAGTAAGGACATAAGCAAAGGAGTTAGATGACAGGAGGACTTAAGTTAAATGACAGAAGTTATTGGGTTTAATGACATAAGTTATTGAGGTTAATGACAAGTTATAGAGGTTAATGACATAAGTTATTGATGTTAATGACAGAAGTTATTGAGGTAAAATGACATAAATTAGTGAGGTTAATGACATAAGTTAGTGAGGTTAATGACATAAGTTATTGAGGTTAATGACATAAGTTAGTGAGGTTAATGACATAAGTTATAGAGGTTAATGACATAAGTTATTGAGGTTAATGACATAAGTTAGTGAGGTTAATGACATAAGTTAGTGAGGTTAATGACATAAGTTATAGAGGTTAATGACATAAGTTATTGAGGTTAATGACATAAGTTATTGAGGTTAATGACATAAGTTATTGAGGTTAACGACATAAGTTATTGAGGTTAATGACATAAGTTATTGAGGTTAACGACATAAGTTGAAGAGGTTAATAACACAAGTTATTGAGGATAATGAAATAAGCATTGAGCCTTTGATAAACCTGTGTCTTTGTCAGTTCGTTTTTGTGTGTAGTTTGTACTCTATAGCTTTGTAAATTATGGATGTTTTTGTGGACAGGAACTGATGTGGCTAGCTTCTTCAAAACAATGAGGAGACAATTCACTAATGAGGAATGGAGGGTTATCCAATCACCCGCCACTGACAAGGAAAAACTCAGACTGTTCTTCAGACTCTGGGTATGATTATAGTTATCCTTGTTACAAGTTATTAAAGGAATCTGTAGCACCCTTTGTATTATCAGCCTTACCTCAGAATGATGGTTTTTTTATGGAAACATCCTATAGTTAAGAGATATTTGTTAAACTGGGTCCAATTAGATTTTTAAAAACCCAAGAAAAGCAGCAATGTTATCACCGACATTTATTCTTTGATATTATTCATTCATCAGGTGCTTAGATTATAAACACTACTGGAGTTTAAGATATATTTACATTTGTCCTCTATATTTTGTTAATTTTCAGTGCTTGAAGGAAAGTTATGTGAAAGCACTGGGTGTAGGCATTGGATTTGAGGTTGGCAGATTGAACTTTGACCTTACAACTCGAAATATAGACTCTAATGTTACTACAGATACCACATTGAAAATAGATGGGACACCAATGTCAGAATGGGCTTTTGAGGAACAGTTGCTAGGCAACCATTGTGTTGCAGTAGCTGTAAACAAAAATAGTAGAACATCCCTAGAAAACATGGTAAGTATTATGATAATATTGTAGTGTTATGTATCTTATGGTACCTATTATGTCCCCAAAATAACCAGGTATTAAAGTCACTCTGGTTGTTGTAGTTGCTCTCATCCAATAGCCATTCACAAAAAACAAAAAAAACACAGAAGGAAAGAAAAAAATCAACAAAATCTTCCTAAGGCTATGTTCTTCAATTTTCCTTGGTTTAGAATCAGTTCTGTCTTCTTTAAGTGGTAAACAGGTATCCTTGGGCTAGGTACTTTACACCAATTGGTCGATCTGACAAGCAATGGATTTCCTGTATGTAGCTGAGTGAGGTAGCCACCAGCTACTGATAGGAAACTGCCTTATATTGACTCTGACTGTTAACAGGACAATATTCCGGTAAACAAAACAAATAGATGTTATAATTAACATTGTTGATTATGTAAGATATGACTATTTAGCCCCATATTCATTCTGACATCTATTAACATTCATTTGACAAATATTCCTGCATTTCAGAAAAAAACAACACATAAAAGTGATTGTATTGTGGCCCCCGGTTATAACGAAATGTATTGAATTCTACAAAATAGATGTAGTTAATATTTCTGTTGTAAATATATTATAAAGATTTTTTTACAGATCACGAAAAAAAAATACTCTGAGGACAATGAAATCTTGATTCATTTCTAATTGTTGTTTCACACATGAAATGCTCTAATATTTTTAAACCAATGATTTCCAGTAATTTTAAGTTTTCATAATGATATAAATGATGTGTTGTTTTGCAGGAAAACAAGAAGATAGCGACAGAATTGCTGTCTTCTGCTGGAGAGTTCAAGGTGCTAGATATTAAAGATATTATCAAAAATGTTGAGCCTCTTTCAGAACCAGATATGTCATTTTGGGAGAACTTTCAGCCAAAAGCAGAAGACCCTAGTCAGTGGAAAAGTAAACAAGCACAGAAGTCGTGACAAAATTCCAGCATACATATGTTATTCCAGTGCCTCGTCATAACATCATAGATTGTTTATAGATCTGAGTAATACTAAGATCAAGAACAAGTATTGCATGTAGCTGCACTGAATCAAAGAACTTGAGGTGTGAAAATTTTCAACAAATTATGTTTGAGAAGCTGTTTAGGAAAAACTTATCAACACTGTTTAAATTACTGCTACTTTCGGTTTCGGATCTTCTGTTTGGCAAACTAGGCTAAGATACACAATTCTTTAAGATAACAGCGAGGAAAATAGTCCTCAAGTTGATTGTCATATTAATCAGAATATTTCAAGGCAAAAACAGAGGCAAAGTCACAAACAAAGTAATTTGATTGGTGTAGAGCAGGTTTCAAGACAAAAAAATCTGACCCATCACCAACTGATATAGTCCTTTGAAGATTACAAAAGAGTGACACCCATCTTCAAAGCCAGTACGGTATATGGTTATGGGAGATGGAGATTCCTTTGATATATATCAAAGAATCAAGCTAGACATTTCGTCTTAACAAGGTGACACATACAGAACCTTACATTTTGTCATGAAATGTTCCAGAGGTGTAGAGAGCGAAGGTGATTGTAACCCCTGGAGTATCTAATATGGAATTTGTGCTAATAAACTGATAATTACATTTGATACCATATGGCAGGTTATTTTCATAGGGATATTTTTCACTATTCTATGGTACATTAAAATGATCATTAAAATTTAATGTATGAAATAACGAGATACATGAATTGTATTACACATGATGAATAAAAATAATTTATTTGTTTTAAAAGAAATCGTTAAAATTTTGACCTGTGAAAATTACAGACTGTACAGTATTCAAATATGTTTGAAAGGGAACATTTGCAACTGAATAACCTTATAACATCACTCACTCTGACTTTATAGTTACGTTGAGCTAAAACATTTTGGTTTCGTTATTTTCTGTTGATGTTCAGTGTTTTGTGTTAGCAAAGCTGTCTTTAAGAGATGAGAAATAGTCCTAGCATTATTATGTAATTATTGCTTGTGACTATTTTGTGATTTATGTTGTTGACACATGCTGGTTAAAAGTAACAGTAGTTTGATGTCATCAAGTGATTTGTAGAATCATCATTAAAATTACTGCAGTGATGAAAACAGTGTTATAAATATTCTTTTATTTTCTTTAAAAATCATTTATGGACAATATTACATTGATAACAATTTAGAAATGATCAATAAAATATATTTGTAAAAGATGTGTTTTGTCATTTTAATATTGCCTACTTACTAATTCTGAATTGATTTGAAGTATTGAAAGCAATTTCAAATCCTCAATACTTTTAAGTATTACTCAGTGATTGTAGATTTTGTTTGTCTAGGTCTGATTTGGTTTGTTTATACCAAGGCCTAGCATTCTTCGCCGATCTAGTGTGGCCTGTACAGATTCCTAAGTGACGAGTCTGGAATAAATAGGTCAGTAGCATTTATGGCTATTAATAAATTATATTCCTTATGGATCATGTTTTATGGTCACATACCAACGAACCTTGATCGAAATGATAAGGAAATGTTTTTTGTCTTTATATAATCCAATGATGAGTCCTTGCAACATTTATCAGACAAGTCCTTACTTTACCCTTTTTTGTGGGAAATTATTTTTGCCACTGTGGTTCATGAACTCTTTCATGTCATATTGATATAAAATCCAAAATGGCTATCTTCTCTTATGGAAGTCCGGCAAGATTGTTCATTGTGCAAGGACTGGCATTTAACGAAGAATTGACACCTAGTTCAATGTTTCAGTGATCAATTGTGTTGATACATCAATCATTGTACCTTTTTTATTTTTCCCTTAACCTGGATGCAAAGGGTGATTATGTATAACCCAGGTATCATGATGGGATGATATGCTGTCAAGTTTGTTCAGATAAATGATCTTGACCTACTTTCAAAGCTTTATGGGTCTTTATGACTTCTGACTAACCAAAAGACGCATGGTCACAATTTTACAGAATCAATCTAGGCTGACTTTGATCCACTTTCTAAGTGTTCGGATTGTTTCATCATTAAGGACATTGACCTTTTGCAGATTACATGACGGAAAGGCTGTTCTATGTGTCATTATATTTCAACAATACTGCTAGAAATTCAAATATTCAGTTTATTCATAGATGTTACAGGGTATAGTCTGTATATACACAGCGACGGTTTATATTACATTTTTACTACACCTACGTCCCAAAGGGAATTTATAGGAAACCTCTGCACCACAGTTGTAGGGTTTTTTTTCTGTTATCCATCATGGGAAATAAAAATGCCGTGAGAACTCACCCAGTGGTCCTTGTGTTCTTTTGCTAGAAACCAAGAACATTGGCACCCAACGTGGGGCACAAACCTACGACCCCGAGATTAACAGTCTCGTGCTCTACCGACTGCGCTAAGGATATAGCTCATAAGTCTCCGGTGCTAACCAGAAAAATTAATAAAAAGAAGGAAAACTGATGGAAATGACTGAAACAAAAGGAATTTAAAATAAAGGATTCAACATAACTATAAATCTAACTTTTAATTGATAATGAAATAGACAGTTACAATAAGGTTAATCTAACTTTTAATTGATAATGAAATAGTTACAAATGTTCCAGAACTGCAAATATCTATTACTTCCACTGAGGTTTGAACTCAGATCTCTTTCCAAGAAAGGAAAGTGTTCTTTCCAGTTGAACTACAGAAGTTCTCTCTTCTTTGCAGAGCCTGGTATTTGTAACTGTTATGGTTGAAAGTTTGTGGCTAAGTCCCCTGACAGAACAACATCATTTGTTAGTGAAACTGACAATCACTCCAAAAACCATAAAAAATTCTCCTCTGCTTTTACAAGGGCTTGGAACCTTCTACTATATGACAAATATATGAAAATTTTGCAATATAGTAGGCAGCATTCAAATTTTTTTATAATAGGTTGTTACCATTTCCTTCTCAAGAAGTTTTTTCTTTTTACAACCTTGCAACACTTCATATTTCAAGCTCGGTTCATCAGGTGAGGGGCTCAAACTGTGCACTGCAAGCACTACAAGGTATACAATTAAAATTTAATCAAAGCTACAAGTTTGTGCAGTTATAGGTTTGAACGACTATCATGAAAAAAGAGCTGTTAAACATGAAGAGAAAGTTGAAATTGGTTTTCACACTAAAATACCAATACTTATCAAGAACTCACATCATCAAGGAGATTTGTGGATAAGTTTGAGGCTGAGACCATCGACTGGTGACAAAAGACGGTTCTATATGAGACTGGGATTGTCCACAGTGGCAGGAGACAACTCTACAACATGCGGTTTCGATAGATCTCTTGTGGCAACAGATGGTTCTAGTTGAGGCTCAGACTGTCCACAAGTGGCAGGAGATGACTCTAGATGAGGCCAAGACTGCCCAATCTTGGCTGCTGACAACTCCAGAAAGTAGTGGCAAAGACAGTGCTACACAGGGCAGGGCACAAACTTTCCACTAATGACAGGAGATGACTATGGACAAGGTTATATTTGTCCAGCGAAGGCAGGAGATGGCTCTAGATGAGGCTGGAACTGTCCATGTGTTGCTGGAGATAGATCTGTCCAGTCAGGCCACTGAATGATATCCTAAGCAATTGAGGTAAAGTGCCTTGACTAAATACACAACAGTACAGGATGATCTGTGAACTCAGAGCCCCAAGAAACACAAATTTAGTCCTTGTAGCAATCAAACATCACACCCTGATCTTAACCAAAGGCTGATATGTCTGATGTTCTTCAAACTGTGCTAGTACAGCCAGACCTCATGCTTGCTGTCCACAGTTGGCAGCAGACAGCCATACAAGCAGTACTTGTTGTCTGTTCCCCTTCCAGCAGCTTTTCTTTTCCTTGCCACTCCTATATCTTTTAACTCTGCCCTCCATTTGTCAAAAGATGCAGCTTCTGTCTTACCACAGTTCCTGTATCCTCTATACTGCTGATGAATGGGAGGAGTACTGTCACCTCCACACTTTGGACATTTCACAGATGTTGCCTGTCTGGTGTGTTTGCATTTTACCACCCCCACATCATCTGTTACATTTTTTCTTTTCTGTCTTGCTTGTACAGTTGGTACTATCATCGGCGTAGTCAGTTGAGTTATCACTGGTTGTGTCAGTATAACTTGCAACTGTACATGCCCAGGTGCAGCTAAGATGGTATGGGGAGAATTGGCCAATGAAAACCTTGTGTTGGTGGTGGCATTGAAGCTCGGATCTTTAATTTGGGCATGGCAGCAGTATCTGGAGGATATACAAACTGAAAAGGCGAAGTCTGTCCTAACTGTAAGGCTTCTGGCTTCGACTTTGGTTCCTTTTCCTTTTCCTGTCATCAAAGCCTTTGACAGCTGAATGCTTTGCAGCAGGATCTTTAGATCTCTCTCTTTCCCCTTCTTGTTGTACCTAAAACAGAATAGTTGTTGTTATTCAGTTCTTGCATTGAATGAATAATCTAGAATTTCAATGAGTAAACAAACTTTTCTGAATACTCTTTACATTGAATGTATCACAAGAATAACTACAGTAAATGCTTTACTCTATGTAGATATAGTTGAACTGTATTTACAGTGTCAAAAATTATACATATTATATGCACCATGCACGTTGCTCATGTTTTATTTATGGTTTACAATTATTCTTGTGATGTATAAAGTATTCGTCGTGTGATGCAAGCCAGATGATTTTATCGAAGTAAATAAAATATCAAGTGACAATCTACCACACAAAATATTCTTTGATATACCTACAGAGCAAAATGGAAGTATCACACAGATTCTATTGCCATTAAAGTTAAACACTAACCTTTTACTAGCTGTTTGTATTCAGCATTTGTTGAGATTTGCAAGAGAGACCTGGTAGGAGTGGGAGTTTGAGGTAATGCTGGCTGTAATGAAGGTATGGTCAGATCTTCAAAGGCCAACTGCTCCTCAAACCCTTCATCATCCTTGTGCTCAGTGTCCTCATCTTACACAGAATCCTCTTCAATGACTCTGGCAGTTTCCTGGTACTGCACAGTGGCACCAGCTGACTGGGAATATAAATATTCCAAGCCAATGAGCTCGCCTGAAAACTTGTAAGAAATGATATGGTAAAGATGTTGATTTGTGCATTAGGTAACAGGAAAATACAATCCTAGTATGTTTAAAAACTGTACACATTCATCAACACCAGTACATTTCATTACTCACTGCAAACGTATTAATCATCACTGATAATGAGTCTTCATTTCATGAAAATATTGTGTTTATTGAACCAAAAAACAGTTCATAAATTCCCCGAAAAGGCCAGAGAAAACAGTTATTTGATGCGTCAGGTATACCTGTGTACTTCCCAGGGACTGTAAAGTCTGAACAGATGTGTTTATTCAGGATTTCTTGTGACAGTTTGTTGACAGAATGCCGTAAACTTCCACCGTATGAAAGAGGCCCTTGTGAATCTTGGTGTGTTGTTGCCTCTGTCTGTCTAGATTCCATCGATGGATACCATCTAACAAGTAGACCTAGAAGTTTATGTCACCAGCAAGAGTACCTAGAACAGAATATCAAAATAAATTCAGTTACAGTTCTTAAAATGAACGATAAATCCATTTCAATCAAAATGATTTCTTTTTTCACCACTGTTACCAGCAATACATACTTTTCAATGTTAAGTATGTTGAGTAAAATAATAATGTTATGAAAAATAAAGTAATCAAGTTTATGTAAAACTGCCCTCCTTGTAGACTCTTTACAGTCAGTGAAATCTGTTAAAAGCAACCAGACATTCCGAGAAGATTACCGTTAAATGTTTTAATTTAAGGCATTGAACAATTAATCTCTACATTTGGAACATATTTGGGGTATGTTCATGCTGTTTAGAATTTATCTTCTGAGGAGAATGTTTAGGAATTATACCTGGAATAAACCTGTTCATGTGAAGATGGAAACTCTCCAGTGAGGTTGAACCTCTAGCACATCGGTATTTGGGTAGCATCACACCACATTTCCTAAGAGTGCCAACTTTGGTGTACAGCTGAACACCATCAGGATCCTGGAGGCAGGCAACATCCTGTGACTGCTTTGCCCAAATCTCTTGCACCTTCACACCATCAAACAGTGGCACCCCAAGAATGTCCAGCCCCTTTTCACCATCCATGGAGAAAATCAGATCACTAATGAGAGAAGTTTCTCTCGTGCCTCTGATCACTCGACGACAGTGTAAAGTCAACTCATCTGACATGATGTGGCGGACAACGTCTGCATCTGATGGATTCGGAACATGATGCTGAATCATCTCAGCTCTCTTTGCCTTCTTCAGAAGAGTAACATCTTCCTCCTCTCATTTAAATAAGCAATGGCTGAGACGACTCATAAATGTCCCGTACAAAGGATGAGCATCCGTTGTGCAGCCAACAGACAGTCTCCTCATAAAGTGCCAGATATCCAACCTATTAAACAAAATAAAACATAGGTCACTTTTGCTGAAACTTACAGGTAACCATTTTCAGTCAGGAGCTGCTATTATCATGATTTATTTCAAAACATATCAAATTCTTTCACTTTGAAATGCATCCATACTATTTTTTATAATTCAATGTCAGAACATGTTGCATTGGAGACACTACCTTTTGTCGTCGAGAATTCTGTAAATTCAGATTTTGGATTGAAATCTTCAACAAACTTAAGTTATTATGGTATTTGCACAGAATTCTGTTGTTAGTTACTGTCTCCACAAACAGCTTACCTCACAAGAAGATTTGGTCAGTGCGTGAAGTACTTAATCACACAACTGCCGTCACAACAATCTCTGTCGACATACAGCAGACGTGGTGGAGATACTTGGACAGCCAGGTAACGGTGGCAAAGTCCCGAAATCATTGCGGCGAGGACCATCCTTCATTGGCTGTCAGGACACACATGATAATTTGACCATGCTCGTTACCATCATTGGTTGCCCACATCGCCGTCTTTGCACTCTTTCCTGTAATTCAGAAATATATGGACTTGTAAACCAGGCAAAGCAGCCAGGGAAAAAAGCGATGTCAAAAAATACAATCAACTTTTCACACAATTTAGCATTACATTTTCAAAAATGCATAAGTAAGATGACAAATATTGTAATTGTCATAATATTATTTTTTCCATTTCCCCCCGTTTATAATTATTTGAAATGGATAAAAACATTCAGCTATATACTAAACAAAATAGTTAAGGAACCTTGGGACGCAAGGCTAAATTTCCGTCCATTACATACCTGCCAACGTTTTGGTGATTTTCTTGGTAGAATCAAGTTTGATAATTCTACCAAACAGAGATGTGATGGAGGCCTTGGTTGAATCTCGAAGCTGGACATCTAGCTGGTAGACCTGGAGCTTGCAGTGGAAGATCTTCAATGACACCAGGCCCCACTAGTATAACAACTCAATTTCAGATTTCCTCAAGCCCAGATTTTCCTCAGCTAATATCTCCTTGAAAATATCTTGTATGAAAATTCCTCAAGGAATTTCAGGACATCCTAGCCGATGCCTTCCTCCTGTTCCTTGAGAAAATTTTATACAAGCCGTTTTTGAGGAGATATCAGCTGAGGAAAATCTCGACTCGAGGAAATCTCAAGTTGAGATGTTTTATACAAGTGGGGCCAGAAGTCACTAGTCTCGAGGAACTGGCAGCCATGAAAGTTTTACATGTTGACAGGTAGGTATTATCCATCATGGCAAATAATAGAACCAAAACCCCTACAACCGTGGTGCAGAGGTTTCCTATAAATTCCCTTTGGGACGTAGGTGTAGTATATATGTAACATGAACCGTCGCTGCGTGTATCTCGGATGGAAGTGTCCGGGCATGGTCACAGGTAAAAACGCAAGTCTTGTCTAAGGTCACGACCTACACAAGTTATTGGTCAGTCCACAGTCAGGTGTCAAAGCATGCATTCTTAATTGACATGTCGTAATACACAACGCTATGATACATCCATATATACGTACACTATACATTGATGTAAAACCAACTACATTTAACCATTAATAACCCCCCTTATGTATATATATGTAATAACAGAGACATATATAATACATATATACGTCTCTGCTAATAGGCTATTAGTAAATAACAGCATATATCAAATATAAACTTTGTTTGAATGGATGACCCTGACCTTTCAAAATTACAAAGGCCAAATGTGTATTAGTATTTACATCTTCCGAATAACCAAAAAGACCAATTTCATGATATCTGGTGAGTGACATGAAGGGTATGATATTTCATCCAGTTTATTCCGGTGGCTGATCTTCATTTACTTTTGTGTAATATGATTGAGGTCATGGCATTTGGTAATTAGCATGTACAGCTTCATTAGTATGGAAAATTAGAATACATTTAATTGTAAAACTGCATTACTGCAGAAAATGTCTTAATAAGCCAGATGAAGAATACAGAATTCTCCAGAGTACAGATGCGATGTGGTTTTGTTTACAAAGCAAAGAAGCCACCGAGAAGAACATAATCACCGACATTAAGATCGAGGAAAGATGTAGAGCCATCAGGAAAGAGTACGAAAGCAGGATACGTACGTTTGAACAGAAAGTGGATACGAAATGTGATGAAGCCAAGGTCAGGGAAAGAATATCAGATGAACTAAAGCAGGAACCAGGAAATGTAGACGAGGTTCACAAGTCAGAATAAACTTACATTAAAGGTAGGAAGGAAGAAGCATTCGACTCTGTAGTAGATGAAATAAACGAGAGAAAAATAAGAGAGAACAACATCGTTATTTATGGGGTGGAGGAAATGCAGTCCATGGACAAGGAGGCGAGGAAAACTCATGATAATGAGGTGGTAAAGGAAGTACTGAAAGTGTGCAACATACAAGTAAAGGATGCAATAAAGAAGGTGGTAAGACTTGGAAAGTACAAAGGAAGGGAGGAACAGAAGGATAACGAAAGAAAAACCATAAGACAAATTTAGGCCATTTTAAGCAACCAGGCCCCACTTGTATAAAACATCTCAACTTGAGATTTCCTCAAGTCGAGATTTTCCTCAGCTGATATCTCCTCAAAAACGGCTTGTATAAAATTTTCTCAAGGAACAGGAGGAAGGCACCGGCTAGGATGTCCTGAAATTCCTTGAGGAATTTTCATACAAGATATTTTCAAGGCGATATTAGCTGAGGAAAATCTGGGCTTGAGGAAATCTGAAATTGAGATATGTTATATAAGTGGTGCCAGGAATTTAAAGCAGGACTCTTAAAGAACATCAAAAGATTACAAACGGAGGAGAAATACAGCAATTTTAGAATATCAAACGATCTCACAAAGTCCGAAAGAGAAAAGAAAAAACAAATGAGGGAGGAAGCGAAGAGGAACATTCATCGGGGAAGCTCGATTCAAAGTGAGAGGGCCTCCATGGGCCAGGAAAATCGTGAAAATCCCAGAAAGTCAATAAACCACCAGCATGAATTAAAACATGCTAGAACGAACACTGTAAATAGTGTAAATACGGTAAATAGTTCAATTTTATTAGGTTCTAAAACCAAATAACCCATCACATGTAAATATGAAAGGTAAATCTAGCATGAAACGCAATCTACAATGTATAAGCACAAATGCGGACAGTTTACTTAATAAGTTTGATGAATTCAAAAATAGATTTCTAGCAGACAACCAACCAGACATAATAGCAGTAACCGAGGTTCTCCCAAAAATAGGAGCTACACTCTAACCAAAGCGCAATTGTAACTACTAAATTATGAAGTAATCCTGAGTAACTTTCCAGGTAACAGCAAGAGAGGGGTCATTTTTTACGTGTCAAAGAAACTGGATGTGGCAGAGTTACAATTTAATACTGATTTTGAAGAGAGTGTAAGGCTGAAAATTTCTCTGAATACAACGAATATACTGTTATTTGGATGTATATACAAAAGTCCATCATCAAATGAGAAGAATCTAGATGCACTTTTAAATAAGGCATGTTAATGCAACTTTACTCATACAATTATAACAGGGGATTTTAATTTCCCAGATATAATTGGATTGACTGGAGTACAAAGAATACCAATAGTTCGAAATTTGTTGAATGTATTAGAGATAATTTCCTATGCCAGCACAGCAGATATGTGGGATAATTTTCTAGAGAAGATCTCGACATCAGTGAGGAAACGCATCCCCAAAAGTACACCTAGGAATACAAAGCATACCATACCATTAAGCAAGGAGACAGTGAGTAACATTAAAGCACCGACTATGGGAGAGGTATATGCAAGATAAAAGTAAAGAAAAGCAAAGGGGATATTGCAAGGCAAGAAACAAGGTTAAATCGCTAATAACAAAGGAACGTAAACAAAAAGGAGCGACAAGTGGCTGAGTCTGCAAAAGCTAATAGTAAAAACTTTTGGAAGTATGTAAACTCGGAGAGAAAATCTAAGACAAAGACACAAGAGGGGACCTTCATAGCTAGAGCGGATGAGGAGGTGCTTGCAAACTTTTTAGCAGTGTTTTTACTGAAGAGGACTGTGAAAATATGCCAGATTTAAAGGAAATGATGTAACACAGGATTCTATTGAACCTATAACAATAGAGGAAGTAAATAAGCTATTCGCCAAGCTGAATGTGACGAAATCACCAGGACCACACAAATTGCACCCAAAAGTATTACATGAGCTACGCAGTGTGATTAATGAGCCAATTTTCAAGCAATGACAAGCAATCGGGATTTCTCGGAGGGAGGTCAACTGCATTACAATTGTTGAGAGTAATAGATAACTGGACGGAAATCCTAGACAAAGGAGGAGTCATAAATACAGTGTACATGGACTTCATGAAAGCTTTCGATAAGGTTCCACGCTGTAGACTTATGGAATAATTGAAAATGTACAGAATACATGAGAGATCATGTGTCTGGGTGGAAAATTTTCTATCAAACAGAAAACAAGTAAATGAAGCGCAGTCAAAATGGCATGAAGTTACCAGTGGAATACCTCAAGGATCTGTGTTGGGGCCAGTTCTATTTGGCATTTTTATAAATGACCTACCGGATTGGGTACTATCAGAAGTATATTTGTTTGTAAACGACACGAAAATTTTCAGAGAAATGAAAGACGGCAGTGATGCGTTACTACTACACCAAGACCTCGACCAGCTATATAAGTGGAGTGAAAGATGGCTGCTTAAATTCCATCCAGATAAGTGCGAGGTCTTATCCATTAAAAATAAAGGGAAGCAGGTTAACAGAAGACAGTAGCAGAGAGATTTTGGAAAACGTTGACAGTGAAAAGGATATCGGAGTTACCATCTCACATTTGAAAAACACAATTACAGGTCAAGAAAGCAAACTAAATAGTTGGACTTATTAGGAGAATATTCTTATACCTGGACAACAGAACCTCCTGCCTTCTGTTCAAGGCACTAGTTCGGCCTTACCTGGAGTATGCTAGTTCGGTCTGGTAACCATACAAAAAGCGGGACACGGAGCAACTAGAGAATGTGCAGAGAAGGGCAACAATAATGCTACCACAGCTAAAAGATATGAACTATGAAGAGAGATTAAAACACTTAAAGATGCCAACACTTAAATACCGAAGAATGAGAGGCGACATGATCGAGGTCTTCAAAATAATACAGGGAATATATGATAAGAAAGTAACAGAACATCTACTGAAATTGAATACAGCCAGGAACACCAGGGGGAATTCACTAAAACTTAATTAACAGCAGTGCAACAGGGAACTCAGGAAATACAACTTCACACACAGGATAGTAGATACCTGGAATAGCCTCCCGTGGCAGGTAGTGCCAGCAACAACAACAAACCAATTAAAAAATAGACTAGACGCCTACTGGAACAAACACCCACTGAGATAGAATTACACGGAACACTATGTAGCAGACATCAGAAGGACAACATACACAAAATATGATGAATTAGAGCCGCCTATGGAGGACCAACAGTTCCTGTAGGCAGAGACAACATAAAGTTAAACTGCCAAATATTTTTATGGGGTTAATTTAAACGTGTAGTCATAGTCTGTTATTCAAAATCAACAATATGATTTAGACATGGCGTGCATAACTGTTTTGCATACCAGTACATATACTGAACCACAGTTATCAGAGGCGTAGCTTCTATAGAAAGAAAAAGCCCGGGCTTACACATAAAAAAATCCGTGCATAGAGTATGTCGGACAAAATTACCAAAGTAAGGTTGAAAATAAATATCAGGGGTTGATTTTTTGTCAAATAAATAAAAAAAAACTGTCTCAGAAAACGATTCAAAACATTTTGGAAATCATGAATTTCATTTCATGAATTTCATTTCATGATTTCAAAGATGCCTAGGCGGCCCCCAGACCTCTCGCCTGGGCTTACACATTTCTGCTTGGCTAGCTACGCCCGTAGTTACCAGACACAAATTATTGTCTGCTATTGTGCATACATGCATATGTTTATTGTGCAATAAATCTAGATCTATTAACCACTCTCGTATAACGTAATAATACTAAATTAGAGGACCTGAATACAGTGGTGCATCTTTTTTTTTAATAATTCGTGTTTTTTTTTCAATTAAAAGTTTTGCTATGTTATTTCAAAGACATTTTTTTTATTTCATTTCAATAATTTGTGAATGTTGAAATTATTTTGAAAATGACAGCCAGTGTCGTGGCAGAGATTTCCGGTATTTGGTTTGTAATTTGGAATCTGTAATGGTCTTTCAAAAGCTTAATTTAGTCGGTGTAATGTTCAGAGCGTTTATGTGACCTCGAAGTATGCGGAAAGCGAAGTAAAATGGACAGATTTGAGTGGGGTGACGATAGTTTTCTTCCAGGAGAACGACAAGTATTGCAGCAACGAGGTGTGGCTCTGTATGATGGCCATGATAAGGTATTGTAGTTATTGCTTCTAAGAATTAACTGTGTAACTAGATGCAATATGGGAACTGTGGGTGTAAAAAATTGTATACTTGTTTAATTTTCATTCTTTCAAATTATGAAAAAATATGGTTTCAACTGGTTTTATATAAAGTTATCAACGAATTGGATTGACTGGTTCTAGTTTGATTTAAACAAAGAAATGGAGTTTTCTTATGTATGCTGAGCTGTTTAGTCAGAACTCAAATGAAACTGTGATCACCAGGAAATTGTAAGCATTTTTAACTAACAGTTAAGCTGACATTGCGCTTGGTTGTAGAAATTAATGCTGATCACTTCAGAGTTTGGCCTTAATTAGGACGGGACGTGACTAGGTTGTTAAATATGCATTGACAGATGTAAACCGTATCATGAGCCATGTACTGTGTATACAATATATCCATTGACTTGGTGCATATCTTTTAGTAGCACTTGTTTAAGTCATAAATTTTCTTCTAATAACTAGGATGATAGAATAGATTTCAGAGAATGATAGAGAGCAAGATAAGGAATTCTGAAGAAATTTGTAAATAATCAGGAATTGGTTTTGTCTGAGGTACATGTAGCAAGTTGATTATGGTCTTCTCTACAATACCATTATGCAGTATATGTTGATACATGTAGATTTGAGTTTGGATTTTTTGCATATGTGTTAAATTCCTGTGAATGATATATTTCAGACTTCTTTTCAAGATGGAATTCTGGTTTTGTCCACACATAAGCTAATATGGAAAGATATCAGGGACAGGGTAAGTTGTACTGCATGTTTTATTATGTACTATGAAAGATATACATAGAAAGGACTTATTACTATGCAGATCATATCTGGATGTGCTGTTCATAAGTGGCTTTATGATACTAAAAGGCTTTGTCTGCTAAAAAAGAAATAGCAAAATGGAAATACCCCCCAAAAAGTTAAAATAATTAAAAAAACTATTTTTCGTTATTGTTGTAACGTAGGTCAGATTGATTTAAAGAGAAGGTCTCTCTAGCTAAGTAGTATAATAAACCAATAATTAGTGCAGCTATTTATTCACTTATAATCAGAAATGTGTTCTGCTTGAAATTTCACAGGAAAATATTTACAAGAAAGTTTTCACTTCAATTTGTTGCAGTCTCGTATTTTGGTATTACACCTGTCCCTCGTGGTGTTTCTGGAGGAACAAGCATCAGGATTTGCTAAAAGGTTTTGTTATTTTATATTACATTAATCTTCTTGCAATGCCATCTCAAGCAATAAGTGAGAGTGATCTGCCCCTTTCAGGGTCCTGTACCAAATTAAAGAATTTAATTGATAGTTTGCTGCAGACACAACATATGTGTTTTTGAAATTGTTGAACCTTCTTAGAGTAATTTTCAGTACATTTAGAAGGAACTAGTGTTCATGATCAGTGAATTGAGGGGAAAGCCAGCACATGAAAAGAAATCAAGGTTCAATAGCAAAAGCAGGATTCAGATTTGAATGTTCCCATTGATAATTATACTGATGGAGAAAATACTTTTACTTGATATATAATGTACACGAAACAAGTCCTAAACAAAACACCAGGTGACTACATGGTATGAATAAGTATTTCAAATTTTCATATTGTTCATTTTTGTCAGTGCCAAGATAGTAGTCCATCTAAATGCTGCACCAAGTCAAAAACCTCCTGGACCTGTGGCTCATAGTGTCAACAGTTTCATCAGACTCTCCTTCAGGGAAGCGGGCGAAAGAGAGGTAATTTATGTTTATAACTATTGTTGTTAGTTGAAGCATAAAATCCTTTAGAGTTTAAGCTGTAGTGACACAGTAGTAAGAGATGGATTAGATGTTACATGGTAAATTTAGAGCTTTTTAACGAATCCATAACATTTTGAGTAACCAAGTTTTAGAAATTTAGAGGTAATCTGCAGTAATTGGTAATCATTTTAAATCCATGTTGTGTCCTTTGCACTGATCAGATACCTCGGTCAAACTCTTCCTTATCAAATCAGATTATCTCCTTTATCACACTTCATTATTTTCCTTATGCACATGGTATTGTGTGCAACTGATAGATAGCCAGTTGCTGGTGTCAAGCTTGCAGTTGGCACATTTTATTCAAGTAAGGCACTTTGCCAGCTGTCTCTCTGAACCAGCAAATATTTGCTCAACTGGCACATGCCAATTTTGTGCACTTATCAATTCTGTAGGACACAATTAAGTTTCTATGCTTGTTTGCCATCAGAACGCAATGTATGTCAGTGCTGGTGATTAATGATTTATCTGATGTAGGTTACTGTATTGTCATGCTTAAATCTTCTACAGGTTATTTTACAAGAACGTCTATTCTATGCTTCAAAGTGTCTTATATTTTTTTTATTATCTGCACCAGATTGTCTCCCTTTTATCTGTGAGGTTATATTTTCTGCACTAGATTGTCTCCCTTCTATCTGTGAGGTTATATTTTCTGCATCTGTGAGGTTATATTTTCAGATTGTCTCCCTTTTATCTGTGAGGTTATATTTTCTGCACCAGATTGTCTCCCTTTTATCTGTGAGGTTATATTATCTGCATCAGATTGTTTCCCTTTTGTCTATGAGGTGATATTTTCTGCACCAGATTGTCTCCCTTTTATCTGTGAGGTTATATTTTCTGCACCAGATTGTCTCCCTTTTATCTGTGAGGTTATATTTTCTGCACCAGATTGTCTCCCTTTTATCTGTGAGGTTATATTTTCTGCACCAGATTGTCTCCCTTTTATCTGTGAGGTTATATTTTCTGCACCAGATTGTCTCCCTTTTATCTGTGAGGTTATATTATCTGCACCAGATTGTCTCCCTTTTATCTGTGAGGTTATATTATCTGCATCAGATTGTTTCCCTTTTGTCTATGAGGTGATATTTTCTGCACCAGATTGTCTCCCTTTTATCTGTGAGGTTATATTTTCTGCACCAGATTGTCTCCCTTTTATCTGTGAGGTTATTATCTGCATCAGATTGTTTCCCTTTTGTCTATGAGGTCATATTTCTTGCATCAGATTGTCCTTCTTATGTAAAACACTTTGTCTCCCTTACTCTACATATCAGATTATCTCCCATATATCCAAGTCTTTCCAACATGCACAAGAATTTGAACTGTATTGTGTGTTTTGGACTTTATCACTCATTAATGGTGTCCCTTGCGTAATTTTGCAGTTTAATCAGGCATTTTCTGAACAGCTTCAACATAGATTATGGGAACAAAGTATACCAACAGCAGTCCCTGGAACTAAGGTATTTACATTTTTCATTTTACCATTTGACTTTAATCTAATTCATTGAATGATATATTTATTTTAGTTCTATGTAACATACCATTTTCATGTCATTCCATATATCAATGACTTTGTTACAGAGCGGGAAACACCGGGCAGGAATTATGGGTATTGAACGATCTCTGAAACAAAAACAGAAAGATACAGATAAAGATATCTCTAAAGCTTTTGAAGATCTTAGTAAACTTATGGAAAAGGTGAGGTATGAAACATGTTGTATAAATGAAACACAACTGCTGACAGGTTGACATAGGATGTATCTATACTACCTGTTCAGACTTATTTATGAATATCAAGGTCAGTGTCTCTTAAATTTCTTAAAGTTTTATCTGTAGTCTGTCTCCAATGGCTACATATTTCATCCACACAAACTCTCTAAAGTCATAACATTACACTACTGCATGGATACCTTAGTAGCTTTAACTAAACTAAGTTGTGTGTATATAAGAAAAACCCTGAGCTGCCCTACTCCTAATGTATACATTGTCGAGAAGTGTTCTGCATTCCATAGTTATGTCTGTCCGTACAAAAATTATTTTAACTTAAACTCTCTGAGCTATTTCATGGCCTTTCTGATATTTTCTACATTCGAAAATAAAAAAATATATTCAAATTCATTTTTCTTTCAGAAATTTTACCATTCTACCATAGATTGTAGAACTAATATTTAATGAAAAGACTTGTAATATCTGTTACAGGCAAAGGAGATGGTTAACTTATCCAAAACGATAGCAACTAAAATAAAAGAACGACAAGGAGAAATAACAGAAGATGAGGTGAGTTATATATTTTCTACCCTCCGTGCTAGGTATGGCATTATGGTATCTGACGTAAGCAGTTCAGTTATCAAGGTTGTTTAGACATAAGCTTTCTTTTTCTGAAAAATTCAACATCTTTATATCTATTTGCCATTTATTTTGGATGGGATACACTTGGAGAAAAAAAACAAATGAAAATTAATATGATTTCCGCAACAACAAAAAATTTTTTTTTTTTACACTTCAGAGGTTTGTTAAAACTGTGAAATTTAGAATCACCAAAAAGAATTCAACCCATATCTAGAGTTTGTGAGGAATTCGTGCTAATATAAACAAACCATATTTTATCACCTGTGACAAAGAGTCACTGAGGCAAGACTGGTGTTGTCAACATTTTACATTAAAGTTTAGCTCTGCTGCTCAAGAGGTAGAATTCCGAGTTTGAAGATATCTAGCTCACAAAGTGGACACCTTAACATATCCATTATTTACAAAATATCTTTCAGATTTGAAACTCAGAAATTTAGGGATGCTGAGAAACTGCACATAATGTATTCGATAGTGTTTTGAAGTATTTGATATATTTTTGAGACAAAAAAATTTCAGGTTCTGAGATATGACTAAAAATCTTTATGAGAGATTTTGTTCACTTCAGTATTTAGTTTATGGTCATATTGGATCAAGTATCTCCTCCCTACTTTGTGCTGTAAAAATTGAACATATCAGACAAGTAGTCATGTCCTTCCTTGGGAAAAGTGAATTTTTTGGGGTATAAATGCTATATTTTAGTGAAGTTTTAGAAATGAAGAAGAATTTCCAATTCCTTTTTTTAATGTTTCATGATTCATCAAAATTAAACATAACTTCAGTATATATGTGGTGTTTACATTACATATCATTAATTTAGTGATTTGTTTCTTTTAAGTGGGGGGGGCAGGGTGGTGCATAAATTTAAGTGTATTTTACGTTTCGCTTAAAAGGATCATACTTACAAAGCCTGACAAGTGATTTATATTAATTACATTATGATGTGTGTACTTATGATCCTTGATTAGGATTTATGTTTGTGGAACTTTTGATGATATATGAAACCTGTTGCTTTTGTTTCTGATTAATACTCAGTATAAGCATGATATGTTTTCATTTTCAAGACTGTGAAGTTTAAGTCCTATTTACTCAGTATGGGTATTCCCGACCCTGTGACAAGAGAAACACATGGAACAGGCGACAAGTACTACTCGGAGCTGGCAAAACAGTTGTCCAAGGTCTTAGAGAAACAACTTCAGGTATTTATACAGCAATACACAGTTGTCCAAGGTCTTAGAGAAACAACTTTATTTGTATTTTTATACACAGCATACATACATCTCTCCAAGGTTGTAGAAAATCAATTTCAGCAGGTACTTTAACAGGACATATCAGGTCCATACAACTGATCAAGGTCATAGAAAATGTCTTACACACAGTTGTCAAAGGTCTTCAAAATACAACTTCTGGTATTCATAAAGATTTGGGGTTGGGGAGGTTACATGCAGTCGCCGCAGCTGTTATTCATACAGGACTTACAGTATTTGTCTAGAACAATGACTTAGGATATTCAAATAGGCACCAGGCTATATAATAATTTTCAGTCCTTTTAGCGAATGTTAAGATATTGAATGCAGTCATATAAACAATAACTAAAAATATCTAAGTCATCAGAATGTTTACTTATAGATATATAAATGATATATCCTTGTAATTTGTAAGTTTTAACTGATTTTACAACAGGAGTGTGGAGGAATTATGACATTAACTGATGTTTACTGTCGTGTGAACAGAGCAAGGGGAATGGAGGTAGGTGTCATACATATTAGAGAAATTTCTGAAAATTCCCTCTGACAAAGAACAAATGGCAAATTCAAGTGTAATTGTTAGTTTTTATAACATTTGCACAATGAATATACCAATATTCCAGCAGAAGGGTACATACAGCCCCCCTTCAAAATATGATCATCACATACTACTTACAGAAACAATGGATCATAAACCAGATATAGATATGATAAAATGTTTCATTGGTTATTGTAATATTTCAGATACATATATAAAGTTTGTTGTATTTACCATCCTGTCATTGAGAGTTGTGTGTACTTTAGATGTGTATCAGATTATAACATATTTTTGTTTTGTCTTTACAGTTGCTTTCGCCGGAAGATATGTTGCATGCATGTGAAATGTTAGAGTCTTTACGTCTTCCAATAAGGTCAGTTCAATCTCAACATCCTCATATAAGGTCAGTTCAATCTTTACATCATCTTATAAGGTCAGTTCAATCTTTACGTCTTCCTATAAGGTCAGTGCAATCTTTACGTCTTCCTATAAGGTCAGTGCAAACTTTATGTCTTCCTATAAGGTCAGTGCAAACTTTATGTCTTCCTATAAGGTCAGTTCAAACTTCCAACATTTGTTACTTTTAAATATATCAAGTATAATGTATATACATGATAAATTAATGATGAATTTTAGACTCACTTCTGAAGGTATGTTCATTATTCTACTGATGAAGTTTTAAACAAAGCTGCTCAACCTTAGGTTGTATGTGTTTCTCTCTAAAGTGAAGTCACAGTGACCTTTAACTTATGGCAAATTTGACTTCCATATTTTGTTACATTTTGAAATAATATAAATTTAATCTAATGCCTGATCCGAGGTCACAAGGTCGGTTAGCTGAAATACATACAATTGATCCAAATCCATCGTTAACTTATCTGAATAGAGTCAGGATCATGGTGTACAAGGTCAATATCTCTGTTTCTTTAAAGTTTAAGATATTTTGTTTCAAGACTATGATACTAATCAGAGTTTGATCAAATTAAATGAGAAGTTGCCCTGGTATGGATGAAGGACACAAGGTCAAGGTCAAATATTACACCTTTTACTAAATGTTTTTCATGACAAAAAGGCAAAACTAATAAAAAAAATAAGCAAAGGTCAAGATCAAAATCAAATTTTCTCTTCAACCAGGTCAATTTTATGGTACCATATTATCATTAAAGTTAGTTTAAATCAGATTGTTGGCAGAAATAAACTTTGTTTCATGTTTCAGTAAATTACTAATAATTTAGTTAAGTGTTATATTATGATAGTTTTACAAACAATATGATGTACAGATGTGTAGTAAATAATTTCAATACATTAGTACAGATACAGAGGTAGTGGTATTTTTGCTAGTATAGGTTATGCTAATGTGAACTGTAACATTGACACATAGGCAACCATGACAGTAATCTTTGGGTGGTCAGGTGACAATAATTCACACGCCGTCCACCTGTGTGTCCAGGGCTTGATTCCCCATCAAGGGTTAAAAGGTATGGGGTCACTTACCTGATCACGTGGGTTTTCCTGGGTTCCTCCAATAGCAAGAACTGTTGTGAACTTCCATCCAACCCAACAAATGTGACAATCATGAGTTGGAATCAACTTATTTCACAATTGTTGTAAAACAAAGTTTAATTTTAGTAGATTTTGTAGAAGTCTCCAACATCCAATGTCCAGTACATGTCTCCAGATACATGAGGTTTCATTTTGCTGGTAGACGTGTCTTTAGAAAAAAGTGCTATTTTTAACATAAAGTTTCTTTATGATTTAGATTAAAGGTATTTGACAGTGGAGTGATAGTGCTACAACTACAGTCACATGACGAGGAACAAGTGATAAGTGATGTAACAGACCTTGTAAGTACAAGGAGTTTCAGGAGTTCTATTGGATTTCTTACACAGATCAAATGTACTAACCGTACTAACTAACCAAATCACTTGTCAGACGTTGAGTCCAATAATTGATATCCAGTTATCTTAGGTCTCTTTTGCTTTGGTTGATTAAAGTTCTACAATGCTAACTCATCACTGCTGTAAAGACTTAATAAATGCTGTACACCAATTTACAGGTTGAAGAGAAGACGTCATTGACTGCTGAAGAATTGGCCCAATTACAAGGTGTATCTGTGATATTGTCTAAAGAGAGGTATGTTCTAACCTTATATTTCACTGGTACCTAGAAACCATCACCTATCGAAAATAATAAAAAAAAATTCCACTGGTGTCTAGAATAGTCACCTTTCCAAAAATAATGAAAAAAAAAATTCCACTGGTGCCTAGAATAGTCACCTTTCCAAAAATAATGAAAAAAATATTCCACTGGTGCCTATTAACCGTCACCTATCTAAAACTTATGAACAAAATATTCCACTGGTGCCTATTAACCGTCACCTATCTAAAACTTATGAACAAAATATTCCACTGGCGCCTATTAACCGTCACCTATCTAAAACTTATGAACAAAATATTCCACTGGTGCCTATTAACCGTCACCTATCTAAAACTTATGAACAAAATATTCCACTGGTGCCTATTAACCGTCACCTATCTAAAACTTATGAACAAAATATTCCACTGGTGCCTAAAAACCATCACCTATCTAAAACTTATGAACAAAATATTCCACTGGTGCCTATTAACCGTCACCTATCTAAAACTTATGAACAAAATATTCCACTGGTGCCTATTAACCGTCACCTATCTAAAACTTATGAACAAAATATTCCACTGGCGCCTATTAACCGTCACCTATCTAAAACTTATGAACAAAATATTCCACTGGCGCCTATTAACCGTCACCTATCTAAAACTTATGAACAAAATATTCCACTGGTGCCTATTAACCGTCACCTATCTAAAACTTATGAACAAAATATTCCACTGGTGCCTATTAACCGTCACCTATCTAAAACTTATGAACAAAATATTCCACTGGCGCCTATTAACCGTCACCTATCTAAAACTTATGAACAAAATATTCCACTGGTGCCTATTAACCGTCACCTATCCAAAAATAATGAAAACAAAATATGTCTGGACCAAGAACTAGTGTTTTCATCAATATCTACATTTGTATAATCCAAATTAAACTTGTACAATGTGTCAAACTTTTCGTAAACTGCCATTAGGTCTATGTAATTCACCACAGTTTCCAGCTGCTATTTGTTTGAGTTTATAAAATGTTTACACTTATTTTGACTGCATATATATTTCAGTAAAAGTTGTCAGATATTTCTTGTATAGAAACTAATAATTTTCACAGCTTTGTATAGGATGTAATTACTTTCATGGACATGTGTAATATAAATAATGAATGTATACTTATAACAATGCATGAAAGTGATTACCTCATCAGAACAACATTGCATCAGTAATTGCCTGCTATATTAAACATTTTTTTATAATTACTATTACAGGTTATTGTTGACGGAGAAAGTTGGTGGAATATGTAGAGATGAAACAGTAGAGGGACTTAGGTTTTACAGCAATTTCTTTCTAACAAGGACAGATTAATGTCAACTATTTAAGCATATGGAGTCAGGAAAATGGGCCATTTTCGTTCCAAGTTTCAGCAACAGGGTTATGAATTATTTGGTTTAAAAGGATGTTTTAAAGGAAAGTAAAATAAATCTGTGTCCAGCCAACATGTTAAATCTGAGCCCTATGA
This sequence comes from Ylistrum balloti, assembly GCF_031769215.1. Taxonomy (NCBI): domain Eukaryota; kingdom Metazoa; phylum Mollusca; class Bivalvia; order Pectinida; family Pectinidae; genus Ylistrum; species Ylistrum balloti. The sequence goes on along the minus strand of NW_026781982.1, from coordinate 661,999 downwards.
TTTCAAACTGATGTTAACAGCTTCTCTTCAACTCTACGTCACAAACTATGTAATATAGCCTAGATAGCAGGAAAGGGGAACAACCCATTTGTTTCCACTGAATGAAGTTAATAAAGATGGAGAACAAGATAAGACTAGGTTTAAAGCCTAGACATTACTACAACAAGATTATTGGTGAAAGGATAAACAATGCACAACAGAGAGGTCACAGGATCAGTGGAGGCTTTATTAATAAGGACTGTCAAGTTGATATTGGGATAAAGGAGTTAAAGCAGACAGTGAGGTAACCACTCCCTGTCAGTGCTTACTGTGGCTAGATAGTGAGGTAACCACTCCTATCAGTGCTTACTGTGACTAGATAGTGAGGTAACCACTCCCTGTCAGTGCTTACTGTGGCTAGATAGTGAGGTAACCACTCCTATCAGTGCTTACTGTGACTAGATAGTGAGGTAACCACTCCTATCAGTACTTACTGTGACTAGGCAGTGAGATAACCACTCCCTATCAGTGCTTACTGTGACTAGACAGTGAGGTAACCACTCCCTATCAGTGCTTACTGTGGCTAGACAGTGAGATAACCACTCCCTATCAGTACTTACTGTGACTAGATAGTGAGGTAAACACTCCTATCAGTACTTACTGTGACTAGGCAGTGAGATAGCCATTCCCTATCAGTGCTTACTGTGACTAGATAGTAAGGTAACCACTCCTATCAGTGCTTACTGTGGCTAGATAGTGAGGTAACCACTCCCTGTCAGTGCTTACTGTGGCTAGATAGTGAGGTAACCACTCCTATCAGTGCTTACTGTGGCTAGATAGTGAGGTAACCACTCCTATCAGTGCTTACTGTGGCTTGACAGTGAGGTAACCACTCCTATCAGTGCTTACTGTGGCTAGATAGTGAGGTAACCACTCCTATCAGTGCTTACTGTGGCTTGACAGTGAGGTAACCACTTCCTATCAGTGCTTACTGTGACTAGGCAGTGAGATAGCCATTCCCTATCAGTGCTTACTGTGGCTAGATAGTGAGGTAACCACTCCCTGTCAGTGCTTACTGTGGCTAGATAGTGAGGTAACCACTCCTATCAGTGCTTACTGTGGCTAGATAGTGAGGTAACCACTCCTATCAGTGCTTACTGTGGCTTGACAGTGAGGTAACCACTCATATCAGTGCTTACTGTGGCTAGACAGTGAGATAACCACTCCCTGTCAGTGCTTACTGTGACTAGATAGTGAGGTAACCACTTCTATCAGTACTTACTGTGACAAGACAGTGAGGTAACCACTCCCAATCAGTGCTTACTGTGACTAGACAGGGAGGTAACCACTCCCTATCAGTGCTTAATATGACTAGACAGTGAGGTAACCACTCCCTGTCAGTGCTTACTGTGACTAGACAGTGAGGTAACCACTCCCTATCAGTGTTACTGTGGCTAGACAGTGAGGTAACCACTCCCTATCAGTGTTACTGTGGCTAGACAGTGAGGTAACAACTCCCTATCAGTGTTACTGTGGCTAGACAGTGAGGTAACCACTCCCTATCAGTGTTACTGTGGCTAGACAGTGAGGTAACCGGATAAGTGGTGACTGGATTGTGTGATTTATGATCCATGAAGGTGGGTTGATAGTTTAACATCCACTGAAAATCTTCTGTCCAGGATATTGTCTATATTCTATATATCATTAAGGGGCAGGTTTTTTTGGACTGCAGTCACTTGTGACACCATGCAGATTTAAGACTAGATGATAATGATAATAGTGATGGATAATTCGTTAAAATCCATAAATGGCTTTTTGATGTAGTAAATCGATTAAATTATTGGCTGACTGAATTCAATATTCATAGAAAGGGAATATATTCTCCATTACAGTAATATTTTTATTTTTTTGTTAATTTTAACTTAAAATACTTCACTTACGTTGAATTAACATAAAAATGAATTGGCAGTTAGCATCTTTATTATATTTAATATGATATATTTTTCATGGAAAATACGAAGGTTCTGATGATTGATTATGGAAATTGTAATCGAACATAGCAAGAGATGAGGTTAAACAATTAGATGATTGATTATATCCGAGCATCATCCCATCACTATATCTAACTAGTGGAGAAGTGTTACTGAGTGGATGGTACTATACAGCCACATTTTAGAGGTGAATCATGTATTTTTGTTAACTGTTTAAGTAAAAGATTATAAATCAAGTTTCATTAAAGGTTTCTGTAGTATGTTTTTTGTTGATAAATGAAAATTAAACATTCAGTATTTACCTTATATGAATTTTGTATTATTATTATTAAAATAGTATTAATATTATTAATCGAAAAATAAAATACGTTTTAATACATCATAGATAATATTTCTATTCTGATCAAGATTTAGCACCGTGTTAACTCCGTGAGTGTACAGTATACATGTATATCTATAGTAATAATTCCCCCCCCTCTATGGATCTATATTGGATTTCTCTGATATTGTAATGAGTTATAATATCTTTGTGTATTTCTGAAATTATTAGTTTTACTTATTAATTTTTTGTAATGTAACTTTTTCTAACGGAGAAATTCTGATTAGTGTATAATGCACTTTTGTCTTGTAAGTAATTTGGGTGTGAAGAACAACACCCTAAGTTATTGAATAAAAGTTATTTATGTCTTAAAGAAAATCGAGAAGTAGGTAAGTTTGTATTTATTTAATTGGTACTTTTAAAACACATACCGTATTTCCCAGATTATAAGCCGCAGTTTTTTTCCTTTGTTGTCGGGCATGCCAGTTTGGCTTATACGTGGATGAAAAAAATTAAACAGAATGAAAAAAAAAAAAAAAAGCATACCATTATATCAGATCGTCTAGAGCCGTCTTTTGCAATCATATACAGAATGATGCAAAGATTGAAATAATAACATCATGTGAATTTAATAAATCATACTTTTAATATGAATCACAATTATATCTTCTGAACTTTGCTTTGGAAGTGATAAGTCATCAGGTCATAGGTCAAATTATATAAAGACCTCCATGCTTGTTTACGATAAGAATGGTTTTGTGTAACTTATGAGAAATAACATGGGACTATGCATGGGCCTTGCTAACATTTAACAGTACAGACACAGATGGAGATATTGTTAAGTAAACCGTATGTAATGTCGGGCCCTATATCAGTGCGTAGACAACCTCTGGAGGCTTCCAAGCTAAACAAGTTTGATAATTGCTATCTTATATTTTTTCAAACACGTCAGTAAAATAAAGGATTTTCCATGTATAATTAATTTTCAAACTGTTTCATTGACGATCTTGATGAATTGCCTTCTGTTGTCCGTTATATCAACAAACTTTGTTCAACATAACGGTTTCTACATTGTAAGAAAGGGTGCTGCTAATACGGGGATGAAATAAAAAAAAATTGTAAAAAAGGGGCTTTGCGGCTTATATACATTGGTGCAGCTTAAAACCTGGAAAATACCATAATCACATATCACAGTATGAATAAATCAATGGAAATGTCCAAATCAATTTGTTCTGTTCACAAATTCGAATTCACTCATGTGATGTCTGTGTTACTGAAGGCTCCTGAATCAACACAGCAAACTGTCAAATTAAAATGCTCTACTTTGATGATATACTTTTGTAATTTTGTATGTTGTATGATACAGTTAGCAATAATGTACCATATGAAGAGGCCATTAATGTCACTTCCAGTATTAGGATGGCCTTCATAATGGCATTGATGATGCCACATGGATGTCCTAAGAAGATTCCACATTAGGATGTCCTATGGAGACGGCACATTAGGATGTCCTATGGAGATGGCACATTAGGATGTCCTATGGAGATGGCACATTAGGATGTCCTATGGAGATGGCACATTAGGATGTCCTATGGAGATGGCACATTTAAGATGTAACAAGATGTCACACTAGGATGTCCCAAGAAGATTCCACACTAGGATGTCTTAAGAAGTTTCCACACTAGGATGTCTTAAGAGGATTCCACACTAGGATGTCTTAAGAAGATTCCACACTAGGATGTCCCAAGAAGATTCCACACTAGGATGTCTTAAGAAGATTACACACTAGGATGTCTTAAGAGGATTCCACACTAGGATGTCCTAAGAGGATTCCACATTAGGATGCCTTAAGAAGATTCCACATTAGGATGTCCTATGGAGACGGCACATTAGGATGTCCTATGGAGATGGCACATTAGGATGTCCTATGGAGATGGCACATTAGGATGTCCTATGGAGATGGCACATTTAAGATGTAACAAGATGTCACACTAGGATGTCCCAAGAAGATTCCACACTAGGATGTCTTAAGAAGTTTCCACACTAGGATGTCTTAAGAGGATTCCACACTAGGATGTCTTAAGAAGATTCCACACTAGGATGTCCCAAGAAGATTCCACACTAGGATGTCTTAAGAAGATTACACACTAGGATGTCTTAAGAGGATTCCACACTAGGATGTCCTAAGAGGATTCCACATTAGGATGCCTTAAGAAGATTCCACATTAGGATGTCCTAAGAAGATTCCACACTAGGATGTCCTTGGATGATTCCACATTAGGATGTCCAAAGAAGATTCCACACTAGGATGTCCTAAGAGGATATCACATGTCCTAGTATGAAGATGCCATTCACTAGGACGGTCCTTTGACACTGCTATATTAGGACCTAGCTGTCCTTCAGGACACTGCATTTTGACATCCTATCAGGATGTTATTTTTAGGTGTACATGATGGTGGAAGTAGAGAACACAAATCTACAGTATATCCACTCTCTTTGGCTAGTGAGGCTCGGTCTGTATCCACAAGGTTCATGCAATATTTACCTGCAATAACAGAATTTTACCTAAAATTGATTCTGAAGATTTTTTTTAGAGATAGCAATGGTTAAATAAGCATTCTGTTTACTCTGATTCAGTGTTGAACAGGTGGGTCACATTAACTTCGTTTTGGTTTGTGACCAAAAAAACATTTTTTTTAAAAATTTTTAGGAAAATCATTTTGATTGAAGATCAATATAATTTGTGTTCAAACTCGTTTCATTAAAGAGCCCTGTAGCAAAAGTCATAATCCACTTTGCTCCTATAGATCAGTCTCTGTACATACCTTGCTCCTCGAGGTCTCGATTAAATTCTGTCTGATCTGCTGCATGACCCAACACAATAAAATCCTGTTTGGATGAGATGACAACAACACAATAAAATTTTGTCAAAATCTAACACACGCAAGAATGTATTATTCACATACACTAGAAACAGAGCTAATCACATGTTACAGAAAACGATACCTGGCACATATCACAGTGGTTACTAACATAAAAAAGATCTTGAAAGATAGACAAAGAGGTTAATCCATAACTCTTAATCCCCCTTAAATAGTGTTGAAGTGTAACACAAAACTTCATCTGAGCATTTCTACATGTTAACAAACTTTGAGCACACAGAAGTTTTAGCCTTACCAAATAAGCTAATTCCTGTCTACCTACTGTAACTTACATGTGTGGTGTAGTGAGCTTTACAGTAAAAGACAAAATTTTAGATTGTGCAAATAGACATATCAATGAGTTTTATAAACAAATTATCTAACTTCTGGCATAGAGCTTGTCGATACTACCTTAGATGGAATGTTGGCAGACTTAAAATACTGGCTCCTGGGATAAGTCATCAGGTGTGTGTTCTGGATACCTCCATAGCAACAAGGGCAGATAACAAAGCTGGCATTGTTCTGCAGACACTGATGTAGGACCATATCTGTGGCTGACCCACAAGCATGTAGACAAGTTCCAACATCAAATCTTCCCCGGAAATAGTCCTGGTTACACTTGGTAACAAACATTTCATTTACCAATATAGAACTTATAAATTTGTAAAAAAAAACGTGAATTATTTTCAAATAGTATTGTCACAGACTTGTAGCCTACATTAACATATCGCTTGACACATGTTTAAGAAGGGGATCATCCTTTTGCAACTCAACGTCCTCTGGAAAGGTTTATAGGAGAACAATATCATGACATTGCTATAAAAACTATAAAGGAATCCTTTAAATCAGCCATGGACTTATTTTCAGACACTGAAAACATTTTAATGTCGCTTGAAACAAGATGTGTTCATGAAACACTATGCCCCGGTTGCAACAAAATTCCAAAGTGGGATATTAAAACTTGTTTAAGGCATGTGCTTATAGCATGCACACTGTGTGTTCATTGTGCAATAAATTAAGGCTACTGTTTTAGTTTTTCCAATGTAGGTCAAAGGACATGGTCAAGGTCACATGGTTAAAAATTTTGACACCACCAGACAACAAACAGTCAGCACAAAACCAATATGCCCTTGATCTTTCAATCTGGGATATAAAAATGATGCAACATAGGAATGAATCGATACATTTGTATATAATTCATGCAAGACTGCATTAATATTAAATTAGATTTAAAATTGAAGCTCAGATCTGATTAAAAAAATGTTTGCATAACAGTTACCATTATACTCAGATTTTTTTGGAGACATTGACTATGTAAATGACATGGTAACCATGGCATTATGTTTTGTATAAAGTGGGCTACGCTCTGACACATGCTTCTTTGATTTATACATTTTATTATGTAAACTTGGAAAAGCTGATTACAACTAATTAAGATCAGAGTTAGGATTCACCATTCATTAATACATAATTATACCTCACCTGGAACAGTGTCACATTAGAGAGACTAGCCTTGTCCACACGATTTTTGGCACGCATCAAAGACGACTCGTTGTTCTCAACCAAATAAACCTACAGGTAATCAGAACATAATAACATACAGAGGGCGAATACTAGAATATTTCACTTCTTTGAGACTAAAAAGAGGGCTCTTAAAGGCCAGAGGATAGGAAATTTAGAGATTTCCATCAATACACTTGGGTAAAATGGGAAAATGTCGTTTATTCATGAAAACTCAACTTTTTTTTGGAAATGTGAGTTAAATTCCATTCAAAGTCAAGATATTTTCAAAACAAGTGATGCAGGTATTAAAACAAAAGCATATATTACCTGGTGTGCTATAAAGGCAGATTATTAAATATCTATGTCATAATTTCTTATGTTTAACAAATTTACATCACATAACAATAGGAACAAAAAACTCACCTTACAATCTGGCATCAGATAGGCTATGACCAATCCAAGATGTCCCTGCCATGAGAAAGATTGAATTCTCAAAGTTGTAGATGGTGAGCTGACCCACACATACTATCATATATAGCATAGCTTTTCTATTTTACAGTAATAATTTTCTGAACCTTAAAGTGATTGAAAATTTAATTGTTAACCTACAAAAATGAGAGATTATTCAATCAGAACACAGAACAAAGTTATGGGACATGTGTAACTGACCCCTCCACTACAAAAGTCCACAATGATGTTCCCCGGTTTAGCTAAGGCCTGGACAGCGGTCACCAAATTCTCTAACTGCTGACATTTCCTCATAAGGCGCTTCTTTGGCAAGTCTGAAACAAACAAAGTCTGACTGTTTATACCAATGTATTTACCATTGTATTACATTCCTAATATGTAAATAAAATAAGTTGTGTATTACGAGGTCATGAACTGCCAATGGTACAGAAAGTAATGTAAAACAGAGATTTCCTCTCTTTATTGCAAGATGACTATTGAAAATAATTTACACAAGTGTTTTTGTTGGCATTTATGGGAGATATGAATGCCAACTGGATTAAGGTAAGTTCAACATGAAGCCTTATATCCCTTTATAAGAATAGGGAGATTGCCTTATTACAGAACCATGTTACTGTAAGCCATCTTATTGTTTCATGTACAATGTTCATGATTGTAATTGTTGAATTGATATTTGGCAATACATTGTCTCAGGAAAGGAAACTGTAGATATTTGGCAATACATTGTCTCAGGAAAGGAAACTGTAGATATTTGGCAATACATTGTCTCAGGAAAGGAAACTAGATATTTGGCAATGTGATTACACTAAAGCTGTGTGTGTGTGTGTGTGTGTGTGTGTGTGTGTGTGTGTGTGTGTGTGTGTGTGTGTGTGTGTGTGTGTGTGTGTGTGTGTGTGTGTGTGTGTGTGTGTGTGTGTGTGTGTGTGTGTGTGTGTGTGTGTGTGTGTGTGTGTGTGTGTGTGTGTGTGTGTGTGTGTGTGTGTGTGTGTGTGTGTGTGTGTGTGTGTGTGTGTGTGTGTGTGTGTGTGTGTGTGTGTGTGTGTGTGTGTGTGTGTGTGTGTGTGTGTGTGTGTGTGTGTGTGTGTGTGTGTGTGTGTGTGTGTGTGTGTGTGTGTGTGTGTGTGTGTGTGTGTGTGTGTGTGTGTGTGTGTGTGTGTGTGTGTGTGTGTGTGTGTGTGTGTGTGTGTGTGTGTGTGTGTGTGTGTGTGTGTGTGTGTGTGTGTGTGTGTGTGTGTGTGTGTGTGTGTGTGTGTGTGGTGTGTGTGTGTGTGTGTGTGTGTGTGTGTGTGTGTGTGTGTGTGTGTGTGTGTGTGTGTGTGTGTGTGTGTGTGTGTGTGTGTGTGTGTGTGTGTGTGTGTGTGTGTGTGTGTGTGTGTGTGTGTGTGTGTGTGTGTGTGTGTGTGTGTGTGTGTGTGTGTGTGTGTGTGTGTGTGTGTGTGTGTGTGTGTGTGTGTGTGTGTGTGTGTGTGTGTGTGTGTGTGTGTGTGTGTGTGTGTGTGTGTGTGTGTGTGTGTGTGTGTGTGTGTGTGTGTGTGTGTGTGTGTGTGTGTGTGTGTGTGTGTGTGTGTGTGTGTGTGTGTGTGTGTGTGTGTGTGTGTGTGTGTGTGTGTGTGTGTGTGTGTGTGTGTGTGTGTGTGTGTGTGTGTGTGTGTGTGTGTGTGTGTGTGTGTGTGTGTGTGTGTGTGTGTGTGTGTGTGTGTGTGTGTGTGTGTGTGTGTGTGTGTGTGTGTGTGTGTGTGTGTGTGTGTGTGTGTGTGTGTGTGTGTGTGTGTGTGTGTGTGTGTGTGTGTGTGTGTGTGTGTGTGTGTGTGTCAGTCTGTTCTGCGAAAGCTAATCTCCTAAACTTACTCTGTTGTTGACATTGCAAAACAGTAACAATGAGACAAGATATCCTAAAGGGATCTTGGTGACCACCATTGTTTTATTTGGATAATTTCCCTTCTTTTCTCTGTTTTTTCTCTTAATGATAAGAAATTTGAACATTCCTCTACAAAAATATCAATGATAATCTTTACCTTTCAAATCCAAGAAAGTTGCCTAAAAGTCATTTTGTTTTTTTCTGATCAGTCCCAAATCAGACAATCGCAACTTGTGACCAAGAGGAACCAATACATGAAATTTGAGAAAGATTTATGCAATATTTCTCAGAAAATAGAGATAACAAACTTTCGAAGTCAAAATCTAAAATGGCCACTGTTGGTCATTTTCTTTTTCTGACTAGTACCAGAATCAAATGGGCACAACTAGAGACCAAGCAGAACCGTCATATAAAATTTGAGCAAGATCCATTCAGTTCTTCTCAAGAAATAGCAATAACAATAACAGTTTGTGGATGGACGACAGACCACGGACATAGGGATTTCAATAGCCCACCATCTGATGGTAATAAAAATGGTTCATAGTTAAACATTTGTCAGAATCTCTACTGAAACAGCAAAAAATGGTGGTGGGCTAGCTTTATAACTAGGCATGGGGTTATTATCCAAGAGATAAAAAAATTAAGTAAATTTTCATTTTTGTCTGCCAGACTGCTAAAGTATACCATTACACACTGTTGGCTATATTGCAAACTTCACTATATCTCTGCTTGGTTAAAAGTAACTCACCAGCTCCAGGATGTACCCCCTCAGGAATTCCATCCCACACTTATAGAACATCTTCTCCACAAGGGTGTTGGTTAACAATTACTCACCAGCTCAAGGATGTACCCCCTCAGGAATTCCATCCCACACTTATAGAACATCTTCTCCACAAAGGTGTTGGTTAACAATTACTCACCAGCTCCAGGATGTACCCCCTCAGGAATTCCATCCCACACTAACTGAACATCTTCTCCACAAGGGTGTTGGTTAACAATTACTCACCAGCTCCAGGATGTACCCCCTCAGGAATTCCATCCCACACTAACTGAACTGCTTCTCCACACGGGTGTTGGCCTAGTTCTACAATGATCTCGCCCTCCTAGACAAATTATAATGCATTTCTCTCATCAGCTGATCATTCCAATTAGTTCCTAGAATTTGAAAAGTTCTCATCATATTAACCAATTATGAATTTGTAATGTGGTCAATGTAATGTCTGGAAACTTCATATCATCACTGTGTCCTCCACATGTCATTATAGCCAGACTTAGCATCTGCATATATACTGTGAAAATATATTTTTCTCTAGAAGCCCACTAAGATTAAATGTCAAACTTAAGTTAATATGAAAGCATCAGTGAGTAAAGGTGTACAGAAAGAACTGGTGCCTTGTATTTGCCGTGGTTTCTATTTCTGAATGCCATTACAAAACTTAAACTTACGAATAATAGTTTAATTTGCAGCAAAAACAATAAATAAAACATAATTGGACCCACTTAACTTGAACTCGGTTATATTGAAAAAACGGTTTATTTGAAATAAAAAAATAATCCCCATCAAATGTCTTCATTGTCTTAGTATTTCCACCTCATTTAATTTGAAATCAGTTAACTTGAAATCCTGCATTATTCGAAATGTAAATACTGACCCTGGACAGTACTAATGAACTGTTTGCACATCGCTTAGTGCCACCCTGATGCCGATGAGCATTGTCGTCATGTTTTGATGGTAAAAATATGATACAAAAGAAATAAATTATGGAGGGGATGGGTGATTTACTTCAGGTGATCAAGGACATATTCTTAATCTTTTACCTTGACCTTTTCCAGTGCACTTGCAACTTCTGGTTTGATGGCCCGAGACTTGGCTCTACATCTCCGACTACAAAAATAGAATAAATTCTTTGATTCATACAGAAATAGAATATTACTTATTAATTATCAAATATAGGTTTATCTACACTTGATGTAGTTGTCTTGAAAGGAGTTTAACAGGATCTTCATTATTTTTCTAACTATAGATTGGTACATCCTACATCAGGCTGTTTGCTTCTTTTTAATGAATGTGTTACACTCTCTGATTGGAAAGTGATATAATCACATTAAAAATATCATCAAGTACTCTAAACCATTTTTAAAGAGTGCATTAACTAACCTCTGAGATTTTTCGATCACAATGAGACTGCTGTAACTTTAACAAATTAGACAATACATGTATTATACAATACTGGCACAGAGAGACTTAAGGTAAGGAATTAAATGTTTATCATCTCTGTGTTAACTATAAGCTATGAACTTTCACAAATGAGTTTCTATTGCCAAATGTAAATCGCACATGATATATAGTCGACAGTACCTTAGTTCTAGGTCGTCCTCCTGTGTTTCTTGCTCCTGGGGCGGAGAAACAAAATAAAGACTTGATTTCCTGAGTCTAGAGTCTATTGAAGTGTTCGACACATCTAAAAGGTTAACTTTGTACCCACAATTCCTTGCACATTCCTGTATTCGTGGTAAGGTGATCATGTGTTTAATCCAGGAGACAATATTTGGAACGTGACTCCTGAGGCAATGAATGTTAAAAGATAAAACCTCCTGCAAATAAAAAGTTAGTTTTATATATCAATTTAGATCTTAAGTCCTGAAATAAAAAACAACAATACTACAATACATCTACAATAGGATGTAACAGAATAAATGCAGACAGATGCCCTGCTTCTGCATTCATATCAATGCTGTCCTTTACAACTTCATAACTTTACAACAAACTTCTAATTATGACTTGTAACACTCTATAAGCCAAACAAGGGCTGTAAAAGACATGTCATGCTCCCTAATTGGGACAAAATTTAAGTATGAAATATAACAAAGGGCAATAAGAGTTATGATTCTTGTGCACTACCCTCCTACTCATTTAGATCTATCTTCCAATTAAGTTTCATGGTAATACCTCTTATAGTTGCAGCCTAATGCTCCGGACAAAGTTTAAGTAAGAAAAATAACAAAGGGCAATAACTCCTAAATTATACAAAATAGTGATGGTTCTTCTGCACTGCACTTCTCCTTGCTATGATCTATCTATCTATGAAGTTCTATGTTGATATCTTTTACAGTTTTTGTGTTATGCTCCAGACAAAATTATGACAGACGGACGGACAGACAAAGCAGCAACTATATGCTCTCCCTTCAAAGAGCATAAAAAGTATACTATGTCAGCCAATTGATAGAAACTCCTTTCCCTGAAAATCCCTTAACAACTGTTGTAACTTAATTTCAGCTGTGATGATCATCATTTAACAATTAAAAGTATGAATTAGTCCTAAATTTAAGGTTTACATTGTAATAATATTAGCCTTACCAACAAATGGAATACAAATGAGAATAGGATGAGATCTGCCACTGTGATTGTATTTCCTTCTGCATACAAATGAATCAGATCAACATCCCTCAGAGTCAATGTCTTCAGAAAGCTTGTAAGTTCCTCAACACTTTGGAAAGTTTTCTCTGTATTACATCCATCAAATGACTTTTGTTGAATCCCATTCCTAAGTTCCTGATTTTTCAGTATTATACCATTTTCACAGAAATTACTATTGTTTTCTGATTCCAACACCTCCTTTGATTTTAAACTGATTCTACAAACACAATGGGTCAATGGATAGTCTCGTTGCAATTTAAACTGAGAAACATCAGAGTTGTCAATTTCCTCTGCTTCTTTAATCACTTGTGACAACAGACGTCTTTTATGCTTGTCATCGTTATGAAGTTTGGCTGGTGTCTCTAAATGGCTTTCTAGTTTCACAACATTTTCTGGGATTTCAATCTGTTGGGTGTCCTCACTGTCAGCCTTTTCAATCTCCCTAAAATGTAAACATTTTCGAGTTACTATACATTCAAACAAGATTCTTGTTATGCAATATTGATCATGACATTCACAAAAGACACCAGACACTTTCTATATAAAATGACTCAGCTTTTAAAATTGACAGGCAGTGTTTAGGGATGAAATGGGAACATAAATGAAATGAGGAAAATGAAGAGAAAGCTCCACATCCCTGTTTGAATATAAATACTGGTTATTATCCATGGTAGACTTTGACCTACTCACAAGCACTGTTAAGTACTAGAACAGCTGACCTTGACATTGATACAAGACTCACACTTGCTGTCATGTACTGTTGACCTTGACCTTCATACAATATTTTAACTACCACTACAATATATTATCCTTTCATAATTTCATTGTCATCAATTATTTGAACATTAATCTACTTCAAATGTAATATACATAAGGTGTACCTGATTTGTTGGATCAATTCTGTGATGCTATTTGGGAGGTCCACTTCACATAACTTGGTCCAGCCTGAAACCTACACACTCATCAATCAGTCCTGTGTGTGGACAACAACACATCTCAATGCCAAGGACAGGATTACTATTATATACATATATCTGTCCTTCAACAAGCCCAAGGGAGGTAACATACCTGATTCAAAGTCAAGGACTGGGCTTATCATGAAAGATAATGATAAAACACATGTTCACATTTTTACTAAACTTAATAGATCTGGGAAGAACCGGGCTTATTGATGGATACATACAGTAATGTTCATATACAGACCCATCTATGAATAAATACAGTACTATCGACATTTTTGAAACAGAAATTTTGATGCATTAGCAATTATTTCCCAGGTCTGGCTAAAGTGGCTGTGACTAACTATATTTGTATATACCATGCATTTATTTGTGATCATGGAAATACAATTTTGTTGACATATATGTGTCCACAAATTCATCAAAATAAGCAATAGTTAGTATGCTTGTGTTTATTGGAGATTAGATCTTTAATTTTGGTTTCAATATGAGACACAGTCAAGTGTTTAAACAATATACATAAAACAAGTGTAACCCTGGTAAAATACAAGCCTCAAAATACCGCTCAGCTAGAGAGAACTTCTCTTTAGCTCGATTGATTGAGTGTCAGACTAGTAAGCCAGGGGTCCCAGGTTTGATTCCTAGCAGAGGCTTGAAATAAATGATGACCTCTGTTACACAAGCACAATATCCCATTCTAATGCTCACCATCTGATGATGATAGGCATTACATAACCCTTATTTAAGAATTTAGATTAATCAGTAAGGATTCATCCCAATTGAACTGATCACAAGGATCATAAGGACACATCATTTAAGACAAATGGTAAGGAATTGAAATCAAATTATTTAAAACTTACCTCAGCACAGGCCTTTAAACTCCCACCACGGAATCCCTGTGAAATAATAATCATACAATAAAGACTTACTGTTGAAAGTATCAGCTGGTAAACTGAAAACACAATGAGCAAGGGGTTACATAGATATACATCCTAACCCCTCTGTGACTTATATAAACCTCACACTCACCCCCTTATCTTTGTTTACTAGAATCTATTAATGGTTAATCTATTATACAGCATCAGATATATTGTACATAAACTTGCTATTTCAAAAAGTTGTCAACTGTGACTTTTGACCTTGACCGAGGACCAACAAAATCTAACCTGGAGTAGAACTTGATAGTGTGATGTATAACCAATGAAATGAACTTGTTCAGGTGTGAAATATCTTGAAAACAAGCTTTTATTTCAAAATAGGTCAAGGGTGACCTTTCAACTTTAACCTGTACTGATAACCATGGAATAAAGCAACGTTGTGAATATACAGTAAATGGGGTTTGTAAGATATTATGTACACAAAATATCCATTTAAGAACCTTTGACATTTGACCATAATGACCATCAAATTCTTAATCAGGTGAAGACCTTGTAAATATCAATTAAATCTGTCAAGATGTTCATGAGATACACCAGTTTTTTTATTTTGAAAGTGGTTAAGGGTGACCTTTCAACTTTAACCTTGACTGAAATCTAATCAGGTTTTGACATTGGTGTTTGTTTGCTGCATTTATCACCATGTGAGGTGAGGTCTCCATTGTAGTAGCTGGTGGTTTATTACCTCACAGAACAACATACAGAAGGCTCACTACATGCTATCCAAAGCAATTTGCATAAACAGTCCAGGATGGTCTGTGATCTCATACCTGATATCAATTTCCTGAGAGACATAAACTGAACTGAATAGTATTATCAAACAGCCCCCCCCCCCATTCTACATCGTATATTCTTGTATCTGACAGCTTGAAAATTCAGGACCCGAGAAAACCACTCATGTATACACAGATGCTGAATTGTAACTTGTCTGGTGTGAAGAAGTTTCCTGTCCTAGATCATTAATTACAGCCGAACTCACAAAGAAAACATTTTATATACAACATATACAAGAGGTGTTACCATATGACTGTACAATCTACTTATACTTAGTGTGAAGTTAAGACCCTCCAAGTTCCACTTACACTTCGTAATTACCTTTACGCTGTGTTGCAATATTACCAAGCTGTAAGGAGATTGGTAAATGTAATACACTTTTACAGTATAACTCCTTGGCATTGCATTATTGTACCAACTTTGTAATCGGTAACAAGTCAATAACCTAGTGAGATTTCACACCATTTTTCTCATAAAACATTTCCACAAAAAGTTTGTTTGATAATATAAATGCGTGAATGAGTATGGTCAGGTTCTCAACTGCCTCTTATCAATATTTCACATCCTAAACCCACAACTGTACCAGAATTACAATCTGAAGAGATCTCTTTAACAATTTAACCTGAAATATATGGAAAGATACTGAAACTAATGGCAGTACTGCTGCTGGTTTTTTTCTTCTCCTGATTTTACAGCAGTCTGTGTCCCTCGTAAACTGGGAAAATATAGCAGTAACAAAAAGCTAGAAGCTAGGCCCTGCATATAGATATTTAAGCCATGGCAATAATATCTGTAGTGAGAAGGGGTTCAATATATCTTAATATATTTTATTTATTTCAATTTCTTGGTTCCAAAACTGAATACTCGAAAATTTCAATCCTAATAACCAAAGAAAATTTTTTCTGAATGTGTTTAGTAATGGGCTGCCCCCTCCTCACCCCTCTCTAAGCATAGGAGGGGAAAGCAGTTTCCTACTTTCTATTTGTTGAATTAAAACATATTGACATATAATGATTACGATGAGCAATTCAATAGCATAATTCTTAAATAACTCAGTAATTTTGTAAGATTTTTTCTGCTGAGTCCAGAGTGTGATTTCCAAAATTTTTAGGAGTCCAGTTGCGAAGAGATATAGTGGGTTTTCAAAATTTCAAAGAGTCCAACAGGAAAAGCATGAGTCCCAAGGATCGTTGCAACTGGACAACTACCTTCATCTTTTGTAGAAAAAGAAAACAAATCCAGACACATAGCATTGAACCAAATCTCAGCCTTCCCTAAGAATGGAAACTCTGCTATGTATCCCTGTTCCTCACTAATAGAAAGTCAGAATATACACAAAATATTGAATTTGCAACTCACCAACAAAAATTCAAACTCATCAGCTGGAGAATATTTCTGGGCGATGTTGACAATCTGACGTATAATACTGCAAAGTCCTGCTCTTATCAGCCTCCCCTCTTCCTCCACAATCACTGGAAGAGCGCAGTTCTGGTAGCCTCCCTCCGAATTTGTAAAAGCATGACTGTACTTTGATAAAATATTCTGATTCAATGTCACACAAGCAGATGGATTGATTCCTTCATCGACCAACGTCAAATGGAAGTCAGCTCTGTCACTGATACAATATTCAGTCACAAACAATATAGCTGCTGACTGTAATGGCAGGAGCAGACTTGAATCCTCTTGTTTTTTCCCTGCTAGGAACACTGTTGTGCCTGCCATTTTTAGTCTCTTTATGATCAATTTTTGATCTTAGTCCAACAGAACCATTGCAACGCCTCTAGAACTTCATCCTGGAACATACCAATATATATTTAAGAAGTTAAGTTTTGTTACTGATGGTAATTCACTTCCTGGTGAAGATAAAGTAGCACTACTAAAAACATTGTAGACTTGAATGTTTACTTTGCTTACTGTTTGGTCATGAGCCCACTGAAAGTGTTTTCCATTATTACAAGTGATACCACGAAATTTCACTCTGTTTTCATCTGTCATGATCATCAGGACTTTTAGACTGATTTCAGGTCATAACCTTTAGGCGTTGGTGACTGGTGATAGCTTCACAGACTTAATAAAATGATAACAGATCATAACATCTGGGTATTGATGATCCTTCCCTTCTGATGGTTTTCATTTCTTGCTCATATGAAGAATATTTCACAGAATACATCTTCTTTTATTAACAATTTAATCTTCAAAAAGTTTTCTGAAATAATCATCCTTCTGTTACATTTTCTACTTATCTTAAAATAAGCCAAGGTGGCAATAGCTCAGTCAGTGAAGACTTTGTGAAGGACAGAGTAGTCTAGAAATTGAGAACACAGGCTACCTTACTAATTTTGGCTAGTGGGAATTTCCCTGTAGGAAAGCAGTAGAGTGTCCAGCTAAAGACTGAAGGGTCAATAGTTCAAAACCAACAACGACATTACTCCTTCCTATTACATATTAAGTAATTAATTGCATATTTTTCTCATATATAAACAAACCCCATATCATTGTCTATGACTAGCGAGTAAAAACGTGTATGTCAATAAACAAGACAAGACTTGGTAACATTGGCACTATCAAATATGAACTGTTTCTATTTTAAAAAATATGTTGGGCTTAAACCAGGATTATCCAGAAACCTGAAAGCTCATTTCCACTAAAGTCCTTTAAACTTCTAATACAAATGTCTAATGAGCAATTAAGTCAAAGCACCTAAACAAATCTCGAGCCAAACGGAAGAGCAGATGCATAGTACCACTTTTGACCACTCTATGTAAATGTGTGGACTTATTTTGTATGGTACATAAAAGGTATGTTGGTTAATTATTATGAAAATCAAAAGACATAGTATTTAACACCCTACATTGGATTATTGAATGCAATGTTGTGTGTAATATCCATTACATTGTATTTCTAGATCACCATTGAGATTGACAAAATTACTGATATTTATGTACCACAAATTGCTTACAAAATGTTTTATAATTTATAGGAGTGGCTGCTGAAAATGCACCCGGACAAGTGCAAACATATGCGTATAGGAACACATACAGATATGGCTATATACCATCTAAATGGAAATCAACTTCAGACAACATCGAAGGAGAAAGATATTGGAGTTATTTTTGAGTCTGACTTGAGTTTTGAAAATCATATCAGTGAGAAAGTGAAAAAAGCTAACTCAATGTTTGGGATGCTAAGAAGAACTTTCCAGTTTATGGACATCAAATTATTCATTCCATTATATAAATCGCTTGTTAGATCCCAGCTAGACTACGCAAGTGCAGTATGGTATCCCTACAAATACAAATATATAGATCTTATTGAAAATGTTCAAAGAAGAGCAACGCGGTGCCTACCTGAATTACGGAATTTATCATATGAAGAAAGATTAAAAACACTAAAACTGCCTACCTTGGCCTATAGACGCTTGCGAGGTGACATGATCGAGATATATAAAATGATCAGCGGAGTGTACGACAAAGAGTGCTGTACATGCATAAAGTTATGGGAGAACATGTCCGATAAACACAGTGTTAGAGTAAACTCAAAAAAACTTTTTCCACAAAGAGCTAAATCTAAACTAAGAAGTAATTACTTTTCTGTGAGAGCAGCACGCATTTGGAACACATTACCAGAAACTGTTGTATCTGCCTCAAACACGAACTGTTTCAAAAATAGGCTTGATAAGTTATGGGAAAACCAAGATATCATTTTTAATTATAGAGCTGATATATCAATATAGACTGTCTTAATAGTAATTCAACGGAACTAAAAGCTGGACATATTATTTTGATTTATACATACTATATTTATTATATGAAATATCATGTATATATATTGTATGTTTTTTGAGACCAGAGTAGAGGATAGGTATATCCTGTTCTGGTAATAAACTTAACTTAACTTATTATTTAAAACTATTACAATCTAAATTCAAAACACATGTTTGGAAATTTTTTAAATGAAAAGCGCATGAAATGACAGCTATCTGAAACAGATAGTTAATATAACTTACTGTACAGTCATCTGAATTGCGACCAAGCATGTCACAATACAATATTATTAGGTCTACAAATTCACAAGATCCATTTTCTACGATATGTGAACTGATAAATCAAATATTTCTTTATTTTTCATAAATCAAGATAAATTGATCATTCCAATGACAAACATATGTAAATTAAGACAATAATAATCAAATGGGTGTGTCAAATCCCGTGGGTGTCAATGCAAAACTATTGTCATAACACGAGGTCAACATAAGCACATGGTCGCAATCAAGTTTCATTTTCGGGCACCTGTTGATAGTTACGTGTGCTTCAATTGGTGCCCTCGTGCGATCGCCATCTTGTCAGTATTACCTAGTTAATGTCGATGCTAACCAGCAATTCACGATAAATTGTTGGACACGTGTAGCTTGGCTATGCATACTTAAACATAAATATACATAAAAACTCAAATTACTGAGTCAACTCTCTCCGTCATTCTGTCGCCAGTTTCTTGACGTCACTTGGACATAGCGCATGCGTGAACCAATGTATCGAAAATGTTAAATTTGGTCTTCCGCCCATGAATATAGTACTAGAATTAGATATACATATAATAGTTTAAATATAATAATTTCTGGTATAATTTCACTTAATCTTATAAAACAATACGTTTTGTATGTCGATTTTCCTCAACAATTATGAAAATGTTACTTTGGAAACAACAGGAAGTATGTCTGGAAAATTTAGAGCGAATTAATTTACGCGATCTATTTCCGTAGTACGGTTCTTTCCGTCGTACTGTCGCCATCCTCAATAAAGAAGAAAACTGGAACAAGACTGGTACAAATTTTGATGGCAACCATTTTAATTTCATAATTACTCCGATAGGAATAATTAGACGGTTTACTGTGCCGACATATTGTGTCCTGGACCAATTCCAGCGATTTAGAGGTATATAGAATATCAATGAACATGATGCATTCGTTTGGCGATCAGATTCATTCTCGGCCATTTTGGTTTCATCTGGGAGTGTATATTTGTAAAACATGACTTCCGTTAAGCGTACTGATTACCCTTTGTGATTCTTTTTATAGATTTTCTGTTTTTCATTACATATTTTGTGCGGACTGTCTTTATGGTATTTTTGAAACCGTACGTGAAACCTCAATATTGCATGTGTCTCGTAGGCTAGACGAATGTCTGAGATGTATGTTTACATAATAAGGTAGTTAAATTTTATCAGTTTCATTGACTTCTTCCAGCATGAAATTAATTTATGTGCTCTAGTTGTATGTTGGCATATTTCGATACCAAAGATTTATGAAATAAAAATAATACAATTTGCCAAATACTTGGTGAACAGCATGGGTTCTGTGACATGATTTAATCCAATGTACAGAAATTTCTCGGAAATTAGCACAAGATTGACCAGTATGCTGGGTTGATTAGTATGCAAGAACGTCCTTGTGGTATGAATGTCAAGGGACCTGGTCACTGTGTCTTTGGATGTAATGCCATGTAAACAGCTTTGTTTTGGTAGCAGTATTAATTCATGTGCTCGGTACCTTATTTCAATTCAAGTCAGGGTGCTGTGGAGGGTTTTAATTTTCCCAGTTATTGCACTTCATAGTCAAAGTAATTCCTGTGTGTTCATGAATTTCTGTAGAGATCTTTATATATTCTTAAAGGAAGATTGAGCAAACAGTTCTGCCCATGATGAGTATTTACTATGTAGAAGCCCGTGTTCTTTATGTAACTGTACAATAGTCAGCGCTAGATTAAAATCAGCTGTAATAGTTTGCTTTCAAAGGGACACTTTACAAGGTTAAAACTGTGAAAAAGATATCTTCACCAGCTGAGGCTAGGAGTGAACTGTACTTCTGAATGTCTTCTTACCCGGTAATGATAACGATCGCAACAGAGGTTGATTTCATCTAAATGCACCTCTCCCTCGTATATCTAGCTTACTATTGAAATGATTAGTGACACCAAGTCCGTCCATACTGGTGCTCGAACAAGTAACCTCTCCCTTTCTAAGCAAACACTATATCAAAATGGCTTAAATATGTAGGTGTATATGTATACAATAGAATACCTTCAATTTTCATCAATATATAATCACCTGGCAAGGTTATTTCTTCCCTATTTATGTGTGTTTGGTATACAATATGTTGTTTTTTTTTTACCAACCAAGGGTCCTGTGCTGGGGGAGTGTTCAGTAAACAAGTGGGACTGCTACATCTAGTGACTTATAAGTATATCAATATTAAAGTATTACAGTAGTTTCAACATATTTGCATGTTATAAACAAACTGCTATTTTAATGAAGAGACCATCATGAAGTGTTAAACAAATATACTTAAAACTCAATTATGTATTAGGAGGGACTATTAAGACCCATAATTTTTGGCCCCTATTTTAGACAGAAATGATCGGTAAATATTTAACTCCTTTATAAAACTTATATATGTATCTTGTATATTGACCAGAAAGAGATGGTTGTGATATCATTTTAAAAGTTTGTTAAGATATTTGTGACATGTACACGTTCCCCAAAGGAAATTCTCTAAAGATGGCAAGTATGGGTTGAATTTGTTCTGTCCTGTTGGTTATAAAATAATATCATGGAGACATAATGCATTCTGGGAAGAGGCAGTCAAAGAAAAATGCAAGTAAACATGTTTTGCTAATGGATACTCCATACATGATTGCATGTAATCAGTGAGTAATTGACCCCCAAACAATGAAAACATCAGAAAAGTGTAATAAAGAAAAGAGCGATGTCAGAAAAAAGTAGAATAAAATACAAGTCAATTTAGAATACTGATGAAGAGATGAAGTACCAGGTATTTTGGATTTGAAAATTTTCAATTGATCTCTTTGTTAAAAACCTTTTGTAAGGTTCAATTTGTGCATTCTTGAATTTTAATTTTTTTATGCCAATGGCCAATAAGCAACATAATTTTAGACCTACAGGTTTAAGTCCAGAATTGATCTGGTGCTTTTTATTGTAGTGGGCTAAATTATACATATAACAAACCCATGCCACCATTGAAAGGGTTTTCTATATCTCATGGCGTTTTGATACATGTTATCAATAATTTGTGAAAGGATATTCAACCTGTGGAGAATTCAGAATGTTTTAGTTTCTGACTAGTCATATTGTTTATGTTGATTTAGCTTCTGACAATCCATATAGAATATTGTTAGTTTAGTGATAAAGTTTTCATACTTCAAAATTTGCATGTGTATCTCAGTAAATGTCAAATGTCATTGTTTGTTATGTACACTGAAGCAGGCAAAACGTGGGCAGATATCTGATATCCTGTATGTATGATAGCATTAAATCAAGTCAATTTTTAGAGATCATTTGTATGCAACTCAGTTGCATTCTAATGTATGCAGGTATAATTAGACCAGTCATGCATCTATAGACCGCTTATAAACTACTTCACCTTTATCCTGTTGGTATAGGGTACTTACAACGTGCTATGATTTCCATTGTGTTATATGAGACTGCCACATTAACAACAGATGGTGGTTTACTGCAGTGGAAAAAAAGTCTAAAGGATGTGATTCAGCAATATATGTACAAACAAGTCTCAAGTCCTGTGCTCATCAAATTTTGATTTTACTCATAGAATTACAGAAATTACTTTAATTCTATTTTGTAGGACCCATTTATTTTAACAATTAAGTTGAAAATAAATGGTTGATTGATCGTTGGTTATGTAGATACAAGATGTAACTGTTTATGTGGTCATGTATACATAAAGTCAATGTGCATGTTTTCATGTCATTGCTGTACTATAGGTTTACACATAATCAGTATTTACAGAATACTAGTGATGAGATTATGATTGGATATATAATCAATTATTTAATTGTTTAACCTTATCTCCTGTGATTATTGATTGACAAGATTGTAATTTTTCATAATCCATCATCAATACCTCAATATTTTCTTGTGTTTTGGCAAAAACAGAATTCATATTATACACAATAACGACACCAATGATATTCATTTATCTGTAAATTATATGTTAGTGAGTTGTTTTAAGTTCAAGTTTCAAAAAAGAAAATATTAAAAGAAAAAACTACCACAGAAAAAGAATTCACTTTCTGTGAATGTTGAACATGGAGGCAGCCATATTGGAATTGATTAGCTACATGGAGGAGCCTATCTGATTTTAATCAATTTCTAATCAGTTATGCTTTTTTTCCCCAATTCTTACCTCTTATCAGTACCAAGTGTTTCTCAGTGTTATAGTTGTAAATTGTGTCTTTCTTTGATGATAGAACTGAATACATGTATTAAAAGGATGTTTTGGATTTATCTGTGCTCTGTTATAACATTTGTAATATGTTTTTCAGATATAACCGAGGGATGAGTTCCCCAATTTCCAGCCTGAACAGTCTCTTTTCCTTCACAAGTCCAGCTGTCAAGCGCCTGCTTGGATGGAAACAGGGAGATGAGGAAGAAAAATGGGCAGAAAAGGCGGTAGACTCTCTTGTCAAAAAGCTGAAGAAGAAAAAGGGTGCACTTGAGGATCTAGAAAAAGCGTTAAGTAGTCCAGGACAACCAAGTAAATGTGTGACTATTCCCCGATCTCTGGATGGCCGGCTTCAAGTTTCACACAGGAAGGGACTTCCCCATGTCATATATTGCCGTGTGTGGCGATGGCCTGATCTACAAAGTCACCATGAACTTAAACCTCTTGAATGCTGTGAATACCCATTCAGTGCTAAACAGAAAGAAGTGTGCATAAATCCCTACCACTACAAACGTGTAGAAAGCCCAGGTAAAATAGTCTCACAGTTTCCTAATGTAGTAGATTAGTAGATATTTCAGCTCAAATCCAGTTTTCATGAATATTCCACAGGAAGTTCAAACCTTTGAAGATGTTAGATCTGACAAGAGTGTTTTATCTAAATGTTTGATCAAAAACCAATATTTGTATATATCTGTACAGGGATGGATTGTACAACTAGTTGACACAGAGAATTCGGTTCAGATCTCTAGTATCTGAAAATTTCTAGTGAATGTGTATTGTCTCATAGAAATAGACCTATTCAGAATAAAATTTATATTTTTCTTCCAAGTGAAGTTGCATATAATCCATGCAAGATTATATTTCAATTTCATTAAAGAATCTGAAATGTCATATAATTAGAAATGAGCATTCAATAAATAATTTGTTATAGTAGATAAACCTGAGACTTAATGTTTGAATTGCATGTGACAAGGTCATTTTTGCTTTTGATCAAAATCTTTAAGAAACATTTTGTTTTGTCACTAAGCAATTTATTTTTTGATATGTAAAAGCTACATCTTTGTCATTTTCTATCACACTTTGACATACAAAAGGTAAATCATTGTTAATTTCTATCACTTTGACATACAAAAGGTAAATCATTGTTATTTTCTATCACTTTGACATACAAAAGGTAAATCATTGTTAATTTCTATCACTTTGACATACAAAAGGTAAATCATTGTTATTTTCTATCACACTTTGACATACAAAAGGTAAATCATTGTTATTTTCTATCACTTTGACATACAAAAGGTAAATCATTGTTATTTTCTATCACACTTTGACATACAAAAGGTAAATCATTGTTATTTTCTATCACTTTGACATACAAAAGGTAAATCATTGTAAATCATTGTTAATTTCTATCACTTTGACATACAAAAGGTAAATCATTGTTATTTTCTATCACACTTTGACATACAAAAGGTAAATCATTGTTAATTTCTATCACACTTTGACATACAAAAGGTAAATCATTGTTAATTTCTATCACACTTTGACATACAAAAGGTAAATCATTGTTATTTTCTTCACACTTTGACATACAAAAGGTAAATCATTGTTAATTTCTATACACTTTGACATACAAAAGGTAAATCATTGTTATTTTCTATCACTTTGACATACAAAGGGTAAATCATTGTTAATTTCTATCACTTTGACATACAAAAGGTAAATCATTGTTATTTTCTATCACTTTGACATACAAAAGGTCATTGTCATTTTCTATCACACTTTGACATACAAAAGGTAAATCATTGTTATTTTCTATCACACTTTGACTACAAAAGGTAAATCATTTGACATACAAAAGGTAAATCTTGTGACATACAAAAGGTAAATCATTGTTAATTTCTATCACATTGTTATTTTCTTTACATACAAAAGGTAAATCATTGTTAATTTCTATCACACTTTGACATACAAAAGGTAAATCTTGTTATTTTCTATCACACTTTGACATACAAAAGGTAAATCATTGTTATTTTCTATCACATCACTTTGACATACAAAAGGTAAATCATTGTTATTTTCTATCACTTTGACATTAAATCATTGACATTTGACAAATTGTTATTTTCTATCACACTTTGACATACAAAAGGTAAATCATTGTTATTTTCTATTTTTGACATACAAAAGGTAAATCATTGTTAATTTCTATCACACTTTGACATACAAAAGGTAAATCATTGTTATTTTCTATCACACTTTGACATACAAAAGGTAAATCATTGTTATTTTCTATCACTTTGACATACAAAAGGTAAATCATTGTTAATTTCTATCACACTTTGACATACAAAAGGTAAATCATTGTTACACTTTTCTATTGTTATTTTCTACACTTTGACATACAAAAGGTAAATCATTGTTAATTTCTATCACACTTTGAATTTCTATCACACTTTGACATACAAAAGGTAAATCATTGTTATTTTCTATCACTTTGACATACAAAAGGTAAATCATTGTTAATTTCTATCACTTTGACATACAAAAGGTAAATCATTGTTATTTTCTATCACACTTTGACATACAAAAGGTAAATCATTGTTAATTTCTATCACACTTTGACATACAAAAGGTAAATCATTGTCATTTTCTATCACACTTTGACATACAAAAGGTAAATCATTGTTATTTTCTATCACACTTTGACATACAAAAGGTAAATCATTGTTAATTTCTATCACTTTGACATACAAAAGGTAAATAATTGATATTTTCTATCACACTTTGACATACAAAAGGTAAATCATTGTTAATTTCTATCACTTTGACATACAAAAGGTAAATCATTGTTATTTTCTATGAAACTTTTGATTGCAGTGCTTCCCCCAGTTCTAGTCCCCCGGTACAGCGAGTTCCCAGCTGGCTCTCCAACAATGCCACCGTTTCAGCAGGCCCCAGAACCAGCCATGCCACAGAATGTGAGCTTTGACCCGAATGGCTTCCACCAACCCTCACAAGGTCCACACTCGCCAGCCAGTTCAGGTGGGCCCAGCAGTCCTTACGGATTACCAGGTATTAGAGCTGAAACGAATGGTTTCATGGAGTTACTGTGTAAAGATATGGATTGTTTTACATAACAAAAAATTCAGTGTTATGTGTAACTAGAAAGATAAAGTGTACTGTAATGATTGATAAATGGCAGTGGATTTTATATTTTTTTTTTTTTAGTAAGTCAATAACCTCATAGTATGTTAATTGGTTATTTTTTTAACACTAGTATAACTTATGTTCTAACATAGTAAAAGGTACAACCCTTTCAGACTTTATCTCATTGAAGCCATGTAGCTGTCACCTGTTGTATGAGAATTATGGTTTATATTTCATTTATTTAGTCTTTTGCAATTACACTGTCAAATAAATTAGGTTAAAGAAGCCACTGATTATCAGATAAGTCCATGTTTATTATTAGCACTGTAAATGTACTTAGTTATTAATTATAGGCAATACCTGAGGTATCTGAAATTTGACTGTGAAAAGAGAGGAGGTTTTTACTTCAAACTTTCAGAACATTCGTTTCAGCTCTACCAGGTAAAAACAGTATAGTTTAAAAATGTATGAATTTTGAAAGAACCACTGCATTGAAGTTTTTGTGAAGTAGTAACAAAGTATCGAAAAAAAACTTGATTTTCTTGCAGCTGGTACACCTCCACCCGCATACCAACCTCATGACGATAACTCCCAGAACATGAACATGCAACATGCTAATCAGAGTAGGAACACTGTGAGAGGTCCACAACAACCAACTCCTATGGATACCATGCCGACTCCTACAGGTATCGGTACAAAATGTAAGGCACAAACTATGTGTGCACCACTCTCTTGAGAAAATTTCAGTCTGGTCAGGTTTAAGCTGCTGAGTTTGGTTCTAAACAAATTTTATAAAAAAAATCATAATAAATTTTGAAATGGTGATTTTAAGGAAAAGAAAGTCAAGTGATAGAGGAGATTACAGAAATGAAAATACAGGTAAATTGCTCTTAATAGATAAAGTTTATAATATTAAAACCTGAATGAACAGGTTAAGATACAAAAAAGTGCTTTAATTTCATTTATGTGCTGAGTCTGTTTTTTTTTATTTTTGCTTTTCTGTAAATTTATTTACCTGTTATTTGGGTTAAATATTGCTTCTTTACCTTAATTTTGCTTTATTTTTATACCCAATATGCAATAATAATGAGCTGAGGCTTGATTTTAAGATTGAAATTCATTCAAGATTTTGGGCCAAAAACATCTATTTGTGTAAGTAGAATAGATGGATCTAATTTATTTTGTATTCATTATGAATCTTTAAGCAGTGTTTTTGGTTTTTATTGAACAATATATTGCATGTTCTTTTATCAAATTATTTGATGTGTCTGCATAAAGTTTATTTAATTTCCATGTCACTCATTGTGTTTACTGGGGTCACAAGGCTTGTACTTCAAATTTGGAATACTAGCTTGCAGACAAATTTCAATGCTTACCTACCCAGAACTATATATCAGGGCTGTGTTAAAGAATGTAGTGCTTTTCAGTAATATTTGTGGCTGTCTTTAGTACAAATTTTCTAACTTGTCAGTAGGTATCTTGATCATTATCCTGACTACCAGTTTGTCAGTTTTCAGATTTAGAAACTTCTGGATAATTAGTAGTTTGTTACATTGAAAGTTTTATGAATAATTCAGTTGATTTATATATTGTTAAAATGCATTGTATTTTAAAAGACTGGAACAAATTTAATTTATGAAGGGAAACAGAAGTTTTCTGATGACTTTAGATGCTTTCTATTGACAGATCTACAACCAGTGACGTACCAGGAACCACAGTACTGGTGTTCCATAGTATACTATGAATTGAACAACCGCGTAGGAGAGGCTTTCCATGCCTCTCAGACCAGCATTGTTGTGGACGGTTTTACAGACCCCTCCAACAATGCAGACAGGTTCTGTCTTGGACTCCTGTCCAACGTCAACCGTAACTCTACCATAGAGAATACTCGCAGGCATATAAGTAAAGGTTAGAAAAGAAACTTTTAATTTCAATTAGAACACTTCATCATATTCTCCAAATTATAAACCAACTAACTATTGTAGACAACACTTGTGAATATTAGAAAGTACTTCAAAATATACTTGAATTCTTGAACTCTATACCAGAGAGCACTCTGAAATGTACACTAATCATGAAGATAATGATAAAAATTCTTCAAGGATGAACTTGGTGAGATGTTCAAATCCCTCACTAAATATATGCTTACAGATGTTTACAGGGAATCATCATTTGAAAATTCAAATCCAGATTAAGAAAAATTAGTGTGATAGAAATATGATTATTTTGCCGTGATACCATATGAACGTTACAGGCCAGTGGAACCTCTTAATCTCTCATTTGTATTTGTTTAATTTCAGAGGTAATGAGAAAGTATTCTCAATTGAGAGATTTCTTTTTTTGACGGTGATGTCTTTTTTATTTTCCAGGAGTTCATCTGTATTACGTAGGTGGTGAGGTATTTGCAGAATGTTTGAGTGACAGTAGTATATTTGTACAGAGCCGAAACTGTAATTATCATCATGGTTTTCACCCAACAACAGTGTGCAAGATACCTCCAGGTTGCAGCTTAAAGATATTCAACAACCAGGAGTTTGCATCTCTTTTGAGTCAGTCGGTCAACCATGGTTTTGAAGCAGTATATGAACTTACTAAAATGTGTACTATTCGCATGAGCTTTGTCAAGGGCTGGGGCGCAGAGTATCATCGCCAGGATGTAACAAGCACGCCATGTTGGATTGAAATTCATCTCAATGGACCACTTCAGTGGTTGGACAAAGTGTTGACCCAGATGGGCTCGCCCCACAATCCAATTTCTTCAGTGTCCTAAGTGCAGTATTGGCACATTATAGACCAAGGTCACACAGAAAAGAGAATAAAATCTCCAAGTGTAATCAACATAAACATCTCGTCAAGACTTCCTTTTGGATTGTGATCTGCATTTTGTGTAATTCACGGTAGATATAAGCGTGTGTAAATGACTGTGAATGGTTGCTCCAGCTATTGTTTTCCCCATTCATTATAAGAATATGTCCTACAGACTGATACTGTTGGCAGAAATAAAGTTCTTACATTAAATGCAAAGGATGCATACAGTTTTCTGTGGAGTAGTATCAATGGTTAGACCAGCATGTATTGATCTTCCAATAGGTATGACTTCTCCATGAAGTTTGCTGATCAGTGCTGAAGATATATAATATTTTCAGTAGTGATGTTAATGGGTTGTATTGTTCTTTTACTTCTCTTACTATATCAAATGTACTTAAACTAAGTAAGGTAGATATTGTCATTTGAAATGGGCAGGTATTTTTAAGATGCTTGTCATGATTGTTAAGTATAAATCAGACAGGTGTGTTCAGCAAATAAGAGGGTTTAATTTTCATTGATAATTACTATGTTTAATGGCATAGGTTGTTGAAATAAACATCAGTTTTCTGCTGTCTCAATCTGATATTCAGATGATTAAGTATTGGTGTGAAGAGTAGCACTACAGGTTGTTATTGTGCTTTGTTAGATACTTTCAAATTACATATATATTTTACAATTTACTTAATACAAATCTGATGATGTTAATTTTTGCACTTATTCAACTCCTGAATAAAGGATGTCATTTTCAGAGAATAATGAAATTTTGTAACACAGCAATAACTATGCCAACAGTGACAAGACTGAAGCTTATATTTCAGTAATCTTTAGGTAAGGTATCTATGTTTTTACCCTTATTGATTCAGATGAAAAGCAATAATTGATGTTTCCTTCCTAATTCTACATTTTCTAGGTTCCGTTTTCAAACACTCCAGATATGTATTGAATTGTGCTATGTTTAAAGATGTGTTTAGAACAGAAGAATGTAGTCATGCTCCCTGCGACACTGCAGAAGACATAATTTTGCTTAAATCCCCATTGTGAATTTCCATATTTGATATTTTTTATTCATTTATATTTTATACTATCAATGTTGTACCTGTGAAGGATTTCCACACAGACAAAAAAATCTGGAAAGTTTGTAGTCTATTCCCTGAGGAGATAGATGCAGAATTCATTACATTTTTGTGTTGGATATCTGGTATGTTTGACATACATTTTGTCTGAATCGCTTACTGTCTGAGACAGTGGAGAGTTTTAAAATAGATTCAATAGCTGAAAGAGTTCTCTGTCATGTCAGAACTGGTTGCAAACATTTGACTGTTTATGCAGGTCTTGCTCACATGATAATTCAGCAATATGATTTAAGAAACCTGTGGACATTAAATATTTCAATAATTACTGCTGGCTGACAGTTACTAAGTGCTAAAATTAGGTCTGTTTATTTAACATTCAACATGGATTTTTATTTTATGTTATATAGGAGGGAAAGTATTGTGTACATGACTTCATACTTTCTTGATGATAATCCCACCTGAAGATATACATACCTTGTTGATTCAAGTGTTAATCAAATATCAGTGAACCCAAACATGATCTGGTAAGATGGGTTCATGTAGTTCAGAAATATAAATTTGATACTGAGAATTTTATGTTTAACTATTACAGTGTTTTGAAGTGGTCTCATAAGTAAATATGAGTTTAAAATAACTGTCAAAGTATTGAAGCTATTTCATTACCCAATTATGTTCAGAAGAAATTTATCTGATGTTAACATAAAGTGTTTGATAATTCATTTATGTTGGGATTTTCTGCCATGAAAATAATGGATGTAAAATTTGTTGTCTACTGTTAACATAACTAAATATTTGTATATGCATATTTTCCAAATATCTTTCAAACTCGTATGCAGGCAGATTTGTTGCCAGTTAAGGAGTATCACAATATCTTTATATTTTTGGGCTTCCAGTAATATGTTTTGTGTGTTATGTGGGATGAAGGCCTCTGTATTTTGTGTCATACATGTTGTTAGGAAGGTCTACATAGGCTCAATATATAGGTAGTTATAACTTTAACATGCTTCATACTTCAAGAATCATTTGTGTAGTGATTGTCGTGCGTGTTATGGAACAAGGCTACTGGTATCTGTTTACTTGAGTTATCTCCCCTACTTAAGCTTTCACCGTACTAGAAGGAAAAAGCACAGCAAGTGAGGTCAAATATATATCTGGGCAACATTCCTGAAACCAGGACCTTGTTTGTCCAGATACATTCTTATTAAGAATCTCAAAACCTTTCCCCACCTACTGTTATATAACCAAGCAAGGTTACAGGAAATTAATGTAATAACATGTCAACAGATGGATAATTGATGTTAAGTTGTTCAAATTTCTGATAGGCTATCATAGAAAATGTTTGTAATCAGTTTGAATTATTTCAACACCTAGATAATGGCTTTCTCTTGCAATCCTCATTTCAGTAACTTCAACAATTACTGAAGTATGATATGGTAGTATTAACAGAGCCATTTCCTACACAGTGCCACTAGGATAACAGAGCTCAATATCCATGTTTGTATGAATATTATACTAAGTGTATAAAACTTGAAGTCTTGTGGTTTGTCATGTTAAATTCCAATATTTCTTTGGATGGTATTAGTGTCTTAGTGTCAGTGTTGTAGTATTATCACTGTTTACCAAATGTACAGTGTTGTCCTTTCAATAACAAAAATTGTTGGTAATTCATTTTTTGGTTCCATCCTTCTCTGTTAGCAACTGATGAAATTTATTAAGACTGATAGTTTCAAAATAACCCAAGATTTGAAACAATTTTTTAACCAGTTATCTTTTCCAGAACCTGCTTGATTATCACACTTTTACTTGCATAAACCTGTTTTCAATGTATTTATTTCTATATATTCTAAAATTTTGAAAGCAACGAGAAATAGTTCTTTCTGCTGAGACCGGCCTATTATGTAAGACATGAAAAAGTCTGTTTCATTATAATGAATTTAGAAGTTACTCTTTTTAATGATCTACTAGATGTTTATTGTTGTGTAAAGGAATGTCAACACCATGACATGGCCGAGACAATCACACATTGTAACTACAAACTGCTGTTGTCATTGATTATAGCTGTATGTTAAAGTGACTGTATCTTCTTGTGGAGTTTGTACTCATTTTGCATGTTGATAATTCATTTTCATCTCTCAAACACAAAAATTATGTTGTTTTTGTTTAAAACAGAAGAATTCATGCTATGAATTTCACAGCTTTTTTTTTCTCAAATCATTCTGACATAAAGAAAATCAAATGACACATATTCAGGACATAGCAACAAATCTAAAACTTATTTCACAAGACATCACCAGCGTTCTCAAGTACTGTATGTTTTCATTTCAAATCTTTTCATATTTGGTCAGAATGTTTTTGAACAAAGAATTGATATGATTCAAGTAGTTTTACCTGAAGTGCCAAGTCAGAGGTAGAACAGACACCCTTGAAGAAGCATTTCTGATGCTTCAGAATTTGTGTAAGTTTACATTTTGAGGTAGAACATGCCATTTTACTTAAACATAATATTATTATAATTGTGTTCATTCTATATTTAGTAACACTGATTGATATGACAGCGATCCCTTTGTTTGCATGCTTTATTCGCTCATTTTTGTTCAGCATTTAGTTCCATGTTTGAATGAGAGGATAAAGTCTTGTGAGGATAAAAAATACACCCTATGCTGATATGTTATTTTATTTTCCCTTGTTTTGTCCTACAAAAGAAGTATTGATAAATATAATTTTAGATAAAGATATCTTAATGTTGAATTGTTTTAATAGATTCTTTGTTACCAATATATTGTCTCTATTTTTGTTATGAATTTGAAATGCTTTAATATGGACCATGTTCAATGCAAATGTATATTATACATATACTAAGGATACACCAGAAGGAAATCCAGAAGAAACATAAAATACCTTATCAAAATTTTTCAAAAATCACAAAAATGGCTACCACAGGTTTTAAAAGTAGATCAAGCATAATATATACAGTGGACGTCTCAATGTTGATAGAAGTTGTAAGTACAATTATCAACAAATGGATAAGTGCTGGTTGTTTAGAATTACAATTATCTCATTTCTCTAAATTGCACAGCTGTATAAATTATATGGAAGAATTCTTTTTGGCAAAGTTAAAATTTGAGGATATATTTTTGTTTCCTCTCTTGTTTAAACATCCTGATTTATATGTTTAATCACAGATGTAGGTAGTTTCTTTTCCAAGTCAATTTTGATCATTTACAAAATAGTTTACATCCTTTTAAATCCATTGTGTAGGGAAGGAATGGATCATATAATATTCAACTTGCTAACAAAATTTTTTAATGGATTATCTGATGTAAGTTAATGAGGTATTTTGAACATGGTCCTTTGTTATGAACTGTAGAAATGGGTATACATTTCAAGTGATCTGACACGAGTGCTAAGACCATGAACTGTACAGAAGTTCAAACAGTGCTGGGCATTGTTTATTCCGAGTTTGAACATTGCTTGATTTATTTCAAATCAAAATAGGTATTTTTAAACAATTTAAATCCTGTTTTCCCCAGAACTCTTTACATAACATTGTTCTAAGGACAAAACAACAACTGTGTTATTGTGGATTTTGTACAGGTTGGCTAAGACAACATTTAGCTTAGATTTTTTTCTACACTATTGTATGATATTATTTCCATGTAATAATAAACTTATAACACATTTACTTGTTCTTAGTTTTTGCTTTTTAGAACATTACGTCAACCTTTAATTTCAAAATAAACATTGTTGAAACATTGCTGGGGGTGGGGGTGGTATCAACAACAACAGATGCCATAGAGAATCTATACATCATATGGTCTTTATTTTATTTTTTCTGTTTTTTTTTTTTATAAGTTTGATTATCTTCTTGCTATGATTTTCTCTGAATGCTGAGGGCATGGACAACAAAGCACAGAGGGAATTCTACATATGTGTAGGTGTTACTCCAGTACTTCAAGAAATAGTGATAAACTGTCAGAATCCAAGACCAAGGGGTATAATTAGGTAAATCTTTAAAAATCTTCTCTTCATGAACCAACAATCAGATTAAATTCATATATGATATTTAGGGTCCTTATGGCAAGGTCTACAAAGTTTGTGAATGGAAAATAATCGGGTCAAAAACGTCCTCACTAAGGGGCGCTTAAAAGGGAAGAAAATTCAACTTTGACCGATTTCAACCAAATTTGGTAGAAAGCATTCCTTAGTGAAGGACATGTGAAATTAAGTTGAAAAAAGCGATAATGTCCCCTTCTGAGCACATAAGTGGTGTAAAAGGGGCCATATGTAAAAACCTTCTTTAAATGACTTCTTCTCAAGAACCAGTGGATGAATTTTGACCAAACTTGGCACAAAGCATCCCCACGGGAAGCCACTTCAAGTTTGCGAAGAAAAAGGGCGTGGCCCCAATAGGGGCCCCAGGAGGGTGAAAAAGGGGGTAAAATAAGGTAAATCTTTAAATATCTGCTTCGTATGAACCAACATTCAGATTTTCCTAAAATTCAAAATTAATGATTCTCAGAGCAAGGTCTATAAAGTTTGCGAATTAGAAAAAAAATGGGTCATAAACAGGCCCTCCAGGGGGCACTAAAAAGGGGTCAAAATTCAAAGTTGATGGATTTCAACCAAATTTAGTATATAGGGTCCCCTAGTGAAGATCATGTGACTTTGAGTTGAAAAAAAGTGTCTGAGGGGTTCTGGGGCAAAAAGGGGTCAATTAGATTTTGTTTTGAAAATGGGTTCTAATGTCATTGACCATGTTTTTGGGTTACAATGACACTAAGCAAAAAGCATCTGTGTAATAAGACACATTTAGTTTGGGGGAAAAAAAGTAATGGCTGCAATAGGGGCCCCAGATTGTTGTAAAAAAGGAGTAAAATTAGGTAAAGTAAGCTTCTTTAAGTTTACAATAGAAAAAGATGTGGCCTCAATGGGTGGCATATTTAAGGGGCAGAAAGGTGTAGAATTTGTTAAATCTTAGCAAATCTTGTTGTCCTGAACCAAAAGTGTAACTTCATATAGATGATGTTTAGGCAAAAAACTGCAAAGTTTGTGAGAATAAAAATAACTGGTCCAAAATTAGCCCTTCTGATATTTGTTACATATTAATCTTTAATAAAGACATGTTGTTTGTTTATGACAACCATATAGGTGAGAAAAAATGTGTAGCCAGATCTTTCATCAAACCTGGATCTTATTACTGGCTGAACCTTCTATGTTCTGAGCTTCATGTATAATATGGTTCAATACCTGTGGTAGCACTATATTTCTCAGCCTTGATACATATATATTACTGTCTCAGAAGTACCACAGGATTTTTTCACATTGTTTTATGTGAGTCTTTTTAGTTGTATGCCTTATTGTATTAGGCAAGGAAAAGATTGTGGATAGACTTGAAATTGATCTGATTTTTTGTATACTTTAGCTATACATGTATCTACTAAGCTATATTTCAACTTGTAAATGAAAACATTATTTGCTTTATATAAATGTGCAACCCTGGCCTCTGTTTTGACATTTTGGACTTCCTTTCAAGAACCAATGGGTGGATCATGTTCAAACTTGGTACAGATGTTTTACACACAGTCCTGCACAAGTGTTGTTACATTTTTGCAACATTTTAAAATCCCCAGATTATTGACATATATCCTCAGGTGACCATTAAGGCCCCTTGGGCCTCTTGTTTAGAAATAGCGTCAACAAATTTTTAACATTCAAAACCCAGTTTGGTGGCCTTTAAACGGAAATACATGTGATAATAGGATGTTCTACTAAATAGATCTGAAGAAATATTGGCAACTTCAGCTGTCAAAATTAAATAGCACAGTGAAATTTGAAAACCATGCAGTTTGAAATAGGCCTTTATTTGATGATGATAATACAAAGCACAATAGTTCTTGACTGACATGGAAGGATGGCTTGTTAATAAATTTCTAGTTAAAGACAAAACCATGGGTTTTTTAACGTGATTTCACAAAATACACTCCAGTGTTATTCACAATTATATACTGATATATTTGAAAAGGAAAGTGAATGTTGTTTTTGTTTTGTTTTTTAATTGGTGTGTGTTTTGGTAGTGTGTACAATATAGAAAAATTCAAATATTCCTATAGCAGACTAGAGATGTGTTCAGGGACGAATAAAAATGATAATCAATAACCCAGTTATCTCTACAAGTACTTGGGATGATAGCGTGCTGCTTGTTAGACAAGGCCCATTTGGAATCCATT
The DNA here is from genome assembly GCF_031769215.1 of Ylistrum balloti. Classification (NCBI taxonomy): domain Eukaryota; kingdom Metazoa; phylum Mollusca; class Bivalvia; order Pectinida; family Pectinidae; genus Ylistrum; species Ylistrum balloti. Next base: position 625,365 of record NW_026781982.1, on the reverse strand, counting down.
GTTTATATGGATTTTAGCGTGAAGTTTTGGAGTCCAATACAAACGAGGAAGGTCCATACTTATTAACTGGACATAAGGATTACTATAATACTAATACTGAAACATGACTGATATTTGTCTCATGGAAGACTGGATAACATGAAGGTATGATATCCTTTGTTATGGAGCAAGTCCTTGGACAACAAGTAGTCCTTGTTAACGAGTTTCACTCTAATAAACTCCCTAGAGGGGTTTCCATTGAGTGTGTGAGAATTTGATTACGAAGCGGTGAAAATGGTGGCATGGTGAGCTAAACTGGTCTGATGAAACTAATCAACAGACAAAGGTTATACTTAGACTTAGATATTAGATTTTTTGCTTATTTTTAATCGGCCTGTTTCATCTCACACGGTAATATACTACAATTCTTTAAAAAAACATTTTAAAGTATTATCGTATCTGGGACACAAACGTACAACAATAATTTTATAAGTATCCTTGCTTTTCAATATTTTCTGTGACGAACCATCAGATGTAACAGGTGAAAGGCCTTTCAAACAGGTAAATAAATTTTCGTCTGTGGCTGTCATGAAAGAGAACAAATACATTGCTAATACTTTTTCTGGAATCGCAATAGAAATCTTTTTAACGTAAAGGGAATGTTCAGAAGGAATTTCATTTTAAATTTGCATTTAATCAGAGACCTACATGGTATAAATTATATGTGCTATATACGTCTCTCTTCACTAGATATCCAACATGCTTGTCATGGTTGATTCAGATTGTTAGTATGTGCTAGAAACTATGACCTGGTGTTCAGCATGGTTCCATGCTTTTCTTGTCGCATTTAAAATTGATCAGACATTAAAAATGGGTCACCAGAAAGCCATTTTAGAGCTTGTCATCCAGAGTTGTTTCAGCTATTTTCCAAGACATGCTGAAGGCGTCTTGTGGTAACTACATATGGCATGTCTAATATTATTCCAACAATGTAAGAGGTTTTATAAAATTGAATATTTCTTTCCGATCAGATTTCGGGCGGAATGAGCTTTAAAAATAGTACTTTGGTATTAAGAGGTCGCAGTTGGCGCAATAATGTCGGATAATAAAATGGCCAACCAGCAGCCTCTTATGTTATAGGAGTAGTTTAATATGGTTCCTATCGATGTACATGCAAGATGGCTACCAGAGGTAACTCTGAATTTTGAAATTTAAAATTAGATGTCATTATTTCTCTGGAACAACTGTAAGGGATCTTCCTTAAACATGGCAGATACGTTTTTTCATCAAATGCTCCAGCTACTTGCAGCTGTTAGTCTAATTTTTTTTTTACATTTGTTGTTCGTTTACCATTTTCTCAAGAACTGTCGAAATGATGCTCTGAAAATATACGGACATGGTCAGTAATGATTCTAAATGAGAATGCAACATTTTTAGATTCATAAGAAATTCCAGATGATTTGACAATATAGCCACTTGTCATTGCATCCGCAATGTCTTAATGGTAACTCCAGAAGAGACCACCACGGAAATTTACGGAAGTGTTCAATGTGAGTTTTTGGTACCAATTCCCTATAATCCACCTGTAGCTTGAATGACCGGATACAGCATTTGTTCAAGTGAATGACCTTGACCCAGTTTAAAGGTCACAAGTATCAAACTTTACTAACCAAGAGGCCCATGGTAGTGTTATTTGGTCAGCAGCCTACTCAAACAAATTTGAAATTTATAGCGTTTGCCCCTTTCAAGGTCACAGATGTCAAATATGTAAAAATCTGCTACAATGACAGTGCAATGACCAGAAGCCACCATTAAAGTCAGAAGGGTCAGATATATCAAAATCTTCGAACTGCCTCTAATATCCAAGACAGCCTGAGATTTTACTTTCACCTGTATTATAATATACTGTGTAGAAGAGATAGGATATTGTGGATGAAAAATACCCGAACTAGCAAAGTTCATCAAAGGTGGGTGACAGTATCCGATTGGGATAAATTTGTTTTTTTAATATACATTAACAAATTATCAACAAAGCCGATTTCAAATATTTTAATCATTTAAGTTCAATGCATATAAACTGATTTTATTATAGACAGATGTTGTATCTGGTAACATGGTAAAAACATAGCTTGTCTCTCTCAGGAGATACAAAAGATCACTTCATCATTAGGTGCTATGACATTAGGCACTACTGTTCTATTAATGTGGAATTTTGAACACAATAATTCATCAGCCTTGATATCTCAGTCTTTTCATGTACTTGTAGTGATTACACATCGTTTCAAACTCTCACTCTATCTTCACTTTTACTCCCAGAGAATATTTAATGGTTCCCCATTGAACATCATAGATAACTCACCTACATGACAAAATATTTATATTATTCATAGGTGTGACTCCAGACCAATATATATAAAGTTCACAGAATGTAGAAATGATGCAGTGATGATGCAATTTGCCTTGTACCAAAATGTCACTCTGGTTTATTTCACTGGCGAAACTGTGACAAAATTTGAAAAAATCCTGTCACTTCAAAGTTTAATGTTCAGAAATTCCAAAGTTATGAATACCAATAGATACAGTATGTAATGTTAGTGAAAGGAACTGATCTACATATTTTTAGATATACACTTAACATGTGCATGAGCATGTGAGAACATTTCCAAAACAAAGCAATTATTGTTCTTACATCGTATGCAAAAGATATTGTCAATAACACCATCCCAGCTTTTACAAGATTTAAATGCCTTGACAACACTTCTAATCTCATGGTTACTTTGTTACAACTGTCTTCCTCCCTCTTACTGTAAGGTAAACCTGAACTGGAGAGGAATGGACGTGTTGTCGTCACTCCAGGAATTTCATGGTTACTTTGTTACAATTCTTCCTCCCTGTCACATTTTTGTTGTGTCAACAACTGTCTGTGATCTGTTAGTGTAACTACAATTTACCTTGGCAATTCAACGATTTGCTATGTTAATGCAATAATAATTCTTTTAAATGTTCTACACAAGTCTCTAGTAAGACTCTCATATTACTATAGAATTCAACTTATACACCCTTATGAGCACAGAACATCTAATTCTATATATTTCTGATCTGGAAAGTAACTTTAAACTTAAGTTCCATAAAATAATTTTTTCTTCATGTAACAGAGGTCATTATTTATTTCAATGCCTCCGCTAGGAATCCAACCTGGGACCCCTGACTTACTAGTCTGGCGCTCAACCAATCGAGCTAAAGAGAAGTTCTCTCTAGCCAAGTGGTATATTGCGACTAGTATTTTACCAGGGTTACATTTATTTCTTTTGTGATCACATTGTGATTTAGCCTGGTCTAAATAGTAACACCTTTGTTCTACTCACCAAGTGTAGATATGTGGAGATCTTAATTACCACAGTCAGCATATTTATAATTTATATAAGTAAATGTAAACGGTTGGATAGAGAGTTTTTACTAGGCAAAAAACGGTAATAGCAATCATAAAGAGAGTCACACGTACATATTGCACATTATTTTCATTTCAAAAGCATCCTTCTGCTATTTAAACCAACATTATTATTTATATTTTTTCATTTGAATGTTTAAAATGTCTCCATGAAGGTACATATACCAAGAAATTAATCTGTAAAACTTTTTCCAAATTCATTTTTTCAACAGGATGGTTTTAGCTCTAGGGGTTGAGCCACCTTGGACCTGCTCATTCTGAAGATCTAGACAGCCTAGGACATAACTAGCTAGCTATTCAATACAATATCAAAGATTTAGCACTTACAATGCATGCAAGTACACAAAGCCATACTCAAAACTTCCATGCTCTCACTCGGAAACATACAACAATCAAAATTCATATGTCCATGAATTCAAACATTTCACTCTCACTCATTATAAATACAATTGTCTTCCATTATTTCAATATTAAAAAAAATGTTATCCAATCAAATATCTCCTTCCAAATAACTGGCATTTCTTTTCAAAACTTGGTGACTCAATTGGCTTGTTTGTTTCATAAAATGGATTCATGGAATGCTACAAAACAGAAAACAGCACATGATGAACAAAATACAATTTCAAACAAAGCTGCTGACAAATAATCAAACAGGACCACAATAACATCTGATCCAAGATTTTACAAGTTGAAAATTTGAAATTCTGGTGTATATGAGGATCATATTACCTAAAATTTTTTCCATAAACTGTATACATTTAACCTTCATAACACAACCTAGCAGGGACATGATATTTGACATTGTGGATATAATCTGTGATTATTATTTATTTATTCATTCATATTTTCAATGATGAAAGATTTGATATATTTCATACGGAGTCTACGGTTTCTATTCTTCAATATTTCCTTTTGTTCTCCACATCACTCTATGAGGACAACCATTACCTGTGACATTAAAAATTCTGTACATCAATAACTACAAAATGACATCGCTCACCTTGATATAAATTTCATACATTTCGGTGAAGAAGTTTCGAATTCCGTCTTCGTTTTTTGTATCATGCAGCATCATAAACCTCATGCCTTGTATTTAATTAAGGAACAATAAAACTGATTTCTTAATAGAATTTTCACACGCTTATATATATTGACCTTAAAAATATATTTTCCTTTAAGATTTGTTTTTGGTAGAAAAAGGAATGATTTTCAATTTTTCTCTACTTTCTGATTATCGGAACAACTATTACTGAAGGAAATTACATCAACATCCTCAAAAATCACTAGTAGTAAGTTTGTACTTTTATTAGTCACTAAAGAGTAACTGAATCTCCCACTGTTATCATAATATACTATTCCACATACTCTATTTCAAAAAGGAAATGAATGAGCTTCTTGCGCCTAGAGAGACGTAAGTTCCAACACTTAATTAGTACATTAATTATTATCAATATCATTTTTTGAGTGGTTCAGTTTTCTCTAATACCAGGTTAAAATCAAATTATGAAAAATATAGATACCTTGAAAGCAAAATTAACACAGCAAATTATAATCTGTTTCTTTTCTGCTTCAAGAATTTGTTAAAGCCGCAAAAATCTTCACCATCCAAGATAACAACTTAAACAGTAAAAAGTGTTTCAGGCACATTTAGTTACCAGGTAAATCTACAAACTACAAAGACATTTTGTGTTTTTAGGCACATTAAGTTAAGTCTGCAAACTCTACAAAGTCATTTCATGTGTTGTAGGCAAGTTTAGTTAAGTCTGCAAACTCTACAAAGTCATTTCATGTGTTGTAGGCAAGTTTAGTTAAGTCTGCAAACTCTACAAAGTCATTTCATGTGTTGTAGGCAAGTTTAGTTAAGTCTGCAAACTCTACAAAGTCATTTCATGTGTTTTAGGCAAGTTTAGTTAAGTCTGCAAACTCTACAAAGTCATTTCATGTGTTTTAGGCAAGTTTAGTTAAGTCTGCAAACTCTACAAAGTCATTTCATGTGTTTTAGGCAAGTTAAGTTAAGTCTGCAAACTCTACAAAGTCATTTCATGTGTTGTAGGCAAGTTTAGTTAAGTCTGCAAACTCTACAAAGTCATTTCATGTGTTGTAGGCAAGTTTAGTTAATATTTAGTTGCAAAATTCTACAAAGTCATTTCATGTGTTTTAGGTATATTTAGTTTAGTCTACAAACTCTACAAAGTCATTTCATGTGTTTTAGGTATATTTAGTTTAGTCTACAAAGTCATTTCAACTTAAATGGTTGAAGACAAATTCTGAGCAACAAAAGGATACGACTTGCTGTGACAAAAGCGGAGACAAACCACTCATTAAATTTGTCTACAATTTTGAGGTACATGTTGTTTGTGGTCCACATCTGTTCATCCACAAGATCCAGAGCTTCATGGGCTACAAATTGGTTCAAGTGACGATGGTCATCCTTCTACAATAAACAACAATGGTCAACATTATGTGACAAGTAAATACATATAGTGGACTGATAGTATAACATTTATAGGAGCAATTACTACAATTTCTTTATGTCTTTACATCCTACATGCAGGACTGCTATACATGGTACATGTGTATTGTATGTGTATTGTAATAAAATTACATCAATAAAAACAAAACACAACACAAAACAAACCTTTGGTTCATTGGCTCTACTTTGAGGAACAAAATCCATTTCAAATACAGGGTTGTCATGGTGACCAACAATCACAAAGTAGTAGTTTCCTGCCATTCTTATCCTTATTTGCTGTGTAGGAAAGTGTTCTGGTTACCTGCAAAATTATTCATAAAATTAGGATGAAGTTTGCATTTTCAATCTTATAATGTAATCATATATACTTAGAGTTATCACAGTAAAAACTAACACCATAGTTATGTGTGCCATATTTTCAACAAATAACATCAAGTTCACTTTTCCTTTTTTTTCTTAATGTATCTTTCTTTTCATGTCTTCTTCCATGAAGACATGGAACCTGTGAAAAATAAGATATGTGACTTGCAATATCACTGGCATCAATCTTAATATTTTGTAGAACATTAATGTTGTTAACGAGAGGTTCAATGTTCAATCAATACATAATGGGAAGAATTCAGTGACAGACATGTAAACGCTCTATAAAACAGATAAATCTATAATGTGTTATCATGTGTGTAATGCCTTCACATTTATGCCTTTACCTTCAAAGTTTATGAAACAAGTACCAGGTAAATTTCATAGGCCTCTGCTCCCCATTCTGATCCAATGAGAGAATAAATAATCAAACAATTTGACCAAAAACAGTTACATGTATAGTAAAATCCAAAGTAGGATCCATTGATTTAGTGTGTCAACTGATATGTAGAAGTTGGGAGTCCACTGAGTCACCTTACTGGTCTCTGCTCGTACAATCTAATTATAACATCACCAGTGAGCCCGTATACATGTAACCATTCTCATGCTCAAGCATGAATTTTGTGCTCAAATCTTGTGTCTTGTTTAAATTAAAAAATTAATAAATAAGGCTGATTTTGCCGAAGATTGAAAGACAATTTTGAAAGGACTTCAAGTGAAAGCTATATTCAAGGTTTAAATTTAACATTTGCATTATTTTATATCATTTAGGTGAATTATAAAAAAGTTTCCTTGAGCACAAAATCTACACTTGATCATGAGAATAGTTTCATGAATACGGGCCCTGATCTTTCATTTCACTCTTTACCTTGTTACCTGAGTCTTGTAACATCGTAAATGGACTATTAAAGAGTGACATAAGAAATCTGACCACAGTTGCTCAAAACTTGGATAAAGTGTATAATGAAAATCTGTAAATATACCTGGTAAATTAAATGAAATTGGAAATATTCTTTATCATTTCCTAAATAAAAATTTTGTTGAGACAGGTCAAGCTGATATTTTTCAAGTATCAATTCCCCTTTGACAGTCTTTTTTTTCTTCTTTTTTTTTCCACCACAAATTTGATTGCCAAGAACATTAACCTTTTGAAAGTGTGTCTATGAACCTTCAATTAAGAATATGTGAGTTTGGTTTTGGAAAGAGGCAATCCTGACCCAAAGTAACCTATTTGAAGAAAAACAATTAGAGAAAGAAATAAGGAATGATAAAGAACCGGATTGATCTGATAACTGAGTTTGATCTACACAGTTACTTCATTTTCCTTCTCCGGAAACATCAAGGGATGCACTCTCTTAACGTCTTTCAACTCAGAGGATGTAAATCCCTTGACAAAAAATCCCTGTCTCTATAAGATTTTAACCAAAGAATATTCACATTTATTATGCTGTTATTTATATCTACAACTGTAATGGTTATACTCTTGCATCAAATAATCGTTTTAAAGACAGAAATTGTTGGTCTATTAAATCCTCTCTCTAAACTTTCATACATTACTGATAGGTGTATGTAAGTTAGAGGATTAGAACTCTAAGGGTCTCAGGTATTCTTACGATCAAAATTTTAAAAACTATGTCTTTCAGAAAATGGAATCGCCAAAAGTGACTCCAGAAGTGTATCTGTCAGCTCAGAACACAGGTAGAGAGGCTGGGGGCGTGTGATGTTTATGGGAAAACCTTGCAACTGTAGTGCTGGATGTCAGAAACCTTCGCATAATACCTACATATGTATCCTTTTCCAGAAGCATTTACTCACATAAGCTTTTGTTCTTCCTTGTTAAATTATAGTCAACACAGATCGAGCACTGTCCATTTGACAGACGAGTGCGGTTCTGGGACGCTCTCATTTATGACGTTATGATCTGTATAATCAATATCAATATGACACTATATCTTAAAAATGGTAAAGAAACAAAATTTTGTTTATAAATATCTGACATTATTTTCAGGTGATGTTAACGTATTTATTTATTTATTTATTTATTTCTTCTTTCCATTTTGTCGTCCAATTCCCCGACCTTTTGAAAGACTGACTAGCTATTCTGCATAAATGATATGCTGCCACTTCCGGTTTGTTCGAGGATGATGCAATTATTTCTGGTATTGTTCAAAATAGTAATTGAAAGATTTTTGATTAGTGGATAATTTATTTGCTATCAAATTTTATAACAGCTGTAAGATATGTTGTATTGTTGGTAAACATATGTTAACATGTATGATACGTTCGTTAAAGATCACACTTTGTCACACCGAATGCACCTTTCATGCTGTCGGCCAATGATTGACAGTTTAACATTTAACGCGCGCGGAGGTTTGTAGGCAAAGTACGCAACGAAAATAAATCCTTCTTTCGTTTCTATTCTAATCAGTGGTTGCACTATATTATGATTCTTATCGCTTTCATTCGCATTATCATGTTATTAAAATACGATATTGCTTTCGCATTATCCACAAGTTTCTTTTACATGAATTGTATCGAAAAGTGACAAGTTTTAAATTAGTACGCGGCGTCAATATGGCCGCTTTGGAATGTGTTTAGAGAACGCTGATACTTTGCAGACGAGCCAAAAATCAAGGGTTTGCGACTATAAAGTGTCCCGGTACATTTCTAAATATTTTCGTAATTTTTTTTAAGTGAACAGAAATATTCATAAATGTATAATGCGTGATTGTATCGTGTGTTTTTGTTGCAAATGAAAGGTTACGGGTTTGTGCTCTGACAAGATATTTCATGCACATTCTTAAATGTGAAACTAGGGACTGTGAAATTGTAAATCGTTGGTTTTAACTGATGTACATTTTGGTATCTTTGATCTTACTTTCAGCAATAAATTGTTCATTTTTGCGTCATTGCCAAGACAACACTGAAATTCTGCATTATATTGTCTTGTGTTATGATCTGCCTACCAAGTACGAGGGTTCTGGCTGTCTGCGATTTTATTTTGTCTCGATCATCTGTCCGCGACAAAATACAATCTTGGATAGATAGTCAGAGCCCAGCGGACTGTCCCTTACCCTCGTCACCCCAGCTCCTCAAATTGCTTTAGGACCCGCCGGTTTTAATTACGGTGTGGTCAAAATCCAATATGTATGCTCAGCGTGCGTCATTGCAGCATCGTTGTGTATGGTTTCCACATGTCTAATTTATTACAAAAATATACATGTATTTCAAAAATCTTGATCACAACTCCGCATATGGGTAATAATCTGATATTCGAGGATAGAGTTACTGCTTTGAGTAATCAATGAGTTACTGAAACTGCTTTGAGTAATCAATTAATTCCTCAAATGCAGTGTCAAAAAAAGAAGGTGAAAAAAGCATGTCATTTTGACATGGCCAGATAACCAATGCATTAATGTGCATTTTTATATGAAAACTGAATGATTCAGTTGTCACATTTTTTGTAGGAAAAAAAAACTTTATTACTGCCATTGCTTATTGATTGCTGTAAGTAGAACACATGTAAATTCTTGCTCACCTATGACATTTACATTAAATGTTCCTACTGGCTATTCACTGTGGTCAATGTAGAATAAAGTCAGTGATATAAATTGTCATGTTAACACAAAGTAAGATAACAGAAATTAATATTTCTTATGCAATTACATACATGCATTGTCAAACTGACTATTAGGACATGTTAAAAAGATGACACCGTTGCAATTTTCAAAAGAACTTTGTGTGTTTCTCTTTCAAAATGACCCTGTATTTGAGCAACTAACTGATTAATCAAAGCAGTAACAATCCTTCAAGTGCGGGACTATTCCGAACATGTAGGGTTGTACCCAACCTTAAAAAGGGAATTTACATGCCTACATTTATAGTTGAGACACCAAATTTTCCAATTCTAAAGATTTGTATGTCTGGAATGTTTAGTTCATTGAAAGGCCATAGTAGTGGACATAAAACCTTTGTGATAAATGAATAAATAAACAAGGTTCACACAGTGTACAGATAATGTAGTATATCTAGTATCCTTGCTCACAGTGTTTAAAATTGCAGAAACAAGAATCTGTAAGAACTCTGTCAGTCTGGTAGATTCATTTAGCTGCTGGTCTGTTGGTCTTGAGTTTATTTTGCTCTGTGCTAGTTTGAAAGGTTGGATAAGGCAAACATTTCAAGAGTTTGTCAAGATTCAGAGGGTTACAAATATTGTCGCCATCCAGCGAGGCAGCAATTCTCATCAAACATTTTGCTTGACGTTACACTTGCTTCCATCATGATGTGAACATACTCTAAATTCTTCAGGGTATTATATATAACTTTGCATCATTTAAACTAAAGTTGATCATGTTTCTTGGTGTCAGAAGAAGAATCACCATTTAGAACTATATCTGTGATGTGATGTGATATCTAAATGAAGCTAGTGAAGGGGAGACAGAATATTCAAGTGCTAAAACATCAAGATAGCATTTTGGCATAATACACATATTTTCTGTATAATTCCAATGCTTACTTTATAACCATCAGGCGCATGTATTCATATCTTTTTTTAGCTATAACTTATAAAATAAAAGCATAGCCTTTAACTTAAGTCTTTCCCCACCTATGTGATATGACAACAAAATATTTCTTAAACATTTTCAAGGCAAAGTTTGCATTATATCAAATATTGTGCCTTTTCTATTTAAAACAAAAAATGTGAAAATGTAACAATTATTTTGAAAATTGTAAAGATACTCCTGGTGATATTTTAATATTGAGATATGAAAAACAGAATGACTACGATGACTTAAAACTGTTGGGAGAGGGATGTAACTGAATTGTAGAATCCATTGTTATTTGAGAAACTTGGGTAAAACATTGAAAGTTCTTGGTTCTGTCAAACAGACAAGATTGTCAGTGAATATTTTTTGTCTAACTTTTGTTGTTGGATTGAGCACGATGAACTTTAAGGATTGGTTTTCATTATGTTTTGCTGTTTTGTTATAGAATTGTCAAACATGGCAACCGGTGGCAATCGCCAGTTCATGAAATCTGCATCCACTGACCCAAGACCAAGAAAAGCATGGCAAAGGTCAACAAGTGCATCAGATAAGGAGGATAATATTAGTATACACAGCATTCCAAACGATTTGCGACCCAATAACTGGGTAGGTTAAATTTGTTGTAGTAAGATCTGTTGTTTTATTTGGATATGATAATTGGAAATTATAAATCATATTCAAAGTAACATTATGTAAGCCTTAGATTGTTTTTTTTTATGTTTTCTTAACAAAGTTAATGTTTTCTGCCAGATGATGTCACTAAAATGTTTTTGATTTGCATGAAACAATATCATAATTATCATAAAAACCCACATAATGTGTGCAGGTTTTTTTTTTTTTTTTTGAGAAAATAAATGTCCAAATTTGGGCAGGGGAGGGGGCTGCACATTGCATTGCTATAGGATTATCAAGGTTTTTTTTATGGAAAAATGAAAGATTCTGTGAGGCAGTCATCATTGATTGTCAGGATTATCTGGTACTTAAAACTGACTCAAAAAGGATTTGACAATTCATTTATGAATAACATTAATTATGTATTCTGTTTGAATTTGGTTTGAAGCATCCATGAAAGAAAGGGGAATCTATTTTTGCATAAATGGTTCTGTTCAAGCATCCTTTGGTGAAGGGTAATCAATTTTGTGTGAACAATGGGTCTCTACCATTAATTAAAGATTTGAAGCATCCTTTGTTGAAGGGGGTTGAATTTGAGACATCCTTGGATGCTGGGGACTCAAGTTTGCATAAATGTTGGATATGCCTTGGGCTAGAGGGGCATGACCCAATGGAGCTAGGAAAAACAGCGACATTTCTCGAAAAGCATTCTTTGTAGGAAAACCAGAATTCTATCCCAATTTAGTTTAAGGCATATAAAGGTAAAGTCGAAACAGTGGGTTGCTGTTTATTATACTGAAAACGGATTTAATATTTTGTTTTATCCTTGTAAGTATTGGTTTTTGATGGTTGATGATTTAAATAAATCTTAAAAATCTTCAGTGTAGAGTGACCCCAGAGAACCATTTTCTACTGTTTCAGTTTAAACACTCTACAATTCTTTTATTAGAATTATCTGTATGATAGTTTCATGTAATCAAAATAGTCTTTTTCATTGTGTACCAGTTATAAAATAGGAAACCCTGAAAGTCTTAGAATTCTAAGTACAGAAAAATGGTCTAAAAGTAATACCAACAAATGGGTAGTCTAAAGGTGCAGATAATTTTAAATGGGCCTTTTTCAATCAAGTCTTTAGAACAGTATTTTTTTTTTGTAGTGATGGAAAAGTAAGTTGTATTGGTAATGTTAATGTATGCACATAATTTGCACTTATTCTGGAGTATATAAGTGTTTTAATTGTGTACAACCTTGAATCTTGTGTTTAAAGGTGTGTAAAATCTGATTCACTAAGCTCTAACAGGCTTCCTGATTTTAAGTCAAGGCTGGTAAAAAAATAAATCATTATTTCCTATGCACCATAACCTTTTTGTAGACTCTCATATGTTTCCCATCCTCGATACTCCAAGGGTTACTCTTACTATCACTCTTTTCACCCCTGGAATATTTTACGGCAAAATTTAAATCCATGTGTAACACTTTGTGGAGAAGATGAAAAGACAAGTTTGATATACATCAAATGAATGCAAGGTCACATGATGTTGTGCTGTACTGGCTTAGAAGTTGGATCTTCAAAGGAGCATATCAGTCAGTGATTGGTCAGTTTTTTCTCAGAAAACCCACTCTGGACCAATCAAATTACTTGGCTTGTGCTTTCAATTTGCCAGGAATTGTTCCCGGGGTGCAGAAAGTGAAATTGATCATTACCCCTAGTATCAAGGATGTTGCTTCCTTTTTTTGTAGTTTTTCATCATGCATATTATTTTCATGTTCATGTTTACTATATATAGTGTTAATTGTATAAAAACACCTAACTTATCAATAGAAGCTTATCAACTGATGCTGAACTGTGACTTATCATCACTATTTCTATCAACAGTAGTCTTAATTAATTCCATCTGTACTAACAATATTTAGTTTTGGATATTAGATACAGGTTTGGTTTTTGTCTGTATGCATCTTCAGCATTTTATGAAACAACATTTGCAACATTCCAAAATTGTTTACAGTTCTGAAAAGAAGAACTGATGGAGGTTGGTACATATATTCAGGGGTGTGCAATTCTAGTAGCCCGACGTCCTGTACTTGTGAAATACCAAGTTCAGACTGGTTGATTTAGGACCATAACTAGTCCATGGTGAGCTAGTGAAAAATATTCAGGCTTATGTTGTTGCTAAAACTAATACATCATATTCACACACCACAAGGCGTCTTTTACAATGACTACAAATTTCAATTATTCTACATATTCATTTAATATGGTTTTCACTTTTAATACATTTTCTAATTAACACTAATCAGGTTTGATTTATTGGTGTGAAGTTTTTTTTACCTGGTTCTATCTAACCTGTAGGATTTTTCTGGCTGGAAACCTAACCCTGGTATAGATAATACTAAGCGTCGGAAGAAAGGCAATCCGGAAAGAGAAAGAGAACAGTCCTTATCATTGGATTCTCCACCCCCATCTGAACGTCAGCAGCGCACCCCTTCAACCTTTCCTCGCACTCGTATAACCCCAAGTACACCCACTTCTCAAAGAGTTGCGCTAGAAAAACTTCGCCAGCACATGACATTTAGTGATTTAGAGGATGTAAGCATATATGTATTACTGCTTTACGATATCATACCCAAATTAAGGCATAATATTGGTACATCTAGCTTATTGTTTCAATTTACTTTTGTAGAATTTATCATGTATAGATTTTCTTCCTTTCATAGAAAAACATCATTTGTTTTCCATCATACTGTTGAGAAAATTTCACCAACTCAATGAGTTTTAAATCCTGTTTAATATAAACCTTCATTAAACAAATTGAATATTGTAGAAACATGTTATTTGTTGTACTATTTAATTATATATTACTGATTTACATAATGTATCAATCCTGCATTGTTGACATGGATTGTTTCATTACAAAATTTGAAGCAGGAGGTGAAGTAATTTCTCAAATTTACACAGTTATTCTTGACCTTTGAACTGTGTTTTCTTTATCTCACATTCATTCACATGCCATCTTTTGTATTTTCATGATCAGTTAGTAATTTCTCTCATTAAGAATTGGTCTAAAATTATGAATGGACTAAAGGACAATTCAAATGTGACAACTCATCATTCAATCACTCTTTGCCTCTATAATGTGTTTCATATCTGGTCAATATCCTTCTGGACTGTTCCAGTGTAACATCTACTTGTCCTCAGGACTTCAATGATAAATCACACCTATCCATGGTTCTATATCCTTCTTATTACTTGTAAATTAATTAAATTCTATGTTTGGCACACCTTAATTACAGCTGGAGTCCTAGGAGTGGGATAGATGCTTTACTGGAATAGCCCACATTTGAAAACAGAAATGTTCTATTTCCCTTTTCTTAACTTTTTTTGGTTGTTGTGTTTTGATGGGACAAAAAAAGAAAAGAGAGAGAGGAAGAAAAAGAAAAACAAAAGAAATAAAAAAGACTGATTTCACATGGTTTTATTAAATAGGGAAGTAATGATGGTGAAAGAAATAATGAAAGAAATGTTCCTACACGCCGAGGCAAGTTGGAAAACTTCACTCGTCAAGATACCTCGAGTACATCAGAAGGAGCCACAGCAGGAAGAGGATCAGAGCTGGTAAGTTGGATGTTATCAGTGTACTGTACAACATCTGTTGAGTAATGCCAGAATGATCAGGGAGTATTCAACCAGATGTTTTACATATAGGTAGTTGTTTGATATTTTAAAATAGTGCATAACTGCTAATTAGCAGTGTTTTCCAATTCACTTTAATTTCCTTCCAGACTGCAACAACATTGATTTACTTTTTACCAACTGACTTGTTTTAATTTAGGTGTCAAAGGTCAAACACAGTCAAATGGTGTATATAAATAATGCACTTCACTGAAAATATTTGCTCATGTTTTACTTGTGTGTGAAGAGAATACCAATGATACCTTATGAACATTGATGGTATGTTATACAATTGAATTTAAATCTAGTAAACAACCATTTGACTTATCAAAGAATTTCAAATTCAAAAATTTTCATGATGAGTTCACTTATGCCTGGGTTCCTTTATTCTACAGCAAGGAGAACATGGTCATATCGTCAGCCGACTGATGCAGATTAGGGAGTACATAAAACAGGCTAACACAATGAAGGAAGCTCTGTCTAAGTCAGGTTCTCCTGTAAGTCTCTTCTGATATATCTTAACTCAGCAGGGGAAATTGTCCACGTAAAATCTAAATTGGGCCTGCTATATCTCAAATTTTCTAGAACATTTTTATGGAGGATTCATCAAAATACCTTAGGGTGTCATGCTTAAATTTTCATTGGCCCTGTTGGTATATTTGTCTGCCACCATTTACAACTGTAAAATCACCAGTTGCATATACATATTTCAAATGATTTTGAATGTTGATGATTCAAATGCAGATATTAATAGAATTAATAAAAGTGTAGTCATAGATTTATGTTATAATGTTAACAGTGATCAGTACATTTGTTACACAAATCATTATTTGTATCATCATGTAAAATATTGTCTCTCGAAAATATGAGGTTTGCTGTATTGATGGAAAACTACGTTCGATGATCATGGCACTCTTAGAGAAGTCTTAAAAAATCATTAGACTTGACAATTTTAACATTTATAGACGGGTCATCGAAAAGCAAGTAAATTAGGACAGGTGATTGCGTCTCTGCGAGAACAAGAGGCTTGCTTCATGGACATTCTGCAAGACTTCTGGGTTAGTGACCAGAGAGTAATGAATTTTACAGTGTAATGTTATGTTCTATTCACATTATACAAATAACACCATTGGTAAGACAATGAAGTTGGAGATTTATTTTATGAAATAAGTTTTTGAAGTCTCGGACTTTCTGATTTAATCCTTATGACAAATTCAATAATATGTGATATGAATCTCCAACAGTAGTTGTCTATCCACAAGCGTTTTTGTTTTATGTTCACTCAATACTTTTTTTCTTCAATGTGATCTGGTGCTTCTCTCACAGCAAAATAAAGAAGACTATGAGAGAGTATCCAAACTTGTTACAAGTCTTGAGGAACAGGAAAAAGGCTATGTAGCTTTTATGGCCCAGTGTTTGGTGAGTAGTGATCACAAAGTGTGCAGGCAGTTATCAGATATAGACTATCATTGTCCAGCATGTGTATCTTATACATACCTGTACTTCAACATGTCGTTTGCTTCATTTCATCATGGGGTATTGGTTACAGCATGCTAAACCCTATTAAATTAGATGGAATTTGTTCAGGTCTAAACTTTAAAATATTTTCAAATTGTGTTCTGCATTTTTAATATAGTGTGTTTAAGTTATGTCATTATATTTGTAATCATTAGGCTTATATATCCTCATGTATTGTATTATGTGTCCCATTCATTTACTGGAGATGTAGGTGCCAGGTCACATCTTTCTTAGTTTTACTGCGTGGTTTTCAGTTTTACTGCATGGTTTTCAGTTTCTTTATACATGTAATAAAAAATCTAATTCTCCACATGTTTTCATGATGCATCTTTAGACAACATGTTTTGTGTTTATTGTGTTGACATATTTTCTGTTATGTTTTGTGTGGAATAGTTGTTTTTATTCGTACTTGCTTATTGTTAAATTAAAGTAAGTAGTTAACCCTGTCTATAAAGGTCATTGAAGTGAAAAGAGAAAAGTGGCCTTTTTACACAGTTGGCCTTTATATAGAGGTTTAATTGATATGAAATTTTTATATCAAAACAAGATCGCTGTGTGTTTTACCGTTTGATGGACCTTATGACCTTTTATGTGTTGACAAGCTGTTAAGAATGTAATACTAATAATATTAATAACGATACATCAAAACAAAGATAAGTTCTCTTTATAGACAGGTGACCTTATTAGACAGGTGACCTTAATAGACAAGTGACCTTTATAGACAGGTGACCTTAATGGACAGGTGACCTTTATAGACTGGGGACCTTTTTAGACTAGTGACCTTTGTAAACAGGTAACTTTTACACACTGATGACCTTTATAGACAGGTAACTTTTTTGACAAGACTTACTGCAGATAATTTTGTAAAGGCAACAACCTTCAAATTGAAGAGAAAAAACTTATGTTCATCTTTGATCCTTGTGTTATAAGGTATGATCTGATCTTTGTTTAGATAGTTTTGTTCAGATTGGTGTATCCAATAGTTTGTTTTATTCAGTGTTATACACTGGTATTATAACTGTTTAATCAACCTATGGTATACTAATTTATTGTACAAACACTGTCACTAACCTGACTTCATAACATCTTCTTTGTTATAAATATGACTTCATGATTGTATCTTCTTTGTTATAAATATGACTTCATGGTAGTATCATCTTTGTTATAAATATGACTTCATGATAGTATCTTCTTTGTTATAGATATGACTTCATAATAGTATCTTCTGAATTCATCATTTAGACTTGTCATTGTTCAATTACCATTAGTTCATTTTTCTGTGGAAATTAACAATGCTGTATGTCTATAAGTTGTCGGGTGCATATTGAAAAGATTAGGATAAGTTAATAGTCTTTTTAATATGTATGACATTTGATCTATGTTTTTCTATCAGTGGAATTTTATTGGTAATGTTAACTTCTAACTTAAAGGCATGTACCCCATATTTATTGTGCAATGATCCCTGTAAGCCAATACTTACCTCTGACTCAAAGTCAGGTGGTTGGGCTTATAAAAGAAAGCACAATTAGTGAATGTTGCTAATGTGACTGACTGGAAATGCATGTGGGTGGAATTACTACTAGACATGGGTTTATTGTTTGATGAAATAAGTTAACAATGTAATTTTTTTAAGTGTCTGAGTTTTCTCTTCAGTCAGTGAAGGAGGACAGCACAGCCATTGACTGGAGTAACCAAGGACAGGAAACACCCTTGGTTATGGAGTCTGCAGACGAGGAAGCTTGTTCTGTGGATCTGGAAGTTCAGTCTGAGACATCAGATGCCACAACGGTATGTAACACAATGTATTTGTTTTAATTTGGATACACAATTTTTTTCAGTAAATTTGTTAGTTACAGTTGTATTGACTTATGTTTTTTTCCCTTTTTAATGCCAACAGCAAGATAATGAGACAAGCCCATTAGCATGGCGTCCACGTATTGAAGATAAGCTAGGATTGACTGATGGAGATGAGGAAGAGAATGACAATGTAGAGCGCACAATTGGTGATGGTTCTCCAGGGCCAGACATGATGGATAACACACTGACCACCAATACAGACAACCATACTCGGGATTGGGACTACATGCACGAGGATTTTGAACAAGAGGTTAGCAGGAATTTTTTTTACCTCATTTATTAAATCAACAGATCTTGAATCTTTTGAGTAAAGTGTCGTGATACACCTATCCCTTAGGTACTTAGATATTTATCCCTATTTAGGTGTCTTTGCTTGTCTATCTTCAGCCTTATTGTTATCACTCCAATTTCCCTTATTGCTTGCTTTCATGGCACATTCAGATTAAACTTTATTACTACAGACCCTGATACCCTATCCTCCTTCAAAGGTATTCAGTTACTGTTGACTTTATGTTCACTTTAAAAGGTACTAAAAAATATATAATAATAAAAATACTATTTTGTAGGAATAAGCAACAAGAAATATTTATAGCCACTGTAAAACTTCGTAGAATTATAGAGTTTGGGAAAAATCTATACATAAATTTGTCAATATTGATAGAAATAAGCATTAATTCATTAATGAATTGTCAAGCTGCATCTGACAGATTTTTTACATTCTGTTGAAAGAATAATAACCTACCAAAATACCATTTAATGGTAACTTATTAATGTTTAGGCAAGAATGGAAGTGGAAGAGTTGAGAAAGAATGAAGTGAAATCACTAAGACAACAACAAGAACTTCTAAAGAAGCTGGTTCACCAACAGGAACAAGTAAGTGTGCAGAAAATGTAATCTCCTTCAACTTTGATTGAAATAATTTTCACTCCTTTATTTGTTTCAAAGAATTTGACAGATATTGTGTTCTTATTTAATGTATGTTTATATTCAGATGAAGGCTTTGAGAGGAAGACAGACAGAATTATTAGCGTTGCAGCAAGATGCTGAGAGGAAGTTAGCCGATGCCAAAGCAAGTGAACGTATGAGAGGTTTGTATGTTTTTTTAATGATTTTTCAAAATTTCCTTTCTACTGCATCAACTTTACTCAGGAATTTAATGGAAAAATATACTTCATTCTTCAAGTCAACTTTGATTTTCAGAAAAAGTTGAGACATTCATATTATTAAGATAGTTTAGTTACTATAATGTTCAGTGTTAATAACTGCTTCAGTGATATATTCTATTCATTGATAAGAAAAAAAATATGAACCAGTTTTCCTAGTTTTGTCGATTGATTTTTCAAATCAACTTCATTAAGGGTGCTTTGCCTAAACACTTTGTTAATTAAACGAACACATTTTTTACTTAAATACCTAAAAATATTAATCCAATTTGTTGGCAAATCTGTTTACTGTAGCAACATTTTATGGTATGTATCTTGTTTCCAGCTTCATCAGCACCTGCAACCAACACCAGTCAGAATCATATGTTCATGTCTGCCAATCAAAAACCTGTGGGCCAGTCAGTGGACAACAACCCCCAGACATCCAGGAACACCACAGATGGTTTGCCTGGGGACCTGCAGGAGATCCGACAACATCTCAACTACCTACGCAATGAACTCAAAGAACAGGTACTGAATACATAATCTAATTATTCCAGCATAAATACATTCTCCAACGTCTTTATAAGACACATCCTTATAAGACACATCCTTACTAGACACATCCTTATAAGACACATCATTGCCAAATACATCATTACTGATTACATTATCTGAATATTCCAACATAAATATCAATATCATTTCTCTTGTTGTCTTGGTTGAATGTCAGAGAGGAGTAGAGGACAGTATGCTGGGCAGGTGTAACAAATGTTATCTAGAGTGATTGTGAAACAAGTTGTATCAATATCTTCTCTCTTGTTGTCTTGGTTGAATGTCAGAGAGGAGTGCAAGTAGGTGTCATACTAAGAGAGGAAGGTCACAGCTTGACCTGTATCTTTTCTTGTTTTATCTAGGAAACACATGTGGAAGGAAAATAGACAGTAAAAAAGAGTTGCTGATAGCTTGTTATTTACAACACAGAGACTAGTGAAAATCTTTTATTTTTCTGATGGAGACTTAAAACCTGTATTTTGTAGACACCAGAAACTGCTGAGAGACAAAGTAATCCTGAGTTGGAGGCAGCTACTAATGCTGCTGCTTTAGAGGATAACCGACGCCAGTTACAGGACAAACTAATGGACCTTCAGTCTAAAAAACAACGCATGGATACATTGTTACAGGAGCTCCAGAATCTACGGTCACAGCGCTTCGATGCTGCCTTGAATAACATGCCCCAAATAGAACCAGGTTAGGAGAAAAAAATGATTAATTACTTTTTATCTGATAATGTATTAAATTTTTTCTCTGGTCATTTCATTTTAATACAATCATGTGAAACTTGGTATGAAATGAAAAACCGAAAACTGTATATTTGCTACTTGAACCAAAGATACTACATACTTTTATTCTTTATGCATGACCTGTATGAATTTAATTTCACCCTCATACATGATCTTGTGTAAAGTCAATTTCACCCTCATACATGACCTTGTGTAAAGTCAATTTCACCCTCATACATGACCTTGTGTAAAGTCAATTTCACCCTCATACATGATCTTGTGTTAAGTCAGTTTCACTTTCATACATGACCTTGTGTAAAGTCAAGTTTGCCTTCATATATGGTCCTTTGTACGCTCAATTTGGTCTTTGTATATTGACTTTGTGTATAGATTTTACCTTTATACATGGTTTTATGTAAAATCAACTTTACCATCATACTCGGCCTTGTATATAGTCAATTTAATCTTTATGTCCTTTGGTATAGTTACCAGAACCTTGAGTATTGTCATTTCTGTCTTTATGTATGAACTGATGTGATTTTGTAGAGATACCAGTCGCCCAAACAGCCTCAGCACCCAACACCTCATTGTTAGAGGAAAGTAAGGCTGCTTTAAATGAGGCGGGAAACACAGAAACAAATGCACAGGAGATCCTAGACATCCTTGATGCACAGGAAAAACTAAGGTTGGTGCTTATTGATAGTGACCATAAGATTTTCTGACAAAAAATATCAATATAACTATTATCGATCCATCATACAGTAAGCGCTGGTCCAGTAAAACATCTACTTTATCCGAGAACTTAAAATAAATTGCTTCTACTCTTGGTTTGATTTCCTGCCCTTTGTTTGTGTTCTAATTAAACTCATTTGGTAGTACCCCTATTATAGTCCTGGAAGAGGGGAAGTGTTTTACTGGAAAATCCCTAATCTGTATTTGTGATAAATTATGTCTTAATTTATTGGGAATGTTTTTCCTTTAAATAAACTTACAGTAAAATATTGTATCTTAAAACAATGTCTGAGAAGGATTTGAACTAATATCATGATATATACTACAGAAAACTACAAGAAGTCAAACAGAGATTGAACCAGCTACGGTCACTGGTACAATATTACCAGAGTGAGACAACAGAAGGAGGCAACCAGTCAGATGAGACCACTGCAGCAGCCTTCAGGGCACAACTTGACATGATGGAGGAGATGCATAACCTGGGAGGAATGTCTGGGTAATTGTTGTTGTTTGGTGGATAATTTGTTAATTTACAATTCTTCGCAGCATTAGTTACTTTTTTTGTAGAATGCTTTATCTGAACTGATAAATTAAAAATTAGCCAGTTCTGTACTGACCATGTAATCTTATATCAGAAATACCTGATATTGAAAATTAAACACTGGTGAAAACGCCCTTTTCAACTGTAATCTTATTCAATACTACTCTAACTAATTAATTTTCTGTTTCCTTATCAGCTTTTCTAGCATATTTGTTCCTATCTAACAAAATTATACGTATCTTTTCATCTATGGCTTTCTATGAAATATCATATGAAATAAGACTGGTTGATGCTTAATCATAATCCATGTTGTTAGCACAGCAAACGTCTTTTTGTGTATAAATGTAAAATGTGATTACATTTCGAAATTTCACAAAATGTAAATATCCAAAGACAACAGACAGTAGGTACAAATTATTGATTTTGTCCTTTTGTGTTGTTTGTAGCCTAACTGAAGGTGAGGCAGAGAGTCCACCATCACAACCTCCTCAAAGGAAACCCTATAGTATGGCACCATCAGCAGGAGTGGTTGCAGCTGCTGCTACTCAGTTGAAGTCAGATGAAGACAACCGCTCAGAGGAGAGTAGATCTTCAGAATCAGAATCCCATCTGTCCAGTCTCGGCCCTTGGGGAGATGATCCAGAAATACAGGAAAAAGTCCAGTAAGAATTTTGGGGAATGAATAAGAAAAAAATTGTTGAATTTGTTAATAGTTATTATTTCCTGTCATTTTCTAAAACTTTGTGCTGTTTATGATTTAACAGGAAGTTAAAAGAAGCCAAAGAAAAGCTACGACAATTACAGGATCTAGTGTCTATAGTTCAGCAGTCACCAGATGGCGCTAGAGGTCTACCTGACAACTTGGCTGAGCTTGCTGCCAGTCTTGAGAGTGATGGCCAGCCCCCTGCTGAGTCACACGACCATCTCCTCTCGGATGGTGAGGTGCCCATGTTGCAGACAGAAAGGTGAGCATTTTGTATTTAATGCTAACATTAAAACAAATTGACCTTTCTTCATTTATCAATGTCAAAATCTTTTTATTATTTTACTGAGTTAATATGTTAAACAAAATGCAAAGTCTCAAAACAGCAGGAACTAAGCAAAATACATGTTTTGAAAATATAGATGGACTGGAGCCTGGTAAGAACAGGATTATGGAATGAGGGCTGAAGGCTATGTATCGATACTTGTCATGGAGAATAGGAGTCAAAGGTTCAATGTAAACCATTGATAAATACTTACTTCATTTAAAAAGTTGAGACAATTCAAACAACTCATTGGCAGTTATTGAGTGTTGGTTTACATTTGATGTTTCAGAGATTCATTAGAAGAAGCCAAAAATCAGTTGAGAGAACTGGAGGCGTTGAAGGATGAGCGAAGAAGACTGCTCACTATTCAGCAGGAGTTACAGGCGTTGCAGGGACATTTTGCTGGGGTTAGATATAATCTTTTTGACTCATTGTTTCACTTCACAGAAATCTTTTTGACTCATTGTTTCACTTCACAGAAATCTTTTTGACTCATTGTTTCACTTCATGGAAATCTTCTTGACTCATTGTTTCACTTCATGGAAATCTTTTTGACTCATTGTTTCAGTTCACGGTAATCTTTTTGACTCATTGTTTCACTTCATGGAAATCTTTTTGACTCATTGTTTCACTTCATGGAAATCTTTTTCACTCTTTGTTTCACTTCACGGAAATCTTTTTGACTCATTGTTTCACTTCATGGAAATCTTTTTGACTCATTGTTTCACTTCATGGAAATCTTCTTGACTCGTTTCACTTCATGGAAATCTTTTTGACTCATTGTTTCACTTCATGGAAATCTTTTGACTCATTGTTTCACCTCATGGAAATATTTTTGACTCATTGTGTCACTTCACGGAAATCTTTTGACTCATTGTTTCACTTCACAGAAATCACATTATTGTTGTTTAAAATTTGTTTCCATTCGTATGAAAAACACATTTAAAAAACTTATTTAGTAGATTTGGATTTATATTTTCCTGTGTAAAATTTATGTTATGGCACTAAATTTTGAAAGACACATTTTAAAATTTCTCATGTATGTTGAACTTATGTTAAACTTTACACCAGCTCCTTTTCCAATAAAGAAGTACTGGCGGTATATATCACTTCAGATGCTAAATTGTACATTTAGATGCCTGAGAAAGATGAAGAAAACAAACGAGAAGTGAAAACAGAAATAAAGGAAATATCAGATCCTGCTGCTGAAGAAGATGAGGAGGAGGTAGATGATGAAGATAAGGAAAACCAGCGACCATTGAGACTCAGTGCTCCTGTCGTCAAATGTAAGTCTGAAAATATTCTGCTTCAATGAAGAATACTCTGTTAAAAAGACTCATCCTTCACTAGTAAAATCTGCACTTTGTTTACTAATATTTGTAATCATGAAGATAAGTGTAAAACTTGCACTGTTGAAAACATTTCTAATTATAAAAGAGTATCAACATGTTGTCACACTTTGCAATGAATATACCCTGGATAATGGGGCTATTACAGTTTAAAAAAAACACTACCCAACCTCAGTATTCCAGCATCATTTCTTCTGTGCATGGTTTTGTTTTATGCCTAATGCTTTCTACAAAAGATTAAGTTCCAATAGATGTCAGTCTCGCCTATCATTGAAGGAAATATTTTCCATCGTTTTTAAGTTTCCTCAAATGATGAAGTATATGGAAAAATGAGGAAACAGAGAATGATGAGGGAAGAATTGAGACAGAAAAAGAGAGAACTGGAGGCTATTATGAAGAAGGATAATGGCAACAAGAAACATTACTCAAAAAACCAGGACAATCAAAGTGATACAGTGTCCTACTCTACAGATATGTATGGGTAAGTGAAATATCAACCTCTCTCTACAGACATTCAGCAAGTTACAGTATCCTACTCTACAGATATGTATGGGTAAGTGAAATACTAACCTCTTTCTACAGACATTCAGCAAGTTACAGTGTCCTACTCTACAGATATGTATGGGTAAGTGAAATATTAACCTCTTTCTACAGACATTCAGCAAGTTACAGTATCCTACTCTACAGATATGTATGGGTAAGTGAAATATTAACCTCTTTCTACAGACATTCAGCAAGTTACAGTATCCTACTCTACAGATATGTATGGGTAAGGGAAATATCAACCTCTTTCTACAGACATTCAGCAAGTTACAGTATCCTACTCTACAGATATGTATGGGTAAGGGAAATATCAACCTCTTTCTACAGACATTCAGCAAGTTACAGTATCCTACTCTACAGATATGTATGGGTAAGGGAAATATCAACCTCTTTCTACAGACATTCAGGAAGTTAACACTTCTTAATAACGTAAGATATGTACACTGTATACATACATTGATAGATTAACACTTTTTTTTATCTATAGGTTTACGTCTGCAGACACAGTATTTTCTGATCATGATAGCTTAAAGTTTTATATACAGAAGGAAGTATTTCTTCTTACTAGTGTCTGATAGATTGTCTTTATTTGTGTGTTGATGTTTCTAATCTCTTCAATCAGTTTGATATACCACAAAATGTATTTGTGTATGACGTTTGTTTTGAAATGCCAGTACCACAAAATGTATATGTGTATGACGTTTGTTTTGAAGTGTCATTAACACAAGATGTATTTGTGTATGACGTTTGTTTTGAAGTGTCATTAACACAAGATGTATTTGTGTATGACGTTTGTTTGAAGTGCCAGTACCACAAAATGTATTTGTGTATGACGTTTGTTTTGAAGTGCCAGTACCACAAAATGTATTTGTGTATGATGTTTGTTTTGCAGTGCCAGTACCACAAAATGTATTTGTGTATGACGTTTGTTTTGAAATGCCAGTACCACAAAATGTATTTGTGTATGACGTTTGTTTTGAAGTGCCAGTACCACAAAATGTATTTGTGTATGACGTTTGTTTTGAAGTGTCATTAACACAAAATGTATTTGTGTATGACGTTTGTTTTGAAGTGTCATTAACACAAAATGTATTTGTGTATGACGTTTGTTTTGAAATGCCAGTACCACAAAATGTATTTGTGTATGATGTTTGTTTTGAAATGCCAGTACCACAAAATGTATATGTGTATGACGTTTGTTTTGAAGTGTCATTAACACAAAATGTATTTGTGTATGATGTTTGTTTTGAAATGCCAGTACCACAAAATGTATATGTGTATGACGTTTGTTTTGAAGTGTCATTAACACGAAATGTATGTGTGTATGACATTTGTTTTGCAGTGCCAGTATGAGTGCAGATGCTACTATGGCCACATGGGGAGGATCTACTGTAGACAACCTTGAGAGTATTACTGAGGACAATGACAGACTGGACAGGGAGGAGGAGGATGATGATGGTATGTACAGAAATATTTGATAAAATGGATGAGATCAAACAAGTTTAAATTGACATAAAACATCTTTTTCCTTTAATTTGAGAAAGGTATTATTTCTTGTTTAACCTGACAGGTTTTGTTAGTAAATTTAAATTGTCACAGGGTGGCTTATTGTAGTCTGTAGCCCAACACATAGGGTGTGAGGGGTGGTGCAGAAACGGTGACAAAGGGAGATATAGTTAGAGCAATCTTATAACAGATGACTATACAAGATATGGAAGGGAAGATGAGGAGGAGGGTTGCTGCAGATTGTAAAGGATGCATCTTTTTAAGAGAATGGTGAAGGAATTATATACATTTACATAAATTTATGAAATGATGTCTTGGGGAAATAAAAAACAAAAAAATTAGGTCAGGAGAAATAAGACAGAATTTATCTCTCCTAGCTTACCCCAGTGATGGAATCATCCAAGTGGAAGAAGAAGAAGAGGAGAATGATTCAGATAACAATACATACACTATAGAGGAAGATGTTAGACAGAGGCGAGAGGCACGCACACAGAGACATGTGACTACAGGGCCTTCAAGGGCACAGAAACGCCGCACATTTCCAAGAGCTCGAAAAGATCAGAAAGGTATTACTATTTTAAACATCTTGTGGTCAACATTATTTACAGTTCTCAGATTCTCAAAAACTACCTTGAAGGTTATGTTGTTAACTTTTGTCATACCCCCTGTAGTCCAAGTTCCCATTTCAAAGTATTTTGTCACTGCTTGTGCTGAAGTGTTGGGAAAAAAATCGCAAGATTGTTTGGAAAATATTCCAAAAAGTTCAAAGTCTTTGATTGGTCTTATAATGAAATGCAGATAGAAAGGCATATATTTGCCAAGGAAATTACCTGAAAAGTTATCACGTAAAAAAAAGCTATCCTTTGACTAATTTCTTGTCTACATATTTATGTCAGTGTTTCTCTTTCCCATTTGCTTCCAGATGGAGCGCGACCAAAACAAGGAAGCTGGTCAAAGAAGACAAAGCAAGGAAGAGTCAAACAGGAAGTCAGTATATTGCATTTCTTATTTTATATCAACATATTAACTGTTTAGAAATGCATAGCTTTAAGGGCATAAGATATCGCTGAATTTTATAACTATTTGTTTTGAGAGAAGGATATTGTAACATTTAACATATAGGAAAAAAATATCAAATTTTTGCTGAATACAGACTTGCCAGTTTCACAATATCGTAAGAAAACCCCAGAAAGTAGTTTTAGTCGATGAATAATTTTTGTAACCACAAGAGATCTGTGTTTTACTTGTAGAATTTCCGTTCCCCTCAGGAGTTAATGCAAGATGATTCACCAGATGGTAGTAAACTGATGGACTCCTCAGCCAGTCAGTATGAAGCCCTACAGTTACAACTACAGAGAACAGCCTCCATGTGTCAGACACTGATGGGTGCAGACCAAAGTCAGGCTCTCCCTGGTATGGGGCTGCTGCAGACCAGTGCCATGCCTTCTCCAGGTAAACATTAGCAACGTGTTAAAAATTTAATCTAATTACTAATGAAAAGTCTAAACCTAACAATGAAGTTGACGAAAAAAAGAGAAAATGAAAAAAAAAATTTGAGATAAGATATGCTTAGAATGATGTTTTTGAAAAGTGATGATGAAAGCTATATGATATCTAAATTATGAAAAGGTATTGCACAACTTCTTACACTGAACACAAATTTACATTCTGATGAGACTATGGCTGTTTCTTTAGGCTTTGGATACCGGGGAAATGCAATGCCTGACATGTTCCAGCAGCAAATGCAACAACAGCAGATGATGATGAACATGAGTCAGTGTCTGCAACAGATAGCCATGCAGCAGATGGAGATCCAGAACCTTCAGCGTCACATACAGGGCTTCACACCAGATGAAATTCGTCTGCGCTCTCTCACTTCACTCTCAGCTGCTGTAGATAGTCGAGGCCTGTCGCCTAACATTGGGGCACTGCCTCGACCAGACAGCTTCAGTCAACCACCATCAAGCTTCCTCCAGCGGCAAAGCATGGATAATCTTCTCTCGGGACAGGCTATTGGTGAGGATAATGTGTTTGAATCAGAGAGGCGTTTAGGGGATGGGCTGACACAAGGACAGGACGCGAGGAGTCGGTCTTTAGGAAGATCTGCCAGTACACAGAGTACTGGAAGTAAGCAGAGAGCACACACAGAGCGACTCTTATCTCGTAGGAATGAATCTCTACAACCGAGGATTGAGGAGTCCATACCATCACTTCCTGTCTCTCAAGCTAGGAAGAAGAAAAAGTGTGTAGAAAGTATTAAAATAAACAATTTAAAATAAAATAGACTGAATGCACAACATGCTATAAGATATATGATAACACTTCATGAAACAACATATAGATTTCCATGACAGGAAATACAAACCCTACGAAGATTTTGATTTTATTACCAAATAAGTTAGAAGTGTTGACAATCAGTTACAGTTGTGAGATTCAAACATTTAGAAGATTGTTGATTTAAAGTTTGTCAAAGTGAATGATCTTGACTAAAGTCAAATTTTTAAAAACAAAAGGTCTAGAGTCATGGTATGTGGCCAGTAGTATGCAATGGATTAAAGGCTTTCAAGTTTGTTCTAATAGATGAAACAAATGTATTATATCTTCTCAATAACACAAAAGCCCAGGGTCATGATACCTGACCTGTAGCTTGCTGAGATGAATTCAATAGATTATATAAGTTTAAAAGAATCAAATTTGCCTCGTTGAAAGCTTCAGAGCAAGTGAATAATTCTGGCCCTTTGAGCCTCTTGTTTAAAAAATGTTGACCGAAGCAATAGATAATTTTGTTTGTTAATTACTTTCAGAACAAGCAGTCACCAAAGACAGTGGTCACAAGCTTCTAGTAGTAAGGATGGAGGTATGTTGTTCTCACCAATAAAGTTGTCCTCTACTTGTTTATATTTTCTCCTTACTACTATCAGATTTGTAATATTTATTGCATTCTGAAGCTTCTTGTAATGGTGTAGAACCAATACTTCATCAAACATTTCATACCCCAAGTATATTAAGTTGTTCACTGATGTGGATATGTTCTGAGAAGTGATCTGCATCGTAATGTAATGTATAAAGGAATCTTTGATCTGTATTTCCATTTGTTTTGGAATGCTGATATATGCATGTATTTCAGACATTTTATAAGTTTCAGTAGATCTGTGTCCTAATATTGGAATGAGCATGAAAAGTGGGATATTATTGTACAGTAAAAATTCTATGATATAAACCCGACATCAGATAATGTTGACATGAAACAGGAGATGTTGGTTGTCTATTCAAGGAATTCCTGGGGAACAGAGATATGTATAATTAATCCTGTAAGGCTAGTGTGTTACTGTATGTTGGATTTTAATCCCATGTATGGTGAATGAATTGAGATTCATTTTCTGTTTTTAGGAGCTGCTCAGTCTGACTTCACTGCTAACACTTCAGATATCCTCAACTCTTTAACCCAGCGTGTGAGGTCAACAGGTCTGAGAACAGGTCAGATGGGGGAGAGACCCGGACTCAG
The DNA here is from genome assembly GCF_031769215.1 of Ylistrum balloti. Taxonomy (NCBI): domain Eukaryota; kingdom Metazoa; phylum Mollusca; class Bivalvia; order Pectinida; family Pectinidae; genus Ylistrum; species Ylistrum balloti. The sequence continues at coordinate 595,271 of NW_026781982.1, read as the reverse complement.
TGCTGGGATTAGTGGGGCAGGATTTGGAGAGGAAGGCAGTGTTGCTAGTACCCTTTCCAATAGACCACAACGAGAGTCACTTACTGTCCGTAAGAAAGAGTCCAGGTGAAAATACACACTTCTCAACTACACTGTTGTCTTGACCTGATGATAGCTTTTACCATTTTATTTAGGGGCATAAAATGTTATTTATGTATCCCTGGTAAAATACTAGCAGCAATATACTGTTCAGCTAGAAAAAACTCTTAAGCTTGATCAGTGGAGTGTCAGATTAGTAAGTCAGAGGTCCCAGATTTGAATACTCGTGCAGGCATTGAAATAAGTAATGACTTCTGCTACATTGTTTCCCATATAGGGACCGGGAAGGATACTTAGCATTACTTTCAGAAGCATCACTATAATTCCTGGAAACTCAAGAACAAATTATTTCCTGAAGGGGAGTCTTTAATCCTACCAGATTTCTAGCTACATTATAATGGTCAGTGAGAGAGGACTCCTCTCTAGCTTGATCAGTTGAGCTTTGGACTATTAAGTCAGAGGTCCTGGGTTCAAATCCTAGTGAGGCATTAAACTAACTAATGGCCTCTTTTACATTTATAAGTGTACATCCCATCCCTTATTGAGATAGTGTTATGTCTTGAGAAACTCTGAATAGGTGCATTTTTACCTTGTAATATTATAACAAAGTTCTTGGCCATATCAGATTCTGGTTTACATAGGGAATGGAAGCCTTGGGGTTTTTTTTTTTTTTTGCAAAGCTGTTCAGTATTACATTTAGATGGACCAGTGAGATTGATTTAGAATTTCCATTGAAATATGACCCTCACTCTAAAACAATTAGCAGTACCAGTAAGCACACCTTAAATTTTGCTTGTGTCCCAGAATAGGAGTATTCTTATAAACAAGTGATAACATGAGTTTTAATGTCCATCTCACACCAAGCCCCTCTTCAATAGCTGGCTGGAGAAGTATATATAACTGAGACCTGATAAATTGGTAAATTTCCATTTCAGGTCTCTTTCAGGTTGTAATTTGTAGTATCAGTGTTTCTATGAAGTAATATATCTGATAAAATCTTTATGTCTGCTTTTATTGATTGTTTTTTTTTTTTTTTTTTTTCAGGGACGTGGATGATTCCGGAGACCTGACTTTGTTTGAAGCACTGAGAGAGTCTATTTATGCAGAGGTAGCCACTTTGATTTCACAGAATGAGAACAGGCCACACTTCCTCATTGAACTTTTCCGAGAACTTCAGAAGCTCACATCAGATTATCTTCGGCAGCGTGTTTTGTACTCCATCAAACACCTTGTATCCATGTTCCTGACAGAACAGGGTGCCGGACCTTTGACAACAGGCAATGATGAGGTGAGGCAATATTCAGCTTACTTTAAACAGTTATGGTTGTAAAGTTAATAAAATACAGTGACTGATTTGTGATTTTCATGTAACTTTTTTTACACTGTTCCACCACTACTTCTCGGTGGTAATGTTGTAAATGTGTGGTGAAAGTTTCTGATTGTACTACAGCCACTGCCTGCTTGGATGAACACTGCTGCTGGTGGTACAGCCTCAGAACTTACTCCTAGCGAGAGCAATCTGACCACAGATGATGAGGAAATAACAGTATGTATACATGCTAAGGTGTTCTGTCTCAAAGCTGAATATTATTTTGTAATATTAGTGTTATTTATATATTCATAGGAATAATGACTGATAGATTTTGTATAAAATTTTGAAGGAAAAAAAATGTTAAAACCAACAACAAAACAGATTCTGTGTGTAAATTTTGACAATGAGGAAGAGAAATGGTAGATTTGTAAGGTGCGTTCCTTTTGTAGATGAAGTTACGAGACTTAACAATTGATAAGAGGCGTGCTCTGGCTAGAGGCGAGTCTTTACAGAATGACCAGTTTGACTATGTCGAAGCCGCTGATTATGATAGTAGTCTGTCTACTCCTTCTACGAGTTACTGGGACAACCCTTTCTCACAGGACCTCGGGGACACCGTTATCCATCTCGACAAGGTGAGTTATACTGTTTAATACTACTGGGGACTTTAGAATAGATACTGGTGTATTCAATTGTTTGAACAAGATGCATTGAGCCTCAAGAATTTGATAATTACAAATAACAGGTGTGCTTTACATATGAGCTAAACTATAATAAAACTATGCAGAATGTTCAGATATCAATGTATAGCATTTAGATTGTATGTCATGAAACAATTTTTCTAAAAGCACCTCCACATGAAAAAAATTTAATGATTACAAAAATGGATGGAGATTTTGAATTTTTCATGCAAAATGAAATGAACTACTTTTTACCAGGCACTCAAGAAAATGAGAGAAAATGAATCCAAACTGGCAGCTGCAGAAAAAGCTAAACTTGAAAGTAAAAAACAGAAACCAACTCTAGCTAGACCCCCTCATCCTGTGTCAGAACCAACCAGTAGTTCTGCTGTTGACCAGGGCAGTGAAAGTTCCGTCTCCTCCACTTCTGTAAGTATGGTAACAAATCAGTCATTTGTTATTGCTGTTTAAAAAATACTACTTTGAAAAATCTGGTTTTGGAACCCTTCCATCTATTGGACCTGAAACTTTTGTTTCGTTATTTTCTAGCAGTTGTGATGTACTTTTTTCCTTAACTAAGAAGAAAATTAGCCAGTACAGTTTTCCAGAGGAAGCAAATTTTAAGTAAAACCAGATTATATCAAGCAGTTGAATTCTGTGACTTTGTGTTCAGCTAGATTGAGTGATATGGTATTTTTACTTATCGGCTGTCCAATGTTTTTATTTCACAGTACTACAGAATTGATACTCAGGAATTAAACAAACATGTTTTTATTTCACAGTACAACAGAATTGATACTCAGGAATTAAACATACATGTTTTTATTTCACAGTACTACAGAATTGATACAACAGGAACTAAACAAACATGTTTTTATTTCACAGTACTACAGAATTGATACAACAGGAACTAAACAAACATGTTTTTATTTCACAGTACTACAGAATTGATACTCAGGAATTAAACAAACATGTTTTTATTTCACAGTACTACAGAATTGATACTCAGGAATTAAACATACATGTTTTTATTTCACAGTACTACAGAATTGATACAACAGGAACTAAACAAACATGTTTTTATTTCACAGTACTACAGAATTGATACTCAGGAATTAAACAAACATGTTTTTATTTCACAGTACTACAGAATTGATACTCAGTAACTAAACAAACATGTTTTTATTTCACAGTACTACAGAATTGATACAACAGGAACTAAACAAACATGTTTTTATTTCACAGTACTACAGAATTGATACTCAGTAACTAAACAAACATGTTTTTATTTCACAGTACTACAGAATTGATACTCAGGAATTAAACAAACATGTTTTTATTTCACAGTACTACAGAATTGATACTCAGGAATTAAACAAACATGTTTTTATTTCACAGTACTACAGAATTGATACAACAGGAACTAAACAAACATGTTTTTATTTCACAGTACTACAGAATTGATACTCAGGAATTAAACAAACATGTTTTTATTTCACAGTACTACAGAATTGATACTCAGTAACTAAACAAACATGTTTTTATTTCACAGTACTACAGAATTGATACTCAGGAATTAAACAAACATGTTTTTATTTCACAGTACTACAGAATTGATACTCAGTAACTAAACAAACATGTTTTTATTTCACAGTACTACAGAATTGATACTCAGTAACTAAACAAACATGTTTTTATTTCACAGTACTACAGAATTGATACTCAGGAATTAAACAAACATGTTTTTATTTCACAGTACTACAGAATTGATACTCAAAACATGTTTTTATTTCACAGTACTACAGAATTGATACAACAGGAACTAAACAAACATGTTTTTATTTCACAGTACTACAGAATTGATACTCAGGAATTAAACAAACATGTTTTTATTTCACAGTACTACAGAATTGATACTCAGTAACTAAACAAACATGTTTTTATTTCACAGTACTACAGAATTGATACAACAGGATCTAAACAAACATGTTTTTATTTCACAGTACAACAGAATTGATACTCAGGAATTAAACAAACATGTTTTTATTTCACAGTACTACAGAATTGATACAACAGGATCTAAACAAACATGTTTTTATTTCACAGTACAACAGAATTGATACTCAGGAATTAAACAAACATGTTTTTATTTCACAGTACTACAGAATTGATACTCAGTAACTAAACAAACATGTTTTTATTTCACAGTACTACAGAATTGATAAAACAGGATCTAAACAAACATGTTTTTATTTCACAGTACAACAGAATTGATACTCAGGAATTAAACAAACATGTTTTTATTTCACAGTACTACAGAATTGATACTCAGGAATTAAACAAACATGTTTTTATTTCACAGTACTACAGAATTGATACTCAGGAATTAAACAAACATGTTTTTATTTCACAGTACAACAGAATTGATACTCAGGAATTAAACAAACATGTTTTTATTTCACAGTACTACAGAATTGATACAACAGGAACTAAACAAACATGTTTTTATTTCACAGTACTACAGAATTGATACACAGGAATTAAACAAACATGTTTTTATTTCACAGTACTCAAGAATTGATACACAGGAACTAAACAAACAAATAAAGATGATAATGAAGGAGGTGATTCCAGTGATCAAGGAACATATAGACCATGTGTGTTCCTATGAACTGTTGGCTTACATTAAACGCCTTGTGCTCAGTCTCACCCGACAGTATGACAGCAGTCAGTATGCCACTTTCTTCCATGCCCAACTGAGCTCTGCACTGCATGACACACTCAGTAAATTTGAAGGAAGAAAGTAAGTAATTTCTAGCAATGTTTAAGTGTAAGTCTTTGATATGGTATCAGAATACCGTTGATTCTTTGTACTAGTTAAGTCAAATTCACTACAGTTGAGGTTATTTGTTTTCCGTTCATTGTCTTGAAATGCCTCCAAAATCATTATATGTTTGATCATGAAACCTTATTTAATGTTAAGCTTGTTATTCTGTACATGAATCCCTTCATATTATTTTTGACCAAATAGTAAATAAACGGTACTTTGTGTCACAGATTAAGAATGTGTGGAGAAGATCTGTTGGTGGATATGTCCGAGGTCCTGTTCAATGAGCTTGCCTTTTTCCGCCTGATGCAAGGTTTGGGTGAGAAACCTGGGGCAGTGAATCAACAAGTCCAATCTTCAGGCACACAGGTCAGTAGTCCACTCAGACAAGTTCACATATTCTGAAATTAATATAGAATGAAGGTTTTGAATTTGGCATGTTGTCAGAGAACAGGACTTTGGGTAATATCTTAACTCTAAGGTAAAAATTTTTTTTTGTGGTGGTTGTGTGCCAAATTATTTGTTATTCCTAGGGTATGTTTTTGTTTTGTTTTTTTATTTATTTTATTTTTACAAGATATTTTACATAATACATAATAACATGAAACACACTCTCATCCATGCATACATTTTCATACATTCAAGCACACATACATGTAATGATTTTTGATCACCATCATCAATCATCATCATCATCATCATCATCATCATCATCATCATCATCATCATCATCATCATCATCATCATCATCATCATCATCATCATCATCACCATCATCACCCTCACCATCATCATCATTATCATCATCCATATCATCCTTACATGTATCATCATCAGTAACATCATCATCATCATCATCATCATCATCATCATCATCATCATCATCATCATCATCATCATCATCATCATCATCATCTCATCATCATCATCATCTCATCATCATCATCATCCATATATTAATTACATGTATCATCATCAGTAACATCACTATCATCACCATCATCACCCTCAACATCATCATCATCATCATCATCATTACATGTATCATCATCACTTACATCATCGCTAACATCATCACTATCATCACCATCATCACCATCAATATCATCATCATCATCATCATCATCATCATCATCATCATCATCATCATCATCATCATCATCATCATCATCATCACCACCATCACCATTATCACCACCATCATCATCACCATCATCACCATCACCACCATCACCATCATCACCACCACCATCATCACCACCATCATCACCATCATCACCATCATCACCATCATCATCATCATCATCATCATCATCATCATCATCATCATCATCATCATCATCCATATAGCCATTACATGTATCATCATCTGTGTCGTCATCATCATCACCTGCATCATTCCCATCATCATCTAGAACATCATCTATTTCCTCATTATCACATGTACATGCAACCCCTTACATATCTTCATCATCATCATCTCATCATCATCATCATCATCCATATATTAATTACATGTATCATCATCAGTAACATCATCACTATCATCACTATCATCACCATCATCACCCTCAACATCATCATCATCATCATCATCATCATCATCATCATCATCATCATCATCATCATCATCATCATCATCATCATTGTCCTTACATGTATCATCATCAGTAACATCATCATCACCATCATCACCCTCACCACCATCATCATCATCCATATCGTCCTTACATGTATCATCATCAGTAACATCATCATCATCATCATCATCATCATCATCATCATCATCATCATCATCATCACCACCATCACCATTATCACCATCATCACCAACACCACCATCACCATTATCACCACCATCATCACCATCATCACCATCATCATCATCATCATCATCATCATTATCCATATAGCCATTACATGTATCATCATCTGTGTCATCATCATCACCATCATCACCTGCATCATTCCCATCATCATCTAGAACATCATCTATTTCCTCATTATCACATGTACATGCAACCCCTTACATATCTGCCCATCCACATATCCATACACATTTATGTTCAAAACAGACATATAGACATGCACATCTACAAAAACACAGCCTGAGAGAGAGTAAGCAGCATCTAATTCAGATTCATTAAACAAGACATAACATGAACCATGTTATGAACCTGCAGACAGGAAGTAGAACTGTAATCAGCTTCTTTTGATTCAATTATGACTTGTTTACTTCATCACATCACATGAATTGTGACATTAGACAAAAAACAGACAGACATATTATACCACCAGCTCAGGTTTAGATCAACCGGGGAAAGTGCTGTTTTCTTAAATGTTCGCAGAATCAACCACTCGTTTCTATTTCATATGAGATCTTTAAAACTAGAAAAAGTCTTTGATGAAATTCCTAAAATTGAACCTCATGATCGACCTTCTACAAATCTCTGTTACAGACAAAGGAGGAAGCAGAGATTTCTTTGGATGAAGAGGACACACAGACCCAGGAGTCTGACACCACTGAAAGTACTGTGACTGAGGACGAAGATAGCGAGCAAGACCGCTCACTTCGACTTAATGCTGCTGAAGAGGAAGAGCTTGGCAAGGTAAGAGATAAAAAAATTTCCTAAAATTAAGGTCTTCATAGTAACATTTGATTAACATAGTCTTTGTCAGTATGTAAACGATCAGTGTGTTTCGTACGGTAAAGCTAAGTACAATGGAAACTACTTAAATGTTACATTGGTGAATGTCTCTCGTTGCTACTTCAATGTTACATTGGTTAATGTCTCTCGTTGCTACTTAAATGTTACATTGGTGAATGTCTCTCGTTGCTACTTAAATGTTACATTGGTGAACATTGGTCTCTCGTTGCTACTTGGTGAATGTCTCTCGTTGCTAATGTTACATTGGTGAATGTCTCTCGTTGCTACTTCAATGTTACATTGGTGAATGTCTCTCGTTGCTACTTAAATGTTACATTGGTGAATGTCTCTCGTTGCTACTTCAATGTTACATTGGTGAATGTCTCTCGTTGCTACTTAAATGTTACATTGGTGAATGTCTCTCGTTGCTACTTCAATGTTACATTGGTTAATGTCTCTCGTTGCTACTTAAATGTTACATTGGTGAATGTCTCTCGTTGCTACTTAAATGTTACATTGGTGAATGTCTCTCGTTGCTACTTAAATGTTACATTGGTGAATGTCTCTCGTTGCTACTTAAATGTTACATTGGTGAATGTCTCTCGTTGCTACTTAAATGTTACATTGGTGAATGTCTCTCGTTGCTACTTCAATGTTACATTGGTTAATGTCTCTCGTTGCTACTTAAATGTTACATTGGTGAATGTCTCTCGTTGCTACTTAAATGTTACATTGGTTAATTGGTTAGTATCACATTTTGTAAAAACACCAAATCTTCCCTATTTATTCTGTATGATTCAACATCTGTCACACCTGAACACATTAAGTAAACATTGTCAGTTTCCAACTTTTCACACCTTGCAGACTTCCAAATTATAGACTGACTCTCTTACCTGTAGGATCAAGCTAGGTCCTAGGAAGTCTGGTGTGTTTGCTTTCAAATTGGTTAGCGCAACCCAAGGGTTATATCTGTCCCTTATCACTTGGAATTTTTCATGATTTCTATTTGTGAGTGTGCGTTATGCCTCGAAGTTTTCTGATGTGGTGGCGATACTTCCTGGAAACAGATCTTAAGTATACTTATTGGGATCAATTTCCAAACAATATATAATGTTTTCTGAAGATATGTTGAGAAAACAATTCAGCAGGAGTTAAATTAATTTACAATTATTTACATTTTTTTTTTCTTTACAATGATCCATGACAAATATCACTAGGTGGACATACTTATGACACAAAACTAAAAATGGTAAGATGAAAGATTCAAGTTTCACAAAATGAAGTCTTGATAAATTGAATTATTAAAGAAAGTTTTCACACAAGGCCTGGAAAGCTACATGGGACCACTAACATCTTTGCTGCTATTGCAAAGAACTTTCCAAACAATTGTACAGGGTACCTCTAAACATGCCATTTGGAATGTTGATAATGAAAAAAATCTGTTTGATCACAATATCGAGACATAAAGGCTTTTATCTTTCTTCAAAGTCATTTATTGCTTGAATTTTCATAAATAGTGGAAAGATGACCAAAATAATTCTGTTCTTCTACAAGGTTGTCCCAAAGCCAGGCTTCACGACACTTAAATGTAACCACTTATATAACAGTCACTGAAATGAGGTGTTTCAAAACACTCCATCGCTCAGTAGGCTGTTTTTGTTGGTAGTACTCAAAGAAAACGATACTCATCAAAGTTACACAGGTACAAACTATATATATATATGTGTGTGTCAACTGTATGATGATGACTACAAGGCTCTTGATCTGTCACATTTGCGGCCGAATAATGCAAAATAGTATCTTTTTTTCCCAATTTAGACCCCAAGTTTTCCCAATTCTTAGGAAAACACCATTATTTTTCCCAATTCTAAGGGCCCAGGCCCCAATCCCAAAATGGGGTGTAAAAGCCCTGGACTATTATATTTGACAAAATATCAGCTGATGACACAAGGTGTCACATACAAATCTGACCACATGTAAGCTTACTGTAAATGTAACATGATCATTCCTGATAATTCATGATAGCAGGTTACATATTTCAAAGAATAAACAAACAGAAGCTAAGAAAAACCACTGCTCATGGGGAAAAACGAAGCAAATTACAATTTTTTGTCTTCAAACTGTGTGTTTAAGAAACAGTCAATTTTTGCACATCTGAAATATGGGTTTAGAGATCTGTTAATGTCTGGTTATTATTATTTCCTCCCAACAAATGACCTGTTAAGCAATTTTCACTGTAGATTAAAATGAAAAATTAAAAAGAAAAGGAATCTTTTGATTGGCTAGTGCAAACAAAAAAATTTGAAAGTCCTGAAAATGTCATGGGAATGCTACTAGCTTGTCAAACTTCAGAGTAGCCAATTTAAGGACATTAACATTTGCTTTAAATATTTGTTTTGAATGATTCTGATAGGTACACATAGGTGTATAACTGTATGAGTTTCAGGACTCTCTTCTGTGAAAATGACAATAGATATAGCCTTGAACCTTGTAAACAAACTTTCTGTTTATGAAGATGTCATGTCTGTTTACAGTGATTTAACATAATGTTATCAGACAATAATAAATAAGGCCATTATTATAGGTTAAATAGAAGACTGTCTGACCAGGAAAAGTGAACCAGTTATTTCCCTTTGACCACCGTTTCCGCTCTTAGGTTGTGACAGCATTCAAGAGTCTCACCTGGATGAGATTAGATATCTGTTTTTTATTTTAAAAAATTGTTTTATTAAAAAGTTGGTTCGTAACTATTTTTATACTTGATATTATTTGTCTTCTAGCTGAGGGACGATGAGTTTGCCAGTGAAATACAGATTCAGGATGCTGACGATAAAGATGATGAAATTGAATCCCCTTACAAGGCTGTCCAGATAGAGCTGGCTGTTAGTGAAACCAAGCCCTTCACACGGTAGGCTCCCTCATGCATCCTTGTAAAACCAAGTCTTTCATACAGATGACACCCTCATACATCTTATTTCAACCAATTCTTTCCCATATAAACCTGCTCATACATCCTTGTTTAACCCAGCACTTCACAGGATAGGCCCTTTATACAGTAGGCAACCACACATATCTTACCTAAACCAAGCCCTTCACAGGATAGGCCCTTTATACAGTAGGCAACCTCACATATCTTATATAAACCAAGCCCATCACAGGATAGGCCCTTTATACGGTAGGCAACCTCACATATCTTACCTAAACCAAGCCCTTCACGGGATAGGCCCTTTATACAGTAGGCAACCTCACATATCTTGTATAAACCAAGCCCATCACAGGATAGGCCCTTTATACGGTAGGCAATCTCACATAGTTTACCTAAAACAAGCCCTTCACAGGATAGGCCCTTTATACAGTAGGCAACCTCACATATCTTACCTAAACCAAGCCCTTCACAGGATAGGCCCTTTATACAGTAGGCAACCTCACATATCTTATATAAACCAAGCCCATCACAGGATAGGCCCTTTATACGGTAGGCAACCTCACATATCTTACCTAAACCAACCCCTTCACGGGATAGGCCCTTTATACAGTAGGCAACCTCACATATCTTGTATAAACCAAGCCCATCACAGGATAGGCCCTTTATACGGTAGGCAATCTCACATAGTTTACCTAAACCAAGCCCTTCACAGGATAGGCCCTTTATACAGTAGGCAACCTCACATAGTTTACCTAAAACAAGCCCTTCACAGGATAGGCCCTTTATGCAGTAGGCAACCTCACATAGTTTACCTAAACCAAGCCCTTCACAGGATAGGCCCTTTATACAGTAGGCAACCTCACATATGTTACCTAAACCAAGCCCTTCACAGGATAGGCCCTTTATACAGTAGGCAACCTCACATATCTTATATAAACCAAGCCCTTCACAGGATAGGCCCTTTATACAGTAGGCAACCTCACATAGTTTACCTAAACCAAGCCCTTCACAGGATAGGCCCTTTATACAGTAGGCAACCTCACATATCTTACCTAAACCAACCCCTTCACAGGATAGGCCCTTTATACAGTAGGCAACCTCACATAGTTTACCTAAAACAAGCCCTTCACAGGATAGGCCCTTTATACAGTAGGCAACCTCACATATCTTACCTAAACCAACCCCTTCACAGGATAGGCCCTTCATACAGTAGGCAACCTCACATAGTTTACCTAAAACAAGCCCTTCACAGGATAGGCCCTTTATACAGTAGGCAACCTCACATAGTTTACCTAAAACAAGCCCTTCACAGGATAGGCCCTTTATGCAGTAGGCAATCTCACATATGTTACCTAAAACAAGCCCTTCACAGGATAGGCCCTTTATGCAGTAGGCAACCTCACATATCTTACCTAAACCAACCCCTTCACAGGATAGGCCCTTTATACAGTAGGCAACCTCACATATCTTATATAAACCAAGCCCTTCACAGGATAGGCCCTTTATGCAGTAGGCAACCTCACATAGTTTACCTAAACCAAGCCCTTCACAGGATAGGCCCTTTATACAGTAGGCAACCTCACATATGTTACCTAAACCAAGCCCTTCACAGGATAGGCCCTTTATACAGTAGGCAACCTCACATATCTTATATAAACCAAGCCCTTCACAGGATAGGCCCTTTATACAGTAGGCAACCTCACATAGTTTACCTAAACCAAGCCCTTCACAGGATAGGCCCTTTATACAGTAGGCAACCTCACATATCTTACCTAAACCAACCCCTTCACAGGATAGGCCCTTTATACAGTAGGCAACCTCACATAGTTTACTTAAAACAAGCCCTTCACAGGATAGGCCCTTTATACAGTAGGCAACCTCACATATCTTACCTAAACCAAGCCCTTCACAGGATAGGCCCTTCATACAGTAGGCAACCTCACATAGTTTACCTAAAACAAGCCCTTCACAGGATAGGCCCTTTATACAGTAGGCAACCTCACATAGTTTACCTAAAACAAGCCCTTCACAGGATAGGCCCTTTATGCAGTAGGCAACCTCACATATGTTACCTAAAACAAGCCCTTCACAGGATAGGCCCTTTATACAGTAGGCAACCTCACATATGTTACCTAAACCAACCCCTTCACAGGATAGGCCCTTTATACAGTAGGCAACCTCACATATCTTATATAAACCAAGCCCTTCACAGGATAGGCCCTTTATGCAGTAGGCAACCTCACATATCTTACCTAAACCAAGCCCTTCACAGGATAGGCCCTTTATACAGTATGCAACCTCACATATCTTATATAAACCAAGCCCTTCACAGGATAGGCCCTTTATACAGCAGGCAACCTCACATATCTTATATAAACCAAGCCCTTCACAGGATAGGCCCTTTATACAGTAGGCAACCTCACATAGCTTACCTAAACCAAGCCCTTCACAGGATAGGCCCTTTATACAGTAGGCAACCTCACATAGCTTACCTAAACCAAGCCCTTCACACAGTATATATTTAGGTACACACCTTATCAGTGTATCAATTGAGTCCTTCACATAAAAAAACATCCTAACCTATAACTTTGCACATCTGGAAACTTGTCAAACTAAATTATAAACCATTGACTTTTCTATCAAAGAAGTTAAATGCTGCAAATGAAGTACAGAAGATTAAATACCATATTTAGCAGGCTGGTCCCAGTCATCTAATAAGGCACTTTTGTCACAGTTTTATGTAGCAGGCTGGTCCCAGTCATCTAATAAGGAACTTTTGTCACAGTTTTATGAACAATGATATCAAATGCTTACATCAGTTAGTTATAAGCCCACCTGTTTACATTCTGTTATGTATTGGCCTCCTGGGCTTAGAGCAGGATAAATGGAGTTTAAAATAGAAATGTAAAACCATTCTTAATGTTTAATGTAACATTGGTTTGTAATTTTGATTATTGGAATGTTGAATGAAATTATGATTCTATAATTCTTTTCAGAATTGGAAGTGATGAGGATGATGAAGACGCAGACGAGTCGCAGAGCGCTGATGATCCCTCGGAGACAGCTGTATCACGTGATGCTATGATGGAAAAGTCGCACTCCTTGGAGGATGGTGACGATCTTGAAATGCCAGAAGAGGAAACACCGGTCAGTGATATTAATGAAGGAGATGCTGATCAGGGAGCTAACACTGTGGGGGACACTGCTGGGGACAGAGACAGCGAGGAGGGGATCAGGATGAATGGAGAGGTGAGTAGTTACATGGTGGTGGTGTAACCCTGGGGACAGAGACAATGAGGAAGGGATTGGGATGAATGGAGAGGTGAGTAGTCACATGGTGGTGTTGTAACCTTGGGGAAGGGGACAGTGAGGAAGGGATCAGGATGAATGGAGAGGTGAGTAGTCACATGGTGGTGTTGTAACCCTGGGGAAGGGGACAGTGAGGAAGCGATCAGGATGAATGGAGAGGCGAGTAGTCACATGGTGGTGTTGTAACCCTGGGGAAGGGGACAGTGAGGAAGGGATCAGGATGAATGGAGAGGTGAGTAGTCACATGGTGGTGTTGTAACCCTGGGGAAGGGGACAGTGAGGAAGGGAGCAGGATGAACGGAGAGGTGAGTAGTCACATGGTGGTGGTGTAACCCTGGGGAAGGGGACAGTGAGCAGGATGAATGGAGAGGTGAGTAGTCACATGGTGGTGGTGTAACCCTGGGGAAGGGGACAGTGAGCAGGATGAATGGAGAGGTGAGTAGTCACTTGGTGGTGGTGTAACCCTGGGGATAGAGACAGTGAGGAAGGGATCAGGATGAATGGAGAGGTGAGTAGTCACATGTTGGTGTTGTAGCCCTGGGGAAGGGGACAGTGAGGAAGGGATCAGGATGAATGGAGAGGTGAGTAGTCACATGGTGGTGGTGTAACCCTGGAGAAGGGGACAGTGAGCAGGATGAATGGAGAGGTGAGTAGTCACATGGTGGTGGTGTAACCCTGGGGACAGAGACAGTGAGGAAGGGATCAGGATGAATGGAGAGGTGAGTAGTCACATGGTGGTGTTGTAACCCTGGGGAAAGGGACAGTGAGGAAGGGATCAGGATGAATGGAGAGGTGAGTAGTCACATGGTGGTGGTGTAACCCTGGGGAAGGGGACAGTGAGCAGGATGAATGATATGACTAATGTTGTACATGCCTGTTTTGGTGAGAAAGTCATAAACTCACTCAAACCTCATTGTGCATTTAAATAGTAGAGAAAGAGCACCTGTTATGCACAGCTGTAAGGTACACAGCTTTTTATGCTGTCTTTAAATTCAAACTTTTTTTTTTAGTAGTCTTTAGATGTTACATCTCTGTCATATATTCAGTTTCCATTGTTGTGTTGCAGGTTTTAGAAAATGGAGAACTTATTGTGGATGACCTCCCAGATGCCTTGAACTTAGCACCAATGGTAGGTATTGTTCATATGATATTATAAGCTATATTACAGTGGTAAACCATTTAGATACCATTTTTACTTTATTTGTAAATCTTTGTCCTGAATCTGTCATATTTGACTGCTGTTTGACATAACACTCTTTGACTAAATAACCTATTGCATGCATCACCCAGTTAATGCATTAAAAGTAAAACCACTGGTAACCTATTGGTACAAGTTCTTTTCAAATTTTGCTTTGATTGGGCTTTTAATGCTTAATTGAATGAATGTTCATCAAAATTTGCCTGGAAATATTATTTAACTCTAAACATTAGAGATGAGGAATATTACAAATGAAAAATTCGGACACAATACATGTACAATTTTGCATGTCCTAAAATTTTGTGTGTCATCTCAGGTTGATGTACAAAACAAGATGACAGAGGAACAGAAAAATAACTCTAGTGTCGAGGCCGTCCTCTCCACCATCGAAGTCCAGGAGGAGTTGGCTGGAGATGGTCAATCTCTCAAGGAACCAGGTACACCTACCTACCCACCGGTCAGTCGTCAGGTGTAGCTGATGGGTGGTCAAAATTGTATTTATTTTTTAGTAAACTTTAAAATAGACTTGTGATATTTTAGAAGCTGCTTCATTGTACTGATTCATGTATAGGTTGAAATATCCTTGCTTTCTGTCCCCACCTTAAATCAGTGATTTTGAATGAAATCGCTCAATATAAATTTAGATATGTGTAACAGACTTGAATAAAATTTTAAATGTAGAACTGTCTACCTGTACTTTACAATACTGATTTTGTATTAAGGACTGAAGTGGACCTCTATCACATATATATGGACAAGTTTTTCATTCTTTCATTTCAGATGCATGACTCAACCATTTCAGATATGTAGACTTTATTGTAACAGCTTGTGTCTCATTAAATAGGCTGTCAGTTCTCTAAATGTGATAATGACTCCATACCAAGTGGACACGTTGGTAGTATGGAGTCCCAGAATCTAATGTGCCATCAAATGGAAAATCCAAGGTGTAGGACTCTCTTGGTCGGCTGTGAAATTGAGTATCCTGAATGGACTCAGTGATGCTTATTTAATTCACATTAGTTTCATGTTCAAAATCGATTGGTCTGGTGACTCGCTTATTCCAATGTTATGAGTGTGAAATATTATTGATGTTGATATTTGTAGATACTGTACTTGTTGTGATTGACAATATCTATTGACTATGCTCTGTAATCATCCTTTTTAAGTGATTTCTGTGAAACGTGTCTCTCTACTGTTGTGTTCCAGTTTCTTTTTGAATGCAAATATGTTCAATGATAACTATTTGAAAAAAAGGATGAGTACAAACAAATTGAAATGTACATCCTCAAATTTCTTTATGTGTGCTTTAGCTTAGATCCTATAGGAACCTCATGTACACAGTACTTATTGTGTATATCTTACTAACCAAAACATATACTATGAATGTAAATGTTGTGATTTTTGTGGGGATTTAATTTTCGTTATTTTCAAAGATTGAATAAAATCATAAAAAATTGTTTCCATGAAAATAAAATTAATAGAAGAGACCATAGGCCATTTCATGACTTTCGCTAAAAATATGTCCAATTCGTGTCAAGATTTTGGTAAATCTGCAAAAATTTTAACCCTGGCAAAAATGACAACCTTATAGCATAGATATTAGGCTGTGAATCCTGGACCTTGAAAAACTTAAATCACTTTTCCATTGTTGATATAGTGCTACAAAGTGGTAGTCATTGCAGATCTGTATCCTTGCGGAAGCATTTTATATTTTTCTGTGTGTAAAAATATATAAAAGTCTATGCAAACATTTAGTTATTTTTGTCTGATATATAAGAGCCACACATTCAATTGTATGTAAATGCAAGAAATATGATCAAATTTTACCATAATGGCAAGTTTTTATGATGTTGATGTGATATTATGACAGAAATTTATGTTTTTGACAGATTTTGATGTCATGTTCTACAATAAGGAATGTAAGTGACCTGTGATAGTAAAATCCAGATTTGTAGTCTACAGTTATTAACTGATACAAATTGTCAAGCTTCACATGAGTGGCAAGATAGCTCTTCGTGAGAAGGTGTAGGATCTATATTATGAGGAGTTGATGGTTAATTAATGATGTAATTTACAATGATATAACTGATACTGGCCTTATTTATGGATCAAGGGACCCCAGTATACACAAGTGAAGGCTGAAAGGTAGACATTCCACCTATGTACATACAAAAATACTATGTTATCACTGTTATTGCAGTTTGTCATGTCTTTGTGTCTTCAAGTGCTTCTTTATTGCGTCCGTCCAGACAGCCAAATTCTGTCAGGTGATTGTCCTCACACCTGAATGTGTTTTTCAAACATTGATAAAATGAAAGCATGATTAGAATGTGAAATGATATAGTTTTCATTGCCTGAGAATGAAAATCCAAAAATGTTGAATCTTTTTTAGATATCAAAACTGTTTAGGGAAAATTTGTTCTATTAGATTTCCATACTGGTAAGGGAAAAAGAGGTTGAAAATATACTAGACTAGCTTGTAGGTGTTGCCTTGTTTCACTTACAGGTCAAAATATTTCTGTGATCGTTTTGTCTCAAATCGTTGCATCTATCCACAGTATTGCAATGTTAGGTTACAAACAAAACAAAGTGTACTGTTCCATAGTTTGTAGTGATTTTCTTGAATAGTTATTTTCGCTGATATTTGTGAAATCTAGTGATAAGCTGTGCTGTTTATAACACAGAATGTGTACACCTGTACAGAGGATGTTGTGCTGTTTATAGCACAGGTGTACACCTGTACCGCTGTGCTGTTTATAGCACAGAAGTTGTACACCTGTACAGAGGATGTTGTGCTGTTTATAACACAGGTGTACACCTGTAAAGCTGTGCTGCTTATAGCACAGAGGATGTTGTGCTGTTTATAGCACAGAAGATGTACACCTGTACAAAGGATGTTGTGCTGTTTATAACACAGAAGGTGTACACCTGTACAGAGGATGTTGTGCTGTTTATAGCACAGAAGATGTACACCAGTACAAAGGATGTTGTGCTGTTTATAACACAGAAGGTGTACACCTGTACAGAGGATGTTGTGCTGTTTATAGCACAGAAGGTGTACACCTGTACTGCTGTGCTGTTTCTAGCACAGAAGTTGTACACCTGTACAGAGGATTTTGTGCTGTTTATAACACAGAAGGTGTACACCTGTACAGAGGATATTGTGTTGTTTATAACACAGGTGTACACCTGTACAGCTGTGCTGCTTATAGTACAGAAGATGTATACCTGTACAGAGGATGTTGTGCTGTTTATAGCACAGAAGATGTACACCTGTACAAAGGATGTTGTGCTGTTTATAGCACAGAAGGTGTGCACCTGTACAGAGGATGTTGTGCTGCTTATAGCACAGAAGGTGTGCACCTGTACAGAGGATGTTGTGCTGCTTATAGCACAGAAGGTGTGCACCTGTACTGCTGTGCTGTTTCTAGCACAGAAGTTGTACACCTGTACAGAGGATTTTGTGCTGTTTATAACACAGAAGGTGTGCACCTGTACAGAGGATGTTGTGCTGCTTATAGCACAGAAGGTGTGCACCTGTACACTTATGCTGACTGCTTATCATAAACACATGGTTGTGATGTTTTAAACTCGCAGAGGTTATTTCTCTTATGACAATTACATCTTGTATGAAACTATTATACCTGCAATATATCAAGACATTCTTTTTTCCTTCAAATCATTTTTGTCAGTTCTCATTTCACTGATTGGGTTGCTTTTGTGTCAAATTTGTTAAAAGTTCACAGGTAATAAGATACATCACAGGGTTATTATTTTCATCAATATCAAAAGGATTTCATTAAATAAAGAATTATAGAGGTGTGTTTGAGTTGTCAGTATTGTCCAAGACTGGTTGCCTTGCAACTAGTATGCATAAAACAGCATTTATCTATAGGGAATAATTTATATACATAGAAACCTATCTTATCCAACATCCTTAGGGACAAAGAATACTGGTTAGATTACCTTCTAAAAGATATGTGATTTAAGCACTCTTATTAAACAGGATACAAGAGTACTGTTATAAATACATTGTATACCAAGCTGTGTTTATGTTCCAGTATAACAGAAAATGTAGCCAATGATTGCGTTTTATTTAACTATAGTTGATATGTTACATATTTGTTAAGTGCTGTTTGCAAGTCACAAGTTTTGCTATACCTGATCAATTGTACAACAATAAACTCTGTGTTACAGATACATTGTCTCTGTTGTTATTTATTTGGATTGGGAAAAATAGAATTTATCAGGGCTGTTTTTATCAGCAAGCATGATAGCTTGTGTTGCATCAAAGAGATGTGAATAAATGTATCAAAAGGTGTACACCTGTAGGTATCACAACTAAGAAAGTTTGAACATTCATCTCCAAGTGATGTAATAGATAAGAAACTAGAGAATCGATAGAACAGATAGGTGTTCCCGGAATAAACGTTTGTTCCAAAAGGGCTAATTATGAAAAAGAGAGTTGTGGTTCGTATACATTTCTCCATATCCAGATCTATCGACCTTAGAAATTTCATCTTGATACCTCCTATAGTTTTTGTAATGTGTGACGGACGAACAAAGCGGCAACTGTATGCTCTTTCTTCCGGGATCACCTCTAAGTACAAATAATTTGATTTCAAATTTCATCTAGGTAATCTTGAAAAGTGACATTCATATAGATATTGGAAATTTCGATCAAAACCTATCTACATAATATATCTTCTTGTGAGGAAATATAAAACAAAGAATTGTTGGAAAGTCCATTACATCGTGCTTAAATGTGCCCACTGAATCTAAGGATATGAAATACTTAAATAGATACTACAAGGAAAGTGAGAAGTCTAAATGTGCACACTACATCGTGCTTATCGAAATCACTGAATCAAAGGATATGTTGTACTTACCGAAATGCTACAGGGAAAGTTAGATGTTTAAATGTGCACACTACATCGTGCTTATCGAAATCACTGAATCTAAGGATATGACGTAATACTTAAATAGATACAAGGAAAGTGAGGTGTCAGTAGACACAAAAAAGGAGAGCGATGTTGGTGCGATACACTAGAACCACAGCACCAGGAATTCCTAAGGCAGACAAATAAATAAACGTACTGGATTGTTTGGAAACAAACACACCCAGGTTGTTGGATCTTATATCTAACGAGGAAACATACTACAAATAGACTAGGTAAGGATGACCACAGTGTTGTTCTTCTGAACACTGTAATACAACGGTAACTTACAGAAATGTTAGTACTGTAAAAAGTTCCAATTCAAGACTAGTTAGGAACAAATTTACGAACATATGGGGACCAATTGCATATGTAGGATGAAGGAGTAGTTGGGGTCAGCGAAAAATTGGCAATATTGAAGAATGTACCCTTTGAAAAATGAAAAAAGTAATTTTGAAACGTTTGTTCTGTCGATGATTATAAGTTAGAATTCAGAAAGAAATTTAAAAGCAAAACAGTAAAATGTTGCACTTGTTTTCCCCGTGAAAGTGTCAGAATGTCTTACAGGATATCAGTCTTACAAGATAACAGTATGATACTTGAGTATCAGGTGAAAAAAAATTTTTAAAAATGCTTAATTTTGATTTTATTTAACGAGCTTAATACTGCATAGCAACCAAACGAAGAAAAATGACAACCCTTTGACAAAATTTTCGAATTCTACCACATAAAAACGAGAGGTTCACTGCACTTTTTTTGCAATTTTAACCCAAATTGCCAGTTTTTCCAAGATCATCTTACAAATCGAAACATTTGTTTTCGAGTCCTAAAAATCAGAGAATTGATCCATGGGTCCATGAATTAATGAATTTGAAATCTGATTTGTGATAATTCGAGCAAAAATGAATTAACATCAACTTAACAACTACCAGAGTTTTGCGCAAGAGAATCAAAGTAGCGACGAGAAAGCATTGAAATTGTTGCAGTTATTAACCGAATCACGCCGCCATCTACACCGTCAAAAAATGTAGTCCACGGACGAAATTTCTTCAAAACGTTGTATAAAGCACCATCATATAACTCAAAAATCCAAGATAATGAGTAGGAATTAATTTGATACTGAAATCGACATACTTCCCCAATAGATGCTGATCAGAATCCAGTCATTTATAGCTAAAGTTGACCAACGTACAACCAATACCATGCCGTAAGCTCTCGTGGGCCTTGGGATCAGGTGAGCTAACTAACGAGAAAAAATCCTTTTATGTTCCATAAATAGATTCTGTCGACATCTTTTGTCAACAGATCCCTATTTCAACTTAGAACAGATAATAACGGGGCTTAATAGGGAAAAAGAGAGGATTATTTAAATCCTATTTCTCCTGCAGGAATGCTTAGATTTTGCCCAAATTTGGTATGAAGCATTCTTGGATGAAGATGAAACAAAGTGTATAAACGTGGACTCTCGACCCTCTTGGGCAGGAGGTTAAGGACCTCATTATATAGGTGGTAGAGGGTTGGGGCCCCAATAGGAAAATAGATATGTTGTGTTGTGTTATTATCTATTTATAATTCATTCTCCTTTAGTTTTGATGAAGCAATTTCAGCAAGCGAAGTCAGGTAAGCAATACAGGCCCAGGGTGGGCAGCGTCATGTTTGTTGGGCGATCTTGTTTCGTCATGATAAAGCGATGTCGACTGCGAAGGGAAGAGATTTTTTCTGTACAGTGGTTTTGCGTGTAGTGAGATGTCCTCGTTCGTTTTGGTGTAGGTTTGGTTGCTGATGTCAAACAGCCGCCTCCATTTCGACGCTGACACATTTGCTGCTATTCTCCTACAAGAAGTTTTCTGAAAAACAAGGTTACAAGCTCATGGTTTCATGTGTATTTTTAATTGCACACTAAATGCGATTTGCCAAACTTGTTCTTTCTTCTTCTTGTTCCACAGTGTACCGGCATACACAGGCGCGAACATCCCGGGATGAAAATCTCCGTATCAATTGACTCCAAGATGAAGGCTTTCCTTCACGATTTACCTCTAAATCATCATCTGATCACTTAAGCATTCAAGAAGATCTCCTGTAGTAATATCATTTTTGTGTCAGCAGTACATTTCCCTCCGATTTTGCGAAGCGAATTCAAACCGATCGCCGAGAAATGACGGCATTTTAGCATTGTTTAATCGTTTTCTCTGTGAACGCCATTACTGTAACACACAGGATGGTTTGTCTTGTTGTGTTTTATATTCGAAAGCATGGCATTATATGTTGAATATTACATTTCCATGCTTGTACAATGTACGTAACCTAGGAAGGCAAATATACGTAGTTTCACACATTTCATTTGATCTTACATCGTGTGTTTGTTTGCAAAGTGCATTCCAAACAGTTCAGAAGTTTAAATACGCAAAACTGATATTTATTTAGAAAAAAATCACATTTAAACGTCACACTCATTAAGGTAGTGCTAGAATTGGCTGCCACATTTGATTTCCATTGAATATCAATATTCGTGTGTTATTCTAACTTTAATAACATGGTTAAAGTATTGCGTGGCTTTAGACATGTGACGTGATGCTGGTTTAACAAATAGTGTTTTTTTCACCTAATCTCCCTGATGGAAAACCTGCATTGCTACAGTCACTTGCTGTTTTACAAGAGATTGAAATGAATAACAGTATTATACTGGACTAACAATGATATTACTTCAACTGTAGATTTATCAGGTCGAAAAGGTGCGGGTTTTCTTTTCACATTACTAAAATTTCCTTCTTGTCTATCCGTTTAGAATGGGTATATAAAACAAAAGAATTAATTGATTTCCAACAAGATTGCCGTGTTATTAACATGCCTTTTCCTCGATCTCTTATAATCCCGAGAATTACACCAGCGGTTTTATCCTCGACTGATTGGTTGAACTTTCCCCGTTATATTTCATTAGATGCCTATTTAGGATATGAATCTACGTCCGAAATCCAAGCCCCCATCACACACACATCCATCACAAAGCCCAACGTATTGTGTTATCAGCCCGTATGGTACGTCTCCCAAGCCGACTAAACGTCTATCTGACACAGATTCACGCGCTCTGATGTCCCGCAGACGCTTCAGCATGAGACCAGGCGGTCGTTCTAATCGGAGTCTGTCAGAGAATTCCCTTCTGACCTTCTCCGGTTTTTGTCAAATTAATTCAACTTGCTTGGAGTCAATAGTCCTTTGCTAACGTGCATGCATATTTATGACAGAGAATTTTCCCACACTTTCCTTATCTTAATAAGAATCACCAGAGACGTAAACATAACTATATAGAACCGAAAGGTAAGTTCTGCTAATAAGGTAACTTGTATATAGATAAACGCCTTTCGAAAAATACCGGTCTCAACATGTATTGAACAGGTGATAAAGCTTACAAGTGAAATCAACTCAATTTTAAGAGAGGAGGTGAAATCATCTCAACCTTAAAGAGGAGGTGAAATACACTCAACCTTAGGAAAGGAGGTGAAATCATCTCAACCTTAGGAGAGGAGGTGAAATCATCTCAACCTTAAAGAGGAGGTGAAATACACTCAACCTTAGGAGAGGAGGTGAAATCATCTCAACCTTAGGAGAGGAGGTGAAATACACTCAACCTTAGGAGAGGAGGTGAAATCGTCTCAACCTTAGGAGAGGAGGTGAAATCATCTCAACCTTAGGAGAGGAGGTGAAATACACTCAACCTTAGGAGAGGAGGTGAAATCATCTCAACCTTAGGAGAGGAGGTGAAATACACACAACCTTAGGAGAGGAGGCGAAATCATCTCAACCTTAGGAGTGGAGGTGAAATCATCTCAACCTTAGGAGAGGAGGTGAAATCATCTCAACCTTAGGAGAGTAGGTGAAATCATCTTAACCTTAAGAGAGGAGGTGAAATACACACAACATTAGGAGAGGAGGTGAAATCATCTCAACCTTAGGAGTGGAGGTGAAATCATCTCAACCTTAGGAGAGGAGATGAAATCATCTTAACCTTAAGAGAGGAGGTGAAATACACACAACATTAGGAGAGGAGGTGAAATACACTCAACCTGAGGAGAGGAGGTGAAATACACACAACATTTGGAGAGGAGGTGAAATCATCTCAACCTTAAGAGAGGAGGTGAAGCCATCTCAACCTTAGGAGAGGAGGTGAAATACACTCAACCTTAGGAGAGGAGGTGAAATCATGTCAACATTAGGAGAGGAGGTGAAATACACACAAACTTAAGAGAGGAGGTGAAATACACACAACCTTAGGAGAGGAGGTGAAATACACTCAACCTTAGGAAAGGAGGTGAAATCATCTTAACCTCAAGAGAGAAGGTGAAATACACACAACATTAGGAGAGGAGGTGAAATACACACAACATTAGGAGAGGAGGTGAAATCATCTCAATCTTAGGAGAGGAGGTGAAATCATCTCAACCTTAGGAGAGAAGATGAAATCATCTCAACTTTAGGAGAGGAGGTGAAATCATCTCAACCTTTGGAGAGGAGGTGAAATCATCTCAACCTTAGGAGAGGAGGTGAAATACACTCAACCTTAGGAGAGGAGGTGAAATCATCTCAACATTAGGAGAGGAGGTGAAATACACACAACCTTAGTTGAGGAGGTGAAATCATCTCAACCTTAGGAGATGAGGTGAAATCATCTCAACCTTAGGAGAGGAGGTGAAATACACACAACCTTAGGAGAGGAGGTGATATACACTCAACCTTAGTAGAGGAGGTGAAATCATCTCAACCTTGGGAGAGGAGGTGAAATATACTCAACCTTAGGAGAGGAGATGAAATACACACAACCTTAGGAGAGGAGGTGAAATCATCTCAACCTTAGGAGAGGAGGTGAAATCATCTCAACCTTAGTAGAGGAGGTGAAATCATCTCAACCTTAGGAGAGGAGGTGAAATACACTCAACCTTAGGAGAGGAGGTAAAATACACACAACCTTAGGAGAGGAGGTGAAATCATCTCAAACATTAGGAGAGGAGGTGAAATACACTCAACCTTAGGAGAGGAGGTAAAATACACACAACCTTAGGAGAGGAGGTGAAATCATCTCAAACATTAGGAGAGGAGGTGAAATACACTCAATCTTAGGAGATGAGGTGAAATACACACAACGTTAGGAGAGGAGGTGAAATACACACAACATTAGGAGAGGAGGTGAAATACACACAACCTTAGGAGCGGAGATGAAATACACTTGCACTGATCATTGCATGATCGAAATAAAGATAATCGGCTGCGATGCTTTAGACTTTTAACAAGCGATGATCCATAGATAGATGGATAAGATTTATCGTTCGATCATATAACGACAATTTCATTCTGCTATTGCGCCGCGTCACTACCACCAACATTACACACTAAACCGAGTCATAGAATCACAATGGAGATTTTTTCGACCATTTTCCCGTTTACGGAAAGTGTTGAAAGTTTCCGATTGTTTACAAATTTGTCCCTGTTAGGTGTGTGTGTATTACTAGTATTTTACAGACTATAACTGGTTTGGGTTATAATGAACGACATAGAAGCTAAAAAATAGTATAACCAAATCAAACGAATTTGTTGTATATCACATATAATGATCACTACATACCTACCCGTAAAATTAAACTAGTTGCTAGACTTCATCTGTGAAAAAAATCATAGATGCCTATGATATAAAATTAGTTTTATGATATATGTCACAGGAAAGGGGTAAAATGTTTTCTCGTCTTACCATTGTGTTAAACGTCACAGCAAAGGGGTAAAATGTTTTCTCGTCTTACCATTGTGTTAAACGTCACAGCAAAGGGGTAAAATGTTTTCTCGTCTTATCATTGTGTTAAACGTCATAGCAAAGGGGTAAAATGTTTTCTCGTCTTACCATTGTGTTAAACGTCATAGCAAAGGGGTAAAATGTTTTCTCGTCTTATCATTGTGTTAAACGTCACAGCAAAGGGGTAAAACGTTTTCTCGTCTTATCATTGTGTTAAATGTCACAGCAAAGGGGTAAAACGTTTTCTCGTCTGATCATTGTGTTAAACGTCACAGCAAAGGGGTAAAATGTTTTCTCGTCTTATCATTGTGTTAAACGTCACAGCAAAGGGACAGAGTGCTATCGTGTCTCTTAATATTGTTTTACACGTCACATCACTATAATGGTGTAGTATTCCGGTTGACACAGGGAATTGTTGTTTCTCAGTTACACCATTTAGATGTAAGACCTTGTACGGTCGTATTTTATATGTAACTTCTTATCATCAGTTACGGGTGAAATGAATCGTCCATCAATACAAACATATTATTGTGTTTTATGCATTAGAGTTTGGTTTAATATGAAAATAATCTAACTTACCAAACCAGGAAGAATGGATAGCCTCCCTTTGTTCGTAGTTTTTAGTTTCCTATACTCTGTATAAATAAGACACATGTCTGAGTCATACTATGATTTTTGTACTCGGTGTTTGTATATTCATAAAGTTAATACAATGTAATAAATCAACCAGAAAAAAATATCACAAGTTTGGGTGGTTTCAAGTGATAAGTGACAACATTTAATCAATACCTTGGTAGTTAACATGTAACGCACGGCAGAGTGATGGAGTCGTTCGAAGTGAAGAGAGAAAAATATTCGATTGTAATTCAATCAATTTGTAAATAACTAATTCTCAGTTGAAAACACGTTTCAATAGTATCTGCTGAGCTATAGCCTGATTGCTATTTTAATTTTTTATAACAAAATTTAATGACAAAAAAAATCGTTGTTATTGTTTTGTCCATCATTAAAAAATTGTTCCTCTTTCAGATGATAAAAACACTTTTCATTCTTTTGTGGTGTAAATTATGGTAGACACGAGACAAACAGATTCACGTATAAGACTCGAATATCACTTACTTTAATTGGGAAAAAGGTGAGAGTGTTTCGGAATTATAGGAAAATTAATACATACTTGGAATCTTTCCTAGATTGGTTTAATGGAACTTCCACAACTATAACCGGCATTATCAGAACTAATAATTAAAACAGGGATTTGTCAATAAATTCCAACCCGTTATCTCGAACTCACACAATTCGAAATCTCGTTTAATTCGAAGTACATCCTCCGTTCTGGCAAAATTCTACACTAAACATTCGAGCTCACACAATCCAATACTCGATAACTCCGAAGTTTTGCCATAATCGAGATAATGAGGTTCAACTGTATATGCTTTAAAATTCTTTTTATTTCCATGCATTATAGATGAACATTGATGATCTACAATATATATATATATATATATATAAAACCATTATACATACTTACATGAAGGTCTCCGGACTCTCAATAAATCCTAACTACTAAAGTATTATTAGGTGACACCGGAGCAACCTCCATTTGCGTTAAATCTATTAATATTTTTATGTCGTCAGCAAATCATCAGTTCTTGATCTAGTACTTCTGTTACTGAAAAGTAACATTGTGTGTAGAGAATAACAATCGATACATCAAGAATTCTTCCTACATGATAAAACGTTACCATAACTTATCAACACGTGTGTATATATATATATATATATATCATGTGTTTTCCAGTGTTTTAACTTTCTTTTTCTATATTTACTGGTCACGGAGAATTCACCACATTTTCAATATATACGTCTATATATGGTGTTGTGCACATCAAATATAGTTAAAGTCAAAATTATGCCATTTTTTTTAAACATGTTGCGCTTCTGTCATGCGTAGAAAGGTTCCACTCTGCAACCATATCAAAACGTATTTTGCTAATATCTATACGAGGTGAAAAAGATCCACATTTTTCACTTAAATCTTCACCTTTACATTCTCTCATGTACTTATAGTTAGTTCCATACAGAATTCCCTTTTAGCAGGAAATCTAATTTAAATTTACTAGATACGTGTGGTACTAAGAGATTGTAAATAAGAGAAAATCTACCATCCCTTATCGCCACATCGATACTTCGACAGAATTAACATACCCTTTAACCAATCCATCAAATAGAAAGATGTTTCTATGCTGTGGATATTTGTCTGTAAAGTAATCTCCTACATACAAGTATCTACTTCATGTTAATGCCTTTTTCGTTGTAATCAGGTCATTGTAGGTGTATTGTAGAAGACTTTTTGGAGGTTGAAATAACTTGAGCCCAATTCATATCTAAAATTTCTATTGGCAATTAATATGTTTCAGATAAGGAATTTGTGCCATAATGTGGATCGCGGGGTACGTATGTTAACGTCTGGAGGTCACTAACAGATGTGTTTTGGACAGGATTATGACTTAATAAGTAATATCATCATGTTATTAGCCGTGTCATTGTTTATGTTTTCATCGGAAACCTTTTTTCTGAAATTTTAGTAACATATTGTTGATTATAACTTATTTTTTGCCAATGAAATAATTGTTTATTTGTCATCTCTAGCTAGTTAAAGAAACCCGTCCTAAGTCTGTGTAGGGTTTCCCTACAGCAGATGCCCTAACGTAACATTACATTGCAGAAGCTGCGAGGCGACCGACCGCCAGGCAGACGACTAAACCATAAACAATCTTACTATTGTTCAGTCGATGTAATTTTAATCACCGATTTTATCATTGGCATAACTTTGTCGACTCTTTGAATAGCGTTGTATAACCACAATTTCTAATTGATAAAAAGTAAACTGCCGTACGCTGAACGATATCACAGTTCAAATCCGTTCTATATTGCGCAGTGGTGTTTTTTATGCATCAGAAGATACGCCGCTGTCAAACGTTCAAAAGACGTGTCTTGTGTGATATGCACGGCATTCTGCCAGTCACGTGAACGCTTAACGTTTTCTTCATTCATTCGCAATAATAGGATAATATCAAGGGAGAATAAATTTCTGGAAAATATAATTAAAAACTAATTACCGGGATATTAGAGAGCCAGTGACCGCCCATGTTTTGGTAATGTATAACGGGAACATCGACTAAGTGGTCTTAGATGTGACGCTGTATGATCTAGAGGTCACAAGGACAATGACCACGGAAATTAAATTCAAGACGCGCGGAAGAAAACAAATAACGAAAAATAATTATAATGGAGTGGCTAGGTGTATCTTTAAAATCCCTGTTAATTAGAAAACAATGGGAAAACAGATAAATGAGGTCTGTTTTAATATTTTTTATTTTCCTATAATGCGTGGAGTAGGAACGTACAAATTGATAATGGCTGCCTCGTTAGAATTGACTGCTCTGAAGTAGACTAATTTTACGATTAAACATCTTTACTGATGTATTTAAAGTACGAACTTAGTGAACGTTCTTATAATCTCACAATACATGAGTGTACTTATAATTTTATGGTCAAGTAAACACAATTTATATGATTACTGGATAGTATTTATGTAAAGTCGCCACTCATAGCTGGTTAGTTTGAGTGTGCGTACTCGCTGAAATGATAGTAACATTTATTGTTACATAGATGCCTCTGTCTACTTTTCAGAACAATTTGTTTTTCTTTCTTGTTTCGGTAGTTATTATTACAAAAAGCTAAGAATCAGAGGTGGGTTCTTAGTGTAGGAAAACTCCGTGGTAACAAAACCCCATGTGGTCGGGCAGGGTATCTCATAATAATTCAGGTTCGGTCAGGAAATCGGACCCAAACTCCCAAGGCGAAAATGAGAGCGTCGCCACAGCACGACCCGGTGACTCGAAATAGGAAATAAAAACAACAGGAGGTCTCTATCTGCTCTTTGTCTGCATTATCGTTTTTATGTTTTATTTAAAAATAGATACATAAATCAATCATCAAATCATCATCCTTATCATCATCATCATCATCATCATCACCACCACCACCACCACCACCACCACCATCATCATCATCATCATCATCATCATCATCATCATCATCAGCAGCAGCAGCAGCAGCAGCAGCAGCATTTTAATACATTGTAAAATGCATTATAAATAGAAATCCATTTATCTAAATATGGTAAAGTTTGATCGTTATTTAGTTTTTTAAAATCAGAAGTGTGTTCACACAGTACTGGAATCGTTTGTCATTTGTATTTTCTGGGCTCGAATACTTCAGAAAGACACAAGAAAAAATTAATATATGGAACAGACTAAACAGAAAGAGTTTTTCCACTTATCTACTGTAATGCTTGAAAATAAACTCTACTGTAGCGGTCTAGATCGACAAATTAAAAAGAATCATCTACAGTTTGAAGAGACCCAACAGAAGTCGGTCCAAAGCAGTCGGTCTATGCCTTTGATGTTTAATTCAGCAAATTCAAAATTGATTAATAAAAAAGCGCAACAGAAAGTGTACCCCTTAAAGTTTACCTAATTCTAATGTGACAATGGCCCTTTAAGACGTTTATTAGACTGAAACTGCTGCGAATTTGGGAAGTCGTTTATGATACAATACTGCTGTGTGTCATCGTATATCTCTTCTATGTCAGACAGTTGTTCAGTTTTTGTTCTCAAAATCGGCACAAATGCAAGTTTAAAATTTGATTAGCTGCTCAGTTTTCCGCCATTTATGCCTAACACCGCTCTTAGGTAGAGAGAGAGACTGTTATTTGAGTTTAAGCTCTACGTAAGTCGTGAGTTTATCATCCTTTCGAGTTTTATATAAACATTATTTTTCGTCACCGTCACATCTGTCAATCAATCGCAACCTTTCGACTAATTCCGTAAAGACTCGTCGGAATAGGCCGAGACTTTACGAATATTCTTTCAGTGTCTGGAAACTTCACGAGCCAATGACAGGTGCTTCAGAAATAATGCATAAATCAAGCATTGATTTGTGTGATTTAAGTCTTTATACAACATCATGTATTCCGGCTTACTACTTTGGAGGCTGATATATGAGGTAAAGCTATTTTGGAATCTAGTTGACAAACTTCTAAGATCTGCTGAATCAGCATAGATTGAGGCCCATTTATATTTTGTACTTTATACTGTCACTTCATGCCTATCGTTTGACAATTCAACGATACACCCTCCTCATGTTGTGTTTCTACACTGACAAGCTGATAATATATTATAGGGCCTCTCATCCCTGTAATTTTACGTAGTCAAATCTATGTTATGGCTGTCCGAAATTTTACCGATTGTGTGCGTGACCATCCGTTGTCAATTTTTCTTTGTAAAGTCACTTAATGTTTGTTCTTTAAGACAATCTCACCATTTAAACAACGAAGTAGGATCAACCATCAAAACGAATGTTTTCCAAACATTAAGCATCACTGACAGTCTCGTCGAGTTGACCACCCCGTACCTTTGTGTAAATAATGTACACAGAAAAATGTAGCCTTCTACATCTAAAACAAACTATGAGGTCACTTGGTAAAGATTTTTTGAGAGGGAGACAGGTGCGAACCATAGGTCAGTGTATTGGCGCATGTATGACTCCTTCTATAACAGAGTATAAATTTAAATGTATTTTATTTGGATCCTTAATTTACACAAACGAATTAGTTTTTAAACCCTTTCTCCATAGAGTTGTACAGCAGGCAAATATTTTTTAATAGAGTGAATATTTTACTCCAATGTGGATAAGATTTTCCGACGTCGACGGCAGAAATTAACGTGAAGTGTTGTTATATAAATCCGTTAAAACTTTACTTACGTGATGGAATTTTCTGTAACGTTTCATGTTACGTCCATTATTACCACTGTAAAACGAAGAATCTGTTTTACACTTCAATTGCACGATTGGTAACAGGAGTTACATGTTATAATTACGCAGATTTTACTATCACTTCATTTATTGCTGTTTAATGTCAAGGCTGCAGTCTGATTTACCCACATTCGTCCTGCTCTTCTGATTTACTTCCACTTGTGCGCATCAAGTTTGCTTTCTTCTATGCGTTGTAAATGAAGTAGGTAATAAATGAATGTAATATAATTGAAAAATGGGTAAAAAGAAAGCAATTAAAACAGAAGAAGAAAAGTTTTAATGTCATTGATAATGCTACGTACTCTAAAATCTCTTCAATTTCTTAATCTTAATGCTGACCCGCCTGGGGACCATGAAAATCTACATCTAAGAAAAATACGAATGGGTTAAGACGTTCAATTCTACATTTTAAATATATGACCGCAGAAAAATTAACTTTGATATTTAGGAATATTTCGTGAAATACACGTTGAATATCAGTGTTTTTACAATAATTTTATTGTTCTTCTAAGGAGGTTTCACGACCTCATTTGACTGTACCATGAAGGAAAATATAAATTAAAGATAGTACTTTTATTTTCGACTTCAGTCAATTGAAGCAGGTTTACAAGCCCACAGTTGTGCAGGGTATCATAACAGTATCGTAAGATGCTTTAAACTATGTGAGTTATGCATATAGGGCCCGCTGTAATATCGTCATAAAGTAAAAAATACTTATGTCTTAAATGGACCACTCACCTTGATATGGCGGACTACCAACTCCCATGGGAACATTTGAAATCTATGTCCGCTTTATTATAACAAAGAATGACAAACTAATATGTATCCTTATTCTATTCTGTCAATGTAAGGTAAGTGGGTGCATTGCCTTTTCACCCGTATTCTTCATTCGGGAACCTTCGACATTTTCCGTAAATCTGAGCCCCGTCAGTTCTCGACCGTTCTTTGAGCGCTTACGCGCCAATGTTCACATCTAAATGGGTCCCTATTACCAACAATACTTTTATAATGTCACCTCTTATGTCATATATGTCATCTCTTGAATACTACACTACAGAAACAATAAAGCCGACCTCAATTATGATTTTGGAAAGCAGTGGGCTTCGAGAATTTTACAGTGCCACAGCAGTGAAACCTCACAATCTGGGCACGACACCATGACATTCTACCTCATTGTCTGGGCACGACACCATGACATTC